>NC_080589.1:64788341-65428617 GCF_029962835.1 Magnolia sinica | reverse complement strand
TTTTATTAAAATAACTCTTAGACATGTTTTTTAATTAGGAAGCTTTAATGTTCTTTGTTTATTTGATTATTATAAGAAGAAAATATTATTTTTACTTTTTTTACCTTTTTAAAAAATAACATTATATAAATATACATATAATTAGCAAAACACCTTATAAGCAAAATAATATGGGAAATATTCACTTTTAATTCAATTTTTATCATAGAGAAATAGTGAAAATCATGTCCAATAAATTAAAATGCAAAAACATTCGAGATTGAAAATTTTTACCATATCACGAGTTTTGCCTAAAATTTTAAAATGAAAAAAAAATGTTATGTATTCATATATTTGTATACTAATTTGTGTCACATACAATAAGACTAAAATATAAAACTTCAATTATGAAGGTTAGAATTCTTATATTCATGAGATTTATTTTATATAACTAGGATGCGAAAAAGAGTTTCCTAAAACTATAAATAAGGGTTCTTAAGGTTTTTCTAGATATATGCAAAACACAAGAGAGCTATTAAAGGTGAGAGAGAGAGAGAGAGAGGAAGCTTATGGAATGTAGGCTATGCTCACGGAGGTTATCTACTGTGCAACTTATATCTCAGCGCTTGCATGTCCTCGTAATCGGTAAGATCTCTTTGTTTTCTTTGTTTCTCTTATTGTTTATCCACTCCTGCGTGAGTGAAGAAGGTTACAACGTTCTATTTCATAATGGATTGTTGATCTGAACGAGGTCCCGTGGTTTTTACCTCTTTGAGAGTTTTCCACGTAAAAATATTTTGTGCGGTATAATTTATGCTTTGATTTATTTCATTGCTTTAGTATCCATAATTCTGATTTGTTTCGGGAGGCTAGATCTTAAGGTTTTGTGTAAGGGCCCCAACAAAAGAAGACTCGGCCACGTAACACTCAGAAAAATTAAAATAACAATAATAAATTTTTTATCTCATATCTTATATTTGTCTTATCTCATGTCTTATTTATATCCCTAATCCTTATCTCTTATAAATATCTCTTATTCTCTTCGTATCTCTCAATCTCTCAAATCAGTCTTTTTGTTTAAGGAATGTGTCGTAAAATGAGTTTTACTCCAACTCATATATTAACCAAAAGACATCCTATGATAACTAAGAAAGGGCGAGATATATAAGATTTTGGAGAATTTCGATCCAGTAAGTTTATTGTTTATTCTTTCTTTCTTTTTTTGTGCATTTAATGTAATTTGATTCGATCTATGCAGTGAACGGTGTGGATTGACCACACATTCATTGCACTGATATGTTAGTAGATGAGATGTAAAGATAATAAAAGTCTAAAATTTCATACAAAATTTTTTGTCATAGAGATTAATTGGTGCGCATTTGGTCGAATCAAATTAGATATGTACGAATCATACAATCCCTAAAACTAAAATATACAGGGGCCCTAACTTCCAGATCAATCTGACTATTGGATGGGCCACACTAGTCAGATCTTAAAATGTTTAATAAGAAAAGTTCATATTTATGCGCAAGTGTTGGTATTACTTGGCGTACAAGGTCGAGATGGGTCATCGGTGTATGTGTGGTTAGATCCATACCATTCATCCAGTGTATAGAGGTAAAATATGCCAAGATCTCAATAATCTGGATTATCCAATCATTCGGTGGGCCACTTCGATCAATCATTTTTCATTCAATTTCATAATCTTAAAAAGAACAAAAAAGAAAATCTAAATTTTAATAATTAAATTTAATGAACATATTTGGTCATTTAGGGCTTTGGCACTTAGAATGTTAATCAAAGGTGGGCCCCACCGTGTAATATAAACGAATGAATAACAATGCTGTGAATATAACTAATAGGATTTCCAAAATTAAATCAGCATGATTACTATGTGTATTCTACACTACTGGACTCAGGCGAGTAACCCAACGTGTCTCATGATTCATTTAAATTAAAATAAATAATTTATGATGGTTTGATTGATTGAAGTGTTTGTTACAATGTTGTTGATTTAACTATTGTGAATGTATGCTACAGTAAATCACATGCTAATATGTGTCGAATTGCATGAATTATGATAATTGTACGTTAAATTCATATATGAATGTTGTGATCAAGACAAGTAACTATGGTAATTATAAAATTGATGCATTCATACATTATCCATCATTCATTTCATTTGCACATTGCATTATTGGTCATCTAGGCCCTCCTTGGAAGAAATGTCAATCCTGGTAATGCGTTACTAGATATGAGCAATGCTCAAGCCTACCAAAAAGTGAAAGTCTACCCAACGGGTGGATGCGGGTTAACGATCTCCAACCCAAGCAGATGGACGATTGTCCCATCTGATGCATTCATATATAATTTACATTCATATCACTGTGCATACATTTTTGCATTCAATGTTTTATATTATTTTAATTGTTATGATTATGAACCATGCCGGGTTATTTCATTAAGCCCAGCTTATATTTTTATTGATATAAAAACCATTTAGAAGAGCAGTTAGCAGATGATGTGGCGTAGGAACCGGAAGGAGCCGCCGCACCTAAACACAACCCATGTGAAACGTGATTATACTTATCTGAGGATGAATTGATAACATTAGACCATTCATGAATATTTGATTTATTGTTATGATAGTTTTGATTGGTGTATAATGCATATCGGTATTGATTATATGATTTTAATAAATTATTTAGATTTATTTGATTGAAATAATGGAGTTTGGAATAAACGTATTTATAATAGGATGTGATAACAAATGAATGATATTTGAGATTTATGTTATTTTAATGATCGTGAATATTTATATATGCTTGGTTAATTAGTCCTAAATATTATGCATACGTGATTGGAATTCGATGATATTTGGTAGAACTTAGAATGAATGTAATTCCCACATCTAATTAAATTAATCAACAAATAAAGTTAGTATACTCTGTGTACGATTTATAACTTGAAACTTGGGTCTGATGGTGCACACTTTATACTCGAATTTTAGGGCGTGACAACCCAACCAATTGAATCATATGTTAACCATCCACCTATTGGATATATTCCAACATGTCATGTGCATGTGTCATCTAACCCATCCATTAGGTTAATCCCACTAAAAGGGCACATTATTAAAAAAGTAGCTTAATACACTTATTAGGTGGACCACATTGATATTTTGTTATTTTATTTGTAGTTATGCATTGTTTTCTATGGTGTGATTCATTTAACGAGTGGATAAGGTTGATTTTTATACAAGTTTATCTTATTGTGGTGGGCATAATCAATTGGACAATTTAGATGGTGTACTTACATAATTTGAGATATTCTTACACACCACTAGGAGTATGCCATGTGCAACACATGTTGAGTGAAGATAGATGTGTGTTTGTATACATGTTTAGAGAGAGAAAGAGGAGTGGGTGACTCATCCCTACTATTCCCATTTTTATGACCCGATCAAGTCCCTAATCCATGTAATTTTTTAGTTGATATTCCCACATGAGTCAACACGACAAATGTATAGAATGAATGTCGCACAATCATCAAGGTACACCTTACGAATTCTTTGCCTCACCATCTACCCAATCAGACACTTTGTATAGGTTACATATAGAGAAGATGAAATGTCGATGTAGGTTACACTTATTAAAATAAGTGAAAGAAAATAAACTTAATATAGGTTTTTCATAACACTTTGTATGATAAAATTGAATTGTCCACTGACAAGCAAATTTATCTTTAATAGTAATTGTGTTATCTAACAACTAAAGTACCTAAGACTAATATCAAGGGAAAACATGTTCGAAATTACTAATGGTGTATGTACATATACATGTGTGTAATTAAAGGTGATTTACTTATCTTACTTATTTCTCACTTTTCGAGCCTTGTATTAGTCAATTCATCTCTACTAAATATTTTCAACTTCAACGCACTTCTTTATTAGAGCATGTTTAAATCGAATTATATGGTCATATATTGTTTTTATAAAGGATATATACCACGTAAAATACATTTGGATATAATCGATGCAACAGTCTCCATTAAGCTGGATCGTGACAACTACTTGTCGTGGAAAAGCTAAGTTGTCCTTATTTTATGGGCAAACAAATTGCTTAAATTCATCGATGGTTGATAATTGTAAATTTTTGCATGATTATTATCAATTTCATATTCTTTCATCATGCATATAAAAGGTAAATTGGTGTTCATTAGATGTATTTTCATTGTAAAGAAAATTGTTAGAAGTTCAAGATGATCGGAGACATTCAGGAAGTTTAAAAGCCAAGAATTGGCCACTTTCTATGGTGGAGATTATGTATTTATTATATCCACACCGTTCATCCATTTAGAGAGATCATTTTAGATCATGAGCCCAAAAATGAGTCATATCCAAAGCTCAATTGGACCACACCACAAATAGCAGTAAAGACAATGATTCTCACTGTTATAACATTTGTAGGGCTCACCATAAGGTTTGTTTTCCATCCAATCTGTTCCTGAGGTCACAAAGACCTTGATGAAGAGGAAAAAGAAATATCATATCGATCCAAAACTACTGTGACCCCAAAAGGGTTTCAATAGTAAACGTTCAATATCCCACTTTTTTTTCTTTTTTTTTTTTGTGGTCCACTTGATGTTTGGATCTGTCTTATTTTTCAGCTAGCCTTACGACGAGCTTGCCAAATGGATGAACGGTTTGGATATAACATATACCTCATGATGGGACCCACATAACTTGGTGACGCTAACACACCATCCAGGTTGGTGGTGTGCGATACACCAGCCCATCCGCTTCCTGTAAAGAAGGGCTCTGGGCCCTTTTTTTTTTAAGCAGAGAGGGTTTTGGAGTGTCGGAACCCTAAAATCTCTCCCAAATGCTGATGATTTTGAGGATTTTAATGGATTTCGCGTCCAAATCTCTCCAAATCAAAGACTTCGATTCGAATGGCCCATCATATGCAGCTTCCGATCAGGGCGATCTTCTTTACAGGTACCAAAATCTACAGTTAAAAGTTTTTTTTTTTTTTCCAATTTTTTCAAATAATGATGCTCTCCCAACATCCCGGAGTTGGCTACAGTAGCCCTGGTAGGTGTTGTAGCAAATTTCTTGAAAAAACTAATAAAATCCCGATAAAAGTGATAGTATCGTTAATATCGCACTATATTTAGAATAATATTTGGCAATATTATGCTATACAAACTATTTTGTAAAAAATTTCATTTTTTTAGTATCTTCTGAAGGTTTTTGTATCACTATACCATGATATTGATAATATTGGCCGATATATCGGCCGATAGTATCGATATTGCGAACACTGAGTTTAGGTAATCTAAGAAGATTGTCATGGAGAAATCTTTTTATAATAAAGAAAGTTAGTTACCACAACCTTTAGGTTTATAAATATTAGATAATAGCATAGGCAGCCTGTAGAGTTTCGCACCCTAGGAACCTTTATTAGCACATGGAGTAAAAACTCTATGGTAGTTGGTTCACGATGAGAACGAGAGAGAAAGCAAACATTGAATGTCCCTTTCAATCCTCATCGAAGGAACATTTTATGATTATTTTAATTCATGCACGGTTAGAAGTATGTCCAATTTGATTTTATTTTGACTCCACCATATGTGAACTCTTTCGTATTGTCATTTGATGATGTATGCAATGAAAAACCGAAAGCAATCTAAATGCTTGTCCATTAAAATGAGTTTAGAACCACTCAATCAAGTCCACAACTAAGATTTTGAATCATGATATTTTTGTGAAAAGAAATAATTAAATAAAATTATTATATCATTATTGTCAAGTTTTAGGTAAATTTTAACGTTTTTATAACTTTATCACAAAAGTATCATGATTTTAACGCATAAATAACTTAACATTCTAAACAATACTCTCTCTCTCTCTCTCTCTCTCTCTCTCTCTCTCTCTCTCTATATATATATATATATATATATTAATTGCTCATTATTCTTTAATTTTAGCCAATAATTTAAAATTTTTTAAATAAGATTTTTCCAATTATATGCCAAGAAAACTCTTAAAAGTTGAAAACACCCTTAAAATTTTTACAAACCAATAAATTACAAAAATCCATATTTGTTAGCTTTAAAATGCTCATCAAATGACCACATATTTTTCTATTAATAAAAATTAAAAAAATTTAAAAAAATCACAAATACTAAAAAAGAGAAGCAATCCCCTATAAATCGTACTGTAGGAAACCTTATGTGCAAGTTCTATTAATAAAAAATTAAAAATTAAAAAAAATCACAAATACTAAAAAAGAGAAGCAATCCCCTATAAGTTGTACTGTAGGAAACCTTATGTGCAGGCAAAAGGGGAGCAACTCAAGTGGGCCCCACCATGATGTGTATTTGATATCTATGTTAACAATTCTTACAAACATTTTTAATAAAATTTACACTTTTTTCTAAAGTTTTTCAAAAAATTATAGATTAGTAAATATGAGAAATGCTCCAGTGCCATTATAACTTATAATGCTCCAAGTTGCAGTGGTCCACTTGAATAGTCTAATTCAATCCAATTCAATAATCCATATTGTTCATTAGGCCTTACTCATGTTATGGAATACCATGCAAACATTGTACCAATCCAAGAAATATTAACCATTGATCCACAACCTTTAATATGGATGGTCAGGATTGTTTACACAAACATTGGTCCAATTAATAATTTGACCCATCTATTTGTTAGGCCCATCACGGATTACTCATGATTATAAAGAGTCGCTTTTATTAGGAGATCATAATCATACCATCCATAGCTGGGAAAAAAGGATGGGCATAGAACATAGGGCCAAATTGAGGATTGATTATGGTGGTCCATGAAATGTTTTTAGGACTTATTAGACGGTTTAAGTTGATAGATTTAACTTTTCAAATAAGTGGATCTTAGTGCAGTAAAAGCATTGGAGCAATTCTCATTAAGGGCCTGTTTGGGTACCACCAAATAAGTTACCTTTTAAGCTTATTTTAAGTAATTAAGTTGATTTTTTTTCCCACTTCAGTTACTTTAGTAAGCTTGATTGTAAAAGTAATTTATGTGCCTAAAGCTACTTATCTTAATAATCAATTATTTTTAACTTATTGCTTTTCTACTTCTCTCTCAACATTCATGTCAAAGGTGGCTCTTTCTCACTATCCATATTAAAAGAGGCCCCAGGTGATGGATTGTCCACATTGAAGGTAGAACTCGTATGGTGGGTAGTCCACACAAAATGTGGGCCCCACATGATGAATGACCCCATATTAATGTGGGCCAACATATAAATGGTCCACATCAAAGGTCAGCCCATAATGATAAAAAGCCCACATCCAAAGCAAGTTGGTATAATGAATGACTCACTTCAAACATGGGGCTTACATGATGGACAATCCACACCAAAGGTGGGCTCCACATAATGGGTAGTGGACATTGGACTTTGACGTTAGGTCCCACATGATGGATGACCCATATTGAAGTGGCCCTACACGATGGACGATTCACATCAAGGGTGGGTCCCCAATGATGAATGATGTCCCACATCCAAGGTAAGCCCTGCATGATGGGTAACCCACATTGAAGGTGAGGCCCACATGACGGATAATCCACATCAAAAGCAAGCTCCGCATGATGGGCGATTAACGATGGTGGGCCGCACATGGTGGATGATCCACATCAAGATGGGCCCCACATGATGGACGGTCCACATTAAGGTAGACTCTACATGATGGACGGTGCACATCAAAAGGTCAACCCTAATGATGAGTGGCCTGTATCCAAGGCGAACCCACATCAGAGGTGAGGCCCATATGATGGACGATCCACATCAAAGGTAGGCTCCACATGATGGGAGGTGGATATTGAAGGTGGGCCCCACACGATGAACAACAACAACATTGATGGTGGGGCCTCACTTGATGGATAACCAACATCAAAGGTTGGCTCTACATAATGGATGGTGCACATTAATGGTTGGACCATCATGATGGATGACCCACATCCATGGTGGACCCCATATGATGGATGACCCACATTAAAGGTGGAGCTTACACAATGATTGGTCCACGTCAAAGGTTGGCCTCACACAATTGATAGTAAATGTGAGGGAGACCAAACAACCCTATGGTATGATTACTAATGACTTTGGAAATTAAATATACTCTTCGACTTTTTTTTATTGATAAGTATGTTTGTTATCCGCCGGATAAATAGAAACTAAGATAAATTACTTATGGCATAGATAACTTATCCAAAATAACTAACCATCCGTACACCTAAGTATAACTAGAAATGATCTAGTAGTCTATCAAGTAAAAAAATCACACCAATCTACTAATTCTAACCATCCCATCGACCTCCTATAACATGGATGGTCAAGATCGTTGATGAAAGTGGGCCTAGTCAACAATTTAGACTCTATTTGTTGGGATCCATCATGGAACGGTGATGGCTCAAATTAAAATTTCTAAGCATTCCATCGTTGGCTTGGGAAACGAATGGCTGTAAAAATGAGTCCAACGTATGTATAAATTATATCATGCAATTAGGTGTTATATTCACGTCGAGGCCCACTAAATATATGATGAACCCAGTAGATGGTCTGGATTGATCGATGCAACATGGATCACTACAAACTTATGCTACTACAAGTGCACTGAGTCTTGGACGTAATGGACGGCTCAGGTTGATTTGTCGGACTATCCACGTGTTTCAACGCAACTAAAGGCGCTGCAACTTATAATGCTCTAGGAATATTGGATCATTTCTCTTTAAAGTAATAGAAGAAAACAAAAGACACTTGCCATTTTTGGGCTTCTTTAGTAGGTGCGGATTAGACGCGGCACCGGCCCCACCCAAGACGGTGCGGCACTCGTAGTGGGGCCCACCTTGATATATTTATTCTATATCCACTCCGTCCATCCATTTTTTCGTTTCATTTTATGTCATAATGCTAAAAATGAAGTAGATCCAAATCTTAAGTGGACCATACTGTGGGAAGCAGTGGTGATTGAATGCTCCACCGTAAAAAACTTCCTGGAACTTCTATAATGTTTCCATAATTTTTATTTCCATCCAACCTGTTGATAAGATCACAAAGAACTTTATGAAAGTATAAAAATAAATATCAGATTGACCCAAAATTTCTATGACCCACAAAAAGATTTAATTATTAATCACTACTGTTTCATGTAGTATGGTCCACTTGAGATTTGGATCTTGTTCATTTTTTGGTCTTATGCCACAAAATATTCTGAAAAAACGGATGGACGGTTTGGATATAAAATACATGCAACAAGACGGGTCCCAGGTTAAGTGCCGCACCATTTCCGTGATGTCGGTCCGCATGTAATCTGCTTCCGCTTTAGTGGAAGGATGACGAGGGCCGGTCATGTCTGGATAACGAGCCGTGAGTGCGGGCTTCGAGTAGGAAGCGGATTGCGTCTCAATGCGTACAGGCAGGGCTATGTGGGGCCCACCATGATGTATGTGTTTTATCCACGCCGTCCATTCGAATTTTCAGATCATTTTACTTTATGAGTCTGAAAATTAGATCGGTCCAATGTGAGTATCCTGCACTATAGGAAGTAGTGACGATAATGAAACTCACCGTTGAAACTTTCCTAGGAGCCACCTTTATGTTTATTTTCCATTCAAATCTGTTCATAAGGTTATATAGGAGCCACCGTCATGTTTATTTATCAAAATGGTCCAAAAGTTCGGTTGTTTTAAAAGAATAATATTTCTTTTTATTCTTTTAACCTCCTGTAGATTTTTAGTATTTATATGACCAAAATGCACAATAAAAGCATATGAGTTAATCGGTACTCAATCCGATTTCGTGTGTAATACATTCACTCCATCCATCTCCTCCAGCCAGCTCGTTTTGGGAAGTGAGCTAGAAAATCAGGCCGATCCGAAACCCTGGTGGGCCACCCTACAAGCGACAACGGGGTAAGGGACCCTAGCATTGAAATCTCTCCAGGCCCACCGTGATGTTTATATGCCATCCAACCCGATCATCAACCTAGGTGGGCCCAATTGAATTTTTGGTCGGAGGGCTCATAATGAAACTCACCGTTGAAACTTTCATAGGAGCCACCGTTATGTTTATTTTCCATTCAAATCTGTTCATAAGGTTATATAGGAGCCACCGTCATGTTTATTTATCAAAATGGTCCCAAAGTATGGTTGTTTTAAAAGAATAATATTTCTTTTTATTCTTTTAACCTCATATAGCTTTTTAGTGTTTATATGACCAAAATGCACAAGGCTCATGCTTTTACTTCCGGTATAAGCTTCGTAGTTTCAATCTTAATACATTACGTGACCATTACATAGTCACCGAACCCACTTAAAGATAGATCTAATCCATTCATTTTCTTCATGGCCCATTATTTTAGTGGAAAGACACTAATTTCAACATAATACGAGCTTTCTACAGTCCACAACAATTGATAACGGTGACCGTTCACTCCCAATTGTTTCCTTATGGTGTGGCCTCATTTTATCTATAGATGTAACTCATTCTTTGGCACATGACCTTAAATTAAATTTTAAATTCAATGGACAGAGTGGATTTAACACATAACCCATGATGAACCCCACAACCCTTAACACATGATAATATAGGCCCTTAACGCATGATAACCACGACTCAAACCCTTAACATATGACAAACACAACCCTTAACACATGACAACTTTAGCCCTACCTATAGGGATCCAGATATTGTATGTGGGGCCCACTGTAGGTTATTTATCAAATCCACTCCATCCATTAGACTCGAAATTTCATAAAAGGTCATGGGTCAAGGAATGAACCACATCCGCAGATAAGGTGAACCACACCACAACAAAATAATTTAGAGTAAACGATCATTGTTATCGGTTATTATAGGTAACAGAAAGTTCATATCTAGCTAAAATTAATGTTTTCCTACTAAAATGGTAGGTCACAAAAAGAATGAATGGATTGAATCTACCTTTAAGTGGACCCAATCATCACATAATGGCTATGTCAGATTGGGGCTATGAAGCTTCTCCCTATGCAAAAGCATGATGCATTTTGATTCTATAAACAATAAGAAGCCATTAAGATGGTTTTTTTTCTTTTTCTTTTAAAGAAATGAAAAAGAAGCTATTCTCTTGGAATTGCCATACATTGGAACCATTTTAGTAAAACTCATTATTTTGTCATAAAATGTTTAGGCAGTCCATTGGAAAGTTCGTAAAAAGAAAAAATAGTCTTTTTTCTTTTTCTTTAAAAAAAAGAACTAGCCATGGACAAAACATACTATTTAGGGCTATCAATGGGCCAAGGTAAAACGTTGGGCTTGGCCTTAGCCTGCCTTAAGCCAAGCTTAGGTCATAGTATCATGCCCCAGGGGTCGGGTCGGGTTGGGTTGGGCTTAAAACTCAAGCTCGTTCTTTAAATGGGCTGAGCTTGGGCTATGTACAACAGCCTGTTAGCCTGACTCAAATCTGTCCCCCTCGGGCCAATTAAGGGTTACAAGATAATTTTCTAACATACTAAATATATAATACAAATCACTCTTTCTCTAGCAACCCCAAACCCCCTCCTCTTTCTTTCTAACAACCCCGACCCATTACAACAAGTCAATGACCCAAGTCCCCCAAGTCCCATTGCCAATTTGCCAACATGGAAACAACTCAGGCCATCGAAGTCTACATACTTCACAAGTGAAGAGCACGCTTAGTACACCTTCCACGTGTGCTAACCTTGCATATGTTTAGACCATTCGTGTATCACAATTAGGTAAGCCATCCATTTTCAGAAATAGTAGACTCACCTAAGGAACACTTGAGTTTGGGCTCAATCACAGCACAAACAAGCTAGACTCGAGCTCAGGCCCAACAGAAACATTTCAGGCCGGACTATTTGAGCCCGTCATAGGCTCGAGCCGAGTTCAAGCCTACATTGAATAATGCAAGTCGGACTTGAACAAAGCTTGGCCTGACCCTAACCCAGCCTGTTAACACCCCTAGTACCATCTCATCATGCATGTAAAGAACGAAAAGGGCTAAAACATCTGACGGGATAATACATCATGTCATTAAAAGGATCAAGAAAATTGAAATTTCAACTATCCATGGTATATACAATAGAAGAATATCATGGCAATATAAACATAAGTGACAATATGGGATCTTGAGTCACCATCACATGTATGGCCGCCAGCCTACCTATACCATTTCGAGTTCGAGTCATATACACACCTGTCTCCTCTTCTCATTCAATATACCTCACAACCTTAGAGTTCATCAAGCTAAGAAAGATATTATTCTCCAGTCCTTAACAAGAATTCCGAAGGTCCAAAAATCAAGGTTTGTGAGTATGGAAATCTAGGGAGAAGCAAGCATTTGAGCCCAAAGGTGAGGTCTTGATGTATCATTGTCTTCAATTTAATTGCATGCATATCAATATCACATGTTCATGGCTCTTTAAAACTCTTACAAGTTTGAAAATTAAGGGAACCTTCCCGCCACAAAAAACATAGGTTGCGTATTAATGACCCTGCACAAATACCTTTCTAAATAATTTCCCATTCCTTAGCATATGCACACTAACGTAGATTGAAAACAAATTCAATCTTTTTAATTTTTTGAGTGAAACAGTGAATGTTAAAGTATCATTGATATCTTAAATCCAATATGTTATAATAACATCAATGGTGCAAACAACAATGTTAAAATTTCAATTCAAAGTTAAAACCTTATGGGTAGAATCTCCAAACTTTTAATTTAAATAAATAAAATCATGCATCATGGCCTTCAACTTTATCTTCTTGCATGCATCCTAATGCATTTTTTGGATGATTGTCCTAAAAATCACATCCTACAATGTTTTTTTTTTTTTTTTGGGTTAGCCTCAAAAAGCACGTAACTCACTATCAAGAAATTAAGATTATTTTCTGACATAGAGCTCTAGATCAGTTAATCCCACTATTTGATATTTGGAAATAAATCAATGCAGGTTTTAACTCACCAATGAAATATGGTATATTTGTGAGCTCTGATCATGTTGTAAACAAAATCATGGAGTATCTTACTATCTTCTAAAATTTTCATAAGGGTCTTTTCAAACTATTATCACCCTTAAGAACGGTGACTATGAGCTTCCCCCTTGGATTTGGATAAAAATAAAATAAATACTATAATTATTGCAGCTAATTTAGAAGATTTAAAATGGATAATGACATTAAATTAATAAAAATTAAAGGAAGCAAAGAACAGAAAAGGGGTTTAGCATTGAAGGACATTTAGGCATCCAACACCCCCATAGAGGGTGTGTCCAAATGGGCTCTACACTTGGCTGGATCTGCTCAGTCCAAGTCCAGCCCACCTTGGGCCGGGTATCGTATCAGCCTCAAGAGTTGTGTGTCATACCTGGACCTGAATTTTAGGCCTTGTAATGAGTCAGCTGGACCCCACCTGGCATTTTTCTCAAGGCATCACAACTAGGCCCATCCTAGCTGACTTATCTAGCATTGTATGGGATGAAAAAACGGCCTATCTCATTTTCAGACTTATCAACAAATGAACAATTAAAATACAACCCGGATTCTCCTCTGAGCTCCTCAGCTTGGATTTATCAACGAATGATGGTGCAATATGGCAGAATTCAGGGCCTTACGAGAGCCCATTCTATCAAGTTGCCAATGATAATCTCTCCAACCTTCGGAACCAGCTCGACAAAGTAAAATTTGATAGTTTCTCCAGCATCTGAGCTTCATCTTTTCAAACCATGGCTCAAAAACTCAAAAACTCAGCTTGCGTCTTCGCAAGCTGCCCTCGAGAGCTTCTCTCAAGTTTACACGGCTCAGTTACGAGTTGAGTCTGAGGGTTTTAGAACTACGTTTTGAGTGACCGGAAGAGATGAAACGTGGGACCATCAGTGTCATACACCAGTCGCATCTTATCAGTACCGTCATTGGAAGATGCATGCGAGTTATGCTTAGTCTGATGACTGGGAAGCTGTCTTTGCTGGCCGCAACCACAGGCACTGAGTCAGAAGAGGTCCAGATTGGGATAGCAGACATTATCTCAGTTAAAGATAAAAAAATCGGGCCTGGAGAACAGCTAGGGACCACAGGAAACATGTCAGACACAAAAGAAGATCTAAACTGAAAACAGATGAAGCGGGAAAAAAAAAAAAGAGATCCTGAACTAGACCTCTTGAATCGTTGAAGTTGCCCCTTATCAGTTTAGTTCTGATCCAATCAATCTTCCCCGTTGAAGCTCATTTTGGTACAATCAACTGGTTGAGAAAGCATATGGGTCTCCATCCGTCTGGCTGAACCTGTTCTTACAAGGCTTTCTTCTCCATAATCTCTTGCTTCTTGTGTTACACCACGTTTTGGAGTTGGAACTCAAAATCCTAGAAGTTTTAGATGGATGGTTTAGCTGTTGTTAGACGTGCATACTCTACGAGAGGCAAAAGTATTGGCTAGCTGCCGGGGTGTCGACTTTCAATACCTAACAAGGTGGGCCATAGCCCATCTTACGCATGATCTAGCAACCAGCAACCCCATATCCGAAAGTGGGACTTGAAGCCATCATTACATAGGTGTTGTTGGTCTTTATTCTTATCCTAATCACAGCAAGACTTCCTTTTGTAAAGAAAAAGTCTAGCTTATGGCATAGATCAACCAGTGGAGTTAGACAGTTCTTCCCTTTATTTTAAATAGGAGAAAATGAAAATGATTAAGGGTGCGTTTGGTTGCACCAAATACCGTGAATTCGTGATATTTTGCATCAAATTAGACTGATTAATCATGAAATATCATGATATTTGGTGAACCAAACACACCCTAAACCAAATTAGGACATCCCATGAACTGAAAGTTAGCTCCCAATGAGATATATACAGAGTGAAAATTTTGAACTTCTGATCCTAATATTAAATCGATAATTATTTTTCGGAAGTTTTGTGGCATGGGGTACTCTCTTCGTATGGTTTTTACAGTTGCCTTCAGGGTTGTTTTGAGTTGAATAGTTTTTGTTAGGTTTTTTCTGTTATGCTTTCTTTTGTTTTTGTTTGCTGTCCTTTTTTCTTCTGGGTTGCTTCTTCGCCATGTCCTTGGCATAACAGGATTCGTGTAGCTCACCCCAATCAGTTGGGACAAGGCTTAGATGATGATAAGTAGATAGAGGGAAGAATTTAACTTTTCGACACCACTCCTTGGCTCCCTTTAGGCACTGAAAAAGAAAAAAAGAAAAAATTCTAAACTTTTTCGAGACGAGCAGAACACCCGCATTTATTTTTCTCTAACGAAAGTTGCATCCCGAGTATCCTGATGCACCAGTTGGTACAGGTTCAGTGATTAAGATCATCATCATCATCTAAGCCTTATCCCAACTAAGTGATGTCAGCTACATGAATCCTTTTCCACGATTCCAATCTCTCAAGGGCGATGTCTTCAAATGTGCATGAGTTTGGAATGTCATATTGTTCGGATTCATGTTCGAAGTTATGGCATAAATTTGATGCGAACTGCCAACCTGACACAACCCCCTTTATCCAGGCTTGGGACCAGCAATGAGAGCACATAACTCCCACAATCACAATGTAATTGACTATTGCATAGGTTCTATCAAGCGCTATCTAATAGTCTATTGCATAGGTTGATAATAATCATCACGTTTTGGCAGTCCAGATCCTTGAACCTTTTTCTTTTTAATTTCGAAGAAGTCCAGATCATTGAACTCATTGGCACCTGATGCATGAGTCAGTTGGAACAGGTTTGGTGATCCACATTCTTGATTTTTAAAAAAATAAGAATTCCAGGTCATTGAGCCTTTCAGGAAAAAAGAAAAAGAATTCCGGGTCATTGAGCCTTTCATAATTATAATTATAATTATTATTATTTTTTTTAAAAAGGGAGAGAGGAAAGAATTCTAGGTCATTGAACTCAATCGGCACCACAGTGGATAGCGGATGACTGAGAGTCTGCAATCTGGACTTGACAGTAATATTGAGACATGGTAATAATAACCCAAATGATCGAATTTGAAATATATATTCCCATTATTAATTGGCATAAGAGAACAATAACATTCAAGGAACTTGGAAAGGGCAAAGTTGTCTGTCTCCTAACTAAAAGAAGGTTGTGAGAATAAGGAAACTATGTAACTATGCTTACAAAAGAGCATTCAG
The DNA here is from genome assembly GCF_029962835.1 of Magnolia sinica. Classification (NCBI taxonomy): domain Eukaryota; kingdom Viridiplantae; phylum Streptophyta; class Magnoliopsida; order Magnoliales; family Magnoliaceae; genus Magnolia; species Magnolia sinica. Next base: position 65,412,449 of record NC_080589.1, on the reverse strand, counting down.
GCTGAAATTGAGAGGCACACCTTGAATGTGTCTTTCTCTATCTTCAGAGTTGTAGACAGCACTCAGACCTTCTTCCATGCTTTTCAGTTGTGAGTAAAAACCCGGCTTTATACAATGCAGTGAAGAGCCTTGCTGCAGTACTGTGGGATAAGCAGAATGCATTGGCACAGCTCCGCTCCACAGGCGTGAATAATCACCATATCATCAACATCATATCTTTACATTATAACACATGATAAATTTAAATTCCACCACCACAAACTAAAATACTTTCCACAAGTACATAATCACTAAAAACCAAAGATGCCTCTAGCAAAAGACCTTGATGTCTTCATCCGACCCTTTCTTGTAGTTCTTCTGCTGCTCCTCAGAGGAGTCAAATAAAAGCGAAGAAGTCCATGATCCAGGTTTCCAGGTGAGGAGTAGTGAACACTCCGGCTCCGACCAAGCATAATTTCCTTCTTCTTCTTCTGGCAATCAGGTCTAACCCTCTGGAATTCACCATTCCCAACATTTCTGTTCCCACTTGGAATCTGTTGTTTCTTAGCAGAACTTGCGCTGCCACCACACAAATGCGTTATACTGTCTGCTTTGATGGTTTCTGTGTTATTTTCTCTTTGAATTCCACACCATGACTCTGATAGAGACCGCTCCAAAACGTTTTCACGTTTTTTACTCAAGTCCCTAAAAGGGCTGGTTAGACTCCTGTTCCACACCTTACTCCACCCATGAGATTTCCTTCTGGTATTCAGAACTGAGGTGTCTTGGCCAGGTTCGTCATATTTCACATCTCCATTTGGTTCACCCAGATTGCTGCCTGCCAACATGCACTTCTCCTCATCCAAACTCACAGTACTCATCTTGCCCATATCTTTACTATCCGTTGATGGCCTAGGATCCAACGATGATATATCTTCCTCGGGCAGACTCATTCTCCTCCTGTGAGACATTAATGAATTTCGCCAATCAATCCCCGAAGTCCCCATCAGTTTCCCATCTACTGCTTCAATGCCAGTAAAAGATGGAGTAAATGCCTTGCCCATCATGACACCATCCCATGAATGTCTCGGATCCTCCCAAAAGGCATTATTAGAGTTGTAAGATGCCTTTTGATCACAGGAATTACGGAAATCAACCTTGGTCTCCAGCTGTTTCTCCCTGAATCCAACATTCCAGTTGTTAGTCTCCTGAGTTAGAGTTCTCCTGCAAGCACTTCTACTCCATTTCAATACTTTTCTTGAAAACACAGAGCTCCAACAAAATAAGACACTTTTCTCCTTCAATTTCTCATACTCCAGAGAACTGCGTTTCTTCCGAACACCATCATCAACACTGACATCTTCTACAACACCAACAGAGCTGGATGCCTGAGTTTCTGAATTGAAATTTCCCATGACATCACTCTTTGACCCATTTCCATTTTCACGAAACCTAGTTTCTGAATCAAAATTTTCCAGGATATGATTGTTTTCCGACAAATTTGGGTCTGGTGAAACCCCAGTCACAGGATTGAACTTTACCCCAACAGAAATATTTGCAGACCCATTTCTGCATTCAGCAAATCTAACACTGCTTGTGGAATTCTCGATCTGACCTTGATGCTTTGTACCATTTTCTTCATTAACATTATCATCCAAATGAAACAATGACAAGAGGGTTTTCCGTACCCGAATATCTTGAGTTTTCTTTTCAGATCCAGAGACAGGTAGAGAGCACTCTACCTGTTTCTGCTCAGTGTCAAAGGATGGCTTTGGGCTTCTTCCTGCATACTCCACTCGTGACAATCTCTCAACCAAACACGTCGAACAGAAACCAGTGAAAAACTGAGATGGGTGCCGCACGCACCTTGTGAAACTGCTGCTTTCAGGATTCATCTTCGATCAATAAAACCCCAGGTTTCAGCATTTCAAAATGAAAATAACATAAGAATGTGGCGCCTGAGAAACATCAAAATCCTAGTTTTTCCCACCTCCAGAACACCCTAACTAGCTAGCAACAACCCCAAATCAGTGCATTCTACCCAAAAAAAATCTCTGTTTTTGGAGCCAAATGTCACCGAATAATATCCTCAAAACCCCAAGGCTCTGTTTTCACCAGAAAATCTCATAGAATGGTGGCTGTGAACCCTAAATCCCCCAACACAGAAGCAAAAACTCTAACAAATCTCAGCTTTTCGAGCAGAAATTTCTAGAGAAACTCCAGGGGGTGTAATTCACAGACAATGGTAGCTGTAAACCATAAATACCAGCAAAGTTGCAAAATCCAAAAGAAAAAAAGCAGGGGTTACAGAACAGAAATTCACAGATCAGTAGCCGAAGAGGATCAAAGAGCAGTTTTCAAAACAAATTACCAAAAACTGGGGTCATTGAAGCTCTAAATCCCCAAAACACACTTAAAAACCCTAAAAGCCCAACAAAATCCTGTTATTTCGATGCAAAACCCTTAAAAATGGAATCAAAGCTTAAAAATCCGAACATTACGAGACGAAAGCCCTAAAAACCCTACAAATCACTGCATCTAAAGGAGGAACCCCAGAAATCCATGCATTTCAAATCAAAACCCTAGAATCAAGGGATAAAAATCGCAAAACCCCCCAGAAGTTCAAGAGAACCGAAATAACCATGGAATCTAGGGAAAAATCAGCTAATCTCAGAAACGAAACCCTAAAATCAAAGGTTTTTGGTGCCTTTTTCCAAAACCCTAGATCTCTGTTCTTCGGAAACGGGTGAAAAAAGAAAATTTGTGCAAGCTCGGTCGTGGAGAGATGAGAAACCCTAGATTCTGCGAAAAGCTTATCAAAATCTCCGTTGAAAATATTAACAAGGGAAAGTGGAATTACCAGGATATCCTTGCCGTTATCGAAACCACTTGTGTACATCGCGTTATATATATCCAGGGTTAGTTTCTCTATCTTGGGAAAACAGACTAATGAACGTACAATCCATGCCGTCTATCAAGTACAAAAATGTTTTTTCTTTTAATAAAAAATCACGATAATTCAAAATTTTATGTTGACCACAACGAGAAGTAAACCCAAAAATACTTTAAATTCACCTGGAATGGCCCATATTTATTTTTACCATAGTTTTATACTTGGGTAATGCTTTCATTCTGATGAAAAACATCAGATTAATAGATTGGATGACATATAAACCCCACGGGCGTTCCATCCCATTTGTTTCCTATGTAGGGGCCTAATTGAGTCTTATGTTATAATTATTTTCAATGGTTTATATGAGTTAGAGTAACTGATGGACGGTGTGGATCTTGTGAAAATTTCACCCACGTGGGTCTCGGTTTTCGAAAGTAACCCTGGTAGGTACCTATCACAAGGTACGGCAGCGCGGTACGGGGAGTTGACTTCAGATGCTAAAAAAGATAATGAACAACGGATCTAGCACACGTGCGGCAAGGTACCCACGTGGGCACTTTTTTATGCGTGGCCGAGTCTAACACACGTGTGCGCAGCTGGACCGTTCATGGTGGGGGGCCACCGATGGCACACGTTTGTAGAACGTGATCTCAGTAGACGGAAACTTAACATCCAACTCGGATGAAAGGTCGGCCGCACATTAAGATCACCCGCGGCGAAAACAAGATGTACTTGTCAGGTATGCTACGGACGGGTAGCTCTGTAGCGGCCCCGCCGCGATGTATCTGTTTTTTCATACCATATCATTTTAATATATGAACACCAAATAAGGTAGATCCGACGATCCAATGTGCCACGCCACAGATAACTCTTGCGTTTAATAATTTGTGCATTTAATACAACCAAACTTAAACTTATTATCTGGTGTGGTCCACTTGAGTGTTGTATATACGGAAGCAGATTGGCTTGTGTTTGTCACACTAGCTATATAGCCGTGGAAGCGGATTGGCTTGTGTATGTCACACTAGCTAGCTGTATTGATGTCAGCAAATTCCGTGGGTCTGACCATGAGATATGTATTATATCCAAATTGTCTATCCATTCGGCGAGCTGGTTTTAAGGCTTGAGACAAAAAATAAGATGGATCTAACTATCAACTGGACAATATTGTAAAAACCAGCGGGAGATTAAACGTCTACTGTTGAAACCTTTTTTAGATTACAGAAGTTTTGGATCAATATGAAATTTGTTTTTCCTCTTCATTTAGTTATTTTTGACCTTATGAACAGATTGGATGTAAAATAAACGTTATGGTGGGCCCTACAAATTGTTTAACGGTGAAAATCATGATCTTCACTGCTATTTAAGGTGTGGTCCAGATGATCTTTGGATATGATTCATTTTTTGGATAATGCTCTAAAATAATCTTTAAAAATAGATGAACGGTGTAGATATAATAAATACATCATTGTGAGGCCCATGTAACATAACTTTGATCTCCTTTGAACCGTTCGTGTAAAGGTGGGCAAAACAAATCCGATCCGGTGGATCCAAACTGAGTGGATCAGACGGGTCATGGCAAGGCCATGTGCAGGCCGCTAAGCCGGATGACCGTTTACTCTTAGCAGTAGCCCGTGCAAGCTACACCGTGACGCGGAAAGGTCATAAATATCTAAAAAATTAGGGAACCATAGAGCTCACTGGACTTGTGGAGCATCGCGAACCACAGACCCAGTGGACACCCAAAAGTGGGATCTGACACTGATCAAATGCACCCCACCAATGCCAAGACCGGAATCTGGCACTCGCAAATGAAACCGAGATACCAGGCTATCCAGCCGTCGGATCTCTTCTACATTTTCGGTGAAGGTCTAATAAATTTTCCTACACCCATCCACGAACTCTGGGACCCGATCGAGGAACGGTGACCGTTGATCACAAATCGAACCCGCACAACCAAACCCCATATCCGATCGTTCCCAAATTTTGCATGGCCCTTCATCGGGCCATGAAACAGACGAATTTCATGGCCAGAGGGCTACCAGAACCACTCCAATCACCGGAATGGCCCCCACAGGGCCATTTAAAGATCGGAACCGTTGACTCAAACCCCATAACCGTTCATCCGTTTGTTCTCAAATTTTATATGGCCCCTCATTGGGCCATAGGGCACCTACCCACCAAATTTGGTGGCCAAAGGAGTGTTAGGGCCACTCCAACACTAATAGTGAGTCATAGTAGGCTATTTTGAGAATTTGAGGAAACTTTAGGCCAAAGGGCCCAAGTCTAGGAATTAAATCCCTAACCCTTATCTCATAACTCCCACCACAACTACCATTGCCAAGGAAGTTAAGGGAGAGCAAAGAGGAGAAAGGGAGAGTGGAAGAGAGCTAAGGTGGACCTTAGATCAAGGTGGGGCCCAAGGGAATCAACCCTTTCAACTCTCTATCCCTTCTCCAAAGGGAACTCTTCACCACAACCTCAACAATCGTCTATAGGACATCTAGGTAAGATCCTTCACCCTCTTTTCCTTGAAATTCATATATTGAGAAAGGATTTGCATGCATTTCTCACATGCAAGAACTTATTTTAGGGATTCCGGTCGTCCGACCCGAAGCCCTCATTCCTAGGTCGCTCTCCAAGTCTCCATCGACCCATAGGTGCGGACTATTATTCTTAGTTGACCTAGCACCAATTTTAGTATGAGCTTAATGATTTTGATTACTTGGATGTTATACTTAAAATTCTAAAGAGACCCTAGGAATCATATGTTTGTTGAAATTGTATGGATGTGCATGCTTAGCTCTCAAATTTAGTGTTGATCTTGCCTCTCATATGATATTGAGTATGGATGATAGTATGCTCATGTTTGCTTGATTCCTTTCCTTCATATGTGGTGCTTCATTGCGTGTATGATTTATTACCCTTGTGCTCATGATTTCTTAAGATAGAGGAAGTATTTAACTTCCTCACGAACCCACATACTCACACGCACCTTGTTTATTGATAATGTCTGCTTGCTTGGTGAAGTATTCGTGCTATATGGTTGAGATGCATGAGGTCATGTTGTTGATAGGTTAGTTAGTAACCTGGATAGTTGGCAGGTCATGAACCACCCTCACACTCTTGGGCTGGTCAGGAACATGAGGAGAGACGGTAGTCCCATCGGTAGGACTATGATAGGGCTAGATCCGTGGGTTTGGGCGGGTGTGTTCGGGTGGCTGTAGTTCGACTACATGGGTCCCTTGTGCCCGATGTCACTCGTCTCACGCTCGCCTGACTCGTGCGGTCTAGCCTACTGTCTGACCAACCTTGTTTGTTAACCCTGTTTGCTCACATATGTATGGAACCTGATCCACCCTGCAACCGTTGTAGCCTGTCAATAACCCACTTGGAACTGGTCCACAGCCTCGTGGGGCGGGCATGGTGAAATGGGACAGTGTCCGAGCTGTCGGCCTACGCTGGGGTATCGCGCCTTCCCGTAGTGACCGCGAGTGATCCCTTTCTCTCGGCACTCCTCATGTGCTTGAAGTCAGGGATGAGGAACTTGATGGGATCACGGACCGCGGGGCCTTAGCATCACGTGTTGGGGGCTCTTGGCCTCGTAACCAGTTTAGGGCATTAATACATGGGGTGTACCAGATTTCCCAACCTGCTGGATGAATGGACTTAACTAATAACTCGGCTAACACGATCGCATTGCATCGCACTAGTTAGGGTGGCGACTCGGCAGTCGAGGTCGCTCTGAGGGAGTGTTGTCATACGCGATCGTTAGATGGAGTCGCTCGAGGGAGCGTTGTGGCGAGGGCATGCATCATATCATCCTGCATACATGCGCATTAATAAGATTAGTTAAATATTTATGATTGACTTCTTTTCATTAAGATCATATTATAATTGATGCCTGTGATAACTTAAGATTAATAGCGCACGCACTGAGTTGATCACTCATTCCCACTCTGGGACGGTGTTTTAAAACACCAACCGCATTACTTTGATATTGCACACTCAGGGCTGGAGGAGCCTGGCGAGGCGAGCTTCGACGAGGAGGACGAGCTATCTTATTTCCAGTTGATGGACGGCTCTCCATCGGCTTGATGGGCAGGATTGGGATTGCTGAGCAGTGGGCTCAGCCTTATTATTTTTTGGACATAGCATTCTTTTGTTGTTTTGGTTGGGCAACGCCTTGTGCGACCCATTTATATTTTTGGACCTGTATATATGATAGATTTCTTTCATTTCAGTAGACTTGTGTGGTTGTGCTTCATGTTCCAGGAAATTCCAGGCTGCGCATTTAAACCTGATTAAACGCATTAATGAAAATCGGTTATCAGTGACACTTGGAAACTTGGGAGTCGAGTGTATGCACGACCCCTGATTTTTAGGACGTTACAAGTTGATATCAGAGCATGGTTTGAAATTAATTAGGTCATGGGTCATGAACTCACTAACGCGTTCGCTGACTCGAGAGGTTATGCCATAGAAACTACGAAACCCTAGGAACCACCCCACTTCCGGACAAGGAATAGGGAACTTGACGGTGCGGCTCGATTCGATTAACTAGGAAGTTCTGTGTCTTCATTTCTCGTTAAACTTAGAAATTCACCATCATGGGATTGAAAATCCCATACTACATCTTCCAAAACGATGCTCATATAGCAAGTCAACGAAATAAATTTGGAAATCCCACTCCACTCATTTCAGGCACAACAGTCCCAACCTTGAGTTGGGATTAACCTTGCAATCCTAATCAGTACAACTTAATGCCGCTAGCCATGTAGGCTAAGGATTGAAATTCTTTTTTTTTTAATGTGTCTTGTTGGGTATTCACCTGTCCTTGCTCTATTTTCGGACTTTCCTGGCATACTGATAGAGACGGGCCGTAGACTAAACGATTTCGTAGCAGGAGCCCTCATCCAAGTCCAAATGAGCAAATACTAGGCCGGACATGTTAGTTTCGACCCATTCGGGGGTTATTAGGTAGGGGCAAGCGAAATTTTAGTGAAAACAGAGAAAATGGAGAAAAAGGGGGTTTCAGACACTAAACAGGAATAATTTCTTGAAATGGATAGGCCCATTGCGTAGATCAGTTCCTCCTACCCCAAATCCATATATAGAACTTTCCCGGGGGCTTTACCGGTGCCCGGGAAATGGCGACGCAAGTGGACCCCGGGGGGCCTTACCGGTGCCTGGAAAATCATAAAAGAAGAGGGCCCCGCCTGAAGTACAGAGGGCCAGCGGGACCCCGCCCGCCCGGCCTACCTGTCCACACGACCCCGCCTGACCGTCCCGACCCCGCCCACCTTTCCATAGTGCCCGTGGGACCCCGCCCGCCTGGCGTGGCCCTCGCCCAGATGTCCAGCGGGTCGGCGGGACCCCGCCCGACCGGCGTGGGGCCCATTTTCAATGCAAGTTAAAGGACCAAAACCCCTCATTCTTCCCCTCGTTCACTCTCAAACCCATTTCCAACCCACCATTCTCCACCATCATTCTATAAACCTACCTTCAAAGACCCTTCTTCCAAAAACTCCCACCTCTTCTTCTTCACTTTCAACCCACCTTCACCCTTCCTCCCTTCCCATCTTCTTCACCATCACATTTTCCATCTCAAAACCCCATCCCTCAACTCATCCCCACTCTCAACTTCCATTCCCTTCTCCCACATATCCCATTCCCTCTACTCCAAACTCAATCCCCCAAATCCCCTTACTTCAAAACCCTTTCCATTCTCTTCTCCCAAAACACATCTTTTACAAAGCCCCTTTCACAAACCCAACACCAAAACCCCACTCCTTTCACTCTCCTCATCCCACTTAACATCACCTCAAAACCCATTCTCAAATCCAGCATTAAACCCACTCCTAGGTCTATCCTCCAGCCTTTCCTAAGACCATTCCTTCAACAATCCACCCACATTTCTCACACCCGAATCCATCATAGCTAAGGGAAATGACCTTCCTAACAACCGTTATCTCTCTCTTCTCCATTACGACAATCTTTTCCCTCATGGGGAAGAAGAGGCCACCTCCCGCCGAATCGGGACTGAGCCGAGAAAGGCGAAGCAAGCAAAGGGCCGATCTGAAGGGGAAGGAAATCGCGGAAGTCCGAACCAAGCACAGAAACAACCCTCAAAGGGCTCTCGCGATTCAAGCGTCCCAACCGCCCGTTGAAGATGTGGGAAATTTTCACGTACGTAACGTTGCCTTCGAAGCCTCTATAGAGGAGCACCTGTTCGATGATATCATCCTACTCGGTCAGTTCATGAAAAAGGGATGGGGTCAAATATTCTATGGAGATTCCCAGGCGGATGAAGGACGGCCTGGAGCCTTCTACGTGCAAATTAGAAACCCTCAATTCAAGCCCTTAGGCTTTGATCTTGTGGTGGGAAGCAAGAGGTTCCCATTTGGGGTGGCGGACATTACGGACGTACTTGGCGAGCCACTGGGGGAGGTGCAGATTGAGGAAGGAAACTTGGATACGAGTCGGGCCCGCAACGAGCGGGCACGCTTTCTGTGCGGACAGGTTGTCCAATGGAGGCGAGAAGTCGACTTGAATGCGTCTAACTTGACCCCAGAGTACTGTGTGCTTCACCGTATTGGCACCCACAATATTTATCCAAGGTTGAAGAACCGTACCGAGTGCTCCCGCTATATGGTGGAGTTCTTATACCAGATAGGCCAGGGAGTAGACGTATGCCTCCCCAGCGTGGTACTCCATCAGATCGTGAGGGCCTCAAGGGCGACCCGGAAGGACGTATGCCTCCCATTTGTCTGTTTAGTTTGTCGGCTGGCTTAGCAGTACGGCGTGGGCGGATCGGATGGAAATTATATACCAACACTGATCTTGGGAGACGATATGTTGAACAATATGAGGATAGGCCCAAAGCAGCGACAGGCCCACATCGATCGATACGGAGATCCGGTCGAAGAAGAAGAGGATAGTGACGGAAGCAAGGAGGATGAGGATGAGGAAGAAGCTGAAGGGGCGGAAGGAGCTGACGAGGTCGAAGAAGCTGGTAGGGAGCCACTTACCATCCCAGACATAAGTGAGCGCTTGGATGCGCTCAAGGCAGAGGTGGCAGAGATCAAGGAAACCCAAGCAAGGAACCAAGCGAAGCAAGAGAAATGGAACAAGAAGATGTACCGAGCCATAAAGGCCTTGATCTGCTGCAGCAAAGGGGAAGAAGCACCCCCACTTTCGCCCGACTCAGACGAGTAGCACCACGACTCTACTGATGATTAGTAGTCTGTTTTAAGTTGTTTAGGTCTAATCTTATGTACTGATGGATGCGTAGGAATTTTGCTTAACTAGCTTATTTTTTTCTCTTCGTTTAGCATATCTAGTAATCTATGTAATCTATGTTGTAGCATGTAACTGGCCATGTTAATGGCATTTTGAAATTAATGTCAATGTATGGATCGTCATGAAGTTCTCTTCGCTAGAAATGTGCCTTACCTATGTTGTTGTTATAGTCATGAATAACAGGCTATAGGTCTGTATGCCTAGTGTACGCGATGCTCTAGTGACTAATACTCTAAGAAATTTTTGTCCAGGAAATGCCTCCGTGACCGGAGGGTTGATACGTCCTCCTTCCTCACAGCGGCCTAGTCGATAGGGACCTCCTCCCCGTTAATTAACAAGGCCCTCTAAGTGGGAATGGATCCCAAAATATGGGTAGCACTACCCAAGAGGCGGCCCCGAGTGCTCCGCTACCGCTAGCCGCGGCACCTGTACCTCCTACGCCATAGGCCATAGGCCGAATGGACCAAATGTTACTTCTTATGCAACAACAAAAACAAATGATGGCTACAAGTATACAACAACAACAACAAATGATGGCCACTATGATGGGAGCTATGGCCCATAACATGGGTATGCCGCAACCGGCGCAACCGGGCTTAGCCGCGCCTGCAAACAACATAAGCAATCTGTTTGAGCGGTTCCAACGGTATAGGCCGCCCACTTTTACCAGCACCCACTGCCCCGAGGAAGCAAAATATTGGCTTAACCGAGTCATCAAGCTACTTTGGCATCTCTATTGTTCTGAAGCGGAGAATGTCGAGTTTCTCTCATACCTCTTTGAGAAAGAGGCAGACCTATGGTGGGAGAGCATTCTTCGATCCGTTCTCGAGAACTACGTGTGGACGTGGGAGGCGTTTGAGAGCCGCTTCAATGAGAAGTACCTCCCTCAGACGTACAAGCATGAGAGGGAGAATGAATTCCACCACCTTCAATGAGGGGGATGACTGTAGCGCAATATGAGAACTGTTTTACAGAATTGTCACGCTATGCTTTCGAAATGATCGCCAACGAGGCGATTAAGATGAGGCGATTCACTATGGGGTTGAGGAGCGGCAACTGCTCGAAGATGTGTTGTTCGAGCATCCGGACCTATGCCAAGCTCGTCGAGATGTCCATACGGGCAGAACAGGATAAGGAAAGAGTCTCACGGACTCGTTCACAGTTGGGGCCATGGAATAGGATAGAGGGACCGTCCTCTTCCTTTACTGGGAAAAGGGCGCCCCCAAACTCTCCGCCCCGACTAGCTGCCACACCGACCCCTTCTACACGATCTACCCAGGTGTGCAGTTATTATAGGAGGACTGGCCACTCAGAGCCATATTACTTCACTAGGATGAGAGACCTCAGCTTCACACCTCCACAGAGCAACAATAGGCCCCCACAACAGGCCTTACAAATTTCACCCCTACGGGCAATGGGGCCTAGTCAGCAGTTTCACCGTCCACCACCACCTCAAGTTAGGCCACCACAACGACCCATGCAGCGGCCGAACTTCTCACAGCAGGCACGGGTGTATGCCTTAGCGGCCGATGGCCAAGATGCAGTTATTCCCAATCCTATGGCCTTCGAGGTGACGGCCCATGTTCAAGGTACTCCCATATTTCTACTAGTGAACACTGGCGCTACTGTTTTTCTTGTATCGCATGCAACCGTCAAGCGCTTAGGGCTACGCCTCACTCCTATCATAGGGGTGAAAATCATTGTCACCGCTAGAACTGTTTCTGATGCAATGAAGATGTGTTGTGACTGCCCCATAGACTTGGGGGGCAAGGTGGTACTCGTCGATCTGATCGCAACTAAGATTTTTCATTACGATGTCATCTTGGGTATAGACTGGTTGATACCGACGAAGGCGGAAATCGATTGTGAAACAAGGACAGTGAAAATATACGAGGGCGACAAAGTTCCCTTCACGTTCCCATTCCAGGTTAGCCACCAAGAAAGAATTGTGTTATACTTCATTAGAGGAGGGTTATGATGGGCCCTCGATAACGGACACACCCGTGGTCTGAGATTTTTGGGACGTATTTAAGAGCATACCTGGACTTCCACCTCGATGTGAGATAGACTTCACGATCGATCCGACTCCGGAAGCCAAGCCCATCTCCTTGCCTACTTACCGCATGCCCCCATGTGAGATGGAAGAATTGCGGTCTCAAATTGACAATTTGCTAAAGTCAGGCTTCATCCGACCCAGTGTATCGCCATGGGGAGCCCCAGTCCTATTTGTAAAGAAGAATGACAGTTCCTTACGACTATGTGTGGATTATAGAAGATTGAACCAAGTGACGGTTCGGAACAAATACCCGTTGCCCAGAATCGACGATTTATTCGACCAGTTGAGGGGTGCTCAATATTTCTCGAAGATCGATCTATAATCAGGGTACTATTAGCTACGAGTTAGAGACGAGGATATATAGAAAACGGCCTTCAGGACTTGTTTTGGCCATTATGAGTTCCTGGTTATATCGTTCGGGCTCACCAATGCCCCAGTGGTACTCATGGACCTCATGAACAGAATCTTTAGGCCATTCTTATACAGATTCGTCATTGTGTTCATCAACGACATACTATTTATTCAAAGAACAGTGAAGAGCATGAAGAACATCTAAGGGCAGTACTTGAAACCCTTAAGAAAAATCAATTGTTTGCACAATTTAGGAAGTGCGCTTTCTGGAAGGAGGAGGTCAAATTTTTAGGACATGTGGTGTCCAAGGAGGGCATATCTGTAGATCTCGTCAAAGTGGCGGCTGTGCAAGATTGGAAGCAACCGAAGTCGGTTACGGAAGTGTGACGTTTTCTTGGTCTCGCAGGCTATTACCGCAGATTCATTGTAGACTTCTCGAAGATAACCCGACCGCTATCCCAGCTAACTCGGAAGGACCTCAAATTTGCCTGAAATGAAAAAGCGGAGGCGGCCTTCCAAGAGTTAAAAGATAAACTGACATCGGCACCAGTGCTTGTGCTACCTGAGCAAGGGGTTAGGTATACCGTCTATACAGACGCCTCTCGAGTAGGGTTGGGTTGCGTGCTCATGCAAAAGGATATGGCAATTGCTTATGCGTCCTGGCAATTAAGGAAACATGAGGAGAACTACCCTACACATGACCTCGGCGGTAGTCTTCGCATTAAAGATATGGCGACACTATCTTTATGGTGAGGAGTTTGAGCTCTTTTCTGATCATAAGAGCCTCAAATACATCTTCACCCAGAAGGACCTGAACATGAGACAGCGTCGCTGGATGGAAACGTTGAAGGACTTCAAGTTCGATGTCTCATATCACCCTGGCAAGACCAATCTGGTGGCGGACGCCTTGAGTCGCAAAAAGACAATCGAATTTGCGGCCCCGCTAATGGTGAGAAAATGGGACATGGTGAAATTCATACGGGACTTCGACATGAAGCTAACCGTGGAGGAATCGTAGGAGGTCATAGCCTACATTCAGGCCTAACCAATGATTAACAGTAAAATCATTGAAGCCCAAGAGGGTAATGAGTTATTGGAGAAGATGAGAGAAAGAGCAAAGAATGACATGGGGTCCGAGTGGAGGATCGGTACCGATGGGGGATTGCGGTACCAAGGCTTCCTTTGTGTTCCAAATCTTCAAGAACTACGGGAAGAGGTTCTAAATGTTGCTCACAACTCCAAGTTGGCGATGCATCCTGGTAGTACCAAGATGTACCGGGATCTGAGGCGGAACTATTGGTGGGACAACATGAAGAAGGAGATAGCGGAGTATGTGTCCCGATGCCTCACCTGTCAACAAGTCAAGGCTGAACACCGCCGACCATCGGGCCTATTGCAGCCCATGCCCATAGTAGAATGGAAGTGCGACTTCATATCTATGGACTTTATTGCTGGTTTGTCTAAGACTAGGAAGGAGCATGACTCGATATGGGTGATTGTGGACAGGCTAACCAAATCAGCCCACTTCTTGCCGATCAAGACTTCTAGCTCCTCCGATGATTTGGCCAAGCTGTATATCAAGGAGATAGTGTGGCTCCATGGCGTCCCGTTGGAGATTGTGTCGGATCGGGATACTCGATTCACGTCGATCTTCTGGACCCACAATCATGAAGCCATGGGAGTGAAACTGAAGTTTAGCACCGCCTTCCACCCGCAGACAGATGGGCAAACCGAGCGGGTGAACTATATTTTAGAAAACATGTTGCGGGCTTGTTTCTGGACTTTCAGGAGAGTTGGGACGATTGTCTCCCATATGCTGAGTTCGCCTACAACAATAGCTTCCAGGCTAGCATCGGTATGACGCCTTACGAGGCTTTATATGGGTGTCTGTGCCGAGCCTCGCATTGTTGGGAGGAAATTGGTGAGAAGAGTTTGCTAGGACCAAATTTGGTGCGGATCACGACCAAGAAGATTGGAATTATCCGGCGCCTCTTGACGGCTCCAAGCAGGCAAAAAAGCTATGCCGACACAAGGCGGGGAGACTTAAAATTTGAAGTTGGGGACCACATATTTCTCAAGATCTCCCCAATGAAGGACGTTTTACTCTTCGACAAGAAGGGAAAGCTCGCGCCATGGTTTATAGGGCCCTTCCAGATTTTGGACCGTGTGGGTGCAGTTGTCTATCGCTTGGCCCTACCCATGCCTCTCGCCGGAGTGCTTAACGTCTTCCACGTATCAATGTTGAAGAAGTATGTCCCCAATCCTTCGCATATCATCAAGTGGGAACATGTGGAACTCAAGAAAAATACCACATACATTCTCCAGCCCACTCAAATACTAGATAGGAAGGAGCAGGTCCTACGCAACAAGGTCATCCCATTGATCAAGGTATTATGGACCCATCAAGATGAAGAGGAGGCCACTTAGGAGACGGAAGCAGAAGTTCGTAAGCATTACCCAAGCCTGTTTTAGCAATAAGAATAAATTTTGAGGATGAAATTTATTTATAAGAGGGGTAGATTGTAACATCCTGTCTACAGTGTCCTGGGGCATCCACGGAGGATTTTTCACAGGACTTTAATTATACTGCTCGTGGTGATGAACCACAAATAAAATTTATCCAGGATTAGCCAAATTGAGTGGGCCAAACGGGCCATGGCAAGGCCAAGTGCGAGCAGCCAGCTCATTTTAGGTCATGAGTAGAGGTGGGCATGTTAGACCCGATCCGGTGGATCCAACCCGATCGATCCGAACAGAACCGACGGCATAGATTGGCCTGATCGAGTTGGCCCTTCAAATCCGATCGTTTTCGGATCGAGTTCGGATAGTAGTATCCGGACAGATCCGATCCGAAAATCCGGATCGAAAGGGTCCGACCCAACCCGACCCGACTCGAGGATGTAAATATCCTTATATTTAAAAAAAAAATATCCATGTATCTTTGACTTTTCGTTTGGCGTCAAAAAAACCCGCCCAACACACACTTGAGCCCCCAACTCTCTCTCTATCTTTCTTTATATTTGTCTCTCTCTCTCTCTCTCTCTCTATATCTATCTCTCCCTTTCTATTGAAGATGAAGGCGAGTAGAAAACTAGTTAGATATAGGGTAGATCAAATACCTCTCTTTCCGCCATTGGATTTTGGAGATTTCTCTGTTGGAAAGAAATACACTGAAAATGGTGGATAGCTGCGGACGAAAGATAGAAAGAGAAAGAGACTGCAGACTTTGATCGAAGGTCGGTGTACCGCTATTTACAAGCATCGTCTTGACAACCCGACCCAAAGACGAAAGCGGTTTAGCAAGTTTTGTGGCTCTAATCACGAGGTATGTGTTATATCCAAACCGTCCATCCATTTGGCAATATCATATTAAGGGTTGGACGAAAATAAAATAAATCTAACCATTAAGTGGACCACACTACGGAAAGCAGCGAGGTATTGAACGTCTACCATTGAAACCCTTCTTGGGTTCACAGAAGTTTTGGATCAACATGAAATTTGTTTTTCCACTTTATTTAAGTCTTTGTGACCTTAAGAACAGATTGGATGGAAAAAAAAACATTATGGTGGCCCTACAAATTGTTTAACGGTAAAAATCATCATCTCCGCTGCAATTTATGGTGTGGTCTAGATGATCTTTGGATCTGATTCATTTTTTTAGATAATGCTCTAAAATGATCCCTAAAACTAGATGAACGGTATAGATATGATAAATACATCACTGTGGGGCCATGTAACTTTGATCTCCTTTGGACCGTTCGTACAACTCGGAGCTCAAGGAGCGTCAGTGCTCGTCTTCGCACGACATGTACCTATAGCAGGTACGTATAGCTGGTGTTAGCTATATAGCCTATATTGCAGTACTTCTTGGAGCACACTGAGTTACTACGCTCAGTAAACTAAGTTGGGCCCACCTCGAATGCATTTAGTTCATCCACGCCGTCCATTCGTTTTGCCAGATCATTTTATGGGTTCAACCCAAAATTGATGCATATAGAAAGCTCAAGTGGACCATACCACTGGAAAAGGTGGAAGAATTGATTTCAATCGTTGAAAATTTTCTAAGGCCCCCAGTGATGTTTATTTGTCATCCAACCTGTTCATACGATCAAAAAGACATGGATGAAGGGAAAACACAAATATCAGCTTGATCTAAACCCTCTGTTGTCACCAAGAATTTTTCAACGGTAGATGTTCAATTCACACTGTTTCCGGTGGTGTGGTCCATTTGAGGTTTGGATATACTCCATTTTTGGGATAATGCCCTAAAATTATTTTTCAAAAGAGATGGACGGAGTGGATAAAATGCATGAATGCCAATGGGGCCCACGGAGTTTACTCAGTAGGCTTATTGTACTGAGTTACTCGGTACGCAATCCGATACAAAGCTTCTTCAAGAAGCTGATTTCGCAGGGAGATATTTTGTACATTGAGTAAACTATGTGGGGCCCCGTTTTAAATTCCTTTTGGTTTATCCACACCGTCCATCAGTTTTTTCAGATCATTTGAGGGATTGATGCTAAATTTTAAGTATATCTAATGATCAAGTAGATCTCACCATAAGAAACAGTGAGAATAATGATTTCCACACCGTTGGCAAAAATGGACGACCCGAACCTTGCCCAACCCGATCCGACTCAGTTTTCCTGACTGAGTCAGACTCGGATCGGTCCAGGTCAGCAAGATTTAGGATCGAATTGGGTCAGAGGACCTGAACTTGGTCCCGGATCTGACCAAGTTCGGGGCAGGCCATGCAGAACTCGGATCTAGTCAAGTTGGGCCCAATCCAATTCGACTCAGTGCGATGCCCATTTACTCCTAGCAACAGTCCATGCGGGCTACACCACGACGCAGGAAGGTCAGAAAAATCTAAAAATTTAGAGAACCATAGAGCTCACTGGGCTTGTGGACCATCGCGGGCCACACACCCAGTGGACACCCAGAACTAGGATCTGGCGCTTGCCCAATACACCCCACCAATGCCAGGATTGGAATCTGGCACTTGAAATAAAAAACTGAGATTCCAGACTATTCAGCCGTCGGATCTCTTCTATATTTTCGGTGAAGGTCTAATAAATTTTCCTACACCCATCCACGAACTCTGGGACCCGATCGAGGAACGGTGACCGTTGATCACAAATCGGACCCGTACGACTAAACTCCATATCCGATCGTTCTCAAATTTTGCATGGCCCTTCATCGGGCCATGGAGTATCTATCCTATAAGTTTCATGGCCAGAGGGCCCCCAAAACTGCTCCAATCACCGGAACGGCCCCTACAGGGCCATTTAAAGATCGAAACCGTTGACTCGAACCCCATAACCATTCATCCATTTGTTTTCAAATTTTATATGGCCCCTCATTGGGCCATAGGGCACCTACCCACAAAATTTTATGGCCAAAAGAGTGTTAGGGCTACTCCAAAACCAATAGTGAGTCCTAGTAGGCTATTTTGGAAATTTGAGAAAACTTAAGGCCAAAGGGCCCAAGTCTAGGAAATAAATCCCTAACCCTTATCTCATAACTCCCACCACAACTACCATTGCCAAGGGAGTTAAGGGAGAGCAAAGACGAGAAAGGGAGACTGGAAGAGAGCTAAGGTGGACCCTAGATCAAGGTAGGGCCCAAGGGAATCAACCCTTTCAACTCTCTATCCCTTCTCCAAGGGGAACTCTCCACCACAACCTCAACAATCGTCTGTGGGACATCTAGGTAAGATCTTTCACCCTCTTTTCCTTGAAATCCATATATTGAGAAAGGATTTGCATGTATTTCTCACATGCAAGAACTTGTTTTAGGGATTCCGGCCGTTCGACCCGAAGCCCTCATTTCTAGGTCGCTCTCCAAGTCTCCAACGACCCATAGGTGCGGACTATTGTTCTTAGGTGGCATAGCACTAATTTTAGTATGAGCTTAATGATTTTGATTGCTTAGATGTTGTATTTGCAATTCTAGAAAAATCCTAAGGATTATATGTTCATTAGAGTTGTATGGATGTGTATACTTAGCTCTCAAATTTGGTGTTGATCTTGTCTCTCACATGATATGATGTATAGATGATAGTATGCTCATGTTTTCTTGATTCTTTTCCCTCATGTGTGGTACTTCATTGTGTGTATGATTTATTACCCATGTGCACATGATTTCTTAAGATGGAGGAAGTGTTTAACTTCCTCACAAACCCACACACTCACACGCACGTTGTTTATTGATCATGTCTGCTTGCTTTGTAGAAGTATTCGTGTTATATGGTTGAGATGCATGAGAACATGTTGTGGATAGGTTAGTTGGTAACCTAGATAGTTGGCAGGTTATGGACCACCCTCACACCCTTGGTTTGGTCAGGAACATGAGGAGAGACGGTAGTCCCATCGGTAAGACTATGCTAGGGCTAGGTCCGTGGGTTTGGACGGGTGTGTTCGGATGGCTGTAGTTCGACTACATGGGTCCCATATGCCCAATGTCACTCGTCTCACGCTCACCTGACTCGTGCGGTCTAGCTTACTGTCTGACCAACCTTGTTGTTAATCCTGATTGCTCATATATGTATGGAACCTGATCCACCCTACAACCATTGTAGCCCATCATTGAACCACCTGAAACTGGTAGATCCGTCTCGTGGGTATGGTGGAATGAGACACGTGTCTCTGTCGCCCTATGCTAGGTGATGCGCCTCCCCGTAGTGACCACGAGCGATCCCTTTCTCTCGGCACTCCTATGTGCTTGAAGTCGGGGATGAGGAACCCGAGCGATCACGACGTGGGGTCTCGGCCTACGATTGGGGGTCTTGGCCTCGCAACCCATTTAGGGCATTGATCGTGGGGTGTACTAGATTCTCCAATCTTTTTTTGGATGAATGGACTTAACTAATAACTCGACTAACACAATCGCATTGCATCGCACTAGTTAGAATGGCGACTCGGCAGAGTCGAGGTCGCTCGAGGGAGTGTTGTCATACGTGATCGTTAGATGGAGTCGCTCGAGGAGCGTTGTGGCGAGGGCATGCATCATACCATCCGTCATGCATGCGTATTAATAAGATTAGTTAAATGTTTATGATTGACTACTTTTCATTAAGATCATATTATAATTGACTGTGATAACTTAAGATTAATAACACCCAGAGTTGATCACTCACTCCTACTCTGGGACGGTGTTTTAAAACACCAACGAAGTGTATCATTGATGCAACCTCCAGGCTGAAACGACAAGGCTGAGTGCTAATTTCTCCAAGGACGGATATCTTATTTCCAGTTGATGGACGGCTCTCCATCGGCTTGATGGGCGGGATTGGGATTGTTGGGGTGTGGGAGATGTTATTCTTTTGGACATAGTGTTCTTTTGTTATTTTGGTTGGGCAACGCCTTATGTGACCCATTGATATTTTTGGACTGTATATATAAAAGTTTTTCTTTCATTTCGGTAGACTTGTGTGATTATGTTTCATGTTCCAGAAATTCTTGCGCATTTAAAACCCGATTAAATGCATTAATGAAAACCGGTTATAAGTGACCTCGGGAACTCGGGAGTCGAGTGTATGCACGACCCCGATTTTCGTGGCGTTACAGAACTAAGGCCATATAACTTTGATCTCCTTTGAACCGTTCGTGTAGAGCTGGGCAAAACAAATCCGATCCGGTGGATTCGACCCGATCCTAACTGAACCAACGGCTTGGATCGAGTTAGTTAGTTCAGATTCGAATGATTTTCAGATCGGGATCAGATCGTGGTCAATCCGGACCGATCCGATCCGAAACCCGATCCGAATGGACCCGATCCGATCAGATCCGACCCGATCTGGAGCCTTCAGAGGATTTTAATGGAGGATATCCAATCATTATTGTTTTCTTGTGGTGTGGTCCACCTGAGATTTTTATCCTTCTAATATTTTGTATCAAGCTCTAAAATGATCTGTGAAAATGAATGAACGGCATCGATGAAATACATACATCATGGTGGGGCCCACAGATCACCGAACACAGGGAGTAGCCAATCCGTCAGCGTTAGTACCACGTACCAGCTACTGCTATAGCCTAGGAAATAGGGAAATAAGATTGTGTATTTAGTTACTCAGAACGCTTCTATCGTATAGAGTAAACTCAGTTGGGCCTACCATGAATGTATTGGGTTATACACGCCGTCCATCCATTTTTCGAGATCATTTTAGTGATTGAGTGTAAAATAGAAGTATTCTCAATGCTCAAATGGACCACACTATAAGAAACAATGCGAATAATGACTTCCGCCATTGAAACCTTACTAGGGCCCACAGTGATTTTTATTTGTCATCCAACCTGTTCATAAGATTATGCAGACATGGATGAATGTAAAAAACAAATATCAGCTTGATCCAAAACTTTTGTGGGCCCCAAGAAATTTTCAACGGTAAAATTTCAATTCACACTATTTCCCGTGGTGAGGTCCACTCGAGATTTGGATATATCTCATTTTTTGGGATGAAACCATAAAATTATCTGTTAAAATGGATGGATGGAGTAGATAAAATATGCAAATTACGGCGGACCCCACAGAGTTTACTCAGTACACTTAGCGTACTGAGTTACATAGTATGCAATCTGCTTCCGTAGCTATGCTAGCTAGCTAGGTACGTGGTGTGCGAAGACGAGACTGATGCTCCTTGAGCTCTGAGTTGTACGAACGATTCAAAGGATATCAAAGTTATATGGCCCCACAGTGATATATTTATTTTATCTACACCGTTCATATAATTTTAGATATCATTGTAGAGTATTATCCAAAAAATGAATAATATCCAAAGATCATCTGAACCACACCACAAATAGCAGCAGAGAATGATTTTCACCGTTAAACATCTCGTTTGGCCCAGTTGATAGTTAGATCTGTCTTATTTTTCGTCTCAAGCCTTAAGACGAGCTTGCCAAATGGATGGACGGTTTGGATATAACACACACCCCATGATCAGACCCATAGAACTTGCTAACATCAATACAGCAAGTCAGGTGCACAGTTACACTTGCGTGAAACGTTGTGAAACATCATTGCGCTTTCGTGCAGTGCACGCTAACACTAAAATATCTAACATATATTCGATAAAAGCAAGGATACATAGACGGATAGTTCTTTCAGAGCCATGTGGGGCCCACCTTGATGTATATGTTTTATCTAAGCCGTTCATCCATTTTGACATATCATTTTAGGCCTTGAGCACAAAAAGGAGGTATATTAAAGGCTGAAGTGGACCACACCACATAAAACAGTTGGATTAAATTCATACGATCTGAATCCCATCGAACCCGATCTGGCTCGGTTTTCCTGACTAAGTCGGACTCAGTTTGGGTCAAGCCAATCACGTATCGGATTGGTCCAAGTCAGGTGACCCAGACTCGGTCTCGAATCGGATCGAGTTCGGGTCAGGACATTGAGACTTCAGATCGGGTTGAGTTGGACCCAATTCGATCCGATCCGGACCGATGCCCAACTCTACATTTGTGCAACTTGGAGCGTCAGTGCTCGCCTTTGCACGACACATACCTACAACAGCTACATAGCTGGTGTGAGGATACGGGTCTTACAATATACCTTTTGGAATTGAATTGGCTGGTGTACCTCATACCAGCTATATAGCTGTTGTATATACGTGTCGTGCAAAGATGAGCATTGACGCTCTTTGAGCTCAGAGTTGTACAAACGGTTTAAAGGAGATCAAAGTTTTATGGGCCCCACAATGATGTATGTATTATATCTACACCGTTCATCTATTTTTAGTGATCATTTTAGAGCATTGTCCAAAAAATAAATCATATCCAAAGATCATTTGGACCACGCCATAAATAGCAGTGGAGATAATGATTTTCACCGTTAAAAAATTTGTAAGGCCCACCATAATGTTTATTTTCCATCTAATCTGTTCATAAGGTCACAAATACCTAAATGAAGAGGATAAACAAAATTCATAATGATCCAAAACTTTTGTGAACCCAAAAAAGGGTTTCAATTGTAGATGTTCACTCCCCCACTGCTTTTTGCATAGTGGTCCACTTTATAATTAGATCTATCTTATTTTTAGTCTCAAGCTTTAAGACAAGCTCGCTAAATGGATGGACGGTTTGCATATAACAAATACCTTGTGATTAGACCCCACAGAACTTGCTGATGTCAATACAGCAGCTATATAGTTGGTGTGAGGTACACTAACCAATCCGCTTCCCCTCATTTTAATACATGAACACAAAATGAAAATGAGGTAGATGCAACGCTCGAATGTACCACACAATAAAGACTCTTGCATTTAATATTTTGTGCATTTAATGCAGCCACGCTTATTATTTGGTGCGGCCACTTTAATGTAGAAGCTACTTAAATATTTTGTCCATGCCTTGAAACGATATTAGAAAAGCAATAGATGACTTGAATATGCAGATAAATCACGGTAGGCCCGCCGCCCACGTAACTTTTCCTTCGGGGCTAGAGACGGACGGGTACCTTTTGCACGGGTACGGTTACCATACAAGGGATATGATTGCATTCTACCCTGCCCTAGCTTTGACGGCCACCATGATGTACGGAACTTATCCACACTATCCATTTATTTTTTCCTATCATTTTAGTATATAAGCTAAAAATTGAGGTAACATATGTGGACCATACAGTGGGAATTAAATTCTTACCTTTAAAATTTATTAGGATCTATGTAAGTTTTGGATGAAGCTGATATTTGTGTTTTCTGCTTGTACATATCCATGTAATTCTACCAATGGGTTGGATGCAAATAAACATCATGGTGGGACTTAGAAAAGTTTCACCGGTGAGAATTATTATAACTGCTGCTTCCTATGGTGTAGTTCACTTTAGATTAGATTTTGTCTTAGTTTTGCGCTTATATCCTAGCAATTCGGAAAAACGGATATACAGTGTAGATAAGACCTATACACCACGGTGGCTACTCAAAGCCCATGCCCGTTCCCAGCTGGAGACGGATAGGGATAGGATGCAATCAGCGTCCATGAAAGGAAGGGGGGTATGTGAAGGTTGGAAGCGGATTGGCTGGTGTATCACACACCACCGACCTGGCTGGTCTGGCTGGTGTGGGTACGTACCGTGCAAAGCTGAGCACTGACGGTCCTTGAGCTCCTGAGTTGTACGAACGGTTCAAATGAGATCAAAGTTACATGGCCCCACAATGATGTATTTGTTATATCTACACCGTCCATCCATTTGGCAAAATCATTTTAGCACATTACCTCAAAAATGAGTTATATCAAAAACCCAAGTGTACGACACCACAAATAGCTGTGGAACAATGATTCTCTCCGTTAAAACATTTATAGGCCTACCACAAATTTTATTTTCAATCCAATACCTCGTAAGGTCACACATAACCAAAAAAATAGGAAAAAAGTATCATATTGATCAAAAACTTCTATTATCCATAGAAGAGTTTTTTTTTTTTTTGGTTAGCTTGTTAGTACACCCCACGGGGTGTTCGTAAAAGAATTTCAATGGTAAACATTCAACCCCGCTGCTTATTGCAGCGTGGTCCACTTTGTGCTTTTGACCTGTTTTATTTTCTGGCTCAATCCTTATGACAAGCTCGCCAATAAATGGACAATTTGAATATAACACTTACCTAATAATAAGACTCGTAGAATTTAGTGATGTAAACATACTAGTCAAGTCGTTGGTGTGTGGCACACCAGCTAAACCGCTTGAGAGTGGATTGCCTGGTGTGTCACACCACTTGCCTAGGTGGTATGTTGACGTCACTTAGTTCCTTGTAGAGCTGGGCATGGAGTTGAGACGGATCAAGTTAGGGCTGACTCGACTCGATTCAGTTTTGAAATAGGCTTGACCCGAACTTGATCTGACTCGATACCGAGTTCAGCATGCCTGACTCGATTCGAGTTTGGTCTAGCCTGGACTGATCCGGACCAAGTCCAAGTCCGCTCAAAAGTACCGAGTCAGGTTAAGTTGGCATCGAGTCAAATTGAAAGATGAGGGAGGGAGAGACCGAAAGAGTGGAGAGGAGAGAGAGGAGTAGGGCAAATGTGGTGGGTGGTTGTCGGGCTTGGAAGATGAGGAGGATGAGGGAGGGAGAGAGAGAGGAGGAGGAGGAGGAGGGTGATGGTGGTAGGTGGTTGTCGGGCTTGGAAGATGAAGAGGATGAGGGAGGGAGACCCACTTCCATTTGCAGTTACAATTCCAATTTTCAGATCGAGTTAGGTCTACTCGAATCGAGTTTCGGATCGAGATACTAGGTAACTTGAACTCGACTTGGTTTAGATTGGGCGAAGCCTACTTAGTTTGGACCGACTCACCTATTCGGTTCGGGTCAAGTCGGATCGAAACGAGTCGGACGAGTTGAGTTAGTCGGAACGAGTTGTCCGATGCCCACATCTAGTTTCCTGATGCCGTCATTATGTATGTGTTATGTCTAAACCATTCATTTATTTGATGAGATCATTTTAGAAAATTAGCCAAAAAGAGGTAAATTGAAAACTAAAGTGGTTGATAGTACAAAGTAAAGGATTTAACGCCTAATATTAAAAACTTCTTTTGGTTGTAAAGGTTTTGTGTGTGTGTGTGTGTATGCACATGGAAATGCTCACCTGGACAGCAGTTCACGTGGAATTGGTGCCAACTTTTTTGAGAACCCATTATACATAATGTGGATCTAAAATCTGAATCGTCCATGTGAAGCAGCACCTCATGAAACCCCCTGGGCCCAAGTTTTATTTGATCCAAAACTTTGGTGGGCCATGAAAAATGAAAATAGTTTCCTCCCTTGATTTGCATTCCTCTTTGCTATGGCCCACTAGAATTTTAGATCAGGGTGAAAATTTGTCCCTCGGGGTTTCATGGGATTCCGCATCACATGGACCGTTCATATTAGACACCCATAACACATGTGCAAAGGTGCGCAGGTGAGCATGACTATATATCTGGTTGACAGTACAAAATCACGGATAATGGACGCTCAGCACGTGTCCAAGAGAATTCCTTTGATCGGAAGTTTTATGGCTATCTGAATTGGTTGGGTTTTGAAATAACTCTTATCAAGAAGCGGAGAATGTATTGGACGGTCAAGATGGATGATGAAAAAGTCGTGACTCGTGATGATTAACCTACATAATTCACTATATGTTTGAGTGGTTAAGATTACACTATCCCAAAATATCCCAAGTTTGTCTTGAGCAAGAAGGGATGCTTGCTGAAGGAATGAACGGCTAGGATCATCCGTTGAGTGTGTCATTTCAGGTAGGGCTTGTCTATGATGGTTGGGAAGAAAACACCAAATAATGTTGCTATCATACGGTGGGCCCACCAATGAATGTCTCTTGAATTTATACACCAGACAGTGCCACGTGTCCTGTTTGAAGTCCACAGGACATCTAACCAACTTGATCATCCAGCCCAGTGTGTATATATGGTGGGACCCACTAATTTCAGTTGGTGATCTACCTAAAGATTACGAAACTAGTTAGGTGCACTCGCGTGAGTGCACTCACATGCTGGAAAATGTGAGATTCCATCCACAAGTGGACACAAAAGCAATAGACGGTTCAAAATTAATTTTTGGCGGTCAACATACTTGGGCGGCCCACAAATGAGCGAAGTGTGGTGTAGATTAGGTGAGGGTGGGCACAACTCAACTCGGCTCGGCCACTAGTTGACTCCGGCTTGAACTCAACTTAGTTCTCGAGCTTGATTAGCCAGCTCAACTCGATTCAGTTGGTAGATTGGGCCAATTCAAGTTGAGTTCAAGCCAATGCGGCATTTTCTTAAACATATAGAGTGCACCTTTAATATCTCACAGTATGTGAACATCAAAATCAAGATACAAAAGTATTTGTTTCATATCCATACCTTTTTTGCCACCAACCGATACTTTGTTGAGTCATTTCATCAAACACTTGGTGAGTAACATCAATATCAAAATAATCAAGTAATTAAATTAGTTCAATTTAAGTTCGATTCGAGTTGGGGTTCGATTCGAGTTGGGGTTCGATTCGAATTGATTCGAGCTTGGTCAAGCTTAAACTCGGGTCTAAATTTTTTTGAACTCCAAAAATCAGCTCAACTCAGCTCGAACTCAATTTCAAACCGAGTCTAAGCAAGCTTTTTCGAGTTGGGTCGAGGGAGTTAACTGAGCTAACTCGGTTGGTGTACAGCTCTAGAAGTAGACCAGTCTTTGGCTGTAGGCCCACCTTGATATATGTGTTGCATATCCACTCCATCTATCAGTTTTTCCAGCTCATTTTGGGCTATGAAGCAGATCAGCATCTCAAGTGGACCACACCACAGGAGGCGGTGGTTATTGACCATTAAAAACTCGGTGGGCCACAAAAGCTGATGTGATCAACTTGAGACTTGGATATGCTTCAATTTTGAGACTATTTCTTGAATGATCTGTAAAAAAACTGATGGACAGAGTGGATATACAACACATACATCAAGGTGGGCCCCACCGTGAGGGACTCACCCACTAAGCTGGTGGCCGGACTCACCTAACCCGCTCCCGATCTACCCAAAGACTACGAGATTTGTTAGGTGCACCCGCGCGAGTGCACTCATACGTTGCATGAGATTCAAGCCACACGTGGACGGTTCAAAATTAATTTTCACCAGCCCACATATAAGAGTAGGAAGTTGGAATACCTGAAGGAAAGGGGAGTTATATGATACTCGGGTGGCAAATGACGCTTGATACGCAGGCACTCGGAAATTGTATACGTTACATATATTAAACTCAATTAAACAGGTTAAATTGTGGAACCCACCGTGACTTTGTCATATTCCTGAAATCAGATTTATCTAACAATCCTAACCTCTGATTCTTCAAAACTTGTTTCCTGTACCATTGGATTTTTTCATTTTTAACCGTCCAATAAATCTCCACCAGTCTGATAGTCAGATTATCACTCACGTGTTTTTTTATTTATTTAAAAGATACATGAAACATAATTTTCTCAGTTTAATTAAATTTTTATATGCCACGTATGCAAATTTAAGGTAATTTGTAAGTGCCCGAGTATCATCCATCACACTCTGCCAGCGTATCATACTTTTCTTTGGATGGAAAGAGAATCTTTACCGGTGGGTCCCACCAATCAGCTCATATTATTTGTGTGGCTAAAAAGTTCTGGATCTGATATTTGTTTATCCAGGTCGGTTGGACTAATGAACAGGTTAAATGGCAAATAAACAGTGGTGGGCCCAGGAAGTTTTTATTGGACGTGGATTGCTTGCGCCAAAGCTCTTTTATTTATAAGCTAGAGAAATACACCCTGTCCATTCGGTTTTTCATTTTATATTATGACATGAGCTAAAAAAATATTGTAAATCCAAAACTCAAGTGGGCCACAGTATAAGAAAAAGTGGGCAGGGAAATGCTTACGGTTGAAACTTCTCTAAGCCCACGTGATGTTTACGTGCCACGTAAAATCATTCTTGCTGGGATGAACTGAAAACACAAAATTATTAGCTAGATCCATGCCTTCAGTGGCACCGTGGATTTGAGGGGATCCGAGAGGGCGTGTTTGGCAGCGGGATTAGAAGGGATTAGGTGGGATGGGATTCATCCCGTCCTGTGCCAATTCCACTCCTGTCTGAGAAGAATGAAAAAGCTTGGAATTAGATTATATGGAATTGCATTGGGTCCTGTGCCAATTTCACTCAGTGTTAGTAAGTTGTGTTGGTCCCACCATAATGAGTGGGCTATATCCACACCGTCCACCCATTTTTTGAGATTATTTTAGAGCATGGGCTAAAAATTCATGTAAATCTAAAGCTCAAGTGGACCCCACCATAGAAAGCAAGGGGGATTGAATACTTACCGTTGAAAACTTCTTTAGGCCACATAAGTTTTGGATCTACTTCATTTTTAGGCCCATGATATAAAATGAGGTTACAAAACAAATGAATGGTTTAGATATAACACATGTGTGTTATTCTCAATTATTTCAAATGATGGTGGGTATATCTATTAAATGTACCACTTTATTACCAATAAAGCATGGCATTAATCTTATCCCACGAAAACTGGGACGATCCCTGTCATGGGTAATAATTATGTTTTTTGAATCTTATCCCACCCAAACCCTTTTCATCCACCGCCCAAACACCCTCAAGTGAGAGGTTTGAAATTCACTATCAGCACTTAGATAACACGTAAAATTCATTCAATAGTTGCATGTGTAATATGTGTGTCGCTTTACTATTGTTCTATTGGACATATGGCTCACTAATGATATAAAAAAACAATTAGATTATCAATTGTACCGTTTTATCTATTTTAATATGATGATCAACACCATCCAAATATCGTCCATGTAAATCAACGGCTAAAAATTGTCAATTAGTCACTAGTACATGATCTTGTGATTGTGGCCCATTCGAGACTTGGAATTTCATTGTTTTCTGGCAAGTATATATTTAAGTGGGCTTATTACAACCATTGTGTTAAACATTACATACGTCACTAATTAGAGATATTAAACTTAATTTAGTAATTAAATTCAAACCCTGTAAATATATCATCTATAGCTAGTTTTGTATTAAAGTTGATTCCGAATTTACGGTGCCAAACACCACAGGAGGGCTTCAACGCAGGGGTTTTTGAATCCAATGGATTCCAAATCCACGCTCCCAGACAGGCCCTTATTATTTTAGATTACGTGACTCACTTGAGTTGTGGATCCGTCTCATTTTGAGGCTAGTATCAATATCATAGCATGAGCCGCAAAAATGGAAAAATAAGGGTGATTTCTCACTAACATAATAGTGGGCCCCACCTAACTCGTGAGTGCGGGAAATTTCTGCAACGGGGTGTGTAGGCAACCTGCGTCTGTTTTTAATGCTGAGCGTTCAGTCAATCACCACTGTTTCCTATAGTTTGGTCCACCTAACATTTGAATTTACCTCATCTTGTGGGCTCCTGTTCTAAAATGAGGGGGTAAAATGGATGGACGGCTAGGATAAAATACATACATCATACGAAGATGACAAAGCTTTGTAGTGATGCTTATGATGACAAAGCTTTGTAGTGATGCTTGCGACGCTACGCAATCCGAGTCCCTCTCGTAGAGTCTTGCCAAGGGAAGCAGATCAGCCCGCAGGTACTAGCTAGGAATGTAAAGAGAGGTTCTGAGGGACCAACGTTTCATCCACACCGTCCATCCAATTTATTGTGTCATTTTAGCATATAATCCCAAAAATGAGGCAGATCCAAGTCTAAGGTGAACCACACCATAAGAAGCAGTGGTTATAATGACAGCCATTGGTGAAACCTTTCTAGGGTCCACCTTGATGGTTGATTACCATCAAATATAGACCTGGATGATGGGAAAACATAAATATCAGCTTGATCAAAACTCCTGTGGCCCCTCAAAAGTTTTCAACGGCAGGTATTTAATCCCCACTGTGTGGTCTACTTGAACCTTAGAACTGCATCGTTTTTTACATTTTACCTTAAAATAATATGGAAAAATGGATGGACGGTGTGGATAAAACCCATACATCAAGGTGTCCCCTCAGAGGCACTTTGAAATCAATGGCCCACAAATCACGGTTAAACGGACAGCCCATATTCAACGGGAAAATGTTAAATAAACAAAGAGCTTCTTTGAAAAAAAAAAACCTCACCTCCATCGATAGTGGGGCCCATTTCGGGAACGGTCTGGATCACTGAACATGACCAACATCCAACGGCTATAATCCCGACTCCCCACGTATCTCATTGGAATACGTCATGTATTCCTGTAGACCTTGTTTTCTGTACACTCAACATGAAAGAGTAGTACGTGACAGCATCTTGGGAGGGTGTATTTTTATCATTTAGAACCGTCCATTTATTTTCCAAGACTGATAGAAAAAACCCACCAATGGAATGAATCTAACCGTCTGATTGGTGGTCCTCAAAGAGACGGTAGAAAGTAATCAATAACTAACCGTTAAAAATTTCTTCAGTAAGTAGAAGGATATTGACGTATAAGATTTTCCACGAGGAGTAAGTTTCGAAATATGGGACATCTATAACATGGCCCACTAGATGGACGGTCACGATCGACGTATTATCATTATTCAGTTTTTCCGACTCTACCGTATTTGCAAATTTAGGGTAGATTTGTAAATATTTCCGAATGCAGGTGTCTTTCGTTAGAATCGACCAAAAAGCGACAAAGTAGAAGCGCTTTTGGGCGTCTCGAGACATAAAAAGAAGTGCGATTTCCGAAGCCCTCGACGGCCTATTTTTACGTGAAAATGCTTTTCTACCGTCCATGGTGAAGTTGAGCATCCATGGGCTCCACCCCAGGATACGGCTGATATAAATGGCCACTGAGAGTGCTAAAACCGGTATATGAACCGGTAAACAATAACCATTAAAACATGGTAAGCATCGGATAGCTGATTTAAGGCTATAAATAGCAAGATAATTTAAGTAGAAGAAGATGTCTCGGTATTAAACAAATAAAATAAAATAAAATCAATCTTTTAATTACCCCGTGCTCCTTAGCATAATCAGCCATTTACATTCATAAGGGCCTGTTTGATTTCCCAGTGCAGTGCACTGATAAATACCAGGTAAAAAAGTAATAATTATTTTCCATGTATTTACAACATACCTGATTTGACTACTTACTTTTTTGACACGGAAACTAAAAACATTACAAAATATATATGGGACCCACTATGATGCTTTTCGCTTATCCACACCGTTCATCCATTATGCCATTTAAATTTATAGTATGAGCAAAAAAATGAGGTATATCTAAAACTCAAGTGGACCACACCACATGAAAAAGGGAATCAAATACTTATTATAAAAAACTTTGTGGGGCCACTGTTTCTTTTGGTGTGGGCCACCTTAGTGTTGCATCTGCTTAATTTTTTGTCTCATGCTTCAAAATATTGTAGTAAAATAGATGGACGGAACGGATATATCATATACATTACCGTACCATTCAAAAAAAATTAAAATTATATCTTTTGAACTAGTTTTAATGGCACAAATACCTATGAATTTTCAAACACGGTAAACCGTAATAATTACCTATTTCTAGTGTATTTACACTGACTTTGAAAAAACAAATAGGCCTTAAGTGTAGTCGGCAGTAGTAATCAATTAACTATCAACTTTATTTATACTTCGGGCCTACGTTTGTGTAACATCCTGAATTTTCACTGTTTTGGAAATCCAAAATTCCTTAAATTTTTTTTTATTTAATTAACTTATAATATTACTTATTAACAATTAACACTCAATGTTAGTGTATATAGGGGTGGTATCAGTAAAGAACCACACCAGTCCAATTAATCAGCCGTAGGAAGCCAAGGAATCCGCCCGATCACTTGAACATCAGGTGTAGTATAACGTCCCGCCCAACCAGAACAGTGTCCTGGGGCGTCCACGTAGGATTTGCCATAAGACCGTTCATTTAAGCTACTCGTAGTGAGGTATCACAAATAAATTAGACCAAGATTTGCCCAATTGATTAGGCCAGACAGGTCCTGATAGAACCTGGTGCGGGCCTCCAAGCCAGATGGCCGTTTACACCTAGCGACAGCCCGTGCGGGCTGTACCGCGACGCGGGAAGGTTAGAAAAATCTAAAAATTTAGGGAACCATAAAGCTCACTGGGCTTGTAGACCATCGCAGACCACGGACCCAATGGACACCCAGAAGTGGGATCTGACACTGACTAAATGCACCCCACTTATGCCAGGACCGGAATCTGGGGCTCACAAATGAAGCTGAGATAAAAGGCTATCCAGCCGTCGGATCTCTTCTACATTTTTAGGAGAGGTCTAATGAATTTTTCTACACCCGTTCACAAACTCTGGGACCCGATCGAGGAACGGTGATCGTTGATTGCAAATCAGACCCGTGCGACCAAACCCCATATCCGATCGACCCCAAATTTTGCATGGCCCTTCAACGGGCCATGGAGCACCTATCCTATAAGTTTCATGACCAGAGGGCCACCAGAAATGCTCCAATTTTCTAAATAAGATCTAGACCGCTCGTTGGTGGGCCACTAGTTTCAAAACTATAGAATAATGTCCGTCTCATTGGGCTTGACGTCCATCGCGGGAATCAGACCTGGGTACTGTCCAGAACCGCTCAACTTGAGCCGAAGGACGAGTGCATGAGAAGCGCAAATACCTTAAAGAAAGGAATTGGAACTTAAGTGAATTGAGTCATCCACTCTTATGCAAAGTTGAGGATTTCAGACCGTCGGTTTGTGACCAAACTTCACACATAGAGTAAGAATATTTTCCTGCTCATATCTGTATAGTCTTGGCCCCGATCGACCATCGGTGACCGTTGAATAGACTTCTAATCATCTCTTTTGATCGCCGCATCCAAATGGCAGGCCGATCATGTCCATACGTAGATCATCATTAGGGCTAACTATTCTACGGTGTAAATCAATGTGTACACCTCATAGTGGGCCCTAGATCTTGAAAGGACCCTCCCATAGGTCTAGTATAGTAAAAACCCAACACTTGGGGCCATTTCCACCAAACTTGGCATTATAAAAGGGCCTCATTTGGGCTCTCTCTCTCCCCATACGATTTTGCCCTAGAGAAGGAAAGAGAGAAGAGAGGAAAAGGAGAAGAGAAAGAGGAGAAAGGAGGAGAAAGAGAGAGGAAGAAGAGAGTGAAGGAAGGTGGTGTTCATGGCGGGGCCCAAGGGAGCTCAACCTTACAACTCTCCACCTTTTCTCCAAGAAAACTTCCACCACAACCCCAAGAATCGTCCGTTGGTCATCCAGGTAAAACCCCTCCCCCCTTTTTCTTGAAATCCATGTATTGAGAAGGGATTTCATGGATTTCTAACATGCAAATGCTTTGTTTTAGGGATTCCGGCCAATCGACCCAAAATCCACACTCCTAGGTCGTTTTCCAAGTCTTCAACGATCCATAGGTGCGGACTATTACTCCTAGGTGGCCTAGCACCAATTTCAATATGAGTTTAATGATTATGATTGCTTGGTTGATGCATTTAGAGAGTGTAGAGAAATCCTAGAAGTTCATGTCTATTTTAATGGTATGGAATAGTATGTTTTATTTGATTTCCTCACATGATACTTTTCTTGCTTCTCACATGACTTATTGAAACTTGATTATCGCTTGTGGATGACATGTTGGATTGCTCATATGATGATGCCTTATAGTATGTGTGCCTTATTAATTCTCATGTAGTTGTTTCTATGAGTTGTAGGAAGTGAGCAACTTCCTCACCAACACACACAACACATGCACCATTGCTCATAAATTGTGTTAACTTGCTTATTAGACAAATTTGAATTATATGATTGAGGTGTGAGAACATGATTATGATTTTTACTAGTTGGTGACTCTGTCCGTTGACACATTGTGAACTGCCATCCAAAACTTAGGGTTGGTCAAGAAAACAAGGAGAGTTAAGGCGGTCTCGCTGGTAGGACCGCCTTGAGGCTAATCCCATGAATCTGGGCGAGAGCGTGTGAGCGACTGTAGTCAGACTACATGGGTTGCTTGCACCTGATGTCGTTCCGCCATGCCCTTGCCTGGGCTTGTGCGGTCTAGCCTACTATCTGACCAACCTTGTTTGTTAACCCTGTTTGCTCACACATGTATGGAACTTGAAACACCTTACAACCGTTGTAGCCCATTAATAACCCACTTGAAATTTGGTCCACAGCCTCATGAGCCGGGCATGGTGGAATGGGACACTTTGTCCGAGCTGTCGGCCTATGCTGGGGTACCGCGCCTCCCCGTAGTGACCGCGAGCGATCCCTTTCTCATGGCACTCCTCATGTGCTTGAAGTCGGGGATGAGGAACCGGACGGGATCACGGACCGCGGGGTCTCGGCCTCACGCATTGGGGGGTCTTGGCCTCGCAACCCG
The DNA here is from genome assembly GCF_029962835.1 of Magnolia sinica. Taxonomy (NCBI): domain Eukaryota; kingdom Viridiplantae; phylum Streptophyta; class Magnoliopsida; order Magnoliales; family Magnoliaceae; genus Magnolia; species Magnolia sinica. The sequence goes on along the minus strand of NC_080589.1, from coordinate 65,377,996 downwards.
TTTAGGGCATTGATACGTGGGGTGTACCAGATTCCCCAACCTGCTGGATGAATGGACCTAACTAATCACACGGCTAACATGACCATTGCATCGTACTAGTTAGGGTGGCGACTCGGCAGTCGAGGTCGCACTGAGGGAGTGTTGGCATTGGCGATCGTTAGATGGTGTCGAACGAGGGAGCGTTGTGGTGAGGGCATGCATCATGTCATGCTGCATACATGCGCATTAATAAGATTAGTTTGACATTTATGCTTGACTGCTTTTCATTAATGTCATATTATAATTGATGCCTGTGATAACTTAAGACTAATAGCACCCACTAAGTTGATCACTCACTCCCACTCTGGGACGGTATTTTAAAACACCAACCAGAACCATTTATAGATGCAGGTGACTCGGGACTAGAGGAGCCTGGTGAGGCGAGCTTTGAGGAGGAAGACGAGCTGTCCTACTCCCAGTTGATGGCGGTTCTCCGCCAGCTTGAGAGGCGGAATTGGATCGTTGAGCAGGGGGCTCAGTCCTATTCTTTTGCTTACTATTCTTTTGCGATCTTGTTGGGTAGCATCTTATGCGACCCATGTATTCTTTTGGACATGTATATGTATATTTATATTTGTATTCAGTCTCTTTCATTTCAGTGGACTTGTGTGGATGTACTTCATGTTCCAGGAGATTTCACGCTACGCATTTAGACTGGATCGCATATTAATGAAAATTAGCTATAAGTGACCCCCGGAAACTCGGGAGTCGAGTATATGCACGACCCCCGATTTTCAGGGCGTTACAGTTTGTATGCTGGATTCAGTTCGAATATCAGGCAAATTCTCCATTCAAAAAATCACTCTGCAGTTGCTTTTCGTAGTCGACTGTAAGAATTTTCCTTTTGTTTTATTTATATTGAAAAGTCATTTCATATGAAAAGCAAATGAGCAACCCATGTTTAGAGGTTGAACCTCACAATTTGATAATCGTCCGATCATCTTAAACAACATTGCGGAAGTGGTTTAATAGGCGACCAATGGCTCGAATAACCAAAGGAGGGTCCCATGTGAATGTATTCACAGTGTCGTAGACCATCATCCGCAAATATGAGTTGAGTTTGCTTGAATAAATTTCGACGTAATGAAGCATGATAAGTAGAAATCGAATCATCCATGCAATATTGTAATGCCCCGAAAATCTACACCTGAGTACAGAGACTCTAGTCCCAAATTCTTGAATGTGACCCAAATGAAAATGCACGTGTGACCTTGTTCAGATTCACATTCATTTCACACAAGAGCAATCAGAGTAGCGCAATTCAAATTAGCGGATCCAAAGCAAGGTAGACATAACAAATATCAATGAATATAAGGCTAATTGTCAAAATATAATTGAAAAAGTAGTGTATGTACAAATGAAGATTATATAAGCCATAATATACACACCCAAAATCAACACATAAAGTACGCCCACTGGAGATCTCGATATCACCTGCATCAATAATATCGCTTGGTTGGTGTTTAAAACACAGTCCCAGGTAGGAGTGAGTAGTTAACTCAGTGGTTCCATTGATCCTAAGTTATACATGTTATTAACCTAATCAACGCAGGTAATGATAAAACAAGAAATCAAACAATTTCTAAATGCTCTTGTTAAATGTGCATATGGATATATGACATGATGCCTGCTCTTTTTAAACAATACTCCCTCCTGAGCAACTTAAACATCTATTTCGCATATGCCAACACTTCCTCACAAGCTACCCAACGCCAAATCGCAAGTCTTATCTAATGTAATGTGGTGAATGCACATGTTAGTTAAGTAGTTATTAGGTTCCCTTCATTTAACATATTGGGTAAGCTAGGGTACCATCATTTTAACGTGGTTTCAACTGAATCACTAGGCTCGGGGTGGCCGAAGCGGCTCCTTCCCTGTGTCCCTTAATCCGTATTCGAGTTTACGACCCATACAACAACTCCCCAATCAATGTGGAGCTAACAATGGCCCGACCAACTGGCTCGATCGATTACTAAGGACCCAGGTGACACAGCCCAGACGCATAGGGTTAGGCTGCCCATTGACGGGTGGAGGGTGCCCACAAATGATATAAGAGTCGTCACCTAAACACAAATGAGGAGCGGTCGCGACATCATTATAGTTAGATGTATCAGGCTCGTAGTCTTCTTAATTGCTCATTGGTCACTACAAGGAGGCTCGTTACCCGAGCGTAGGTTGACAATTCGGAAATGGTGTCTCATACCACCATGCCCAACCCATGTGTCCTGTGGATCATACCACTAACTGTTAAAAGTAGACTCATTCAATGAAAATAGGATATCCTATATTCTATTTGATGTTGTCATACATTGTGAACACACATGGTCGGTTGACTATTAAGCTAATTCGATTGACTCGGAGAACTCTGGCGTAACCAACATTAGGTGCGAGCATCTGTGTAGTTTAGGCACTGTCGGTCGTCCGTATTCGACTAGGGTTGATCGAATAAGTCTAGGGTGGCCAACCTAACTCGGGTCATCCCTTAGTTCAGGCGGTTAGCCGACTGTGTAAGACCCGTATCTGAACCCGTACGGTTCTGTAGGCTTTCGTGGTCATCCCGGTCAAATTCTGGCGACTTGCGATCGGTTATCGGTGTTTCGTGCGACCCTAAGATGTGTCCCGTCTATCTGAGTCGGCTTGATTTGAGACTTGTACCAGTGCGACCGCGCCGTCGCCGCGGTTCCGATGCCGCGTCTTGCACGCTGATGTGGGCCCGCGTTCAGTTTGATGATAACACCACGCGTTGCAATTTTCAAGAGAATCTCTACCCTAAACGTCACATCAATCCATCAATCAAAGTTTAAGTACATAACCTTACCTAACCATCCCTTTTTCACCAACAAGGCATGACACCCATTCATTTTTCACCCAAAAGTCAACAAGTACCATGCTCCCTCATCCTATCACCCCATCCATCACCTCTCTCTCTCTCTTACACCTCTCTCTCTCATTTCTCTCTCATTCCAAGCAACCCCCATGAGAGGTGGACGTCCATGGCTCCATGAGAAAAACTAGGTGTGGCCCACCTTCCTACCACCCAATCCAACCCTTGGATCATCATCTCAACCATCAAAATTGTTCCCTTCAAGCTCTAGATTGCATGGGCGGAAGAAGGAGTTGATCTAAAGGTGGGTCTCTCTCTCTCTCTCTCTCTCTCTCTCTCTCTCTTTCTCTCTCTCCTTCCTTGATTTTGTGGCCCACTGAATGAGTGTACATGATGTCCAACTGTCCATCAAATGGAACCATGGCCATCAAAGCCATGTGAGCCTTACCCTCTGGATGATGGAAAAACATAAATATCATATTGATACAAATTAAGTGACCCACCAGTTGTGGTCCCCACACGTGGGACCCACCTTGATAAATATATTCAAGTCCAGCGTCCCTGGATGCGCTGGACGTTGTGTGAAGATTGATCAACTGTGAGGTGTACTCACCACCAAAAAGGTCGTTGGATTTTAAACTTTTGGGTGGGCCACTCATACAGGCCCCACCTTGATGTATTTCTCTAATCTACACCGTCCATCCTATTCCCTAGATCATTTTAGGCGTTGAGCCAGAAAAAGAAGTCAGTCTGAATCCCTGGTGGGCCATATTGTAAAAAAAACAATAGTTTTGGGTGAATTCAATTGTTAGGACCTGCTGTGGTGTTCTGTGCATCGAAACACACCTAATATTGGGCTTGTTAGACCCGTCACGCACCTAGGGACTCAACCAGTGGAGTAGATCCTCCTGATGTGGGCCCCACCTATGAGATTCTATAAAATAATAATAATAATAATAAAACTAAATACGTCAACGCTGCTGCTGCTGACGCTAGCAGCGAGCAGCGTCCTGGCGCTGGCAACGGGCAGGGAGAGTGGACCCCACCTCAGGCCCCACCGTGATGCATTTGGGGCATCTACACCGTGCAATTGATGGGTCCCCTTTAGACATGGGGATTTCCCAAAAATCAACCGTTCACCATACTCAGGTGGTCCACACCATCAACAACAGTGGACCCACCAGATGTATATACTTTATTCACACCGTCCAGAGCCTCTAGACGGTGGAAATCCACCCCTTGATGTATGAATTTTCTCCCACGCCGTCCATCCGTCTCTATTAGTGGACCCCCCGGAATGTATGTGTCTACGTACCATGCCGTACACCTGTTTTTCTTTGGAGTGGGGCCCACCTTGAGGTATGCGTTGTATCCACCCTGTCCATCTACGTGGCCCACCATGCTAGATGTGTTCTTGCTTGACCGTTCAGACCTGCTGGACGTGGGATGGACGCTGGTGAGCCACCCACATGGCACCTCACCATGATATATGTGTTTTATCCTGGCCGTCCACCATCCAGACAGTGCTGGACGTGGACCCCAGCATGATATGGGTGTTATATCCAGGCCGTTCATGGCCCAAGTGATGTATGTTTTAGATCCACACTGTACACATGAGGGGACCACCGAGATGTATGTGTTTTAAATCCATGCCATCTGTTTGTTTTGTTAGACAACGTTTGGACGGTGCCGATTTACATGGGAATGTTTGATGGTACAGATTTACATAGACAATGTTTGGGTGGTATTGATTCACTTAGACAATGTTTGGTTGGTGTTGATTATCATACGTGGGCCATGTGTGCAGTAATACACATGTTACACCCCGCCTTGTTGTATTTATGGCTACCTTGATTTTGGTGTGGCCCATATGATGAGGCCCACCGTGATATATATTTGTGGCCATCCATGAGGTCCACTTTGATGTATTTGTGACCATCCATGAGGCCCACCTTGATATATATTTGTGGCCGTCCATGAGGCCCACTTTGATGTATTTGTGACCATCCATGAGGCCCACCTTGATATATATTTGTGGCCGTCCATGAGGCCCACTTTGATGTATTTGTGACCATCCATGAGGCCCACCTTGATATATATTTGTGGCTGTCCATGAGGCCCGCTTTGATGTATTTGTGGCCGTCCATGAGGCTCACCTTGATATATATATTTGTGGCCGTCCATGAGGCCCACTTTATGTATTTAAGGTCGTCCAAGAGGCCCGCCTTGATGTATTTGTGCCCGTCCATGAGGCCCATTAGTGCGGTCCATTGATGCAGCCCACTTGTTGTGTTTATAGCCCATGTGCCGAGGCCTATTGAGGCCCATTGGTGCAGCCCGTGGATGCGGCCCGCTTGATGTAATACGACTTATTGTGATAAACTTCCAGCCTATGTGATAAGGCCCAATGTGATGTATTCAAGGCTCATGGGTGAAGCCCATTGTGATGTATTCGAGGCCAATGGGCGTGGCCCATTGTGATTCATTTGAGGCACTTGTATGAAGCCCAACATGATAAATGAGGGGCGCATAATGGGGCCCATTGGGATGTATGTGTGGCCGATACGTTGCGTATGAATCCCTTATGTGGGCTACTCCTTGGGCACAATGTTGGTTAGATGTCCACATTGATGGGCAATGATGGTTATATGTCCTCATTGTGACCTTCCCGTAGGCCTTGTTAGGCCCATTCTCATCATTCTCTTAGTGGGTTAATCCAATTAGGTGAGCCCCATTCGCCATAAACCGATGGTTTCGTGTTATTGAATTTGGTATAACTACGGCTGAGGGTCGATCTTTATGTTATGGTTGATCGGTTGTTCACATATGGACCCCGCCTTATTTATATGATGATTATTGTGATCGATTTGCTGGCTCTGATTATCAATCGATCCGATTGTCGTGACCAATTTGCCGATTCTAATTATTGATCGATTCGAATGTCGTGACCGATTTGCCGATTCTGATTAGCGATCGAGGCTGATTATCGTGACCGATTTACCGATTCTAATTATCGATCGATCCCGATTGTCGAGGCCGAGTATCGAAGCTGATTCTGATTGTTGAGGCTGATTTCGATTATCGAGACCGATTTCGATTGGCAAGGTCGATTGTTGAGACCTATATGATGTATATGCGACCCGTAGTTGAGGCCCATTGTGATGAATTTGAGGCCCATGGGCAAGGCCATTGTGATGTATTCATGGCCCATGGATAAGGCCCATTGTGATGTATTCATGGCCCAAGGACAAGGTCCATTGTGATGTATTCGTGGCATATGGGCAAGGCCCATTGTGATATGTATTAGGCCCATGATGCATGACCCATTTGATGTATTCGAGACCCATGTGTAGGGCCCGCATGTCATGTATTTGAAGCCCATGAGCAGGGCCCACCTGTTGTGTATATGTGGCTCTTGAGTGAGGCCCATGGTGTTGTATATTTAACCCTTGTGAGAGGTCATAGGTCCACCATATTTTAGGCCCTATGTGGGCCATTCCTTGGGGGCGATGTTGGTTAAATGGCCACACTGTAGAGGTCGATTGTCGATGCCGGTTATTGATACTGATTATGAGTATGTGACAGCATAGCATCATGATACATGCTCATACGCATCATCTGTATGTTTGTTATGAGATGTGGTTGACCATTGCATATGTCATTGGGCAGGTTGTTATGAGACTCCTTGATAGGCAGAGATTATCTCACCTGAGCGCATGGTATGCGTAGGAGTGAGGCATGATTGGATTGTATGACTCATGCATCTTGCATTGTGATCACTGCACGCCCTAGCGACATCAGGGTCGTAGCCTCCACAGGTATTTCGTGGATGACGAGATGGGACACCGAAAATCTGTTCTACATGGGGTGCTATAGATATCCCTGAATGAAAGTCCCTAAACCCTCTTGGTTCCAGAGGTTGCTCCAACGTCTAGACCGAGTGGATGCACGAGCGCATGAGGGTCGTATATCGTTAGGCCGCGTCTCCCACTGTGTCGTGGTCGGTTGGAAGGGGGTACGGCCTTACCTGCCCGAGAGGAGGGGGCAATGCTAGGCTGAGTCTGACCAGCTCGAGGAATGGGTCCGCTATCGACGAGCTGGGCCCGATATTGGCAGGCGGATAGTGAGGTCTCTTTCACTCACCTTATTGCGCGCGATGGGACGACAACCTGGTTTGGAGTGTAATAGACCCCGGTGATTTCCAAGAGAGTAACCGCACTGATATGTGGACTTATTGAGCAGGAATTGCATATTCATTCATTCATTCATTCATTCACTATCCACTCAGACTGGTGGTGCGTAACTATTTGTTACTGTACCTTCGCATGGTGAGGATTTCGGTTTGGCGCGCGACTAACCTGAGATCAGGAGTTTACCACATTGAGTCTGACTATCCAAATTTAGGTATGAGACTGGTTTGGATAGAAGTCCCTTGTGGTGGACCCCGTAGCCTGCGATACTACGTACTATCATCCCGACTTCACACTCCAGCATGGTCATCTCATTCGCATCGCATATCACATTGCATCTGCAGTACTTAGCATTTTAGGTTGCTATGCTTCTGCATTATACGACCTAAATACTACTGACGGTATTCGTGGAGTCATCAGGATTTGCATATTGCATTGCTTCATCGACATCTGATATTCGACTTACTGTCTCCGCATTGCATAGCTGATCTGCATTGCTTCATCAGTACATAATATTGTTTTCATTATATTTTTTTGCATCGCATAGCCTAGATAAGGCTGATGGTATTTATGGGCCTATCAGTATGTTTTTGCATTACTCTGATATCGTATGATTCATAATCTTGTTAATATTCCCGCTTACTCTGATATCGTATGATTCATGATCTTGTTAATATTTCTGTGTACTCTGATAATTCCTGATCTAGTCAGTATTCTACTTATTCCAATATTATACGAATTATGGATTACCAGTATTTTCGGTATTGTATGATTGTGGCATTGTATTGAATACTTGACACTTACCTTGTGCACACACTTTCACCACCCACTAAGCTTTCTATAAGCTTATGCACGATAGATGCGTGCAGGTGGCATTTGGTCGCGGCAGCGTTGACCTTGGAGCGTGCAGCAGTCTTTTGGAGCTTGATTTTTTTATATGTATTTCCTTTTCAGCATTGTACTCAATGATTATATTAGTGGACATGTGATGATGATGTTGCCTTTGTGATTCAGGTAATCTTATGGTTATGCTTATTGTGAGTTAAATGTACACAAAGAAAAAAAAAATCTTCCTTGTAGAATCCCAGGATCGGAATCTGGCGTATGAATGTTAGGAGCCGAGAATGGGGTACTACGGAGGCTGTCGGCACTGGATTCGGTGATCGGGATTTCTGTGAATCCAATTTCTGGGTTTGGGGCGTGACAGACTGTCACGCCCCAAACTCAGAAACCGGGCTCACAAAATTCTCGATCGCCGAATCCGGCGCCGACAGCCTTTGTAGTACCCCATTCTCGGCTCCCGGCACCCATTTACCAAGTTCCGATCCTGGGATCCTATAAGGAGGATTTTCAACATCAATTTAATTCTTAATAAACATAGCGTACGAATAATAACCACAAGAACACCATCACAACATTCATTATGATAAAAAACTTTAAGGTACAATGCGTATGAAGGGAAATACAAGATAATAATAACGAAAACTCCTGAAGCTCGACTGCACGCTCCTGCTATGATAAGCTACGACTGCATCCTGACGTCACCTGCACTCATCAATCGTGCATAAGCTTATAGAAAGCTTAGAGGGTGGTGTAAGTATGTGCGCAATATGAGTGTGCTCAGAATACAATATCAGAGTAATGCGGAATCATACTAATGAGTCCATGAATGTAATTAGCCGTACCAAGGCTATGCGATGCAAGACATGAATGATATCGGCTACATCAAGGCCATACGATGCAAGGAGTGAATAATGTCGGCCATACCAAGGCCATGCGATGTGAGATGCAACTCAAGCATACCAGTCCTCATCCGAATCCACATATTAATGCAACTCATCGCTAGAGCATCAAATATCAGTACAGCTCTCACGTTGGACAATCATCGGGGTCTAGTTCACTCTACGCCAGCTTGTCGCCCCTATCCGAGCATACAACTAGGTAAGTGGAAGAGACCTCACTATCCACATGCTAATATTGGGCCCGACTTATTGATAGCAGACCCATTCTTCAAGCTGGTCAAACTTAACCTAAATATTGCCCCCTCACTCAGGCGAGTAAGGTCACACCTCTTTCCAACTGACCACGACACAGTGGGAGACGACCTACTGGTATACGACCCTCGTGCCCTCATGTATCTACTCGGTCTCGACGTTGGAGTCATCCTCTGGTACCATTGGGTTTAGGAATTTTCACCCAGGGACATCTATGATGCCCCGATGCTAGTAACAGTATTTTCGGTGTTCGATCCTGCCATCCATGATATGCCTGTGGAGGCCACAACCCTGATGTCGCTAGGCGTACAGTAATCATGTCATACAAATGCGAGGTGCATGACTCATACTATCAATCATGCAGCAACACTGTGCGTACCACACACTCATGTGGGGCAACTCTACCTATAAAGGAGCCACATAAACAATCTGCCTAATGGCATATGCTATGATCAGTCACTCCTCATATCAAGCATACATATGATGCGTATGACCATGAATCATGGAGCTATACTAAGCATGTTATATGGTAATGAACTCTATTCATAGCGAAGATGGGCCTAGACGGCCTACACGCTACAAGTATGGGCCTAACAATGGGCCCTAGGGAGAGTTACAATGCGGACATTTAACCATCATTGCTTTTACAATACGGATGTCAAACCATCATTGCTTCCAAGGCGTGGCGGCCATAAACATCATTACATACATCATGGTGGAATCTCATATCGCAATGAGCCTCATATATAATACATTCAGCCCCACACAAAGGCCTCACATACGTCTCATCGGGCCTCACTCGTGGTCCTCATGTACATTACATTGAGCCTCAATCCCTTGGGCCTTAAATATATCTAAATGGGCCTCATGTACATCAAGTTGGTTGCATCATATGGGCCGCACTAATGGGCCAACATACATCAAATGGGCCGCACCAATGGGCCAATATACATCAAATGGACTGTATCATATGGGTCACACCAATGGGCCAATATACATCAAATGGGCCGCACCAATGGGCCAATATACATCAAATGGGCCGCACCAACGGACCAATATACATCAAATGAGCTGCACCAATGGGCCAATCATACATCAAATGGGCTGCATTATATGGGCCACATCATCTACATTATTCTTCTATTTTTAGAGATCATTTTAGAGCATTTACCATAACTAAATCATATCGAAAGATCATCTGGACCATACCACAAATAACAGTGGAGATAATGATTTTCATAGTTTAAATTTGTGGGGCCCACCATTTTATTTTCTGTCCAACCTGATCATAAGGTCACAAAGACCTGGGCTAGAGGAAAAAATAAATTTCATATTGGTCCAAACTTCCATGACCCCAAAAGGGTTCCAATGGTGGATGTTTACTCAACACTATTTTCTGTGGTGTGGTCCACATGATCATCAGATCTGCTTCATTTTTTTTATCCTAAGCCTTAAGATGAGCTTGCCAAATGGGTGGACGGTTTGGATTGAACACATCCATCATGATGGGACTGCTGGCCATCCAGCAGATGGACGACCTAATATAACACATGAAATAGTGGGGCCCACAGAATTTGCTGACGTCACTCACCAGCTGGATATCTGTGGGACCCACGACTCTTGCTGACATCAATTCAGCTGTATAGCTGGTGTGAGGTACCCAGCCAAACCGTCTAGCAAGTGGGTCCCACATGGGGCCCACCACCTACACATATATAAGTATAATATTATATTATTAATATATATATATATGGAAAATCTCCAGCGTTTAGATAGATGAACGGCTGGATAAAATACATATATCAATGTGGCCCACCGTCCAAGCAATGGAGGGTGAGGATCCACATGCACATCAAGGTGGGCTGCTGCACGGACAGTGCAGATACAATATGCATCATGGTGGGTCACGGTGACCCACAGCTTGTTGCTGCACGTACATTAACAGTTTGCAGCGGCTGCTGGCCCACCGTCGATCGAACGAACGGTTTGGATATTCAATAGATGGACGGTGAGGGTGTGAAACACATAGGGTGGGTCCCATCCAAATGGATGGACAACGTGGATGAGATCCACATGCAGCTGGGTCCCACGGACCTTGCTGACGTCAATACACAGCTATGTATATAGCTGGTGTGTGAAAAAACCAGCCAATCCGTTTCCAGATGGGTGGGTCCCATGTGGGGCCCACCTCTAATACCTATTATATATATATGTATGTATAATATATATATATATATATATATCATTTATTATATATATATATATATTATTTATTATTATTCTTATTATTATTTTAAAAACATAACTGTCCAGCATCCAGGTGGTGTTCCCATCCCAACAGTGGATGGTGTGGATCATCACATGCATACGGTGGGCCACACCATCAGATGGATGGAGTAGATATAACACATATATTGGTGGGGCCCACTTCATCATAAAAGGGAGAGAGAGAGAGAGAGAGAGAGAGAGAGAGAGGGAAAGAAACATGAAGGGGAGGGACCCCGCCACTATTGGGCCCTCCCTTAAACAATGCAGACATCAAGTGGGTCCCACAACAAGTGGGCCCTCCCTTAAACAATGCATACATCAAGTGGGTCCTATAACAAGTTGGCCCTTAAAACAAAATAAACGGCGGATCACCTACCTATTGGCTTCCTCTTACAGCTTCTTAGACTCCTATGCTCCTTGGCTTGCTCTTTGATGGTGGATGATGAAGATCGAATGACTAAGATGGGAGATTGGGTAGTATGGAGTGGGCCATACTAGGCTCTCTTTGGGAAGAGTTTGGACATTGGCTTCTCTTGGGTTGCTTGGGAGTGAAGGGAGAAATAAGAGAGAGAGAGAGAGAAGTGATGGGTGGAGTGATGAAGTTGTAAGAATGAGATGGGTGGAGAGAGAGAGAGAGAGTTGACTTTGGACAAGGGAAAGGGATGGGTTGATTGTACTTGTGATAAGGTATGTACTTGACTTGATTGATGGGATAGGTTGTAGAGATTCTTTCGGAATTCGCACGCGTGACATTTTTCTCGAAATGAACGTGGGCCCACATCTTCTCTTCTGGGTATCGTATCGGCCTGTGAGACACGACGATGGTGCGGTCGCTAGGATATAAGTTTCGAGTCGAGCCGACTTAGATATACGGGTTGCAACCTAGGATTGCGCACAAATGCCGATTTCAGGTCGAGGGTTGCCGGAATTTGACCAGGAGGATCGCGGAAGCGTACGGAATGGTACGGTTTAGGATATGGGTCTTACACTGACTGTCTCAACATTATAAGTAATCTTAAACATCACTACAGACTCGGTAATTCATCACGTAGTCATAGTAAGATTTCATATGAAGCATGGATTCAATGACACATCCACTTAGACATTAAAATTAAACATATGAGCATAAGTGGAACAATACATTCACTTGGACACTTTATCAAATATATGAGCATCAATAGAAAAATACGTTCACTTAGGCATTTCATCAAACATATAAGCATCAATAGAACAACACATTCATTCACTTAGGCATTTCATCAAACATGAGAGCATCCATAAACAACTAATAACACATGTTGCAATCAAATTGAAAATATGAATATGTTAGTAATCACTTATTCACAACAAAACATCATTAACTAAGACCCTCAAGGGTCGATAAATGGAAACATAAGCATAATGGTCCGTACATTTACAATGATTCGCCCAACTCAAAGCGCTTGTAGGATTAGAGTTATAGGAAAAGTTCACTAAAACCTAAACAATCATACAAACAATTGTAAGGACTAGAAAACCTAATCTAAAATACTAGATAAGATAGTATAATATATTTCTTATCTCCAATTGTCACCAAGAAAATTCCGATGATGACTCTTATTACGGCGAGGCGGCTAGAGAGTGGATGAGAGGATAGAGGTGTACCATCACTCACACCCCAAGCTCTCTCTCTTCTCCTTTCTCCTCTTTTTCTTCTCCCTTTATCCATTTTTCTCTTGCTAAAATTCGTATGGGAGGAGGGGGTGCCCAAATAAGGGCCTTATATAGTGTCAGAAGTGGTACAAATGGCCCCAATGACCCTTTATTCATTATACTAATCCTAGAGGGGGTTCTTTCCAATCAATGAGATCTAGGTGTCCAACAATGCGATCTTTGTTTGGACATAAATATATGATGATCGGGCGTGTCGATCAACCGGGAATGCCCTAACTTAGATCGAAGGTCACCGATGATAAATCGGGGTTGCTGTTATACGGATATGTGTGGAGAAATATCTTTAGTCGGTACCCTAAACTTTGCAATGAATCAACAGTCCGAAAGTTACAACTTTGTAAAAGAGCAATGGGCTAGTTTCACTTAAATTTCAGGCTTTCACTTATGACATTTACACATCTTATTGTAACGTTTCGAAAAAATTCGTACAAAGACCCGAATACCACCTCAAGTAGAAATCATTAAGGGCCAAATCCTTTAGAAATTAGACGAAAATTTATTAAACACTAAACTAAATAAATCGGAGAATTAATTCGAACCACTTTTTATATGAACTGTAATGTCAAAACTATTATAATCGCTAACCCAACATTACACAGAAACCAATGATCAGTCTCAAAACCTAATTGCTCTCGGGAGCATATTGAAACTCCGTATCGGTCTTAGACTGCGCGTCGAAAGTCCGATGACAGCAAAACTATAAGGTTATGACCACCTTACTGGGCTTGACAACCATCGCGGGAATCAAGTCCAAATAGTATTCAGAAACACATGACTTGAGCCTAGAGCGAAGTGTGTGATAAACACGAATATCTTTAGAAAATGAACTCAAACTTAAGTGAATTGAGCCGTTCGCTTGCAGGCCAAATTTAAGGTTTCAGGTCGTCAGATTCTGACCCAATTACATCCTTAGATCAGGAAAATTTCTCTGCACCCATTGGTATACTTGTGGCCCTGATCGAGTGACGATGACTGTTGATCTGAAACGGGTCCTCCACGATTGATTCACTAATCTGATCAGATCGAAATATTAACCTGGCATAAATCCATTGTCAGAGAACTTTCTCTAGATCGTATGTGACCACTGGACCTCCAGATGAGCTCCGTTGGCCTGAAACAACCATCCTTTGGCTATACCCTAAGTATACTATGGCCCTGGGGCCATTGATATCGGTTCTGAGCTTATATAAGGACCTTAACCCACCCCTCTCTCATTCCATACGAATTTTTCTAACCCTAGGAGAGAGAAGAGAGAAAAGAGGAGAAAGGAGTGAGGAGAAGAGAGAGAGTTCAGGAGATCGTTACTGGGATTCATTCCCACTGCTCCTCGTATTGAATCACCACTCCACTGTCCCTACACCGTCAATTCTAGCTTCGATTTGGGTAAGAAATTCTAACCCTAATCTTGTTTTAAAAATCCAAAATAGAGAAACCGGTGAAATAGATAACCTATTTCAATATTTAGGTAGCCGTTATGCCGTAGACAAAGACGTGGTGTACGAACCGAGTTCGTAACAAGCGTACCGACGAAAGGTGTGGACTATAAACATTTATATTATGGTTTTCAAGGCTTTTAATGTCAGCAATGATATATGCTTGACTTGATCGCTGCCATATGATATTAGCTACGACGTTTTGTCTGATAAACTATACATATGTGAAATATGTGAGTTTAAAATGCATTGTATGTGTTTGTTGAAATGTTTGAATGAAAGTGAAATTATGATTTATGCTGGCCATGCCTATTAACGTAGAATACATGTTTGTTGTATGTGTGACAACTCCTTTATGAAAGGATTTGTTATAATATATGTTATAACTAGATTAGTTCATGTATGTAGTATTATATAGTCTAAATGTTTGCTAAAATGTCTGAATGATATTTTGTTGATGGATTGTACTTATTAAATATATTGAGACATGATTCTTAGTTTCCTTAGTCATATGATTCATTTTTCTTCATGTGTTGCAAATTGTCACTATATGATTTGTGAATGAAATGCATGTGTATGTTAACTTGTCAAATGTGTTTGATAAAATACTCGAATGAGATTCATATTTGTATTATTTGTTAAATGCGGATATGAGTAAAATATGTGATTCCCTATTGCATTTAAGTATGTTTGGGATTACCACTTAGTCCAGGCAATCGGTAATGGCCCATAATCGAGTGGCAAAACTAGTTTCACCACGTTAGACACGTTCGAGGAATCCAAGTCATGCGGTGATTGTCGACAGTAGTTAAGCCACGCGGAGTGCTTACGTGCTTTATGTCGATCAATTCAATGTGCACTCGTATAAACCGAACTTGATAAATAACCCGATTGGCCTATTGTGTGTTTACCATGTATAGACGCTATTGCTTGAATCTAAAGTACCACTTACCAATGTAAAGCTCATTTCAACCTTAGTACCACGATTCGCTAAGACTCATGAGCCGAGTATGGTGGTATGTGACACCGTGGTCGAGCTGTCGGCGTACGCTGGGGTGACAAGCCTCCCCGTAGTGACCAGTGAGCAATCCAAACTCGTGAGCCGAATACGGTGGTATGAGACACTTTATTCGACTTGTCGGCCTACGCTAAGGTGATGAGCCTTCCCGTAGTGACCTCGAGTATAAACTAGGCCTACGCCGAGGTGACGAGCCTCCTATAGAGACCTGAACTTGCCTATCCACTACTTTTAAATCAGGGGTGATGTTGCCCTATAACTTGCCTAACGTATGTGATTAAATAGGATTGACTACCTTAGATGGATGATCGTTTGGGTAAATGATATAAAGGAAGGTACCTTAGCTTCCTGAATCTGCTATATGAATAAGCCTAAATAAATTACTTGGCTAACATGACTATGCACCGCATTGCATGTGCTTTGGTGAGGAAGTGTATGTTTAGGGAGTTTGCCATGCGCGATTGTGAGATGATGTCGTTGAGGGAGTGCAGGCGAGGGCATGCATCATTATAGCATATCATTCGTGCATTAAAAAGAATACTTAGGACATGATTGTTGTACTGCTTTATCATTACTACTTGACTGAGTTGATAACATGTTAACCTTTACCTTATAGTACCACCGAGTTGATCACTCACTCCCACTCTGGGATGGTGTTTTAAAATATCAATCAGACTCTGTTTTAGCTGCAGATGTTGGTGAGGCTTACGAAGTGGAGCCTGACTTCTTCGATGATGAGGAGTTCTCCTATATGCAGTTATCAGGCGGGTCTATTTAGACCATGTACTGATCGATGGGATTGCAGGGATACGAATTAGTGGGACATTACACTTTGTCATTTTGTTTATTTTAGAACAAACATATATATATATATAGCCTGGTAACATGATCATAATCTGGGGATTTATAACCACTCATATACTTTATATATCTATCACAGTCTTCCGCTTGCTAAAGTTAATCATCTCTGGAGTATGATATACTGTTTTAGTGTAATCCCATTCATGTTTAATGCACTAATATAGACAACATTTAATCATCATTATTTATGTTGCATAAGTGATGCGTTGGCTCGACCCCCGATTTTCGGGGCATTGCACTCATGCACTTGGCTTGCAGGTCTAAGTTGAGCAATTCGATATGCGACCTCAGCTCGATGTCTCGCGATGGACGTCAAGCCCACTAAGACAAATATTTTTCTATAGTCTCAGGTTTAATGGCCCATTAACGAGCGGTCTAGACCTTGTTTGGATAATCAGAGCATTTTTGGAATGAATTAGGTATCTAGATTTCTTATGCGCAATGATTAAGGTTTGGATTAGCTAAGTTCATAATGTAGCTTATTCACAAC
Source organism: Magnolia sinica (assembly GCF_029962835.1). Taxonomy (NCBI): domain Eukaryota; kingdom Viridiplantae; phylum Streptophyta; class Magnoliopsida; order Magnoliales; family Magnoliaceae; genus Magnolia; species Magnolia sinica. Next base: position 65,361,166 of record NC_080589.1, on the reverse strand, counting down.
TAGCAGAAATGACGATTCAGTTATAATCATTATAAGCCATTGGTTCTTAGGCTTAAAGGTTATGTGAGTCAGTTTGGTTTGTTAATTAAGATTCGATCCCTATTTGTCTCAGCCTTTGGTAGGTCTTTATTTAGATGCGGTTGTCTTGATTAGTTAGTGATAGGCCGGCTAGATTTAAGCCATATGTCATAAATCATAAGACTAGGCTCAATGTTTAAGTGATCGAGCAGATTCGTTGGCTCCTACAGTTGATTAATTAGATTTGTGCGGTTCGTTAATAGTACCACTCATATATAGGTTCATTTCGAGCGTCAATGGCCAGTAAGTGACAATGTAGGCTAGTTATATAGAAAAATTTTAAGAATTTTTGAAATTTCAAAATAGTGAAAATCCAGGACGTTACAAATATTGAATTTTGGGCTGTTGAAATTAAATATTTATAAAAAGGGGTTGCTCCATGACTTTTAAAAACTTAAAAAATCTTGGATTTTAATTTCATAAAATTTCATAGTTTTCTTTTATAATTCTAAGGGAGAGTGTACAAAATTGGAGATTTGGGAGTCGCCTCTACATTTTAACCATTGCTGGCTCCTCTCTTAAGCTATTCACATTCATTCACATGTTGGATGATTTGCTTGTAAGATGCTACAAAGTTAAGGGGTGTTTGGATTTTCCCTTATTGTTGCGGAAAAACATCCATGAGTGATTCATGTACCTTGTCAATGTAGGCTAAGCTAAAACACAAAAGAAAAATAACCAAATAAAATGCTAACAGGGCCAAATCAAAATAAGAGATTAGACATGAATTTATATAGTTTAATAATATGCCTACTCCACGGGCAGTAAAAAAAATAAAATATTTCTTCACTAGAAATAAGAAAAAAGATATACAATGATTACTTCTCTCTCACCCATGTAAGTAATCTACTATAAAGAATATATATAAATAAAATAAAATACCTCTCTCTACATAGTGCATCTCGTAATAAAGACCATACTCACAAGAGAATGCATATGGCAAAGATCTATACAAGCTAAGCTTGACCATACATGGCTATACGTATGGCCTTGTGGACGAATGGACATAAAACATGTCTTCATAAAGAGTGATGTTTAAGAGGAAGGAAGATTCTCCAATTAGGAGATGTCGGCACTCTACTGACTCAACATTCTCCCACTTCAGGATTAATTTTTCTTGTAGTTATAAAAATACTTCAAATAAAAATTATCCAAACATCACCAATCACCAGGTACCAACAAGCTTAAGAGAAGTCCTTCACCAAACAAACTTCTCTTTTGCATTAGGCTTCGTCGGCATATTTGTCACGTTGTCATCAATATGAATCTATGTCAATGAGATCTGACAATCTTCTACCACAACATTAAAATCACCATATAGATTCTTTGCATGCTTGTGTAGCTGACATGTACTCTGCTTTTATAGTGAACAAGGTCACCAGCGACTGCAACTTCAACATCCGGCTAACTTCATCACCGACCAAAGAGAAAATATAGCTTGTGGTAGGTATTTTTTTTATCACAATTTCCTTCATAATCTATATCCACAAACCCAATCAACTTTAAATTTTGGCTACTCTAGCAAATAACCACCTTTGAAGCACTTTTCAAGTAACGAAGGGTCTACTTCACAGCCGTCTAATGATATTTATTCAGGTTCGTTATGTTTTTATTGATTGCGCTCACTGCTTACCCAATGTTTAGTATGGGACACACCATATCAAACAAAAGGCTCCCTACCGTTGATGAATATGGTATTCGAGATATATCCGTCTTCTTCGTTTCTGTGCTAGGATATTGATTTGAAGACAATTTGCAATTAATGGGGAATGAAATACTAATTGGGTTAGAATTCTTCATATCGAAGTAATTCAAAACTCTTTCAATATAATTCTTTTGGGTTATCCAGATTTTCTTTTTCTTACTATCTCCAAATATGGTCTTTCGAAGAACATAATTAACAATACCTAAATCTTTCATATCAAATTCCTTAGTCAAACGAGCTTTTAATTTTGTAATAATATCTTGACTAGTACCTACAACCAACATGTCCTCTACATACAATAATAAAATAATAAAGTCAATATTATCATAGTTTTAAACATAGGCATAATGGCCTACCTTATATCTATGAAATCTCAAGCTTACAATGAAGGAATTACACTACTTATACCAATACCTTATCACTTGCTTTAAACCATGAAGTAATCTGATAAGCCAACAAACTAATTTTTTCTTGTTTCCTTTAATAAAGTCTTCAGGTTGAGTCATATAAAATTCTTCATCAAGATTTTCATGCAAATTTTTTTTTTTTTTACATCTAAATGCTTAAGCACTGTTGCCATACTCAACATAGTATAAATAGTACTCAATCAAAAAACTGGAAATAAAATTTTATTGAAGTCTATTTATGCATAAATCTAGACGTCCTCTCTAGACCACTTGAGACCTGCAAAAAAAGACAAAGATTGATACCCTGGCTACAACAAGGGACCCTCCAATGCCAAAGTCAGACAGGTAAGCTAGGTCTAATTGAACGTGGAGTTTTAGGGAGTATTTTCGGAGTTGAATTGTGCATACCTTTCACCATTAGGGACACCCTTTTTATAGTTGAGAGAGGGTGGTAGCGTAGAAGGCGATCTCCCTGATTAGTAGGCATGTATTGTAGAGAGATTCGGAACCCATGTCTATCACAGATATCTCCCGAGATCCTCGGCGGAGATCTCGAGTGGATCTATGTTGCGATCGCCTTATGGGATCCTCGGCTAGGATTTCGGGTAGTTATAGTTTGAACCAGGTCGGAAGGGGTACGGGCACGTGGTAAGAGTCCGAGGTGGACGGCGTTCCGAAGAGAGAGTTTTACCGACCTAGGTTCTCTTAGCGAGTCGTGGTCGAGTTTTCCCTTGGCATTAAGTAGATTAACGACCCGCTGACCTGCCCTTAGGAATCATGTTAGAGGATCATGACCGAGCTCATTTCCTTAATATAATATAGATGGATGTCCATTCTCTTCATTTTGTCGTACGACGTTGGGTCGTACTTTGGGGTCCTTTTCCAATAAATGTTCTAAGCATCAACTCGGAAATGTATGAGTCCATGGAAGGGCTCGACATCTAACGGAGATGGAGAGAGTCCATCTCTCGATGGCCGAACCTGAGGTCGTTCAGTTAAATATAACAGAGTGTTCTTCCTTGGCCATTAAGGAGCTCCTTGGTTATGGCTAGTGTTGGCCAACCTCCTTGCATTATGCATATATGTCCGAGTTGATTTTTCCTTAGTGGCTAGTCCATTTTTACCCATAACAGTAAGCCTCCTACTTTTGAGCTCGCGAAGTAGGCTAAAAAAGTAAGCTGAATTCAGTGAGGTCGGACGTTCTTGCACATGGGGCATTGGGTCTACTAGTCATTAATACAAAGTAAGGTGGCGTGCACGAGAATCAGGGGCGTATATGCAATTACGATACATCATGCTTGAGATAATGCGCACCGCTCGAGGTCACGTGCCCTGGCAGCACACCTGCTCGATTTCTGGCCTATAAAGTGCTGACGGGCGGTGTCTTGTGGAGATTTGGGTTGACTAGCGAGTGGTAAAGCTCCACGTGTCCGAGCGCGGGTTTCAAGGAGCCGTTTTGGCTGTCGCGATAAGTGTGAGCATTAAATGACGTACAACCGAATCCCCTATAAAAGGGGATGCCCAAGCATCGTTAGACCCATTTTCTCCGTCATCCCTCTGCCTCTTTCTCTTCTCCTCTCAGACTTAGGTGATTTTCGACAATCCTCAAAGGACTCATTCTCCTCCTCCAGTGAGCTTCATCTCCCATCTTCCCTCCCTTTTTTCTTATTCTTCTAGGTTCAGGCTTCTAACAACCATTTCAATCAAAAAGAAAAGTAATGCCAAGTCCATCGGGCTGGTGGGGGGAGTAGTCCCATTGTGATGGTGGGCCAGACGATTTTGATCTCCTGGAGAATCCGCCCTCTCTGTTGGTGATGATGAGTGATAGGGACTTCCGGGCATCCCATGGGTCAAGGATGACTGCCCAGTCCTCGGCCGAGCGACCAATGGACACCGAGGGGGATGCCCCAGCCAGGGAGAAGGCCAGTCAATCTTCATCGAAGTTAGAAGAAACCGGACCAATCGGGTCGACATTGACGGAATCTGCCCTCGTACGGATTAGGTCGGAGTACCACATTTTTGACTCTGTGGTGCTCCGAGCTCCCTTTGTGAAAATTTGCTCGACATTGTGCTCTTGGACGAGAGAACCAATGTGTGAATCTTATGGAGTTTTGATCGAAAACTAATCCCACACCCGATGGACAGTTTGGATTATCCATCTGGATGATTATGGTAGGCCAGGATCGAACGCAACGGACAATTTCTATTTAAACGCCCACGGGTGAGAAACTATAAACGGAGAAGAAGATTTTCTTCTCTAGCCTTTTTCAAGTCAAAGCCGGCTTGACCGGATTCTAAGTTCAGTGCACTGTGGTGCACACTCGTTGATACACCTACCAAAGAAAATCTGGGGTCCACAGAGTTTTTTAGCAAGATCCACACCAACCATCGGATTCTAATATTCTCATTAGAATATATATGGAGCGATGAGGCAGATCCATACCTCAGATGGGCCATATCACTTGATTTTGTGCATTTAAATGTCATTTTTCAATGATCCATTAATCAAATAATTTCCAGATCGGATCATAAAGGTTACTAATAGGTTTCTACTTGTGAGGTTTTACTGCAATTTGAATCCTATAAATAGGTTTCTACTTGAAGATTTTGAAATTCAAAGTGTAATCTACGTGTGTACACACATACTTAGTTTAAATTTAAATAATTATGCCGATTACTTCCAACACCCGAGTGTTGGAAAGTTCAGGGTGTTACACATAAAATGGAGAAATTCCATGTGGCGTGTACACACGTTAGATTGACTCGTTAGCGCAAACTCACTTCACTTGGAAGGGAAAAGACAGCGATGCCCTCCCCTTTAGCCAAAATTATAATCTATGCCATCGATCCAACTGCTTGGATTGCACTATGTGGCAGTAGCCAATCCCGGCTCTTAAAGCCTATTTTGCTCATGGACTTTATAAGAATTACGAAAAAAATGACTAGAAACTTTATAAATATCCATTCCCTTTCATTTCAAACCATCTCTTCTAAGCATCGAGGGACCTTTCACCCACCTCATTCAGCCTAAACTCATCTCATCCCTCGACCAAAGAGAAGTGAGAGTTAAAGGAAAGGAATCTAGCCCAGGTAAACCAAGCCAAGCCCAGCCCTTAGTCACCTAAGCAACTGAAAACATTGATCTAATCTACTCATTTCTTCCTTAATTGTCTTGCTTACTTAGCCCATGAACATCTCATATTGCATGCATTACATTTGAGTACCTAGTTAATTTGAGTGTATGCTCCACGGCTTACCAAAATATCAAATCCTACAACAAAACTAAAAACTTAATTGACTAGTTATTTGACCGCTTCCTCAAGTAGATGAGTCAGGTAGATTTATCTTACCCGGGCCATCACTTGTTGTAGTCATCGCATTATCACAAAGCATCGCACACACATTTACATCACTTAGTGCTCTAATTCCTGATATTTTATTTAGTCCTGTGAGTTAGAGACTATACACTTGTATGGGTAAAGAGAGTGCCTAATACTTTTACTCTTTATAACCGTCGTTCTCTACCCAGAATTATGCTTGCAGATCAATGAATCGTTTTAGGAAAGAGTATCCAATGATTCATTTTCATAAGGCTCCTAAAATATCTAGCGATTGTGGTAATATGAGCAATTGGCTAGTGGTAAGGCTGCCGATGGGCTGATCCTGTGATATGTCTCAGCCCATATTTTGAAATGTTTTGGGTAAGGTTGTCAATAGGCTAGGCATGTTATAGGTCTCGGCCCAAATTTTGAAATGTTTCAAGCCGGGCCGTTGAGCCGGCCCTATTCAAAATTCTAATTTTACAGGCTCAAGCTTGACCCATTGACAACCCCAACCGGTGGCAACCTCTCTCTCTCTCTCTCTCTCTATATATATATATATATATATATATATATATATATATATATATACACACACACACACACTTGACAAAAATCCCAAAAAATCACCTGCGAGCGCAATCCACCCACAATCTAACGTCCACAATATTCAATCCCGATGATTAAGTCATGCAGACCTCGAAGAAGGGAACAAACAAATACTACCCTGATCCAAAACTTGTGTGGTCCTAGAGAGGGCTTGAACATGGTTTCCTGTGATGTGGTCCACTTGAAATTTATTTCATTTTTGGGCTCATGCCGTAAAATGATCTGAAAAAAATGGATACGCGGTATGGATGAAACACATACATCATGTTGGGGCCCACAGAGCACCAACCATTGGCCAGTGCACCGACACTAGCCAAACCGCGTCGTGTACAAACACCATGTGGGACTCACACACAGCTAGTTGGACTTACAACTTGCTGAGCCCTCGCAGTCGGTGTGTTTATATAACGGTGCATCAGGACGTTATCACGTCCTCATGCATTATCGACTTCAAAGTTTCTCGTAAGAAGGTTTGGCTAATCTCACACGCGCATGTATTACAACACCAGACCAGCCCCACATGCATAAACGAGGCATAAAAATGACAGATCCAAGCCGTTCATTAGGTGGGACTCAACATATAAATGTGATAAATGATTTATTTTACCTTATCTGATGGATCAAATGTATGAGAATGGATCCTTGAACAAACGTTGAAAAGACATCTGACTTGTTCCTTGAATAATAAGAAAGAAGGCCTGATTCTCGGTTCTATGAGATCATATCTTTGGGCCCACCCATTGGACGATTTGGATCTAGTACACATATCTATTTGCACGTGTTAGTACTTATACATGAGTCGCTATTCAGGCGCGTGGGATTAGCTGATCTCTACGCAGACAGACAGATGCTGCACCTGTGATTCCATCCAAGTTGGAGAGGTTATTCTTCTCGACGAATTATATTCCTCACACGCAAATCCATGCTATGCTGACGTCAGCTGTGGTGTCCATGAGTTGATGATCCTGACCGTTCATCTAACGGGCTTCACTTTCCATAGTGAGTTCCTTACAAGTTTCCCACATTCGAAGATTTTAACCTTCAAGATTTGATTACTTTTCCCCCGCTGAACGTGGACCGTTGATTTTTTTAATTTTTTATTTTCCAAAACCACAGTGTTGATGTGGACCGTCCACATCGGGTCCCATCAGATCTACGTTGGGATCGCTAGACTGCAGGCCCCACATGAACGGGTCTAAAGTGGACCCACCTATAATGACGCTGGATCGTTGGATAGGATTTCGGATTGCTCATGGTCTAGATATCACCTTGATCGAGTGATCATAACCATTGAGATCAGGTCCTGCAAATATGAGACCTCTGTAGGACATCCAATCCATGCAAAAGGTGGGCCCCACCGTTAATATCACATTGTTGAAAAATCAAGTTGATCCACTCATCAGATGGGGCACGCTATCAAAATAAAGTGACATCCTATATTCTGACTTAAAATACACGTATGGCCCATGTAATTAATGGCTTGTATTCTCCTGACAAATGATACTCATTGTGGGACCAATATTTGAACGGCTAAGATGCACTTAACGTGTAACAACGTAGGAAAAACAGGATTACATGCAATGATAAATCCAACCGGCCGTAGGTGATCACTTCTCGAATTGTATAGCTGTGATTATCCATCCATGGAGATTTTCAGGTCTTGTGCAATCTACGGTGGATTCCTACCATCCAACGGTCTTGATCATAAGTGAATCACTTTGGCCCACCTGTGATTAATTACAAGAATGTGCAATTTAATAAGGTACTAAGTGTCCGTACCAGACCATAGCTTATGGAACCAATTCCATTCTAAGTTGTGGCTACTGGCCGATAGGGCTGAAAGTTGGGCGGGTTGGGTTGGGTTGGTGCTCAACCCTAACTCAACCCAAGGCTCCTATGCCTCAACCCTAACCCAACCCAACCCAACCCAACCCAACCCAACCCAACCTCACCTCACCTCGGGTTGGGAATTCTCAACCCAAGCCCAACTCAAGCGGGCTCGGTCGGGTATACGTGTTAATATTTTTGTTATTATATTAGTTTATTATATTTAAATATTGGACTTATTTTTTGTATCTATGATTTTATTAATTATATATGTGATTATTTGTCATAGAGAATTTCATTTTTTAAAAAAAATCAAGCTAAAATATAAGACAACTACTTCTTCAAAAGTCATGTAGCATAGCACGCAATCTATTTGCGAGAGAGAAATCCAGCATATCTTGTTAGCTTGAGTCCTTGAAAATGATGTGGACAAATGAGACCCGACATCACTAGTGTGCTTTCGACACAAATGATCCACACTCAATTATAATTTATAAGTAACTTATATATTGATCGGGTTCAGGTTAGGTCGGACAACCCGAGCCTAACTTAAGTTTTATCGGGTTGGTGTTTGTATAGCCTAAGCTTAAGATCGAACCTGATATATCCTACCCGAGCCCAACCCAATGTCGGTCAATCACGGTTCGGTCGGGTTGAACCCGCCCAACTTTCAGCCCTACTGGCCGGTCAGCTTTAACGTGGAGGATTTATTTGATACTCTGCACATTGTGATGGTTCATACGCATGCACTCAAATTCACACACATGGAATACATTTCACTTAAATCTAACCGTCCAAATTATGGGACCCACAATTTGGATTAATTCAACGGTCCTAACATTTGATTTTGAATTCGAGTAATTGACTATTTTCATTCTGGCTATCCATCATTATACGCTCCTATCAACTAAAAGATCTGAAGTGGGGCCACAAGAGAGAATAATGGTTTGGACCATCAATGGTGGGGCCCATCAGGTTGGATAAACCTCATCAACCACCATGCATGGTGGGGGCCTGGTGCAGTGGTCTGGTGAGCTGCTCAACCTATCTTGGCAACTAACAGAAGGGGAGTTGTACCCTCCCAAGGACGTGCAGTCAACTCAGGTTCTGTTTAATCAGGTGGGTCCGTATTTCATCAATCCCCACCGTTGATCTGTTCAGGACACCTTCCATGGGCCACGTCCCAAAGAAATTTCTATATTTTATGGGACGCGGATTGTACAATGAGGAGCTCACCACGCTACAGCTTGTGTGTGGATACTCTGTGGAGCCCAACCTTATTACATGTTTTATCCATGCCATACATCCGTTTTTCCAGGTCATTTTAGTTTATAATCCCAAAATTTAAATAAATAAAATGATCAGGTGGACCACACCATAGGAAACAGTGGGAATTAAACACCTACCATTGAAAACTTGTTGTTGGGGGCCACCAAAGTATTGGATGAATCTGATATTTGTATTTTCCCTTCATCCAGATCTGTTTGACGTAATCAACAGGTTGGATGACAGATAAACATCCATGTGGGCCCTAGGGAGCTTTCAGCTTTCAACGGTGGACAGCATTATCCTCATTTTTTCCTGTAGTGTGGTCCACGTGAACTTAAAATATTCTAATTTTTGGGCTAATGCTCTAAAATTATCTGCTAAAACGGATGGACCGTGTGGATAAAACAAAAAGATCACGATGTGTCCCACAGAGTATCCACACCATGGATCCTCTCTATACAATCCGCGTTGTATTCTATGAAGCTGGCCGCCTAACACTGCCCCCCTCTTTTAGTTGCCGGTGTACCATAACATTACTTCTCTCCTTGACCGTCCATTTTCTGGTGAAAAAAAAAAAAATGGTTATAAGCGTTCGTGAAGCCGTCCATCGACGTTGGACCTTAACTGATCAATGGTCTGGATCACTGAATCATGGGCTCCGCTCATTCAAAATGAAAACCCGAGTATACTGTACAAATCCTTGGGTTAGGGATCATGTACTTTCCCATACGACCTTTCCTAAGCCCATGCGCGCGGACAATGCAGCTTATTTGAACGCCGTGATATTTCCCATCTTGGCACACAAGTACATAATCCAATCCGTCCATTAGGTGTAACCCATATATAGAATTCTTTCATTAAAAAATCAAGTCAATCTATCAGTCAGATCGACCGTAGTCGACTAAACAAATGGATGGCTAAGATATCTTCGAAATGTCTAGCTAATTCCATTTACCTGTTTCAGCATCGTGGCTTATCTGATAACTAACGCAATCTATTTTGTGGGCCAGGATATCTACATTATCGCACCCATCTGATGGACGGCTGAGACTGTGGGTGGGATGCGCGTGTGCTAAGATAAACTCACTGAAAATTTTAATAAAACATAGATAAACGATACTCGAGTCCACGGCCACTCAAATCAAGTTGTGGAAAGAATCTACGGCGAGGGATCAAAGGGTATTTTAGTAAATTTACATAATCGCTTAAGGAAAGCATGGTTAAAAAATCTCTGTAAAAAAGGAAAGCATCTAATACAACTAGTTGTATGTACGGTTACTATACAGCTGGTTAATTCAGACATGGAGGATGGTCCAATCACGATCTGAACTGTCCATTTGTTCCATAACACTATTGATGGGTCACAAGTAAAAATAATGCCAATCTGATGATCATAATCATTTCTAACCGTTAATTTTGAAAGTCATAGATTGGATGATCAGCGTCAACTAACAAAAATGTTTCTAAGAATGATAAGCTGTCCAATGTGGTGGCTATTGAGTAGATTTTTTCAGAGTTGTAGATTGAACCTATCTTTCTCTTCTTGATCTGAACCGTCCATTTTTTATTGGATGGTCGAGATCTATAGAGGGGTTCTTTCTTCATGGTTGATAGTGGTATTATGTAATGAATGACGGTCCAGATCGATGATTGGAAGGTCCATGCCATCGGATTATGGTAGCGTCATCTCCATACTGTACCCGTGGCAGGGTTATGTGAAAATCAGGTCCGTCCATATGCTCGACTCTATCATGGATGATTTTTGTGACAATCTTATCCATCCATCTATGGCCATTATAAGAGAAAGTGGAAAACCAATGTAGTTAACGGTCATAATTTAGGAGTGGGATAAACTGAAGAAAAATCAACGGATAAGACCGTCTCATGGATCCTACGATTAAAATATAAGCCATCCATCTTGTTACAAGTACATGGGTTGACACAATCCACACGTCACCTTGCCACGTGTCCTACAGAAATATGGCTCTACCATGTTCCGGTTCTTCCTTCTCTACCGTATCATTTCCCGCTTGAAAGATCGAGAGCGGATTAGGTGCGGCCCTGGCCTAATCCACATTGGTGCAGCCCTTAACGTGGGGCCCACATTGTTGTATATATTTTGTATCAATTTCATCCATTCGTTTTTTCATATCATTTTAGGTATGATTCAAAAAATCGATCAGATCTGAATCTATGTGGACCATGCTAAAAAAATAGTCGTGGTTGAACGATCCACAATTTAAAAACTTTCTGAAACTCGTCTTAATATTGATTTTCCATCCAACCTGTTGATAGTGTCATATAAACATGGATGAAGGGTAAAAACAAATATCATATTGACCCAAAACTTTGTGGCCCATAAGAAGGTTTTAATGGTCAATCACCATCGTTTCCGATAGTATTGTCCACCTGAGACTTGAATCTACTTTATTTTTTGGATCTAAGCCCTTAACAATTTGGAAAAATGTATGGACGGCGTGGATATACAATGAATGCATCAAGGTGGGCCCCACGATAAGGTCCGTACTGTGTTGTGTGAGACCGGGGTCGCACCTAATCCGCTCCCAAGATCATCACCGCGCACCCTTGAAAACAGAAAATTCACATGGTAACGCTTACTGGATTTAAGGAGCGGATTACATGCGGCCCCGGCCCTACCCAACATGGTGCGGTCCTGATCGTGAAGTCTATCTTAATGTATGGATTGTATATCCACACCGTCCATCCGTTTTTTCAGTCCATTTTATTGCATGGGCTCAAAATGAAACAGATCTAAAAATCTCACGTGGACCCCACGCAAGGAACAGTGGTGATTGACTATTAAAAACTTTTTGTAGGCTATTAAATTTTTAGATCAAGCTGATATTCTGTATTTCCCTTTCATCCAGGTCTGTGACCTTATCAACAGGTTTGATGGAAAACAAACATTACGGTGGGCCCTGGCAAGTTTTTAGTGGTGGGCGTTCCGTTAGCACTGTTTCTTATAGTGTGGTCCACCTAAAATTTTTACCTATTTTATTTTTGTACCATATTTAAAATGATCTGAAAAAACCGATGGACGGCGTGGATATACAATACATAGATCAAGGTGGGCCCCACCCGCAGGGGCGCACCCTGTTGGGTGAGGCCGGGGCCGGGCCTAATCCGCTCCCCGCATACTGGCGCGACTGTATATTGACCGTTCAACGCCATCTTTTAAGCGTTGGTATCTCATCAGCCATCCACGCGTCACTCACTACACGACAATCCTTGCCATCCAAATCGTGGGCCCCATTTTCTTCACAATGGTAAAATATTTAAGCACTTTAATATTCTCAGAGGATTTGAACACCGACCATTCTACCTTTAACTGCCGTTTCGACGGTTGTAATCATTCGATCAGTGTGATTTTCGGGCCATGTTCTGTTCTTAGTGGAACTTAGAAGTCGCGAGGTTTGGATTAACACGTATGCATGCCACGTGTACACCGGATGAGACAGCACTAATTTCTAAGTGGCGTGGAAATATCACTCCATTCACACAGCCCAACCCTCGTAACCAAATCGTGACCTTGTGGGCCCCACTTCCGTTTTTGAAAACCGTTCATGGATGGATGGTCCCCACTAAAAAGATGACATCACAACGTTCCTACCCTTCTTTTTGTCTACAGATGGACGGCTGTTTGTTTTAGTTGTCGTCGACGAGACTGGACGGTTAGAATCATGTGATCTATGCAGTGTTGCTCTTGGCCCACCCATAGGTGGGACCCACATCTGTGATCTGAGCCATTCAGATGTGGGGCCATCATCGTATGGGCTATATCAGACATGAAAACCCGATGGTGTTATTGGCCACATCAAGGAAGAGAAATGATATAATGTGATAAGAGCATGGAAACTTTCCCATGCACGTAGTTGCATTTTGGCATTTGCATCACCCATCTCCACCGTCCAATAGGTGTACCCCACTTTAGTATAGGTACCACACAAAAATCACGGCAATCGGATGGTCCTGGACATCCATGACTGGACCTATCTTCTAAGAACATCTTGTCCATCCATTTTTTCATGTAATCAAATGGATGGTTTGGATCATCGGATCGCTAAGATTCTTTAAAGATGGCCTGGGAAGAGTGTACCGGTCCTAATGGACGGTCCGGAAAGGTGATGGGATTCCAACCAGTCCAAATGCAGCTATGCGTATGGTAAGGTTCCTATACAGCTTAGCCCACCAGACCATTAACTAGGAAATCATCTAAATACTCTACACCACATGTCAGAGGTTTGCTAATTCCATACGCATCTAGAGCCCATATATCCACACGTGGGTACACGTGCAGTTGTGAAACACGTGTGTGAAATCTGAAGTGGGTCGCAGCCATAACAGTAAATTGACGGTCTGAAATGGCCTGATTTTTACGCCAGATGATCTTGACAGTGTGCGTCACATGATGGAAAGCTCAGATTTCTCACATGTGTGAAAGTATAGGCTCCCACACACGTGTAGATCAACCAACCTCCTGTATTCCGACATGCTTCATCGGCAGGGCCAATCGCACAGAACGATCAAAATGCAGGCCGTGAATTGGACCGCTATAAACTCAAAATATCGGTAGTCCAATCAAGGTCACTTTTAAGTAGTGGAGAACGAGGCCCGGTACTTGGACGGTCCCGATGATCGTGTATGCCTACGTGTAAGGTTATAAGAGACGCCACAACTTTTAAAACGTGACGTTTGGTAGAATGCATCGCAGACGCACTTCCTTATAGGATGCGTCAGGACTTTATGTTTTGGGGTCTACAGTCATCATCCATTGATCCAAGCCGTTCATATGATGGACCTCATCTTGGATGGCGTAGTGATGGAAACTAAAAATATCTAGATTGGAAAAATCCAACCGTTTATAAATTGACTAATTTACAATGTATGATCAAAGGACCGAAATCTTTCAATCTGCGTGCAGTGACGGTTAACTACTATCCACGGTAAGAATCATCATATAAGTGGTTTGGTTCGCTAAAGAGGCCTCAGATCCAACGGCTGTGGTACCGGACGTATCTTTGTAGCGGTACATCGGGATGTATGGTAGTAAAGTCCTACTACCAGTTTACCACTGGGTCTGAGGGCAATTCCGTAATTGAAGAAATTATTCACCGAAAGATTTCCCCATTCTCACTAACTTTCCAAATCTCTGCCCTCAATCTTCTTATTAATTGCGAAAAGAGCCCCGCTTCCTTCCATCAAAGCTGTCTCTCTCTCTCTCTCTCTCTCTCTCTCTCTCCTTCTTGCTGGAGAAAAAATCCCTAAAAAAAAGAGGAGAAATCAAGCACTCGATCTTTCGAGGTATCGATTTCGATCTCTATTCGTGAAACTCTCGTATTCGAATCTTTGCTTTTTGCAGTCTTTCTTCTTTGTTCTTTCGATCTTCTTCTTCTTCTCTTCTCTCTCTCTCTCTCTAATTGTTTTTAGGTTTTGATTTTTGACTGAGTTTTAGTTGAATCCTCTTTCTTGTAGTTTGTAATTCTTAGTTTTCGCGATTCGAAGTGATTCCAATTCTGTTTTTGTGTGAACTGAATTGCTTTGCTTGCTAGTTTGAAGTTGTTTCTGTATTGAATCTGCGATTCTTGTTCTTGATTTGCCTTTCACTGATTCTGTTGGAGCGTTTGGTTTCATTTATGACTGTAATTCGGTGGAATTTTTGCTAAGGAATTGGTATTTGGATTTAGTGGTATTTGGGGATTTCTTGGGGTTGCTATGTGTCTATATATATATATATATATATATATATATATATATATATATATATATATAATAATAATAATAATAATAATAATAATAATAATAATAATAATAATAATTGGTTATTATTATTATTATTATTAGTATTATTATCTGGATGTGCTACTTTGGGAAGGAATAGGAGTACATATGGTTCATTCACATTAACATCCAATTGAAGAAGGAGGCGGGGGCACCCTGTGTCTTCAGTTATAGTTATTATAATTGAAGGAATAGGATGTGCTACGTTGCGTGTATCCGCGGGATTAGTCTCACTTCAAAAAAGAAAAAAGAAAAAAGGATGTACATATGGTTCATTCACATTAACATCTAATTGAAGAAAGAGGTGGGGACACCCTGTGTCTTCAATTATAGTTATTATAATTGAAGGAATAGGATGTGCTCCTTTGCGTGTATCCGCAGGGATTAGTCTCACTTCAAAAAAAGAGGTGGGGACACCCTGTGTCTTCAAGAAAAAAAAACGTCTAATTGAAGAAACAGACTGAAAAATATCGTCCCACGTATGATGAAAGTTTGTGCAAGTTTTTGAGAACCTACTTGGTTTCAATGGTTATAAAAAACTCAAGATAATCAGGGATGCAATGTCCCCAAATCTTTTAACTGGCACAGGGGTGACATATCATCGATCTGAACTATTCATTCATTCATACAAATAGGAGCAAGCCATGGTGCAAGAATCACGCCACCTTCATAGAAATGTTAGCAATGTCCCCAAATCTTTTAACGGGCACATGGGGTGACCTATTGTCGATCTGAACCATTCATCCATTCACAGAAGTAGGAGCAAGCCATGATGCAAGAACCATTCATTCATTCTTTCTTGTAATTTGTAATTTGGAGTTTTTGCGATTCGAAGTGAACTGAATTGTTTTTGCTTGTTTGTTTGAAGTTGCTTTTGTATTGAATCTGCGATTTGTGTTCTTGATTTTTCTTCACCGATTCTGTCTGATCGTTTGGCTTCATGTGTTATTGTAATTCAGTGGATTTTTTGCCAAGGAATTGGTGTTTGGAATGAGTGGTATTTGGGGATTTCTTGGAGAGAGAGAGAGAGAGAGAGTTGTGTGAGGCTCACCATTGTGTTGTGTATGATATCCAACCCATCTAGCAAGGTAGTCCCACCATGAAAATGGGTTGCCCCAAAAATCAGGTTGATCAAACTATCAGGTGGGCCACAACATGGAGAACAATGAATGACCACCCAAAGACCACATTCATATGGGTTCCATCTGAATGACTTGATTTTTGGTGTATCTCATTTTTGTTGTGGGATACTATGGTGGAAGGGTGGGATGGCATACAAATACCACTAGTTGTGCTCTGTGTGTGTGTGTGTGTGTGTGTGTGTGTGTGTGTGTGTGAGGTTTTACTAATGTCCCCACCTTCATGGGAATGTTAGCAACGTCTCTAAATCTTTTAATTGAGCCATGGTGCAGGAACCACGCCGATTGGATTATCCTAACCCCTTGAATGGGGCCAGTTTGTTACCACTCGTCTGTTGTTTACGAGCCATAATTAGTTAGAATAATCAAATCTAAGTGTTACTTTATAATCATAAGAAATACAAAGTGGGATCTATCTAGTAGATGTTTGCAGATGATGATTGGACCGGTCTTGTTTCTCAGGTCAATCTTGAGTGTCCATTTTCATGCTATTGATCCGAAGCTTAGATCATCGGATTAGCACGATTCTTGCACCATGGCTTGCTCCTAGTATGAATAGTTTGGATCAACAATGTCTTCCTCCCCCCAAAGAGAGAGAGAGAGAGTAGGATGGTCTGCTCATCGGGTGGGCCACACATATACAGAAGCGATGGACGGTTTAGAAAAATGATCTCACTATGCACAATTTGATGTACATTTGTTGCTTGACTAGCCCAAATCATCTGCATGGTGGCTCGCCTGATGACTGGACCTGCCATTGTGTGCGTGTTGTTAATCACCCTTGTTTTATTCATGAAAGCAGTGGACGGTTTAGTAAATTGATCCGATGATGCACAATTTGATGTGCATGTGTGGCCCGGCTAGCCCAGGTCATGTGCATGGTGGCTCACCCGATGACTGGACTCTCCACTGTGTACTTGTCTTGTTAACCACCCTTGTTTTATATGTGAAATGTAGGGGACATGTACAAGTTCCCACTTCACGGATGGCCCATGGTCCATAAATGAGGCTGGCTGGACGATCCTCACCACTTGATTGGAGTAGGTAATGGAATTGGCAGTGGTTGTTTGTTTCCCCAAATCAAGCAGTTTGGAATAGGATTGTCCAATCTCCTTGACTTTTGTTCATCATGGAGCCCTCTAGAGGATTAATCTGGATCTTGTACACATCTAACATATAACAACTGATATTATAGATGCATAGGGCATTTCCTTTCCAATGTTTTAGATTCTCTCAGGGTGGTCCATTATATGCTGACTTGGGACAAGTCTATGATGATACTGATCTTTAACCTGAAATAGGGTTACGTAATCGTCTATTTGGAGAAGCTGTCCTTTGGGAACTGAAAGAAGTAGCATTACCTACTTCGTTTGTTCTGGTTATGTAGAGTTTTGACTCCGACTGAAATTTCCTTGAAATATTTTGACACATTTATGGCTTCCCTTCATCACATCCTTCAATTGTCTATTTTCCTGTAATCCAAATAAAGACAATTTGAAATTTAATGTTCTCATTTCACCCTTCCAATTAACAACATGGCAGCCCACCAGATCTGCAGTCCCAGAGTCCCAATCACCATAACATTTGCCATGTGAGTGGTTGGGGTTTGGCTTACTGGAAGTGAGGTATTCTGTAATGGTAATGGTGGCTGTAATGACGACCACCGTCACCTTTATGATACGGGTCATAATGGTTGTTATGACCCCTGTAACGGCCATTACAGTCTCTCTCTCTCTCTCTCTCTCTCTCTCTCTCTCTCTCTCTCTCTCTGTTTTAATTAAAAGGAAAACCCGAAAAACCTGTATCTGCCATATAATTTTGAAAAAATATATATTGAAAACCCTGTATCTGCCCTATAACAGACCATTACGGGCTGTTATGGTCTTTTTAGGGGTAATGGACGTTTAATGGTGGTTACATGTCATTTTTTTGCATAACGGTTGTTACAGCCTTTACGACCCTATAACGTGTAACGGTTGCCATCATTACCTTTACGTAATGGCCTTTACGGCACACCATTGAAGCATGCATCACATTTTCTGATTTATGGAGGTCTAAGAATTACCTGAATTAGCTATTCTGTTTATCTGGAGGTTTGTGCCCTTCATGTAATAATTATTTTTAGTTTTTAGTTCTAAATACAGCCGCACCAGTAACAACCAGGTTGGTTGTCGAAGTGTTTTTCTGTTACTGAATCTTGTTCCTGTTGCCTTTATGCCATCAGCTGCCTGGTTATAGATGTTTCCCAATCATTCTTATGAGTATTTGTGGTGCTACTATCTTTATGTCTATCTTCAGCAAAACTTTTCACCAACATGTAGTCTGTGTCTGGAAGTACTGTTGAATTGAAATTTGTCGTTTAGTTGAATGGAGAGAAAGTGACCAAATTGTAACTACCTTAATATTTATAGTGAGGAAGTATCCCTCAAAATGTAGTTATATCCTTTGAAGTCCAACTTGAAAGCGAAGTGATTGTGTTTTGGAGCTGTCCCTCAAAATGAATACAATGGTAATTTTCCAATTTGGTAAAATTTCATGTTATTGAACTAATTATGCAGTTCAATTCCTTAGTACATCGAAATGTAGTCATGGTGATTTCCTCAGCTACCTCATGATCATGCTCCTAGCAATGTGGCTTGAACCATCAATTTTGAGATATCGCTGTAACTTTACTTGTTCTTAGGCTTCAAGTAATATACTGATATATAGTTCTATTCATTACTTGGGTCTGATTGTTGCTAAAAAAAGAGCTTCGATCTGATAACTTTAATGTCTTTTGTCAAAGAACGGAAGCCATGCATCAACATCCAATAGCTCAAGGCGGACAGCAGACTTGAAAGAACTAGAGAGAAAATGGGTGGCTGCTGCTGCTGTCTTCCCAGAAGACCACAATTGAATGAGGCACCAGTATGCTACTATGTGAGTAGTTTCTCCTCCCACATTAGATCTTGTGCAATGACATGGCATTTCATTTATAGTTTCTTAGTAGATCCATCACAGGGCTTTATCAGAATGGTGTCTTTATGTCATAGGCATATGCCAAAAGGGGGAAAAAGCTTCAATAATTCTGCAGCTTAGCTGGTTATTGTGGTTATGAATCTGCTTGTAGCTAGAAGACCACCATTCAGTGTTGCTATATGTATATTGCTGTTTCGTTTTTGGTGTTCTTGCATTTTCTTTCTTCTTTTCTTTCCTCTTTATTGGCGACAACAGAAAATTTTGTTCATTCATCATCACCACCCACCATCATTAACACCACCACCCTCACCACCACCATCGTTGTTGTCTCCAGCTATTTCGGGATGCTGTATGAATCCTATTTCTTCAATCAAGATTTGAAATAAGAATTCTCATAATTTTCCTTGTAAAAGTTTGATGCTCACCTGTTTTCATGTTGGCCAGAGATCTGTAAATTCCATAGCTATTAGTTTGCCAATAGATGATGTGTTCAAGCCTATCTTGTAATTAGTAGCTGCTATTCACTGCCTTAGTGGAGAGATTTTCTGTCTTTTTGTTCCTTTTTTTTTTGTGTGTTTTGTTTTGTTTTGTTTTGTTTTTTTGTTTTGTTTTTTGTTTTTTGTTTTTTGTTTTTTTTTTTTTTTGTTTTTACTATAATAGTAGCCAGTATTCTATAAAAAAAATGTTCTCTTCCCTGTCCACATTTTTAAAAGCAACTTTCTAAGGAACGAGCATCCACCGGACACCCACACATTTGCATTATGCAGGACTCCTGTCAACAGGTCAACAAAGCAAGTTGAGAGATATTGGCACCATTTTTATTCCAAAACCTCTGCTCTATTTTGATTCTACCCCAATTGCATTTTGTTTTTTTGGTGCTGGTCAATGAAACTTTCCCTTTCATTATTTCTTTCTTTCTTTTCTTTCTTCTTCTTCTTCTTCCTCTCTTTTTTTTTTTTTTTTTTTTTGTTTTTTTGTTTTTTTTTTTTCAAATAAATTCTTTTAAAGGCTTGCTCCATTGTCTTCATGATTGATTGTTTCTTTTCCTTGTGGTAAAACTATGTTCAAACCATGGCAACATAATTCTTGACATTTCCACAATTTACGAATGGTGAAATTTCCTGAATAATTCATGAATTATGTGGTAATTGAAAAATAAAAAATAAAAGAAAATAAGAAATGTCTAAAGAAGACACAGTTGATGCCCTTTCTTTCTACTCTATTTTAAAGTCATAAGTGATGGGATGGAGAGAGGACAAATTTTTTCTTATTAGTTTGTTCCCAAAATTTTCCTGGTTTTTTACTGAAAATTATCCTTATTATTTCCAAAGTCTCAGCAAGTTTGAAGCTTAAACTGTGATTTGAACCAATGACCTAGTGTTCGTGGTACTTAGTACTAATTGTTGGGGCATAAAGCTCAATCACTATTGTTTCTTTCCTGTTTAACATAATTTGAAATGCTACAACCTGAACTTCTTCTCACAAGTGATGTTTAGCATCTAACGGTTCATATTCTGCCTTATTCATATAAAAAAGAAATCCGTAGAGCAGATATTTTCTTTCCCTGAGTTCATATGTGTTGCTGTATAGAATTGAAACTTTTAAGATACTTGATTTATGAAATTGATTGCACGCAAAAACCATATCTAGGTAACCATGCCTAGATCTCCATTCAATGACTGTAACTGTTACTTGCTCTGATTTGGTAAAGGATTTTAGTTCATAGATGTAATCTGGGGGCGTTGTCTCTGCATTGTCTCTTCAGTGTAGTATTATTTGATTGAAAAACTCTTTCTGCTCGGGAATTTCTTCAGAGCCTTTTTGTTTTCAGAATTAATAGTGGCTGTTGCATGCTTCAGATGTCATCCTTTTTGAACATTTCAACTCCTTCCACAGTGTCCACAAGATTTAGAAGAGCATGGTTCCTTGTCATCTGGCCATGCTACTACATCTCCACTTTCGACGGGACTCCTGGTTGATACAAATTTGGAAACGTCAATTCCGGACACCTACCGTGCACCTCCTGCACCGTTGCCGTATGATGTGGATTTGGTGGGCCCACAAACTTCGTCCAGGAGTCTAGAAATTAGTGGCGACAAGATCAATCCAGAGCAGGTTGCAGATTCACAGCCTGCTGGAGAAACAGTCACTGACAAAAATGTGGTTTTATGTGAAGATCTGAAGGGTTCAGGTATTAAGAATCAAACAGATGATGTACCTGGCTCCCTGAAGTCATCTGAAATTGAAGCTTCAAAGTCAATTGAACCTGTTGGTTCAGAGATAAAGGAGGAGGATGCTTGCCCTACTTGTTTTGAAGGTTCTTTCCTCTCCTACTTTTTAAGGCACTGCACTACATTTAACTGGTTTTCCATCCTTGGTTGTATTATGTATCCATTAAGTGCGTGTCTTATCTATTTTATGAAATTTGATAGTGTCATTGTGATTAGTGGCAGTAATGGTTATCTGAGGGCTTTTCTAAGCCCATAGATTCATCTACACATGGTCACATGCGCCAACCTGGCAGTTGTGTGGGACATCCTCCAGCATCAGATGAATTCCATTGCGTTGATGCCTGGCCCAAGAATCAGATGGTTCAAACTCATTGGGCAGGCAAAATGCTGAATGTGGATATGCAACTTTTTTGGACAATCGACTGTTTTCCGCACATACATATATGATAAGATGACCAACCCGATTTTTTGTCTCCTCATCTATGCTTTAGGACCCACTGATACATGCTAAGATGCATGGATACTTGTATGTGCTCATTTAAGTCATGTTGAATGCGGCCAATATGATAGTGATAGTAGTACCGGATACTTGTGGATATGTTAACCAAATGATGTCGTATGGAGTTTATTATTTTTAAAACCCTCACACTTTCTTATATTGATGCTACACACCAGGAATGTAAGAAGTCTTGCTATTAAGCTCTATAAACAAAAACTTTGGTAAGTCTAGCATGTTAAAAAGACTACAAAAAACAACTTGTTTTATGAAATTGAATAGTAAAGCTGGTCAAAGGGTTCAAGTAAAAACCATAAATTGAATCCGAATAACATGGTACAAATTTAGTAAGAAAGGTAGTCATACTGCCATTTTCGTTTCCATGTACATCTAAATATTTGTATATTGGCATCATACGGTGCTTTGTTTGGATGTCATATGGCCGTGTCTTTAAAGGTTTATGTGTTCTGTGTAGTTGGCAATTTCAGACTATCTGAAATGGATCCTTTCTTCCTTTACATACTTTAAACTTCTATTCATTCTTTGTAAATGATAGTTTTGGTTGTTTGAAAGCCTTTTGTTCCTTTTGTTCCTTTTTTTATTCTTTTGTTTCTTTAAAGAAGCACCCAAATTTATCAATAAAAAAGAAAAGTCTATATCAAGATAGTAAATTGATGGGTGCACATTTCCATTGAGGATACATCAAAATTTATTGGCACACCTTTTCTTTGTTTTTGGAAAACCTTTTCTCAGTTGGATAAGAGAACGGAAACAATATAATTTGAGGTTGTAGAGCATCTTGTTCATTGGGTGTTTTTAAATCATGCAGAATACGATACGGAGAACCCAAGAATTATCACAAAATGTGGCCATCATTTTCATCTATCGTGCATTCTTGAATGGATGGAAAGAAGTGATACATGCCCTATATGTGATCAGGTTTGTCACTCCAACCCTTTGACTGCTGTTATTAGATAATTACATGGTGCTCTTCTCTTATTAACTGACAGCTCGTGTCCTCTTTCTTTATATTGTGATTCCAAAAGGAGTAATGCTCTAATGCTCTTCTCTGTCTAGTTGCATTGGGACACTTAGACATTCCAACACATTGATCTAGATTGTTCATTGTGGTCAATGCTCATTTCATGGACTACCATGTCAAATAAACGTTTAACCAATGTATTTTTTAGGTCCCATCATGGATTGCGTATGATTCCAAAGGATCACTTTTGTTGGGCAATCCTAAATATCCCATGGCTTAGAAAAAGGATGGCCAAGAAAATAAGTTCAAATCAAGGATGGATTGGATCATCTGATCAGTGTGTTTTTTGCATGGTAGCCCATGGAATGAGTTCTGGACTTGATAGATAGTTCAGAACTATCGATTGGACTGGCAAATGATCCAACACAACTAGGAGCACTATTATAGTTCTCTGAGACCACTGGAGCATCCCTCCAAAAAAAAAAAAAAGGAAAAGAAAAGAAAAACTCCTGTTATGAGAGATGCTCCAGTGCTCTCAGATGCACTGTAAGTTATGGTGCTCATAGTTTGCATTGGGAAATAAACAGTCCAATCGATTGATGTAGACGATCCACTAGGTCTGGAACACAGTTTATGGGTGTGACGTTCTTAACCATCTGATCAATGGCCTCCTGTATGGACGGTCAAGAATCAAGATCATTTGTACAAAAATATGTCTAACCAACAATATGAACCATCTATTTGATACCTTCCATAAAGGATTGCATATGTTTCTAAGGAATCACTTCTGTTAGGCAATCCTAACCATCCCATCTGTGGGTTGGAAAAAGGATGGCTACAACAAACAAGTCAGAGTCTAGGATGGTTTGATCATCCAATCAGCCTTTTTGTTTTGCATGGTAGCCCTTGAAATGTGTTCTACACTTATGGACAGTTTTGATCGATCTATTGGGCTGTCCAAGTTACCCGATGCAACTAGGAGCACTATTACTTATGGTGTTCAAGAGCAATGGAGCAATTCTTTTTTTTTTTTTTGTGGGTTAACAGGTTAGTACACACCCCACAGTTAGCCACACCCCACTTGGGAATCGAAACCAAGACCTCAGTGTTCAAATCTCTTATATTATTTTGTATATTTGCTTGAGGTGTCAAGTCTAACTGGTTGGATAATAAGTTATTGTACACCCGGCAAATAACCTCCGCCTAACATGTGCGTGCCACATCCAACCTATCCAATAGGTTGGCCTAATCATGAGGATCACCTTGTGCAAATGTCAGCCCCATGCAATTGGTGTAGTGCGAAATTGGAACTATGGCTATATATTTTTTTCCTATGGCGTGGCGGTCGTGATGATTCTATTTCTATAGAGTTGTTTTTTGCACAGTTGTGATCCTTATGGTTAGGCCAACATATTGATAGGGTTGGATGTCGCACAGACTTGATAGATTGGAAGTTATTTGCTGGGTGGACCATAAACTATGGTCCAACTGGTTGGACTTTAGACTCTCTTTTTTATTTTTACTTCTTTCATTCATGGCCTCTGGTCAATCTCGTCAGAACCACATTAATCTTAGTTACAACATGAAACCCTAGATCCGATTAAGAGGCAAATATATCTCCTGTATACAGAATGTGTGAATGACAGAAATAGTTCTCTTATATACAACACGTGTGAGCAAAGCCTGTGGTCAGGCAACATGCATGCATGTGACCATATCCCGAAATCATCTGGTCGAAGAATCTGAGGTCCAAAACACTGAATTTGAGCATGTAATCCAGACCATTGATCCACTTGTCTTTTTCCGAAGACGCAGTTTGTCCAACCAACATGATTATTGGATACGGTCCCAACCATGGTGGGGCCCTCCTGACGAGCTGCTAGGATCTTGCATGCATGTGCCTGTTCATATGACTGTTGGGATGAACAAAACCGAGTTACCCCTTTAGCCTGCCCAGATACTTAATGGAGATAACTTGGACTTTATTTTCAAGATACGAGTTTTTTAAGATGGCAGATGGGATGTTGCGTATTTTCAAAAGAGCGAGGGAGAGGGACGTGAATGCTTGATCATATACATTACATTTTTTACTATTCAACACAAAATGGCCCACCTGTCATGGGACCACCCCCCCCAACACACACGCACACACACCTGATGAAAATGGTCAATACCTAAAAAAATCCAGTGGAAAAAATTATTTGGGTGGCAAGTCCATGATGATCACCTGATGGATGAGATTTTCAATGTCTCTCCCATCCACCATGGAGCCCACCATATAAATGATTTGGATCAGCAAAAGGTGGGCCTCACATGTACAGTTTATGAAGCAGAGCAAATGCTCAATAAAACATTGTACATTGCCTCATTTAACTTGAAACCACATTTGATCTAGACTTCTCTGCTCCACACTTCCTTTCCACATTTGATCAATGAAAATATGCTTCTTTGTTGATGATACAGGAAATGGTATTCAATAGTAGTTTTGATCAATAGCGGTGGATGATCCGTGCGCCAGGGGAGAAAGATAGTGTGGTCAGCAGTATGAAATGGAGCTGGCCAAACGAGTGAAGGGATACAATGCACATTTTCTTCTTTAGAATTTGTCATGGCCCACCAGATTTTGCCACAATCTGATCTAGTTGTTTGTAGGGCGACTTTTGTTTCTCTGATTGTCGATGTCTTTGTGGTTTGTCTTTTGGATTTGTCATGAAGGAAAGAAAAAGAAAACAAGGTGTTTGTTAATGACACAAGCGTGTATAGCCTCCGCAGTCCATCTACATGCCAGCAATTGTTGTAAGCATCCAATCCGTCCATCAGTTGAGCCCCCTAATGTAGATCCCTGGCCCAATATCAGGCCAGTCAACTTGTCGGGTGGGTCAATGTATGAAATAAAATGAAGCTAAATCAATCCTCTCTGAAACCATCGATCTGTTTGGTTGACAGTCTCACTCCCGACAAGTTGACTGGCTGGATTTTGGGCCAGTTCATCTACATGGCAGGGCCCACCTGATGGATGACTTGGACTTCATGCATGTCTGGCAGCTTGGCACATGTGCTCCCATGCAGATGAGATGGGATATACAAGTGTGTGAGATTAACAAACCTTGAAAACCCAAAAAACACAACAGACATTTCTATCTCCCCCTTATTATATTCTCCTTGCATGCATTTCTCCTCAACGCCTGGACATGGCCCAACAGATAGAATTTTAGAAAGAAAGAAAGAAAAAAAAAAAGTAAGAGAGAAGGGAGCAGAACAAGTATTTTCTGTTGAGAAACAGTAAATTCTTCTTTCCCACAGCTCTCCCTGTTTGATTTGGTAGTGGTTCTTTGTATAGTATTTTTTTTCTTTCTTTTTCCTTATATTGCTGCTGCTGATTGTTCGTTTGTGATGGATCTGTATATTGTATATATGATTTTTTTTAGGGGGAATATCTTTGATAATAAAAAGATTATTTTGTGCCAGTGGTAATATGTACTGTAAATTATGGGAAAACATTATATTTTTGGGAATTTCTGGTAATTCAGCGATACAAACTTTCTGTTACTGTATTACAGAAAGTTGGGTGGGTGGGTGTGCTTTATCAGTGAGAGGGGGTGTAAAACGCAAATAATGATTTCCTTTCCCTTTTAAACTGGGAATGAATGAAGACATGATGTTTTTTTTTTTTTAATTGCCCTTTCTTGTTCAGTTTTTGTAAGCCTGCACAGGTTTAGAGGGCCAAGGTGGCATCTGTAGGCCGTTGGACATGGCATTTGGTGGGTCCCACCATGTCGATGTTTAAAATCCCTAGTGGGCTGGTCTCAGGTGGGCGCCAATGTTAGAAACAAATGGACGGCTGGCTAAGAATGGCCAAGCTTTTCTAAAAGGTGCACTTCGTTTTCCAACTTGTGGCCCACATCATGAGAGAACTGGCCTGTTTTATTGGGCGGGACACGCCCGACTGATGGCTTGGCTCTTCTAGTCGCATGACACTGGCAGATGATGATGTACATGTGTAGATGGTGTTCATGGGATAGTTTTGGTATCTCTCTTTAATCTAATGGAATAAGAGTTACTTTATTGAGCGCCAGAGAGTTAAAAGACTTTTTGTTCAAGCACTTGTTTGACAATAAGCTAGTTTGGTCAAATCAGTTTTTCATAACACTCTAAAAAGCTTTCATTTAAAATAAGATGTTTGGTAAAACATTCAAATCAAAGCTTTTTATAGAGGGTGGTGGTTGCCGCCGTCTCAAATGAGTAATCCCCCTTCCTGCCTCCCGCCTTGGATGTGGGCTGTCATACCATCATGCGGAGCTTGTTTCCATCATATGGATTGTCCACTGTACGGGCCAAACCTTCAAAGTGGGCCGTTCAATGGGAAGGGCTTTCCATGGATTTTGACCATTTATCATTAGGGGTACAAGTTTGATCTGGACCATCGATTATGAGCGGCCCAAACTTGATGTAGGTCGTTCATCATGGGGACCTCACCCATCAATGTTCATTGTCCTTCAAATGGAGCCACATTAGATATGTACATCTTGAGGGCCCCATCTTGGAAGTGGGTTGTCCATCATGAGTGGCCATGCCAACCTTTGATGTGGAATGTCCATCATGTGGGGCCTACCTTGATGTGTGCCATCTATCATGTGAGGCAACGCTTTGATGTGGGTCATCCATCATGTGGGGCCTGCTAGGGATGTCCGTCGTCCATCATGTGAGGCGCACCTATGTGGATCATCTATCTTGCTAGACCACTATGAATATGGGTTGTCCATCATGTGAGACCTTGGATATGGGACCGTCCATCAGGTGGGGCCCATTTCATGCGGACAGTGTATAATGCGGGAATGTGGGCCAACCATCATGTGAGGCGACGAGCTTAGTTGCAGAAAAACAAGAAATCAGAAATCTGTTTTATTTCGAAGGAATGAAATCAGGAAGAGTCAAGTGCTTAAATCATTGTTTCAAATGGGTTAAGTTCGTTGGGTTTAAAAATGCACCTAAACGTGGACCTGACACAACACAAGGCGTGTGCGGTCAAAGGCATAGGTTGGGGCTAATGACATAGTTCCCACGGGAAGATATAAACTCTCAGTTATTGTATGCGGTATGGCCCACTTAAGTCATGAATTGCCTTGATTGTTAGACTTGTGACCCACCATGGAAGGGTGCATCTAATTAATGGGGTGATATCTGCTGCACATCATGGAGGAGCCCACAGAACTCGACATCATGAGAAGCTTCCCATGAAGTCACACACACCCATATCACTTGGGTGGGCCACACCACATACAACAGTTGAGAGGGGTTATCCTTCCATTAAAATTTTCATAATCATTTATTGGGCTGACTTAGACGTTGTTCACAAATCCAGCCCATCCATTATGTGTGTCCCACTAGGATGAGGGGTCGTACCAAGTTTCAGCCGCATCCAAAACTCAGGTGGGCCCCACTCAGTGCTTTTATATGTTTTAGGCATGTCTTCACATGATTTTAGATGGTATGGCCCGCCAAAGTCACTTATACGGTTGATTTTTGGGATATCTCCTTCCCTCATGGGAAGTTCCCATGAGATCGACCTATATATATATATATATATATATATATATATATATATATATATTGTTTGACGCATTTACATCAGACGAAGTCTCACACGCAACTATGTGCACAGTAAAGCCATCCTCTTACCTAATACACATTGTGTACGTCAAAGGCATCAACATTTAACCCAACCATCCAATTGTTCTACGAAGAACAACGTCCAAAACAAAAATTACGCCGTCCCACTCATTATGTGGGCCACACCGTAGAAACCACCAATGCCTAATCACTAAACTTACGAAAGTACACGTGTGGTCCACTAAACGAGCTGATCAGGCTGATTTTTGCACCAGGTGATCTTTCATGGTGATCCAACCTTTTGGACGGTTTGGATGTAACTCACACATAATACATTGTGAGTTCACCATGGCTCATGTGAAACCATAAGTTTAATTTTTGTTAGCGGTTACTTTAATATCACTATCAGTAGCTTTGCTAAACCCACACGACTGTTCAAGTCAGCTAACGGCAAAAAGGCACCACATACGCGAGCGTAGCATATAGGTGCAATATCCAAGCCGTCCATCAGAAGGTTACCACTATGCAGATTTCCTTTTTGAGGAATCAGGTCAGTCCACTTCTAAGGTGGGCCACAATTAAGTGAATAGATGTACGTTTGTAAAAGAAAAGCTGAAGTTTTCAAATCCGTTAAATTATTTCTAATATCAGTGTACACCTGATGAACGGTCCACCTTTTTCTTTTCAAAGTAAAATCTATACAGTGAGGTCCACCTGATGGATGGCTCGGATATTTCCACCTGTCTGCCATGCTGGCATTTGTGGTAGCCTGTGTAGTCAAATTGTACACGCGGAGAGGGTTTAGCAAATCTTTCGTTATCATCGTTGGGAAATCGGATTGCGTACTGAGTTACTCAGTACACTCTTATCGTACTGAGTAAACTCTGTTGGGCCCACTGTGAAAGTATGTGGTTTATCCACACCGTCCATCCGCTATTAGAGCTCATTTTAGAGGTTGATCCAAAAATTGAAGCTTATCCAAAGCTCAAGTGAACCATACTACAGGAAACGGTGGAAATAATGATTTCCACCGTTGAAACATTGATAGACCCCACAGTGATGTTTATTTGTCATCCAACCTTCTCATAAGATCACAAAAACATGGATGAATGTAAAAAACAAATATAAGGTTGATCCAAAACTTCTATGGCCCTCAAGAAATTGTCTACGGTAGACATTCAATTCACACGGTTTCCTGTGGTGTGGGCCATTTTAACTTTTTATTTGTTTCATTTTTGGTTTAAGGCCCTAAAATCATCTGGTAAAATGTATGGACGGATTGGATAAGATACATAAATCATAGTGGACCCCACAGAGTTTACTCAGTACGCAATCCGCCTCCGTTTGTTGGAGTCTAAAAGGGGTTTAATACCCCACCCATAAAAAGGGTTTAATACCCCACCCACTACAAAGATTGCTTTTTGAAGAGTAAGTGATGGGAAAGGCACGTCTGACCAAGTTGACAAAATCTCATCTCCTCCACTTTCTAGATTCTTTTCAAATCAGTGGATCTAAACCGTCCATTGGGTATGTATATTTTTCACGGGCCAGTGTTCAAGAATCCATGCTGATCTGACAATCTTAACCACATGATCAATAGCCTCTATATGAACGGTCAAGATGATTTATCCGCAAATAGGTCCAGTCAATCAAAATTATTATTATTTTTTTTTTACATATCCTGAGTCAAGCCTAAGATGTGGACAACCAATAAATTATCGAATCGCACTATCTGTAGTAGGTAGATGCTCCATTTTCTCTTGGAGCCGGTCGCAAATGATTCGTAATAGGAAATTGGCTATAATAAAAGGACGTGGAGTGGGTGGGGAAGAACTCATCACCCCTCTCAGTGCTAAGATGATGTGGAAAAATTTGATTGGTAGAGCTGTACATATTAGAAATAGGGTGAATTTTTAGACATAAATACTTTGAAAAGAGCCAGCCATATGTGACAATATACACCCCACCAATCAAATCTCATCACATCATGTAATAAGTAAAAATATCCTTTTAAAAGCTCGGAGTGGTCTTTGACAGCTTATATACAGCCTCGCAAATCAAATCTTGTCACATCATTTCACCATTCAGGTGGGTGATGAGCTCCTCATTAGAACTGGGCAATCCTGACCCGATCCGGTGGATCTGACCCGATCCGACGGCCTGGATCGGTGTGGATTGAGTAGGGCAGTTCAGATCTGAAAACTTTTTGGATTAAGTTCGGATCCATACCTATCCGGACCGATCCGACCTGATCCGGAGTGGATAAACCATATGCATTCCAACTCATCAGGCTGATTTTTGGGAAAGCGCTGGTTTAACCTTTCACACCTAGTAGGTATGATAGATTTCATCACGTATCTCACTTTGTTGTTTTGCTTATCATGTGCATGTTTACAGACTCACTGTACACATAGCTTACATTTGCCTCAATACAAATATAAACTGTCTAAATTGTGTGACCCCTATGGATGTAGTCTAAGAAGGAAAAACGAAATTGATAGAAGACACCAACAGTGTGATTGGTCATCATCAAATGGTTGAGAGAATAATTAACGACTTATATTTACCTAGTAAATGCCCATTAAGGTCTATATCGCTGTTCAAAACCATCTGTCCACAATGAATCTCAAGATTTGATGGTTTTGATTGAGATACGTGTATTCCATATATATAGTGGATGGTGCATGTGTATGATACAATAGATTTGCTGGTGTACCACACACCAGCTATATAGCTGTAATAGGTACGTGTCGTGTGCGAAGACGAGTACTGGCGCTCCTCGAGCTCCGAGTTGTACGAACGATTCAAAGGAGATCAAAGTTATATGGCCCCCACAGTGATGTATTTATTATATCTGCACCATTCATATATTTTTAGAGATTATTATAGAGCATTATCCAAAAAATGAATAATATCCAAAGATCATCTGGACCACACCACAAATAGCAGCAAAGAATGATTTTCATTGTTAAACAATTCGTGTGGTTCACTTGATAGTTAGATCTATCTTATTTTTCGTCTTAAGCCTTAAGATGAGCTTGTCAAATGGATGAACAGTTTGGATATAACACATACCTCATGATCAAACCCACAGAACTTGCTAACGTCAATACAACAAGTAGCATGAAAAGCACGTCACAGCACTTTCGTGCACTGGACGTCAACACCATCCGATAAAAGCGTGGATATGGTAGACGAATAGTTCTTTCAGAGCCATGTAGGGCTCACCTTGATGTATATGTTTTATCTAATCCGTTCATCCATTTTGACATATCATTTTAGGCCTTGAGCACAAAAAGGCAGTATATTGAAGGCTGAAGTGAACCACACCACATAAAATAATTGGATTAAATTCATACGATCCAAATCGTACCTAACCCGATCCGACTTGGTTTCCTTGACCAAGTCGGACTCGGTTCGGGTCAGGCCAACTATGCATCAGATTGGTCCGAGTCATGTGACCTGGACTCGGTCCCGGATCGGATCGAGTTCGGGTAAGGCCATTGAGATTTCGGATCGGATCGAGTTGGACCCAATCCGATCTGATCCGGACTGTTGCCCAGCTCTACTCCTCACTACCCTATTTGTGTCCTAAATGAAAAGGTTTTATTTATAAAATTTTTATTTACTTAAACGATGCAGATTGGGTGGTGAGGAGCTCATCACCCATTTTAATATTAATTAAAGGACATGAATCAGGTGGTGAGGAGCTTATCACCTATCTCAATGGTAAGATGATGTGGTGAGATTTGATTGATGGAACTCTATAATGTTAGAAATGGGCTCAATACATACTCCGTTAAAAATCCTTCAAAGAGACCTTTGCCATCTTTGACCACATACGGCTCCACTGATCAAATATCACTCATCATCTATCCACCGAGGTTGAAATTCCTTTTAAAAGACTTGGGTCATGTTTGACCGCATATGGCCCCACCAATCAAATCTCATCACACCATGCCACCACTAAAGTAAGTGATGAGCTCCCCACCACCCAATTTGTATTTAACTAAAGAAGTTTTATTAATAAAACTTTTATTTTTTAAGATTTAAACAGGTTAAGTGGTGACCTAAATATAGGTTAGTGGTGGTGAGTAGAGGTGTACATGAACCGAGCTAGCTAGGTTAGCTCACTTGACTCGACTCGAAAAAGCTCAATTCGACTCGGTTTGAAGGTGAATTCGAGCTGAGTCGAGCTGATTTTTTGAGCTCGAAAATGAGTTCGAGTTGGCCCCAGCTTGACTCGACTTGGATCGAACCTAGCTTGAATTGCCTAGCTTGAATCGAACACGGATCGAACCAGCTCGGTGACTCAGTTACTTTGATATTGATGTTGCTCACCAAGTGTTTGATGAAATGACTCAACGAAGTGTGGCTGGTGGCAAGGAAGGTATTTCTACTGCACCATATTACACAACTAGTCGGGAAGGAACGAATGGATATTCAACATGTATTTGGCGATCCAAACAATTGAGTCAGTAAATGAATCTTGCAGCTCACTATCATAGAAATTAGCCATCTCCAATGCTACCAACAACAAAACTTCCTCCACTCTCTTTCTTGGTTTTTAGGTCACTCAGAAGGTGTTTGATAAAATACCTGTAAAACCATTACTATTGTTTCACAAACAATGCGATTTTGAAGGTGCAGTCCAGGTGTTTGTGGAAATGCTGCAAAGACGAACTCAGCTCAATCTTGGCTCGATCTCGGATCGAAGTGGCCCAAGCTATTGACCAAACCGAGTCGAGCTGACCAGTCAAGCTTGAGGACCGAGCCAAGCCGAGCTCGAGCTGAGGTCAGCTAGTGGCCGAGCTGGGTTGAGTTGAGGCTAGCTCGACTCAGTTCAACTCGATGTACACCCCTAGTGGTGAGATGTGGTAGGATTTGATTGGGTCGTGTGCTGCTCTCGGCCGTCAATAAAAATTTTAATACATATCTTAAAATCAAATTGAAAAAGATTCATATTTCAAAATGAGTAGTTGAAATTCTGGCACATTATTACTTAATGGCGTGTAAAACTGGTGCACGCCTGCTCTCATTATGCACTCCCCGCACATTGGGAAAACAAAGGCCCGCTTTTCAAATATCATGCCGTTTTTCGATTACGACGGGTGGAACCCACATCGAGAAAATCCAGGCCATTACAGAGAGAAAGAGAGATCTTTTGTAAACTTCATGAGTGGACGAAATCTAACGCAACTGTGCCAATAAGCTCGTGTGACTATTAGTGGTACACGTCCTAGCTTTGGGATGTTTACTGTGGATGGCTTCATTAGGGCATGTGTCCTGTCTTAGAAATCGTAATGGTCCACACATTGGTGAGCAATACATGCACATTGCGCATAAACCTTTGGTTGTCATTTTCTAACTATTCATTTTACAATATTATTTTAGGAGTCGTCTTAAAAAATAAGAAAAATCCAACATCCACACTGTCTGTAAACCTTAATAAGTTTTCAATGACAGGTTCAATCTACACTAGTTGTAGTGTGGTCCAATACCACTATGAATCTGCTCAATTTTAAAATTTTTTTTTTTGGTTTCATTTTATAAAATGATCACATAAGATTAATGAATGGTATAATGAAACACATATCATGGTGGGGCTTACAAAACTATGATACATCAACACACTTCTGACAATTCATGCCATGTGGTGATTGATTTTACTCTTCTTGTAAGAACTACCGGTTAGGAAGCTAAGTGGGCCTCGTTATGATGTTTGTATGAAATTCACCTCATTTATCTATTATGCCAACTCATTTTAAGACATTCTACCAAAAACGAGTTGGATCCAAGATTCAGGTTGGCCATGTAAGAGGAAACGGTGGGGATTGAATGTCCGCCATTGAAATATTTATATGGCCACAAAAATTTTGTATTAGGCTAAATTTTTTGTGTTTTCAGTTCATCAAAATGAGAATTACCTTATAAACAATTTAGATGGCATATAAACATCAAGATGGAGCCTAGGAAGGATTCAATCAGTGGAATTTCTTTCTAAGTTTTCCCACTCATGTGGTCCAATTTGGTATGGTCTGGCTCATTTTTGGTTGTAAGTCCTAAAATGATCTCTCAAAATGAAGTAATGGGTTTCTCACCAGCATTATAGTGGGACCCACCAAGCTTCTTGTAGGGTCCAATCATAAAAACCTCTTTTTAGGAAATCCGGGTCATCCAATCAAAGTAATGTACGAGTTTTACACTATGTTAGGTTGTAGTATACCAACCAAAAACCCTAGAGTTTTGGGTGAGGCTGATATTTAAATTTTCCTTGTCACTCTCTTTTTCAAGAGTACGGATGGCATATAAACAACTGGAGCGGATTATGTGAGACCCCGGACCCACCGTGGTGGGTGGGACCCCTGACTGTGGGTCCCACTGTGATGATTGTTACCACATCCACACTGTCCATCCGTATTGAAAGTTCATTTTAGTGCTTGATCCTAAAAATGAAGGAGATCCAAATCTCAGCTGGACAATAATACAGGAAACAGTGGTAATCGACCATTAAAAACTTCTTGTGGACCACAATAGTTTTGGATTAAGCTGATATTTATGTGGTCTCTTCATCTAGATATTTATGACCTTATGAACGGATTGGATGGAAAATAAACATTATAGTAGCCCCACGGTGAGCCCATAAAGGTTTCAATGGTGTAAGTCCTCATCTTCACTCTTCCTGTTTCATGGTCACTCGTTATTTTTCTTTTATTTTTTTTTTTCACCGTCAGTTCTGGTTTCACGTCAGCATGCACAACCTGGCCTAATGTTATGTATGTGTTTTATCCACACCGTCTATCCTTTTTTTCCAGCTCATTTCAGGCCATGAACCCGAAAATGAGCTACTGTTGAGGGTATTGAATGCCTATCGTTGAAAACTTCCTGTGGCCACGAAAGTTTTGGATCAAGCTGATATTCATGTTTTCCTTCATCCATGTCTATGTGATCTTATCAATAGGTTCAATGGCAAATAAACCTCATGGTGGGCCCTAGAAAGCTTTCCACATTGGGCGTCATTATCCCCACTATTTCTTGTGATGCGGCCTACTGAAGATTTGGATCTGCCCTCATTTTTTGGGATTTTGATCTAAAATTATCTAGAAAAGCAGATGGACGGTGTGACAACCCTAAATTTTAGTGCATTAAAAAAACTAAATTAAATATTTAAAGATTTTATTTTTAAATAAAAAATAAGAATAAGTTAATAGTTGTGTTGGTAGAGACATTCTTAGTTGAGAGAGAGGTTTAGAGATCGATTTTTGAAGTAGTAATAATAAATTTTTAAAAATCAAATGTTATAAAGAAATTTAAATTCAGAATAAGGGTGGATGTGAATTTTATTTAAAAAGGGATGTGGAAGGTTTCTGTATAAGAAAAAAAAAGAGATAATAAACCCTAAAGAAAAAGAAAGAGGAGATTCTAAGAGGGATTGATCAGGTAAGTTCCAACCCCTAAATCTTTTTAATTTTTTATTATGTTGTTAATTTCTTCTTGATCTATACAATGGATGATGTGGATCATCCACATGATCATTGTATAGGTGTGTAGAGACAATTTTAACAAAGTGATGCTTTATTATTTTAGATCTGTTCAATAATTTTAGGAATAAATTTAATAAGTGTAATCTGATTGTGTTAAGATAGATCCGAACGGGTCATTTGATCTTAAGCATCAAAAGATAATAGTACCTTGAATTTCAGATTGATCTAATCATTCGATAGGCCACCCCGATCAAGTAATTTCTAATTAATTTTATAATCATAAAAAGAAAATAAAAGATAGAAATATAAAATAGAAATTTTAATTATTTGATCATTTTAGATTTGACCACTTAAGATGTTAATCAAAAGTGGGCCCCACCATGTAATAAAAATAGATGAATAATAATATTGTTAATATAATTAATAGGATCTCGGAATTCAAACCAACCTAATTACCTTGTAGAGTTCATATTATCAGACTCAGGTGAGTGACCCAATTTGTCTTATAATTCATTAAAATTAAAATAAATCATTTGTGATTGTTTGATTGATTGATATACTGATTTGAGTATTTTGTTATGATAATTGTACGCTAAATTCATATGTGAATATTCTGATTAAGACAATTATGCCAAATATAAAAAATATGTATTTACATATCATCCATCATTCATTACATTTGCATAATGTATGGTCGATCCTAGGGGCCCTCCCTGGAAGAAATGTCGATCCTGGTAGAGCGTTACCAGATGCGGGCTATGCCCAAGCCTACTGAAAGGTGGAAGCCTATCCAACAGGTGGATGCAAGTTGATGACCTCGAACCCAAACGGATAGACGATCATCCCATCTGATGCATTCATACACCATTTTGCATCCATATCATAGTACATACATTTTTGTATTATCTTAATTGCTATGATTATGAACCATGCTGGGTTATTTCATTAAGTTTGGCCAGCTTACCTTTTTATTGATGGAAAAACCGTACAAAGGAGCCACTAGCAGTTGATGTGGCGTAAGAACCGAAAGGATTTATCACACTTGAACATGACCCATGTGAAACGTGGTCATACTTATTTGAAGATGAAGTGGTGGCATTAGACCATTTCTAATTATGTGATTTATTTGCCAGAATAGTTTGATTAGCGCATAATGCATATTTGTATTGATTTTGAGATTTTAAGAAATTATTTAGATTTATTTCATTGAAACAATATTGACATGGAATAAACATATCTATAGTATGATGATATAATAAATGAATGATTTTTAATATTTATATTATTTTAAGAATCGTCAATATTTATATATGACTGGTTGATTGGTGCTAAGTGTTATGTATGTGTGATTGGAGTTGGGGTGAAACTTAGACTGAATATAATTATCACCTCTGATTAAACTGATTATGGAATTTAGTATACTTTGTGTACGAGTTACGAACTGAAACTTGGGTCTAAGGGTGCACATTCTGTATTCGAATTTTAGGGTGTGACAGAATGATATTAGAGAGAGGTCTTTTTTAAAATCTAGAGTGACCTGTAGGTTATGTACCCCATTAAATTTCATAAATTGTAAACCCTTGAAATTAGAAACATTTTATTAGGATTTTCCTGTTCATTGATGTATGGATTGATGAATATATAGACCTAAAACTAAGTTCCTATTCATTTTTGTTAAACGTATAAATAAGAATTTAGATTCCCTATACTCTTATTTGAATATAATTTAGATTAAGTGGGTCAATATAACGAAATGAATTTTAAAGATATTTAATCCATAAAATTCTGTTGGACAGCAATGGGCAGTAAGAATTACCCAACTTGTAAAATTCATAACTATAAAAGTACTACTCCGATTGAGGTGATTCAAAAACCTGATTGAAGATAAACAAGTCTAAATTAAGATAA
This sequence comes from Magnolia sinica, assembly GCF_029962835.1. Taxonomy (NCBI): domain Eukaryota; kingdom Viridiplantae; phylum Streptophyta; class Magnoliopsida; order Magnoliales; family Magnoliaceae; genus Magnolia; species Magnolia sinica. Next base: position 65,323,344 of record NC_080589.1, on the reverse strand, counting down.
TAATACTAATAAAATTTAAATCTCATAATAATTATATGATCCGGTGTGTTAGTACAGGCTAGTCGTAAATCATCAAATTCTGAACAGATCTAACTGCAGGAATTTAAAAATTTTTTAAACTTGAAAATTTTAACTAAAAGTTTAGAGAGACATATTAAACTTGTAATAAGATCTCCAGAAAAGTTTGATCATAATACAAAATTCCAAGTACAATAAAATGTGATAGAAATAATAGTCATGAAATTGAAAATCTATCTGCCCGTGCTGATTTTCTATCGATTTAGCTAATAGAGTTTTTTATTTTGATAATTACCTTTGGTTAAATTAAGATTTTTATTTAAAGATTTTATTATATATATATTAAATGTAAAATAAAATAAAATAAAATAAAACCATAATCTCTACTAAATTTTATAATTCCTTCTTATAAGATCATAAGTCCATACTTGGAAAAAAAAGAACTTTTACTTAAAGAAAACAAAAAAAAAAAAGAGAAAATATTAAATAACAAACTTATTAGAATCTTTTTTCAGGTTTAGGACAACGTCTTCCCCAAATTTCAAGGTATGGGGAAGGGATTTCTAATTTTTAACAAATTTCAATATTATAGAGTGAAAATTTGGACTATTTTAGTATCCCTAATCAAACTAGATAAAATTATTGCTCAAAATAATTCTCGAATATTTTTTTGAGTCATGTACATACCCTTGGACAACTCCATAAAATTTTTACCATGATTTGAATTGTAGAGAAATTATAAATATTTAAGCACTACACTGTAAACGATAAAAACGACTGTTGGACAGCATGATTTTTTTCCCTTAGTAGCGATGAAAACCCTAGTAAAAGTAATGATTTTAATGTATTTTTTTCTTTCACCAGATAGTTAATGACATACTTTCCAAATATCAAGTCATTCTAACTTTTGGTTCGAATTTTAAAATTTCATAAATAATATTGTGTTTGTTAGTCCGAATTTGAAATTTTCTGTTGGCCATTTTGAGATATGCAATATATAAGATTATTAATTTTTATGATGTCTGAAACTTATAAACCCAACCTAGGATCCCATAATATTTTTTAAAAAAAAAATTTTACCCCTCATATTTTGTTAAATAATGAAAATTATCTGATTTGAGAAACTCATAACTAATTAAGTACGAGTCCAATTAAGGTGATTCAAAGGCTACATCGTAGATTGATAAATCAAGTTTAAAAGAAAATAATTAAGAAATTAGAAATTTAATTTTTTTAAAAAACTAAATTTAGTTTTATTTTTAACTGAAAAAATAAACGTGTATTTCTAAACAACCCTCACTGTCTGAATTTTTGAATCTTTAATAAACCTTAGTTTTTGAAAAATTTTAATATACTTATAAATTTACTACTAGAAAAACTAAGAGACCAATCTGGTGTCTAAAACTATCCATAACATAAGCGATACAAACGCCATTAAAACTAGAAAATTTTGAGATATTAGTTTCTAAATCTCGAGGACGAGATTTTATTTTAGGGGGGGTAGAATGTAACAACTCTAAATTTTGGTGCATTAAAAAACTACATTAAATATTTAAAATTTTTATTTTAAAATAAAAAAAGAATAAATTAATAGTTGAGTTGGTAGAGACATTCTTAGTTGAGAGAGAGGTTTAGGGATCGATTCTCGAAGTGTTAATAATAAATTTTTTTAATCAAATGTTATAAAGAAATTCAAATTCAGGATAAGGGAGGATGTGCTCATCTATCTTATAAGAATTTTCTTTAAAAAGGGATATGGAATGTTTCTGCAAAATAAAGAGATATGAAACCCTAAAGAAAAAGGAAGAGGATATTCTAAGAGGGATTGATCAGGTGAGTTTCAACCCTTAGATCTTTTTAATTTTTTTATTATGTTGTTAATTTCTTTTTGATCTATACAATGGATGGTGTGGATCATCCACATGATCATTGTATAGGTGTGTAGAGACAATTTTAACAAAGTGATGCTTTATTATTTTAGATCTGTTTAATAATTTTAGGAATAAATTTAATGGGTGCAATTTGATTGTGTTAAGATAGATCTGAATGAGTCATTTGATCCTAAGCACCAAAAGATAACAATGTCTTGAATTTCAGATTGATCTAATAATCCGATGGGCCACCTCGATCAAGTAATTTTCAATCAATTTTATAATCGTAAAAAGGAAACAAAAGATAGAAATATAAAATAAAATTTTTAATTATTTGATCATTTTGGATTTGACCACTTAGGATGTTAATCAAAGGTGGGCCCCACCATGTAATAAAAATAGATGAATAATAATATCGTTGATATAATTGATAGGATCTCGAAATTCAAATCAACCTAATTACCTTACAGAGTCTATACTACCAGACTATACTACCGGACTCAGGTGAGTAACTCAACTTGTCTCGTAATTCATTAAAATTAAAATAAATTTTTTGTGATTGTTTGATTGATTGATATGTTGATTTGAGTATTTTGTTATGATAGTTATATGTTAAATTCATATGTGAATATTCTGATCAAGACAACTATGCCAAATATGAAAAATATACATTTACATATCATCCATCATTCATTGCATTTGCATAATGCATGGTCGATCCTAGGGGCTCTCTCTGGAAGAAATGTCGATCTTGGTATAGCATTACTAGATGTGAGCTATGCCCAAGCTTACTGAAAGGTGGAAGCGTACCTAACGGGTGGATGCGGGTTGACGACCTCCAACCCAAGCAGATGGACGATCATCCCATCTAATGCATTCATACACCATTTTGCATTTATATCATAGTACATACATTTTTGTATTATTTTAATTGCTATGATTATGAACCATGCTTGGTTATTTCACTAAGCCTGGCCAGCTTACTTTTTTATTGATGGAAAACCGTATAGAGGAGCCACTAGCAGATGTTGTGGCGCAAGAATCGGAAGGATTTACAGCACCTGAATACGACCCATGTGAAACATGGTCATACTTATCTAAAGATGAAGTGGCAGCATTAGACCATTTCTAATTATGTGATTTATTTACCTGAATAGTTTGGTTAGCGTATAATGTATATTTGTATTGATTTTGAATTTTAAGAAATTATTTAGATTTATTTCATTGAAACAATGTTTGCATAGAATAAACATATTTGTAGTATGATGATATAATAAATGAATGATTTTTAATATTTTTATTATTTTAAGAATCGTCAAGATTTATCTATACCTGGTTGATTGGTGTTAAGTGTTATGTATGTGTGATTAAAGTTGAGGTGGAACTTAGATTGAATGTAATTATCATATCTGATTAAACTGATTAAGGAATTAAGTTAGTACACTTTGTGTACGAGTTACGAACTAAAACTCGAGTTCGAGGGTGCACACTTTGTACTCAAATTTCGGGGCATGACAGACGGTGTGGATTAAAAAAATACATTATGGTGGGCACCATGGAGTCGGGTCATCAGGTATATATCCCTGGTGACCCGATTTACGGTCGAGCCGCATCCGTGTATAAGCGAACTGCTCGAGCGAATCTCCGGAGATATTCACTAGTTCTGTGGCATGTGAGATTACCAAAACTGTAGTCCTCCTACCTCCCCACGATACGTTGGGTTTCCTTCACTGATCCTAACCATTCATCTAGTGGGTCTTTTTATATATAACCCTTGGTAAAAGGGTTTTATGCATTGGAAGCTGGTTTTCTCATGGTTGAAAGATCTATTTATGGAGGATGGGTGGCGTTGGCTTTTACTGCTCTGAACATTCATTTGCTGGCCACAAAAGGCAGCCAATAGATCATCTAACTTAGTATGGTCTGTGGTTTATGGGCCATTATGGTGGGCCTAGGGATGCTTGTTTCTTGTTGTGGAGCATAATTCAGGTACGGTGGACGGTCGAAGGATTAGTGGTCCGGCGGACAATCAAAGTTATATGGTGGTGGTTGACAACTTGTGTATTTCTATCCTCTCGAGAAATGCTAAGGGGTCGTTTGGCACCGTGGATTGGAGGGGAATGGAGGGGGGTTTCCAATCCCCTGGTTGTTTGGTAGCATAAAATAACTGGGGGGTTTCAAATCCAGGGGGTTTCCAATCACCTCTTTTGAGTTTCAAATCTAGCTTGGATTACACCTAAAATCATTTCAATAGTTGCAGGTGTAACATATGTGTCACTATATACTATCATTCTATTGGGCACATGACCCACTAATGATGATCAGCACCGTCTAAACATTGTCCATGTAAATCAGCAACGTCCAAACATTGTCCATGTAAATCAATGATTAAAAATCATTGGTTAGTCACTCAGACATGATCTTGTACTTGTGGCCCATCCGAGACTTGGAATTTCATCATTTTCAGGCAAAACATATATTTCAGCGGGCTTATTACAACCATTGTATAAAAAATTACATATCTCATTAATTAGAGATATTAAAGTTGATTTAGTAATTAAATTCAAATCCCTATAAATATACTACGTATAACCTACTTTTAGATTAAAGTTGATTCGCACTCCAAGGTGTTAAACACAGGGAGGATTGCAAAGCCAGGGGGTTACAAATCCATGCTCCCAAACAGGCCCATTCGTGCGAAAATACGGATGTGGATTGCTGTGCAAGGATTCTGCAGCCGTTGTGGGCCACCATGATGTATGTGCTATATCCACTTGTTCATCCGTTCCGGTACACATGTGGCTACTGGCCCCACATTATGTATGTGTTTTATCCATGCCGTCCATCTATTTTCCCTAATCATTTTAGGCATTGAGATAAAAAATAAGGCATATCCAAATCTCAACTGGACTACACCACACCAACACGGTGGTGATTGAACACCTACCGTTAAAAACTTCCTTAGGCCCACTGTAACGTTTATTTGCCGTCCAACCTATTTATTAGGTCATGAAGACCTAGGTGAAGTGAAAACACAAATATCATGTTGATCCAAAACTTTTGTGCAATCAAGAAGTTTTTAATGATAAGAATTCAATCATCACTGTTTCCTGTAGTGTGGTCCACTTATGATATACGACTCATTTTTAAAGATCATTTCATAAGATGATATGGTAAAATGCGCCGTGTAGATAAAACACATTCATCATGTGGGGTCCACAAAGCTCTGAGCGTCAGTAGGCAATCCTCTTACGCCCATTTTAAGACATGAGCTAGCATATCTAAAACTCAAGTGGACCGCACAATAGGAAATAGTTGGGGTTTAATAACCACCTTATTGATTGAAATCAACTTATTTGGTGAGAAATGTTAACTTTCAACCATGGTTAAAAGACCCGTGATTTGGATGGACCCTCTAGCCTCAAATCAGGTCTAGACTTGCCCGAGCTCAAACTAAATCAGGTCCAAATGAGTTTGGGTCTACTCAATTGACTCACGTGGAAAACCATGGATAGAGGAAAACCATGCTTTGAACATTCTATGATTCTATCCATGGTTCACCAACAATTCAATTAGCCACGCATCAACCTTATGTTGGGTTAAGTTGGCTTGGATTGAGGTTGGGTTGAGCATGGGTTGTGGTATTAGATAACCCTACCACAACCCAAACCCAACCCAGACCTAACCTTTACATGCATTAGATATAGGCATGAGTTGAAAATTAAGACCAATGTGCATGATATAGAGTTAAGTATAAAATCATGATATGCATCGAAGATAAGATATATATATATATATATATATTAAAATAATTCCCATCTATGAAAAATAGGATTCATAATCAAAACTAACCTGGGGAGTATACGTGCAGTGTTCTAATGAATAGAATTGTCCGTGGTAATAAAATTAATAGTTTTAACCATTAACTTTTTAAGATGAATTTTAAGAAGAAAGTCTTTAATGACTTGTATTCAACTCTAAAATTAAAATGTTAAAATTGTCAATGCATCATAAGTATAGGGATAATAGCTTATTCATAGTAGTAATGGTTGTAACGAGGGATGAACCTTATCAATTGAATGTTGCATGTTTATTATTAATATTCAAGAGGGACGAACCTTGTCAATTAATAGTGTGTCAGCATATTCAAGAGGGTGGTGCAGGTGTTAGAGATCTCTAGAGCATGAATCGGGCTCTCTTAGGCAAGTGGATTTGGAGACTTGGAACTAAATCAGGGACTCTATGGAATTGTTTGATAAAGAACAAATATGGTCAATCAAAAGGTGGGTGGTGGTCAAGAGAAAGCACAACCTATAGAGCTTCGGCCCTATGTAAAGGAGTGTTAGGAATGAAGCAGGAGATTCTTAAAGGCATTCGTTTTAACATTGGAAAAGGAGACAATATCCTGTTTTGGGAAGACGTATGGATGGGTGATCAAGCTCTTAAACATGCTTTTACAGACATCTATCACCTTGCCCCAAACCGGCTTATCTCAATAGCCGACAACTATTATCTTCAAGGGAATGACATTGTATGGAACCTGTCTATAAGAAGAAATCTCCGAGACAGGGAGATTGAAGAGTATGCAGCTGTCCTATCTTGTATTAGCACCGGTAAACCAGATCAGACAGGCATGGATAGGTCAGTGTGGAAACCAAACAAATCGGGCTCCTTTTCAGTTAAATCCCTACATAACTTGATTTTCGGGTTTCCGGATGATTTAGAAGAGACAATGATGGATAAAATGTGGAAATACAAGCTTCCTCCGAAGATTGCGGTCTTTGCCTGGTTGGTCGGTGGAGACACCCCACCCTGGTCAATATCTTGAGAAGGCTAAGATAGTCTGAGAACCATGATCCTATCCAAACCTCAAAACCCTAATCCTCACCCCAAAAACCTAATCCAAACCCCCAAACCCTATTCGGACCCAAAAACCCGAAAGAAGACTATCGGACGAACCAGCTCACCAAATGAGGCCCACCAGACAAAGCCTGGCCTGGGCGGTAGTTTGACTACCGCCGGCGGTACTCCGATTACCTCTGCTCGCGGGGCGCATGTGTCCTCCGAGCAACAGCTGTCTCTGTGCCCGAAAGTCAACTTTCTTTTGAAATTACCCCTCCAGCCTGCATTATTTACCATTTCACCAACACCAAGAGCTAATAGGAGTATGCCACGTGGCGTCCCTTACCCCTCAACCAATCCTAAGCTGCTATGTCAGCATTTACCCCTCTCAAACCCATCAAATACCACATCACATTGGAGAAGGCTATAAATAACCCTCTCCTCTTCACATTTTAAAACAACTATCACTTTCCAATTGTGAGAGAGAGAGAGAGAGAAAGGGAGAGAAGAGAAGAGAGTGAGAGTGAGGGTGAGGGGGAGCTCCCAAGCCTTAAATTTAAGATTTTTCCAGCCACCTCTTAGCCTCACCTCAACCATCTCAACCCCTAAGTTTAGCCCGAATTAACCATGGTGTACCCCATGTTCTAGCCATCTCAAGAGCAAGCTAAAGATCATCTCATTTGCATCACAAGCATTTATTATGACATTTATTCCTTTCTCAACCCCCATGCTCCTCTAGATTTCTAGTGAACGTATGCTCTGTGACTTACCGTACACCGGATCCTGTCACATCAGAAATTCCTAGCGATCTAGTACGATTTTCTTTATCTCTTTATATAAGTATCATCATATCTACTTTCTAGACTTGCCGTTGGATGTATGCTCTGTGGCTTACTAAAATCTCGGATCTTGCTGCATCAGAAATCCACGTGTGTGCCTAATCTTATCTCGACAACATCATCCATCCCTTGAGATCATTTTACTACACCAAGTAGAGACCATACATTTGTACGGGCAGAGAGGGTGACTAACACCTTCTCTCTTTTTAACCGAGGTCCCTTACCTAAAATCTTGGATCGCAGATCAGGAGTTAATTTAAAGTAGGAGAGTCTTTGGATTTCTCCAACCTTACATATTCCGCGGGTTATAGCTGACTGCGGGATTTTGAGATTAATTAGCTAGTGGCGACTCCAATATCCACAAATCAACCTAACCACCCCCATAAATCAAATCCCAAAACACGCCAATCAGCGTGGGTGCCGATTCCCAGCGTTCACAGTCGGTAAGAGGAAAGTCTTGACAGTTGATAATTTGAGAAATAAATGTATGACTATCACCAATATATGCCTTTGTTGCATGGTGGATGCAGAATCAGTGGATCACTTGTTTATCCACTGTCCTTTCATATTCCAGATTTGGTCCTCTATCCTCTCTTGGTTTCATGTTTCTTAGGTATTCCCAAATTCGACGGGGCGGTTGCTAAAAGCTTGGCACAATGTCTCCCTTGGAAAGCAAAGATCTATGGTTTGAAGAATTTCCCTTATGCCAGTTTGGTGGGCATTGTGGGAAGAGAGGAATGTGAGATGTTTTAAAGGGGAGTCTAATTCGATGGGATCCATTGTGAAAAGAGTTCAGTTTTATATTTTCGAGTGGGCCTCCAATGTAATGCTTTAAAAAATTGTAATTTGCTTTTGTATGGAGGCAACTAACTCACTATCTTAGTGGGTTGGTTTCCTCCCTGTTTTTCTTTTCGTTTTAATGAAAGTCTCTGTTATCTCTTTAAAAAAATAAAATAATTATAAGTGTTAATTTAATTATTAATTAAAATTTTGATATTTGATTTTATGTATTAATTTATTAATTGTAGAAGCTAACACAATCTGACTTGACCTAACCTGATTTAACCCAACCCAACTCAAATTGCATTGTTTGGGAGCTTTGATTTAGAACCCTCTGGATTTGAAATTCTCCTATTGTGTTTGGCACCTTGGATTGGGAATCAACTTTAATCCAAAAGTAGCCATGCATTGTCTATTTATGGGAGTTTTCAATAGCTATAATTAGTGACATATGTAGTGTTTGACACAATGGTTGTAATAAGCCCGCTTAAATATATGTTTTGCTTGAAAATGATGAAATTTCAAGTCTTGGATGGGCCACAGGCAAAAGATCATGTTCGAGTGACTAACCAACGATTCTAAGGGCTTGTTTGGCACGTGGATTGGAGGGGATTTGAGGGGGTTTCAAATCCCATGGTTGTTTGGTAGCGTAAAGTAATTGGGGGTTTCAAATCCCCTCTTTGAGGGGGTTTGCAATGCACAACAGGGCTTGGATTACACCTAAAATCATTTCAATAATTGCAGGTGTAACATGTGTGTCACCATACTATCATTACATTGGGCACATGGCCCACTAATGATGATCAACACTGTCCAAAATTGTCCATGTAAATCAGCACCGTCCAAACATTGTCCATGTTAATCGACGATTAAAAATCGTTGGTTAGTCACTTAGACATGATCTTGTGCTTGCAGCCCGTCCGAGACTTGGAATTTCATCATTTTCGGGCAAAGGATATATTTCAGCAGGCTTATCACAACCATTGTGTCAAAAATTACATATCTCACTAATTAGAGATATTAAAGTTGATTTAGTAATTAAATTCAAACCCCCGTAAATATACCATGCATAGGTACTTTTGGATTAAAGTTGATTCACACTCGAGGGTGCCAAATACACTGGGAGGATTGCAAATCCTGGGGGTTCCGAATCCAGGGGGTTCCAAATCCACACTCCCAAACAGGCCCTAACCGTTGATTTACATGTACAATGTTTGGATGGTGCTGCTCATCATATTAAAGTAATTAATGGTAATGCCATTGATAATCTAATTATTTTTGGATATCATTAGTGGCCCATGTGCCCAGTAGAATAATGGTATGGTGACACACATGTTACATATGCAACTATTGAAATTATTTTAGGTGTAATCCAAGCTCTCACCGTGGATTTGAAACCCCCTCGAGGGGATTTGAAATCCCATGTTACTTTATGCTGCCAAACAACCAGGGGATTTAAAACCCTTGAAAACCCCTCGAATCCCCCTAAATCCATGGTGCCAAACGACCCTTAGTTTGAGTTTTAAATTCCTTGGCATGGGCTTGGCCAGGTAGCTAGGGTTAGGTTAGGCTTTGTGCCGACACCTCTTGAATTTGAGTTAGGCTTGAGTCACCACCTTCTATTTACATTTTGATTCTTTGTAGACGTGTCACTTGCTTATAACAGTGGAGATGTGAAAAAAGTGGGCCACATCATAGGTTGGGATAGAAACTTTTATAAGGCGCTCACATTTATTTTTTTTTGCAAACGTGTTGCTTATGCATAACATTTGACTTGTGAAAAAAGTGGGCCACATCATAGGTAGGCATAGAAATCTTTATTAAACAAGCTACACCATTGAAATAAATGAACATGCAATAGAATATTTTAATGTAGTGTTTGTGGACCACCCTATGAATTTATTATTCTAATTTCTTCTCTGAGTGTACTGTCTGCCCTTTTAATGGCTCAAATGTTTCATTAAAATAATAAGTTGAAATAAAGATAAATATCTATTTATCTATACATATTCAAAAATAAATATCTATATATAAATTATATATAAAGTACATTGGTATCATCTATATTTATATCCATGTTGGACCTGAAATAGATATCTATACTTATATACATTAGCATGTCATTAGCAAATAATGGCTGATGGTAAGAGATAATCCATGCCATTCATCAGGTTGGGAACCATTCCCAACATATCCAGACCTATCTACTCATTCAAATAGGTCCCATTTGTTTCTGAGAGAAGTAACTGATGATCCATGTTGAATCTACATTTGTGCCCCCACATGTTGAGTGAACCGGCCTTTTTTGGGTATGATGGCATGCCAGGTGGGTCCCACCTGATTAATGGGCCTAATCTCTTACACACTTCGAAATTCATGTGTTTTGCATCGCTTTCTTGTATCCTGCGTGGTTGGCGTCATTATCTTTATTTTTATTTTTTTCCTATGATGTGGTCCACTTGAGCTTTGGATTTTGCCTTATTTTTGAGCTCATGTTTTAAAATAAGCTGGAAAAGCATATGAAAGTATAGGTAAAGCATACACATTCCGATGGGCCCACAAAGTCGGGTCACTAGGGATGGCGACTAGTTAATCAGACCGTAAGTCCATTAAAAATGATACACATGGCATGTAATAATTTCAATTGAGAAAGTGTTGGGTCCAACCGGTTAAACCACAAATTAGGGTCCACCTAGCATAAAAACTTCCAACATATTACCCATGGGACGTCCCCAACCTTTCCAATAGGTTGGCCTCACCATGAGAATACCTTAGTGTAAACATCTATATCCACTCATCATAATAGAAAACATTGATGTATAACCATTGGGTGGGCCACATGATAGAAAATAGTGTATAACCATTGATAAATAGTAAAAATATAATGTTATACTCGATGGGCGAATGTGACTGATTTGTCTCATCCACCCAAAATGTTATCCATTGGGTGTTGGCCGAGTTTAGGTTGGGTCCTCCGCTACCCATTCCCAATCTAACCAGGTTTGGTTCTTGTTGGGACGTGTCTTTTTGAGCCCTCTTGAGATTTGATTGGGTTCTGTTGGGTACCCATTAGGTCTTTAGATCTAGGTTTTGAATTAGCTTTGGAACACTTAAAGAGCGTTTAATGGTTGAACCTACTCGATATGTGGATTAGATTGCACGCATATGTGCCATTTTAAGTCACATATGGTGTGTAAATGGGCTCCTTTTCATGTCTTATGTTTAATATTGTCATTTATATTAGTAAAATAATCAATGCAATGTTAAATATATATAGCTTTACTATTAAAACTCGTAGACCTGATCCGGACCTGCCCAAACAAACCAGAGCACCCGACACATAGTGGGATTTCACCACATAAGGGTCTCGAACCCAAGACCCTGGGCAGAAACTCCTTATAGTCTACCACAAAGGTAAAGACTCGAACCCCATATTTATACTGCTACCTAACTTAGTTGTATGGTAGCAGAAAAAGTTTCATTTAGGTAGCCTTATCCAAATAAAATACATATCCAAATACATTTTTAACCTTTAATTCTAATACTGCTTTTTGAAATATGATCATGAACATGTGACCCATTTTAAGGGTAGACCTGATCTTGGGCCAAAAAATACTAGAAAAATTAGAAATATAAAGAAAGATACTATTCATAGGGAAAATTTTATTTATTAGGAAATTTGGAAATTTTAATATTTTCAATTTCCTTATATATATATATATATATATATATATATATATATATATTGGCAGTGTCGCAAAATTGCAGTCGCGCGAATACACCTACTACGGCTTAGGTTTCTTCTTTCCATATCAGTGGAGGTAGGGTCAGCCTTACCAGAATACCGGCTTACATTACGGAAAAAGAGATAAAAGTCAAAGAACTCGTCTCTCCAACCGAGAAATGTGATGCCTACTCGCGAACGTGAGATTTCTATCGTGAGTGTATCTGGGTCGTCCATCTGGCTGCTCCACACATCACATGATGGGGCCCACAAATCACGTCGGTAGGGTGGGGAACGGATTGGCTACTCCCCCTGACACCAGCCATAGGCTGATGGCCGGTGCTCTGTGGGGCCCACCATGATGTATGTGTGTCATCCATGCTGTCCATCTATTTTTATATATCATTTTATGGTATGATAAAAAAAAAATGAAGTATATATCAATCTCAAGTGGACCACATTACAGGAAACAGTGTTGAATGAATTGTGACCATTAAAAACGTTTTGGAGGCCATAAAAGTTTTGGATCAAAGCTGATATTTATTTTTCCCCTTCATCTGGGTCTTTATGACCAAATCAACAGATTGGATGTCAAATAAACATTACAGTGGGCCTTATGAGGATTTTAATTGTGAATATCCATTCATTTTTTTGTCCTGTAGTGTGGCCCACCTAAGATTTACATCCCTATCATTTTTTATATAAAGCCATAAAATGATCTTTAAAAATGGATTAACGGAATGGATGAAACACGTACATCATGGTGGGGCCCACAGAGGACCCACCACCAGCCACGGGGATGGTGTCAGGGGGAGTAGCCAATCCGTTCCCGGTAGGGTGGAAAAATGTGCAACAAATGCATGGGAAAAAGTCACATCAGTTAAACAGATTGACCAATGGTCCACGTCAAGAGTAGGTGAGTGGACCACTTCATGATCAGGCGTGCCTGATATTTTGGATATGGTGTACATACAGCGATTCCAACGTGATGAACGGTGCAGATCATTTTTGTAAGAGTTGATTTACAGGAAACTGTGGAGAGAGCACGTGTCTACTCCATACTTCGGCATAGCATGGTTGATGGCATGCAACCAGATGTATTGCAATATAATGCAGAACTTCACCCTTTCAATCTGAGTCATTTTACATGATCCAAACCGTTGATATGATGAGTCTTACTTTGTATGGTGGAAAAACAACAAGATAAAGCTCTCATTTAAATTATTTTAATCATCATCGCCTGATCCCATTCAAATGGGGTCTATGAGTTTTTTTTTTTTGTCATTTTACTCTTATCAACAGTCGTAACTCTAGTTAAACTATAGTAGGGCTGAAAGTTGGGGATGTTTGGTCGGGCTGGTGCCCAACCCTAGTCCAATCCGACTTTCATGTGCCTCAGTCCCAACGCAACCCAACCCAACCTCGGGTTAGTAATTCTCAACCCAAGCGGGCTTAGACGGGTTGGTTGGGTGAATGCATTCTAATATATTATATTTTCAATACACATCTTATTTTTTATACCTATTTTTTTTAATAATTATATGTGTAGTTATTTATTATAAAGAATTTCATTTTTTCTAAACAAACTAGCTATATTATTGGACCACTACTCTTTTAAACGTGTTGTGTAGCTCACAATGTATTTGGGAGAGAAAAATCTGACATATCTTGAGTTATAGAAATGACATGGATGAATGAAATCCGACAACATTAGAATTAAAAGTGCCTTCAACACAAATGATCCACACTCAATTATAATTTGTAACTTATATATCGATTGGGTTTGGTTTGGTTTGGGTTGGGTCGGGTCAAGTCGGGTCTGGCAACTTGATATCTCAACTCGAGTCTGGCCCAAGTTTTATCTGGTTGGTGTTTGTATAGCCCAAGCCCAAGCCCGAAACCGAACCCGATACATCTTACCTGAGCCCAACCCAGTGTTGGGTCAATCATGGGTTGGTCGGGTTGAACCAGCCCGACTTTCAGTCCTAACTATAGGTTATTTGATCTTTTCTTACCGCCTCTACTTTAAGTCTTTAAGGTTGGACTGTCATGCTCCTGCCTAGACTATAATTTCCTGCATCTCTAGGGCCCAACATATTTTTTTGGTATTATCAACAGCACTGTTCATCCATTTTTCTAAATCATTTTAAGTTATTAACAAAAAAAAAAAAGAGACAAATCCAATCTCAAGTGAACCACCTAATGTGGATTAAATGCAATTAAAAACTTTTTGAGGGGTAGAAAAATTTTGAATCAAGCTAATATGTGTTTTTTTCCTTCGTCCGGTCTATATGACCTCATGAACATGTTAGATGGCAAATAAACATCATAATAGCCGCTAAGAAGGTTTCAACAGTGGATGTCATTACCACGGTGGGTTCACTCAAGCTTTATATCTGCCTCAGTGTTAAGTTCATACCTTGAAATGATATGAAAAAATACATGAATGGGATGAAAAAAATCCAAACATCACAGTGGTCCCCACAGACAATCAATCTAACTCACTCCTAACTAATGCAGTTCTTGATCTCATTGTCCTCATTTTATTATCTATCAACATTACTCCTAAATTTCTTCAAATACAACATTTCTACTTCTATCTTTTGTTATTATTATTATTTTTTTTGTCATCCATTTCAACTTCCTTATTTCAATCTTTCGATAATATGATTCTTTTGTTTTATATAAAAAAAATTTCACCACTACCTTTGTATAATCATTGGATTGAAATGTTGAGTCTGACAGCTTTTCTCCAACCAACATGAAAGTACTGTTGAACAAAAATAAAAATAAAATTGAATAATGCAAAAAAAGACCTAAGTCCAACTGCTAGAGTTCCGACAAATCTTATCTCAATGCATGGGATGTAATCCAGCAATCCTCTGCAAAGTTGTCTATTCCAGCTGGAGTGAAGTTACTTGTCATTTTATAAATGACGGCTATTTTTGAAACATATTTTATTTTATGACTGAGCTTTCCTAATTCCGTGAGTACACATCCCAAGGCTATGTCACTCCTCATGTGGGCCACAACATATCAATTCAAATGAACAGCTGGATATTAATTTGCTTTATATTTTGGTCCACCTAAAGTATGAAATTGTCTTCTTTTAAGGCAGAAGACAGATTATTTCTATCCTTAGGTAATGCTCTAATGATGTTTTTTTATGCATGTGTATGAATAAAATTAGTGAACCTTTTTTAAAGGCTAAAACAATGGTCTTAGAAAATTCATGAACCTATTTGGAAAAGAGAGATAGACGTGGAGAATGTGACGGCTGACACAACAGTTTGAAATTACTGAGAAATTGAATGCGGGGTGTTTATCATAATTTTTTATGCATTCATGTTGGCGAATAAGAAGTTGTCATGTGTCAATATTATGAGTTCAACGTTGGTAAAATTATATTAGCATTTGAAGAAATCTTTTACTAATTTTTTTAGGTGATACAACTTTCGTTATTGATATGATGGTTATTAATGCGGTGGCATACAATTGTACGCATGCTTTTAAGAGAATGAAACAAGAGATGATATATGGCCGTAATTCATGTGGCATGTTATTAAGATAGGGTAGTTAGCACATTTATAAAAGACTTACCAAGGATCTTGCTGTGATACACTTGGTAAGGGTCTTGCTTTGATACACTTGGTAAGGGATGCGGATTGCGTCCTACCCCTGCCCGGATGGTAATGCGTATGGGAAGGGCTCTGCGGGGCTCACCGTGATGTACGTGTTTTATCCACACCGTTCATCACTTTTCTCAAATCATTTAAAGGTATGATCCTAAAAAAGAAGCAGGTATACAACTCCAGTGGACCACACCAAAGGAAGCTACAGTGATAATGACACCCACTGTTGAAACCTTTTTAAGTGCCACCGTGATGTTTTTTTTACCATGCAACCTATTCATAAGGTCATGTAGACGTGGATGAAGTGAAAAAATGAATATCAGCTTGCTTCTCAATCTCCTAACAATTTTTAATGGCGGACGTTCAATCCCAACTTTGTGGTCTACTTAACCCTTGTATCTCCCTTATTTTTTATCTCATACCTTCAAATGATCTGCGAAAAATAATGAACGGCGTGGATAAAATACTTACATCACGGTGGACCCCACAAGGCCCTGCCTGGACAGATTACCGTCCGGGCGGGGGTAGGACGCAATCCGCGTTCCTCAGTAAGGTTGTTTCTTGTAATTCTTATAAAATGGGAGGTCTTCTTAGATACATTTGGAGGTCATGTGATGATCATGAAGATTCTGAATATCCAAAGATCAGAATAGTATTCGAGAAGATTGGTTGCAATACGAACCCAAATCAGGAGAGGATTGACACCAATAGATCGAGCCCATATCCGTGCACAGATAAGAATAAAGAGAATGGGAGATCAGGACTTGGTGCATTTGGTCCCACTAGTGTCAGATTTAAAGGGAGCGAGATTATGGAAGGGTGAAAATAGTGTTGATCGGGTCATTCTGATGCAACAATGCTTGACAATTTGAGATTTGGGAAGGGTGGAGATGGCTCTGATTGAGCCCAAATTTAGATACAATAGTGGCCCGAAGGTCTCCAATAAGAGAGTATTTATGTAAAAGTGGATATATGAAAATCGACAGTTTCAGATTTACAAAGATCTCCCTATTCGGAATGCAAGCCATAAATGCGAAGGATCCTTTACCATCAATGAAACCCAATGAAAGTTTTGCCACCTGACAACTTATAAAAGGAGCGTATGATAAAGAGCTCAAGGCCCATGACAAACATAATTTATCTTCTTTACATTTATCTTAGCATAAATTACTACTATAGTACCGTAGAATTAGATTAAACATCCACAATCTTAAGTTATTAGATCTCGATCAATTGAGTCTGTACTTAGGTGATCAATCTTTCTGGTCATATCTTGCTGACCATCTGTCAGGATCATCTGTTCACATGGATGGATTAAGTATTTATCTTTCTTATTATCTTTAGTTATTTTTATTCTATCAATTGTAATTAACTATATTTATATATTAATACAATCGACATTGTTTTAACCTTCTTTCGTTTATCAATTTATCGTCGTTCTTTTGATAAATACATTGTTCGCAAGAAGTGATGAAAGAAAAGTCCTTAAAATAAGGAAAAAAGAATTCATTCATAGGAAGGACTAACCCTTACCCTTTCATAAATCGCTTGATCGCTAATTCAACCGATGGTTGACTCGATAGATGAATTTTTGAATATGATCTTACTCAGTCATCTCAACACGGGGGTCACCACCATTCATTCAAACATTGAGTTGAGTAAGACTTTGGCACACCCGCAATATCTATTCACACACATAAATCGAATACAGGCCCTCGATCACACGTGTGGCCTTGTGTTTAATTGAATTGTGCAAACATATTTTTTGGCATGGGACTCACTGTGCTACCTTTAGTATTTCTTAACAGAATAAGATGCCTTTTTTAAAAAAAAGCTAGTTCTGTTGTTGATGCTACAGAAGAATGACAAGACTTGAGCAACCAACATGAGTCCATCGATGTTGAAGTAGGATCATCTTCGCGGGAGTAGTATGGTGTCCTTGCTACACATTTCATCCGGATGGAAGAATATATGTAGCAACTCGTTGGCAGTACTAAAGAACAAATAGAGTTTTTTTAGAGGTTCGTCGAAGGCTTCTTCCAGAGCATCTCAACAGACATTGTTACCCTTACTGCCCCCAATTGATCAATTGAGTGGGAGGCAGAACGATCGGTTGAGCTTCCTGCATAAGCAAGCTAGGTCAAGCCACAACGTCGACCTTTACTACTATCAATTGTGGTGATAAAGAATGACTGAGATGGTCGGCCATATAGACACCAAAATACCCTAACCAACATAACTATTATGCACCCGAGGTCAATCCCTGGTTGGTATTGAATTTATTTATTTATTTTTTCTTTTTTTTGGGGGGGGGGGAGAACCATCCATTTGACAACCAACTTTAATGGTTCAACATCTGGATATATCAGGGAGTAACCTTTGGTCATTTCAGCCGACCACAATGGCTTATAGAGGATTGATCACCATGGGGGGTAACCTCCAGTCAGCCCGGCTACTTATAAAGGATATCAAAGGACATAGAGGGTCATCCTCTAGCAATGCCTTTTATCTATAATGGCTACCATAAAGTAGATGCGCCCGGGGGCCAACCTCCGTCCATTCCACCTCATGTTGCCATTAACTACGACGCACCAGGGGCATACCCTGTGCGCCATAAAGGATTCTCGACTGAAACGAACTGGTAAGTCCATAGAGGTTGGTTGGCTGGGACGACGTCATAAGACTCATTTAGGAATACGAAGTCCAACCAAATGGTCGAGCATTCTGTAAGAAATCCTATCTCGAGTGGGTCGACTGACATTATGAATTTTGTAGAGGCTTTAGGTTTCCTGATTTCACTCTTTTCTTGGGAGACAGGGAAACCTTTACCATCAAGTATGATGGCTGCTTCACCATGCAATATGGTGAAGCGTCCCATTATGACTTCCTGAGGCTTAGGCCATTCAGGAAATCTCTAACCAGAACTACCTTTACGTTGTATAGAAGCTTCCCAGCCAACTCGATTCAAACCTAGAATGAGATGGAAGAGAAGTTTCACATGCAGCTCCATCGAGCCTAAGGTGTCAATTGCCAACTTATCTACGCTACGACAATTGCCTGATGAGACGGTTGAGAAACTTATTGTTTGGTAAAAGGGCACGAAAAATTATTGTCCAGTCATTCTCTTAAAGGCCGAGTTCGTCATGCTGGCTTTAGAAGGCATGGGGTTCGAGCTTCACAAGAAGTTCAAAGGCATGTACTTTGGAGATTTATTCCGACTATTAACCAGACTGCTAGATACGAATGGATCCTCTACAAGGAGACAACAGATGAACGCATCTAAGTGCATATTTTATCGTGACCTAAATTATGAGTTGGTCGTAGAGAAAATAATTCCTATGAGGACAGGTGAAAATCATGATACTTGCTATGAGGTGGCCATAGCTGAGATAGTAAGCACATGGTCATATGAGTGCTCGACCTTAAAAAAGGTAAAGTATAGAGCTTCAACCAGAGTAAACTCGAGGAAAGGTGGCTCCGAGCCTCCAAGGCAGTACATGTTCGACATCTCCAAGGTCGAGGATATATTCAACATTCTCTTAAAGAGAGAGTTTATTAAGCCCCCCGACTATCAAAAGATATCCTCGAACGAGGAACTCAAAAAGGGAATTTATTATAAATGGCATGGTACTAGGATACACTCTACTAAGAACTATATTGCATTCATGAATAAGGTGTAGGAGAATATCGACAAAGGCCTCTTTAAGTTCCTTAAGAAGGAAGCACGAGAATCATCCGGGACCCTTTCTCGGTGATGGCCCCAACTAATAGTGTTTCCTTAAAATGCTCAATTGACTAGCAAAGGCATCCATATCAGAAGCTCCACCTCCCCTAAGGAAGGAGTAACCATAGTTTGGTCCCTCACGAATCTAGCTAAGCGCGAAATAACTACCAATGGAGCACCCTACCAACCCACCTCCTCCCCTAGACAAGGGGAAAGTACCCTGGATTGAAATTAAGGCTGGACCAATTCTATGTGACTGATGCACCATCCAAGCCAAAAAAGAATGTAAAATGCTAGGGTTCGAACAACCAATGTACTAGGTCTGAATGACCAACAGTGTTTTAGCATTTTTATTTTTATTTTGTTTATTTGTCCGTCTTTGTTCTTTCGAGAAATATACTGGTTAGAAACAGTGGCGAAAGAAAAGTCCTTAATACAAAGCAAAAAGAATCCATCAAGAAGGACTCACCCCTACCCTTTCACAAATCCCATGGTCACTTATTACAACTAATGGCTAAAATTGGATTTCTCAATATCATCTTATTAAGTCGTTTCAGCACGGATCACCAGCGTTCAATCAAACACTGAGTCGAATAAGACTCTAGCATGCCCACACTCTCTAATCGCAAATGTAAGGAAGCCCTCGATCACACATATGGCCTTGTGTTTGATTGAATTGCACAAACATATGACATCCAAGTAATTCAAACAAAACCCTCCAAATTATAGGTGTTATTTTATACGTATAATTAACTAAAACTTTCTTTTATTACGTTATCCAACTACTTAGGGCTCATTTGGCACCTTGGATTGGAGGGGATTGGAGGGGATTAGAGGGGGTTTCAAATCCCCTTGTCGTTGGGCATCATAAAGCAACTGGGGATTGCCAATCCCCTCTTTGAGGGGGTTTGTAATCCAAGGTGAGAGCTTGGATTACACCTAAAATCATTTCAATAGTTGCAGGTATAAATGTATGTCACTGTACACTATCATTCTACTAGGCACATGGCCCACTAACGATGATCAGCACCGTCCAAACATTGTTCATATAGATCAGCACCGTCCAAATATTGTCCAGCACTGTCCAAACATTGTCCATACTAATCAACGATTAAAAATCATTGGTTAGTCACTCAGACATGATGTTGTGCTTGCGGTCCATTTGAGACTTGGAATTTCATCATTTTTAGGCAAAGCATATATTTTAGCGGGCTTATCACAACCATAGTGTCAAAAATTATATATCTCACTAATTGGGGATATTAAAGTTGATTTAGTAATTAAATTCAAACCCCTGTAAATATATCATGTATAGGTATTTTTGAATTAAAGTTGATTCACACTCCAGGGTGCCAAACACACCGAGAGGATTGCCAATCCAGGGGGTTTCCAATCCTGGGGGTTGCGAATCCAGGGGGTTCTAAATCCACGCTCCCAAACAGGCCCTTAGACTGCTGGCCATTTATTGGACGGCTAAAAACAACAATGTCCAATTTTCTGGTCCACATTAAATGGGTTGCTAGTGGTTGAAGACAGGCCGAACAAAATCAAAATTCCGAAAAGCGACGGCTGGCCCACCAATTGAAAAATTAGCATGTCCCCAATAAAGGAATCCAAGCGGTGGGCCTGACTCCTTATCGGCATCTTTCACACGTGTGTATCCATTAGTTAAAGGTCAGGATCGATTGGATCAATCTGAATTTAGGATTATCCCCTATCTGCTGGTCGGCCATATGATTTGAGTCATGAGTATACAAATCCAATTGTACAATTTCTGAGCACGTGAGTATGAACTCCCTGTCCGAGTACAAAAATAATTAGGGAGAAAAGGACATCCTATCGCCTTCTCTATCAGTCTCCATTAATCAGGTGGGACCCACTTGATTATCAGTCATTTCTCTCGTAGACAAATGGTCCTAAGTTCCTACGGACGCGAGTGTCCTGCACCCTATTACAGGAAGCTCTGTGGGGCCACCCCCATGTGCATCCACTCCGTCCATCGCTTTCATCAGCTGATGTTTGGACGTGCACCTACAGATCCTGACATCCACTCCATCCATCACTTTCACCAGCTGATGTTTGGATATGAACCAACAGATCCTCAGCTCAAGTGGACAACACTGCATCAAACAGTGTGGCCGGAAATGGGGAAATGGGGACCGTTGAAATCTTCCTCAGGCCCACCATGATGTTTCTATACCATCTAAACCCTTTATAAGGTGATTACCATCAGGATGAAGGGAGACACAAATTCCATCTGAGTCCAGAACTTTTTTTTAGCCCAAAGAAGGTTTGAATGTTTCCTTTGAAATCCCCACTTTCTTACGGTGTGGCCCACTTAAATTTTGGATCCGATGTCAAACTAACTTCACAGTGGGGTGTCCACAGACCAATCGTATACCCGGGCTGTAACAGACTTGGTTTCGGTAATGACCCTTCAATAACAGGCGTGGTGCAGTGGCCCCACCATGATGTATGTGTTTTATCCAAATGCCATCCATCCATTTTCCAGGGACAGGATTGCTTGCCAAAGGGTTCCCACCCTGGAACTTCCTGATGCCAGGTGGGGCTTACTGTCATGTTTGTGAGAAATCCATTCCATTCATTATTTTGCCAAATCACCAAAAATAAAGCACATCCAAAACTCAAGTGGGCCACATCAAAGAAAAAAGTGGATAGGGACATGACTAACGTTGAAACCTCCCCATGGTCTTCTGTTTTTTGTTTTTTTTTTGACACACGCACACTCCCCCCCACACACTCACACCGTAGTGGGATTTCACCACCTATGGATGCTTGAAGCCTTGACCCGGGTGTTGAAACTCCCCAGAGTCTACTACAGGAGAGAGTAAGGATCCCTGGTCTTTATAAACATGGTGGTTTTTTTTTTTTTTTATTTGGCGGGGGGTGGGGGTTTGCTTGTTAGTACACACCATGCCAGTACACACACTCTATGTTAGCCACCCCTGCTAGGGATCGATACCAAGACCTCAAGTGTTGAAATGAGGTATCTCCACTTAGTCTGCCAGTTGAGCTATGGATTTGGGTGTCTTTATAAACATGTTTATATGCCATGCAGTTTATAAGGGCATTCCAACTGGGATAAACTGAAAACACAAGAATATTAACCTAGATACAAAACTTCTGAGGTCCCGTGAATGTTTCAACTGTGGATGTTTAATCTTTACCATCTTCTGCTTAAATTTTATTTCTACCTCATTTTTGGAACCATGTCCTAATATAATATGGTAAAATGGATGGATGAGATGAATTTCTCACAAGCATCATAGTGAGAAGGTCCCCTGAAAGTCTCTTGCAATTATATACGTCCGTTTTCCCTCTCATTTTTGGCAATCCAAATTTTAGGTGGACCACAATGTATGATTAAACACCCACGGTTAAAAACTTCCAAAGGCCACGAAAGTTTTAAATGAAGATGATATTTGTATTTTCTTTATATCCAGTCATGCATGATCTAGTCCATAGGTTGGATGATAAATAAATGTTACAGTAGACCTGAAAAGTTTTTAATTGTGGGGTTGAATCACCATAGTTTTCTATGATGTGGTCCACTGAAGATTTGAAACTAACTTATTTTAGGCAATCCATCTCTTTTACCACATAATTTTAGGGCGTTATCCCAAAAATGGAGCATATACAAACCTCAATTGGACCACATCACCGGAAATAGTGTGAATTGAACATCTACCCTTGAAATATTCTTAGGGCAATCGAAGTTCTTGATCAAAGCTGATATTTTTGTTTTCCTCCATGTCTGTCTGATCTTACGAATAGGTTGGATGACAAATAAACATCACTCGGGCCTTAGAAAGTTTTTAACGGTAGAAATTAATACTTCTACTTTTTCCTGTGGTATGGTTCACTTGAGATTTGTATATGCATCGATTTTGGGTTAAACCCTTGAACTGATTTGGAAAAATGAATGGAAGGCATGGATAAACCACATGCATTCACAATGGACCCAGCAGAGTTTACTCAGTGTCATAAGAGCCTACTAAGTAACTCAATACGCAATCCGATTTCCTTATTTTTAAGTCTCATGACAAAAACTGACCTGGCAAAATGAATGTACGGGCATGAATAAAACATATACATCATGGTGGGGCCCACAGAGTAATGAGTACTCACGCCAGTGCTGGAGGGGTAGCTACCGAATCCGAGTCCGACTGTAACAGGTTATAGGAAATTCTGATCCGGTTCCCCACCCGATGGTGGACGGCACAGATGATTTACTTGGCATGTGTCAAATTCGCACGCATGCATGCGAGTAGACTACCCCGTGACCACTGTCGCGAGTAGCGACAGCAGCTGTCTAAAATCCCATCTCCTTTTCTTATTTCTCATTCTTCCGCCTTTCCTTGCACCACTTCCCAAAAAAAGTCTCTCATCTCTCTCTCTCTCTCTCTCTCTCTCTCAAAATCTCAACTCAAAAATTTACAAATCCCCCTCTTCCAACCACATGTCTCCTACCACCCCCAAAAATGCCCATTAAACCCTAAAAAACCCCCAAAAATGCTCACTAACCCCCTCAAAAACCCCCAAAATTTGCCAAAACACCCCACCTACCCCTCTTTCCTTCTCCTCCTCTTCTCTATCTTCACCTCAACCAACCCCATCTCCGCCTCCACAACTCCACTAATTTCAAGAAACTCAACTATCCAAAGCCCCAATCGGACCTTCGAAATCGGGTATTTCAGCCCCGACTCCGGATCCACCAACTGGTACGTCGGGATCTGGTACTCCGCAATCCCGATCCGCACCTATGTCTGGGTGGCCAACCGCAACCGCCCCATCAAGAACCAAACCTCATCCGTGGTCCAGATTACGGAGGATGGACGGCTGGCGATAACTGATGGGGGAAACTCCTCAATCTGGGCGACGGATAACGACCGTCCAGCTATTTCAGCTATGCTTTTGGAAAGCGGCAACTTTGTGCTCCTTGATAAGCATGCCAAGATTGTTTGGCAGAGCTTTGATTCCCCGGCAGACACCTGGCTACCGGGGATGCATGTGATAGCCAACACGGCTATCACATGCTGGCGGAGCGTGTCGGACCCATCACCTGGGCCCTACACGCTCCGCCTGAATCCGCCAGTATATGGCGAGTTCGAGCTCGTGTATCAGTACCGGCAGCAGTACTGGTCGACTGGGAGCTGGAGAGGGTCGTCATTCTCCGGAGTGCCGGAGATGACGGTACCCTACATATACAACTTCCGGTTCGACAAACCGTTCACACCACAGGCATCGTTCGTGTACACAGAGATGCCCGGGGCGGCGTCGCTGCTGACACGGTTCGTTGTAGACTACTCCGGCCAGCTGAAGCAATATACCTGGTCGTCGCAAACGAATAACTGGAACATGTTCTGGTCGAGGCCGGAGAGTGCCTGCAGGGTGTATGGACTCTGTGGGGAATTGGGTTTCTGCCGAGGTGGCAGTGGTCGCATTCTGAGCCCGTGTCGGTGCTTTGATGGATACCTGCCAAACGACCTGTCCGGTTGGCGGGCCGGGGATTACATGGGAGGGTGTCGACGGACGGATAATAACTCGTGCAGTGTAGATGATGGTTTTGTTAGTGTGGGCCCCATTGGCTACCAAGGCAATGCTACCAGTGTGTTGGTTCCTAGTGGCGGTGGCCAGAGCTCTTGCGAAGAATCTTGCTTGAAGAATTGCTCTTGTTTTGGTTTGAATTACAATGCTAAAACAGGGGAGTGTAAGAATTTGTATGGAAATCCCATGAATTTCCAGAATTTGACTGTGGAAAAGACGGGTGGAGCGGTTTTCTACATTAGAGTAGGGAAGGAAGCTTTGATCAATGGGAAGAAGAAGAATTCGAAGTGGAAATTAGCAGCTCTGATCGGCGGATTAGTTGGGCTGGTTTTGCTTCTGGGATTGGTGATTTTGGCAATTGCAATTTGGAAGAAGAAGCAGAAATTGAAGCTGCGGAGCGACGAGGATGGAAGTTACTCTGTGATGAGTCTGAAGGTGTTTTCTTACAAGGAGCTCTCTTTGGCGACCCGCGGCTTCTCGGAGAAGCTAGGCCACGGCGGGTTCGGAGCGGTTTTCCGAGGTGCATTGCCAGACTCTACACCTATTGCTGTTAAACGCCTTGAACGGCCCGGTGGGGGCGACCGGGAGTTCCGAGCAGAGGTCTGCACAATAGGCAACATCCAGCATGTTAATCTCGTTCGGCTGAGGGGGTTCTGCTCAGAGAATTCACATAGATTGTTGGTCTATGATTACATGGAGAATGGCCCGTTGAGCGTCTTCCTGCGGCGGGATGGACGGTTCCTGAGCTGGGAGGTCAGGTTCCGGATTGCAGTGGGGACTGCACGGGGGATTGCTTACTTGCATGAGGAGTGCCGGGACTGCATAATTCACTGTGATATCAAGCCGGAAAACATACTCTTGGACGGCGAATTCGGGGCAAAGGTCTCAGATTTTGGATTGGCAAAGCTTGTTGGCCGCGATTTCAGCCGTGTGATGACTACGATGAGGGGAACATGGGGATACGTCGCTCCTGAGTGGATTTCCGGTGTGGCCATCACTGCCAAGGCCGACGTGTACAGTTACGGAATGACATTGCTGGAGATCATCGGCGGGCGGAGGAATGTGGAGTCCCCGCCGCAGGCGAGTGGGCCAGCCAGGGATGAGAAGTGGTTCTTCCCACCGTGGGCTGCCAGGCAGATAATTGAGGGCAATGTGGATGGTGTGGTGGACGCACGGCTCGGTGAGGCATTTGATCGAGCAGAAGCTGAGCGAGCCGCTCTCATTGCGGTGTGGTGCATACAGGACGACGAGGCTGCACGGCCCACCATGGGGACGGTGGTGAAGATGCTGGAGGGGACCGTCGATGTGGCGGTGCCGCCGGCGCCGCAGCTGCTGCAGGCGCTCTTCGATGGGGATTCCTTCCCGGAAGGTGGGATTGGATCAGGTCAGGAGATATCGACGCCGATCGGCGTCCGATCTGATGATATGGGGTCTGATGTGGGGTCCACTGGATCGGCCGGTAACCGGAATCTGACCCAATCGAGATGAGAACTATGGTGTAATTTCCTTAATTTTTTTTATTAGGAAGAGTAGTGTGGACGAATACATGTTTGTAGGAAAAAAAAATATGGTGTGGAGAGGAAGGTTTGATGTTTTTCAATCATGGAATGGGCCTGATTTGATGGAAGGATTCTTGGGTTTGCATTTCCCACGTGCCAACCTGGCATGTGTCTGGGGGCATCTGATGAGGACATGAGCTGGGCCCCACCACGAGAATGATATTGATCACACATGAAATTCGAGGTGGGCCACTCCTATCTGATGCATGTCAACGGTCCACAGCACTCCTATGGCAGTGGGGGATGTACCACATGCTTGTTGCGTTTGCACGTGTGCTGCGTGTGGGGCTTGCTCACACCTAACACGGTTGTGTGTAAAGAGAGGTTTTATTTATTTAATCTATTTTGCTTGATGTGAATCTGTTCCTGAGTGCGAGATCTGAACCGTTGGCTCAAAGTTGAAACCGATCGAAGAATCATGACCGTTTGTTAGAAGACTTTTGTTGGTCCACCCAACCAAATCTATAGTTAGGGCTGTCAATAGGCCAGCCTGGCCTGCTTTTGGCTGGAACAATAGGGCTGAGGGTGGCCTCGGGCGGCTCAGCCCAGCACAGCCAGGTTAGGGTTTCAAGGGTAGTTTGTCATATAACAAACTTAATGATCGGCCTAGATCTTGCACATGGACCTAGGCTAGGCTTGGGCCCGTTTACATCATGGGCCCGATCTGGGCTCAGGCCTTGGTTTTACTTTGTGGGCTGGGTTTTGACAGCCCCAGATGCATCTCTCATCTAATGGACATCGCAATGGTTTTATGTAATTTTTGGGCTACAACTGATCCATGGTGGGCTCTGATGAATTAACGGTTTAGATCTTTTGTATGTGTGCCATACAAACAGAAATAGATCTAATACTGTGGTAAATGCCTATCCTGGGTCGGTGTCTGGCCTGGGCCTGTTCCTATCTAGGGGAATCGGATTCGGTAGTGACCCCTCCAGTACCAGGTCAGTGCTGTGGGCCCCACAATTATGTATGTGTTTAATCCATGCCGTCCATCCATTTTTTCCAGATCAATTTAGGCAGATCCAAATCTCGGGTGGACCACAGCACATGTAACAGTGGTGAGTGAACACCCACCATTAAAAACTTCTTGTGGGCCACAAAAGTTTTGAATCAAGCAGATATTTGTGTTTTCCATTCATCCGGGTCCGTGTTACCTAATCAGTTGAATGGCAAATAAACATTACAATGGGCCCTAAGAAGTTTTTAATGATGAGCGTTCAATTACCACTGTTTCCTATGGTGTGGTCCACCTGAGATTTAGATCTACCTGATTTTTGGGCTAATGCCCTAAAATGATCTAGCGAAATGGATGGACAGAATTGATAAAGCACATACATCTTGATGGGCCCCACAACACTGGAGGGGTGACTACCAAATCCGAGTCAGACTACTTGTACAACATGAAACCCTAATGGCACTATACAAGCCATAGTTTAAAAATCCGAGTAAACTCAACTCGAATAATCAATAAAATATATATTAAGATTTTTCCATAGAGAGAATGAATATTTAAAATTATTATTATTAATATTCCCTAAACATCAAAATCTTTTTTTTTTTTTTAAAGAAGCTGATCACATACATTTGGAAGTATCATAACAGTCGTCCACTCAATTTTTTTTTCTTGCCAATATTCCCTTTGTGCAGAACGGTCGTATCATGCAAGATCGGCGGGTTAGTCACGACCTTGATTTTGAACTGTTTCGGACTGGCCGTCAGACCAACCCTATTTAAAATTCTGACTTTAGTAGGCCTGAGCCCGACCCATTAACGCTCTTAGTCATGCTGGGTTAACCTGACCCTACCATAGACTTAACCTTACTTAACTAAGGTAGTGAGTAATCAACCCTAATGTAATTTGGGTGGGGTCAGGTTAGATGGCTTCTTTTTTTTTTTTTTTTAACATGCACTCGCACCAAAGTGACATTTCACCACAATGGGTACTCATAAACCATGACCACTTGTTGAAACTCTTGTAAGTCTACCACTGATGCATGGGTTGGGTTAGGCTAACACCTACAGCAAAACATTGAATTATGTCAGTGACTGAGCGGGAATTTGGCAATTGCTTTCAGTAAGTGCCACAAGCTATGAGGTCTTGGTCTTTTTTCTTTTTTTCTTTTTTTTTCTTTTTAAAAAAATATTCTTCAATATCAACTCTCTGATTGCTAAAGTCCCCATATTGCATTTATTTATATAAGGGGTCTACTCACACGCATTGTCTAAATAATCTATCACTTTAGACTCCATTTTTATCTAAAAACTAATGGATAAGCAAAATACCCATCATATATAAAAAGATAAAGATTTTAAAAAAATAAAAATTCTTACGTGGGACTCACCTCGATTAGATTGTAGGGTCGATTCTTTGCGCGATCACATTCATTGAGAATGGTTGCATCACTTGATAGGCCCCCAAAGAAGTGGATCATATCTCAAGAATCTCCCAAATGAGACAATCCTTAACTTATGTCGGTCACCCACTTAGTAAATGGATAAGAAGATATATATGTGCTGGATTCTCTTATCTTCAAAAAGTGTAGTGGTATATGCTTTTAACACTCTTGTATAGTGGTATGTGCTTTCAACACAGTATCAACATTATGTAAGTGCAAGACATTTTCATATTTTATTTCTTACAAATTGAAGATATTGTCTCCATAGCTTTTATTGCTCCAATTTACCAATATTGACTTGGTTAAAACTAAAAAGAACAGTTTTGGCAGAAAAACTCACACTGGTGAGAACAAAAGATAGTTTTTGCTCAAATAACTCAAAATTGTTTATATTCTCATTGAGGACCATTCTATTGTTCCTAATGTTCCCGATGCTTTAGATGAAGAAGTTTCCGCTGCAAATGAAAAAGTATGTAAGTAGATTGATGATGATTACATATGTCAACAACATTCCAAACTCTCTCTCTCTCTGACAAGCTATATGATCAATATTCGAAAAAAAAAAATGCTAAGAGATTATGGAAAACCAATCTTAAATCAGGTTCAGAAACTTCAGAAATTTGCTAATTCTATCTCATTACCTAGGATGGTATTTGATGAAAATGTTCATGTAAGTGTTATAATTTCCATGTTACCCCTTTCTGAAAGGACCATCGAATCAAACTCATCATAAAAAGGAAGACCCACCTCTTGCAAAGTTCCTTCATCACTTGTTAATAGAAGATGAATCCTGCTATCGTGAGAAGAAAGAAAAGCTAGTGGTGAAGGCTTGTATGATTGAACTAAAGCCTGATATCAAAGTAACAATTAAGGAGAGAGAATTTAAGAAACGTAGGGAAAATGATTAAAATGATAAAAAGATGGAATGTTATTTTTGCGACAAACCTAGTCACATGGCTCATTAACACTGACAGCAAAAAGCTGAAAAAAAAATACGAAACTCAGAAAGACAAGAAGGATGAAAATTTTATGGCAGTAATTATCGAAGTCAACATAGTTGGAGGAGATGTCGAATTGTGAATTGACACAAGAGCCACTTATCACATATACAATGACAAAAATATGTTGACCTCCTATAAGCTAATGGGATGTTGGTATGAATATACTTATAGATAATTCTTCATCATCCAAGGTGATCGAAAAAGGCTCTGTTGAGCCGAAATTCACCTCTAGAAAGACTTTAATTCTTCAAGAAGTACTGAATATTTCTAACATTAGGGAGAACCTTGTTTCGGGTAAACAACTAAGCAAGTGTGATTTTAAAATGATTTTTTAATCACAGAAATTTTTACTTATTAAAAAGTGTGCTTTTGTTGGAAAGGGCTATGCTATTTTTAGAATGTTTAAACACAATATTGTTAATGATAATTCTTCTGTTTCTGCTTACTTATCTGAGACTTGATTTATAGCATGGTAGACCATGTCATATAAACTTCAAATCTATTCAAACTATGTCCAATTTAGGATTGATTACAACAAAGAACATTGAACAAATTGAGAAATATATTGCTTGTAGTAAATGTAAAATAAGAAAATCTCAGTTAAAAGTATAGAAAAATCCTAAAAAATTCCTAAACTTTCACATAGTGATATATATGAAATGATTGATATTCCATCTAGAGAGAGAAAACGTTATGTCATCACCTTTATTGATGATGCTTTTAGATATATTTACGTTTATCTGCGTAGAATTAAAGATGAAGCTTATGATTAATTTAGGCTTCTAAAGCTGAAGTGGAAAACATTTATGAAATCAAAATTAAAACTCTCAAAACAAATAGAGAATGAGAATATACATAAACTGAATTAGAGGATTTTATAAAAACTGAAGGAATTCATTATCAAATGACTGCTTCTTATACACCTCAATAGAATGATGTAGTAGGAATGAAAAGTAAAAACCTAACTAAAATGGTTAATACTGTATAAGTTAGCTTAGGGGCATCACCAAAATATAATTGAGATAAAAAGTTGTCCTATCTGAATACCATATATTTAGTATAGTGCCCCACATAAAATTATGCATAATTCTCTATGAACTATGGAAAGAAAAAAATAAAAATAAAATCTAAATTATGTAAAAGTATGGAGTTGCTTTATTTAAGTTAGACTACCAGATCCTCATAATCTGAAGGTAGGTCAAGAGGGGAATGACTATGCATTTGTAAGATATTCCATGATTAGTAAAGCCTATACATTTCTCAATCTCAAAACTCCTAATCCTTATATTATAGTAGAGGCTATCAGTGCCCAAAAAAAAGGCACATATTTCCATTTATCAGAAACTCAGATATAGTGAATATTAATGTTCTAAATAATCAGAAAAGAAATAAACTCACTAACCCTGAAACCTTCAAACCAAGGAGAAGTAAAAGAAATAAGATTTCAAAGAATTTTATTCCTGACTTTATTTAATTGAAAAGGATCACATTTCATATGTTGAAGCCATGTCTTCCCGTGATGCTACTCTATAGAGAGTAGTGGAAGATGTAATGTATTCCATTTCATTTAAACGATTATATGAGAAGAAACGATTATATGAGAAGAGTCCCCCAACAGCAAAAGAGCATTTCACTTATGCTCACTCATCACTTCGTAATGTGATTGAAAGATGCTTTGAAGTACTAAAAACATGCTTCCCCATCCTAAATTGATGCTTTCTTATTCATTGTGGAAGAAGAGGAATATCATAAATAGCTTCATGTGCAGGGCACAATTACACAAGGCATCACTTTCGCCAAAACTCAATATTTGAAATGTACCATATGGTGTTTCATGCAAAGAGCAAGAAAAAAGAAGAGAGACTTTATAGATTTGAATCGAGAGATGTCATTACCATCTCATTCAGATGTGCAGGGCACAATTTCACAAGAAGAAGAAAGAAAGAAAGATGATTTCTTTTTTAAAAACCATATTGCAATTGAATTGGAGTGATTGTCAAATTCAAATTTTTTTCTGCACATGCTTGATTTTTTTTATTATTATTATTGGCCAGCACGTTAGTACACACCCAACTGTTAGCTACACCCCACTTGGGAATTGATACCAAGACCTCAGTGTTGAAACAAGGTTATCTTCACTCAATCTACCACTTGATCTATGGATCGGTGTGTGCCCATGATTGAATTTGAATTTGAATTATTTTAGTAATTGATTAATGGGAAAAGTTGATAATCTGAGTGATACATGTTGCTTTTTGGTCTTGAAAATGACTGGCAGCTGTGGATTTGTGACCTTGCTTGCCTTCTTATTTTTCATTATTCATATTATTTGAAATTATCCTTTCGGAAATGGGATTCTGAAAACAAATATTTTGAAATGCTTGCTAGATTCCTGCCAACTCTCTTTAGATGGGTGGGAGATATATGTTTAGATGGGTGGGAGATATATGCTCCTTGACTACCCAGCAAACGTTGTGCTCCTTGACTCCCCAGCAGATGTTGTGCCCCTTGACTCCTCAACTCTCTTTAGAAGTTCGGTGTTTGTTTTGTAATGGCTTATATTAGATATTTCTAGCAATGGTTCTATGAAGAGTCAGAATTTCCTTTTCCTTTTTCTTTTTTTAATTTTAGTCTTTGTCATTGTAGTATAGAATCCACTGCTTGAAGAGAGCAAAATCAGCAATAGATTTTTCCTTTTCAGTTTCATAGCTGAGAGTCATTTATGTGATGCAGTTATTTTTTGGTACTAGAGATCCTTTGGGTGGAAATGTGTTTTCATAAGTATTACAACTAGTAATTTGATGCTAGTAAGGGAGGGAGGGAGGGTTTTTGCCTTTTTTGTTGAAATAAGAATAAGTTATTGCTTCTCATACATGTACGACTACTGTCAGAACAAGATCTCACCATGTTTCTAGTATAAAAAGGTCTTTCTTCCTTTTGGGGCTTTTTGATATTGAGATGATCATTTGCATTTTTTTTTTTCAATTTCTGTCTGTTTTAGAGACTGGAATCTGCTGGGGAGGTTTCAGATGAGCTGAACAAGAGCTGTGCTGATTGCAGGACTACCAAAACCCCTTGGTAGAAAGGTGTTGCTGCAAGGCCCAAGGTGTGAAAAAAAAGAACAGAAAATAAAAGAGAATAAAAAATATTTTTAATGTGGATCTTTTCTATTTATTGTGTTTCTTTGTCTGATTTATATTTGGGTATTAGTCTCTGTGCAATGCATGTGAGATAAAGTACAGGAAGAGACAGAGAGGACTGCTTAGGTTGAAGAAGAAAGGAGAAAAAAAATGAGCTCCCTAAATATTAGTCTCTGTGCAATGCATGTGAGATAAAGTACAGGAAGAGATGTAGAGGACTGCTTAGGTTGAAGAAGAAAGGAGAATAAAAATGAGCTCCCTCTGGTTTCTTTGAAGAGAGAAAAGGGGCAAAGATCAACCGTCAATCTCTCTCTTTACAGATCATTCAAATGCAAGGAAAAGTTCCTATAATGAATCATGTTACTTTGGAATATATGAGGAATTTTGGCTTTACATTGAGTTAGATATTCTTTGCGGACATAGTTTTAAAAAAACAAAAAACTACTTATTAATGTTGGAAACCAAACATACTTTTCTACTTTTTGGTTGATAAGTATGTCGTTTACCAAACATACTTACCTGTTGAATAAGTAGAAACCAATATAAGCTACTTGAGGCATAAGTAGCTTATTTTAAGTAACTTACGATCCAAACGCCCCTCTACTGGCTTGGCTTAAAATCTCATCAAGTTGAGTTGACTCGGTCAAGTTCAAATCAGGTTGCCAAGTTTAGAATATGTTTCCTACCTCATGATGAGAAGCAAAATTGATTTCCACAAGGCAGCAACTACCGAGAAACTGCTGAAGAGGCTTCAAACCACCTCTCCTTAAGACACCATCAAAGCAATGTATTAAGTATCCAGCTGCCCCCAAAACATGGTCGGCGCTGGAATACGAAATCCTGTTCTGCATGGGAAGGTTGAGCATGCGTTCATCCCCAACAACATTGAATGAAAAATCTGCATTACAAAGGCCTGCAGGTGATAGGCAACCTTTTTGTTGTTTCTGCAGGACAACCATTACTGTGGCTGCCATCACCTGTCAGAAAACTCCACCTACTCCATCCATTGCGGCCCGCACGAAGAATGCATAGGCGTGGTTTAAGGGCTTGAGTAGCTTCACATGACAATGAGCACAATGATGAATGGTTTGGATACTGCACATGTGCAATTTGTGTTGGATGATTGTAAAAAACCACCTCCTACATCGTCTGGGAAAATACTCCTAAGCTTGGATGGTTGTAAAAGACCACCTCCGACATCGTCTAGGAAAATACCGCTGACCTCTTTTTCACACAGCAGTATTCCATTTTGAATGATAAAGAGCTGTCACCCAAACAAGCCCTAAGTGGAGTCTTCCAACTTCATTAGACTAACTAACAGTTCTAAGATTGCATATATCTCTAGAGCTTGTGGGTGAGATTTATCATGAGAAACGAATGTGTGTACTTTACTGCCAATCTCTGTCCAGCTACAACCTGGTATCTTATAATCACTCACATTCCTCATCATTTTTCTCACCCTTGCAACATCTCTCCAACTCCCTGCAGCAGCATAGATGTTGGACATGACAGCATAGTTCACGGCTTCATCCGGTTCCAATTCAAAAAGCATCTCCGCTGCCCATTTTGCCAATCTTATATTTCCATGGAGTCTACAAGCACTGATGAATGCTCCCAATGCATTTGGAGTGGGTCCATAGGGCATGTTAACCAAAATACTATGCGCCCTCTCTAGATGGCCCGCTCTCCCTAGAAGATCAACCATGCAAGTATAATGCTCTGAATCGGGCATTATTCGGTGGTCCCTTCTCATCGAATCAAAGTAGTGAAACCCCTCATCAACCAAGCCTGCATGACTACAAGCAGAGAGGACCCCAACAAACACAACTCGATCCGGCCTCAACCCTTCACGTAACATCTCCTCAAATATTTCTAGAGCTTCTCTGGCAAGACCATGAAAGGCATATGCACTGATCATTGATGTCCAAGTAACAAGATCGGGATTGGAAACAGAACTGAAAGACTCGAAAGCACTGGCAATACACCCGCACTTGGCGTATGCATTTATAAGGCCATTTCCAATCGACATGAATGTCCCCAATCCATTTTTTATCACATGACCATGGAGTTGAACGGCCTCATTCACAGCAGCCAGATTGGAACATGAACTAAGAAGACTGGCTAAGGTTAGCTCGTCCGGTTTCAAACCCTCTTGGAGCATTAGCTTGAAAAGTTCCATGGCTTCCTTGCCTTCTCCATTCTGTCCGTAACCGACGATCATGGTAGTCCAAGACACAACATTCCGAGTTCTCATCCTATCAAAAGCCTTTCGAGCATCCTCTGTAAGCCCATTCTTCGCATACATATCAACGAGAGTGCTAGTGACAAGAACATCAAGATCAAGTGCTAATCTGATAATAAAACCATGTATCTGCTTCCCCAATTGGCAAGAACCCGAACTGCTGCAAGAACTGAGCAAGCTACTGAAGGTAAAATCATCACCCATTATACCTTCAAGCATCATTGACCGGAAGACTCCAAAAGCTTCTCTCCCAAGGCCATTGAAAGCATAGCAAGATACCATCACATTCCACAACACCAAATCTCTAGACTGGATCTTATCAAACACTTGACGAGCATCTCCAACATTCCCAAATTTTGCATATAGATCGACAAGAGCACTACCCACGAAACCGTTTGAACTGAAACCCACTTTTATAATTAAACAATGCAGCTGTTTTCCAATTTCAATATCATTTAACCTAAGGCAAGCCCCAAGAACGCTGATGAAAGTTATATAATTGGGCCCCACCATTTCCACCAGCATTTTCTTGAAAAAGAAAAGACCCAATTTCATGCTCGAGGAATTACTTGATTCTAGACCCTTCTTCTCTATTTCACCAGTGGTGGGCCCAAGATGACAATCACAACTAACGCATCCAGATGTCATTCCATTCAACGATAAAACTTTCCTTTCAGGCTCATCAAACATATCCACACATAAACCAAAATCCATTTTCACAGCTTCACCCATTACTAGCCCAGGATACCGACTGCGACTAACACAACCAGATATCATTATATTCCAAGACACAACATTTCTATTAGGCATTTCATCGAACATCTTGTGTGCATCAACAAAGTCACCACATTTTAAATACATGTTGAGGAGCTGATTCTGGATAGAGTGTTGGGACCCACATCCCGATTTCTCTATGCATGAATGCAGCTGCCTCCCTTCTTTCAGACGCCCATTCTTGGCTGAGAAGTTCAAGGAATCCGAGAGGAAATACGGGTCCAGGTGGAAATCTATGACATGGGTTGTTTCCGGATTCCCAAGGGAGGCTTCGATTTGTGGAAATGGGAAGAAGGTGGTGGCGGTTTTCTGAGATGGGTGTTGGGGTTTTGGGGAGGTGTTGGCAGGCTTGAAGAGAACAGAGGAAGAGAGAGATAAAAGGCGTTTGGAATGAAAGGAAGATGAGAACGGCCGGGAGAGCATGTAGTAGAATTGAAGGATAGAAGTGTTCGAGAGAATGAGATCGGAGGGTAGATGGAGGAGGAATCATACGATCCTCTGCCAGAGGATATGTACATTTTACTCCGGTTTCCATGTTGTACAAGAGGGGGTCATGATCAGTGATCCAGACCGTTCAGATTGTGGGGCCACCAAGGATGGACGATGGATAAAGAATCTACTATATTGGATGATCGAAGCCACTGATCTTGTACGTTTTTTGAAAAGTTCCGTATCATGTGTTCTTTATGATTGTCTATGGAGCTGCGCTGGAGTAACTCGCTTAATGAAAGGTGTACACGAGTCCAACCGATTAACCCCAGCTCGTGCACCGCTTGATCGAGCCTAACTGGCCACAGTACGGGCCAGCTCGAGTTGAGTTCGAGCCAAGTTAACCCATCCAGTATTTTTCCAAACACATGAACTGCACCCTCAAAATCTTACTATATGTAAAACAGTAGCTTTGATTTTGCGGGTATTTCATCAAACACATTCTAAGTGATATAAAAATTAAGAAAATAAAAAAGATTTTTATTTCATATACATGCTTTCTTTATCACCAGCCACACTTCATTGACTCATTTCATCAAACACTTGGTGAACAACGTCAATATCAAAGTAAACGAGTCACTGAACTTGTTCAATCCAAGTTCGATTCGAGTTGGGTTTAATCCGAGTCAAGTCAAGCTCGGGCAAACTCAAACTTAGTTGGAAATTTCTTCAAGCTCAAAAGATCAGCTCAACTTGCCCGAACACAGTTACGAACCGGGCTGGATTGAACTTTTTCAAGTTGAGTTGATCGAGATAACTGGGCTAATTCGGCTGGTGTATAGCCCTACTGAGCCACGTGGATGTTAACTTTCATGAGATCCTCCCCGTCCATCAGGTAAACGGCCCCATGTTCACGTTGGAATCCGATAATCATGACCATCCATCACTTGGGTAGGGCACATCCTAGGAAAGAGTTGGGGTGGGGCGCCTACGTTTGGGGCTACCCTTGTATCTGTATGTCATCCAATCCATTCATCGCATTACTTCATCAGAATGAAAGAATTATCCAGAAATCACAGTATTCCAAAACGCAAATGGGCCGTACCATATGAATATTGAGATTTTTTAGGTATAATTTTAGGTGTTGGCCCACGTAAGTGTTCAAGCAGACTGATTTTAGGAATCAGGTGAAACAAGGGGCTATGGAACTAATGGACGGTGTGGATTTTATGCACGGTAAGTCGATTTTGAGGGGAATGGGCCATCATCACCTTGAGATGATACAATAGAGCCAGTGGGAGTGGAACATGGAAGGGCTATCTCCACTGTACACGTGGCTGTATAGCTTATGATTCTAGATTGGTTTTCCCATAAACCATTTCTGTTCTTTATCGTTGCTTTAAGGACCACTGATTGGACGGTTACGATCAGCTGAACCATAGCACGTGTTTTAAGGACGCGGATTGCGTCCCACCCAGCCCGTCTCTGGCCACGAACGGGCAGTTCTCTGTGCGGGCCCACCGTGATGTGTCCATCCCTTCTCTCATATCATTTCAAGGTATGTGCACAAAAATGAGTTAGATACAAGTCCCTACGTGGACCACACCAAATAATCAGCTGGACGCGGCTTCCTGCGCTGGAAACCTATGTGGAGGCACCATAATGTTTTTGATAAATCCAACATGTCCATCCTTTTTTTGAGCTCATTTTAGCACAAGAGGCTATAAATAAACCAGATCCAAGGCTCAAGTGGACCGCAGGAAAGGAAAAGGTGGGTAGGGAAATTCCTACCATTGAAACCTTCCTAGGGTCGACATTGATGCTTAAATGCCATCCATACCGTTCATAACGTCATTCCTAATGGGATGAACTGAAAAAAAAAAAATTACTAGCCTAATTCAAAACTTCTGTGGCCCCACAAATATTTTAACTGTGGACATTTAATTCTATCCTTTTCGGCCTACTTGAGTGTTGGATCGGGATAATTTTTGGCCTCTTGGCCTAAAATGAGCTCACAAAATGGATGGACGTGGTGGATTTATCAAAAACATTATGGTGGGCCCTACATAGGTTCCGAGTGCAGGAAATCCGCCTCCTAATAAGCTTGTGTTGCAGCCAGAGTCATATGTGGTGTGGTCCACATGAGCTTTGGATCTACCTCATTTTTATACTCATGTCTTAAAATGATTGAGAGAATGGATGTCCCACGTGGATAAACAAATACATCACGGTGGGCCCGCCCAAAGAACTATCCGTTCGTGGCTAGAGATGGGCGGGGTACATAATTCACGTCCCTGTTTTAAACCATTAAACGTCCACAACGGGTCCACCGCCAGCGTGGCTTATTTATGTTGTGATAGAGATTGGCTCATTAAACCCCTAGCTTGTGCGGAGAGGTTGTTAAGATACTTTTGCTACTCCAATCGATTCTTGTGGTCTTAAATTGATTCGAGTCGGCCTCTCTCACTCAATGTAAGACCCACTAAGCTGTGGGACATGCATGCCATCCATCAGGTGTGCTCTTCAATGCTAAGTCCTAGTATCAAAATCAGCTAATTAAATAGACAACTAGAGCTAGTCACACCACAAGAATAATGGTGATATTATGTCGCGTGGGTTGTCACTGGGTGTATTTTTCATCAGACCCCGTTAATCAGGTATTGGCTTACACAACACAATTTAGGTAGGCCTATAAAGCTTGGGCACATGATAGGTAGAGTGGGGAGTAGATAACACATGCAGAAAGAGAGAGAGAGAGAGAGAGAGAGAGAGAGAGAGAGAGAGAGAGGCTGTATCCCATGTCCTACTAAAGTTGATTGAGTTAGTCTGAACTATACTTCCATTTATTATGATTATGGTATCAAAGAGGATTAAATCCTTCTGATTGTGAGTCAAGAGAGATGAGTTGGGTTGAGCTGACTCGGTTGCATTCCCAAGCCCAACCAAACCCAAAAGAGTTGGTCTCCGCTATCCTTTCATTTGCTCAAATTATGATATTAAGATCCAAAGAATCCGAGTCTGAGTCAAGTTGGGCTAGGCTGATTCGGTTGTATTAGCCCTCCATTTGCCTAAATTATGGTATCAAAGAGGAACAGACCATTCCCATAGAGAGAGAGAGAGAGAGAGAGAGAGAGAGAGAGAGAGAGAGAGAGTTGGGTTATGTTGATTAGGTTGTATCCGTAAGTCGTGTATGTGTTTTATCCATGCCATCCATCCATTTTTTTTCATCTCATTTAAGGGGTTGAACCCAAAATTGAAACATATCCAAAGCTCAAGTACATCATATGTAAGGTTTGTATCCTAGACTGTACCATTCCGTAAACTCTCGCGGTCCTCCCGGTCGAATTCCCGCAACCCGCGACGTGTAACCAATGTTTGTATGTGACCTTGAGTTGCGTGCTGTTAATCTGAGTCGACTCGACTCAAGACTTGTACCCTAGAGATCGCGTCGTCGCCACGGTTCTGACGCCGAGTATTACGTACCGAAGCGATACCCAGGCTAGGAGATGTAGGCCCGCGTTCAGTTCGAAAAAAATGTCGCATATTTGCAACCCAAGAGAAATATGTCAAATCAATCACATCATTAGTCAAAGTACAACAATCATCCCTAAGTACAACCACTCTCTCCAAAGTCAACTCTCTCTCTTACAACCAAGTACACCCATCACTGACCCATCTCTCTCTCTTACAACCTCTCTCTCTCATCTCTCTCTCCTCATTCTCCAAGCAACCCACGTGCAGGCTTCCATGAGAGAAGCTAGTGTGGCCCACCTTCCTACCTCCCATCTCCATCATCCAAAGATCATCTCGACCGTTGAAATCGTTCCCTTGGAGCTCTAGAGGCTATAGGCGGAAGAAGAAAGAGGAGATCAAAGGTGGGTGTTCATAGTATTTAATTTTGATGTAGGGTCTACATGATTTGGGACCCACTTGATGTATGCATTGTATAGGGAGGGCCCATAGTGGCGGGGTCCCTCCCCTTCACCGACTTCTCTCTCTCTCTCTCTCTCTCTCTCTCTCTCTCTCTTCTTTTTGATGTGTTGCCCACCATGATGCTGGATAGTGGAGATCCACCACACCATGATGTATTTATTATATCTGCATCGTCCAACAGATTTGGACGGTAGAGATCCACCATACCATGATGTATGAGTTTTAATCCACACCATCCATGGCTTGGATGAGGGGCCCACATGACGTACGTGTATGTTGTATACACACCGTCCATCCTTTTTGCTGGTGGGCCACATCTGTGGACCCCACCCGTATCTGTTGTATCTGCACTGTCCAGAACGCTGGACGGTGAGATCCACCTTAGTAGAATGTGTGAGATCCACACCGTTAAATCATGGGACCACCATGACATGTGGTTCATCCAGGCCGTCCGTCAACAAAGTCCAGGGCCCAGACGTTAATAATAATAATAATAATAATAATAATAATAATAATACATATAATATTATATAATATGTGTATATATAATATAATATAATATAATATATTATATTATATTATATATAGCTGGTGGGCCCACGTGGGACCCACCAGACATACGATCTTATCTACACCGTCCATCCATTTAACTGGGACGGGCAGGAGCGTTGAGTAGCCACCTTGATGTATGGTTTAATCCATGCTGTCCGTCTCTGGGACGGTGGGACCCACTCTGCATATGTGGGGTCACCACCATCCAGAGTCGTGGACCTCACAAGGATGCATGTGTTATGTGTCCCCACCGTCCAATCTACTGGACGGTGGGATTCCACCGTGATGTATTTATTTAATTCACACCATCCAGATTGTGTTGGACGGTGCTGGACAATATTTGGACGGTGCTGATGAGCTGGACATTGTCCAGATGGTGCTGATTTACACGGACTATGCTTGGACAGTGTTGATTCACTTGGACAATGTTTGGACGGTGCTGTCCAATGTTTGGACGGTGCTGATTTACATGGACAGTGTTTGGACAGTGCTGTCCAATGTTTGGACAGTGTTGATTTCCATAGACAATGTTTGGGCGGTGCCGATCACCATTAGAGTACCATGTGCCCCATAAACTGATAATGTACAGTGATACACATGTTGCACCTGCAACTATTGAAATGATTTTAGATGTAATCCAAGCTCCTGCTTGAGGCCTACTTTGATATACTTGTGGCCCATCTGTAAGCCCCACCTTAATGTATTTTGTGGCCCATTCGTTAGGCCCACTTTGATGTATTTTATTGCTCGTTCGAGAGGCCCACTTTGATATACTTGTGGCCCATCTGTGAGGCCCACCTTAATATATTTTGAAAAGGCCAAGCTATATGTCCTAGAGGGGGGGTGAATAGGACAATGCCAAATAAAAACTTATAACAGCGGAATAATAAAGAAAATGATAGCCAAATTAAATAATAATGCAGGAAAGTAAAACAACCTCAAAATTCAGATCTTGAGAGGTTGATACAAATGTTATTCTAAGGACAACCTTACACCAAAAACAGAGTTTATGGTAGGACAACCTTATTTCTAGAAAGGTCTTTGTATCAAGTCTCAAATCGAAGAGGAATATAGAATTAAATACAAACTGAAATGAAATAACTTGTAATTAAAAATGTATTGTTCTAGGGACAGCCATACACCATAAAAATGGCAGGGCAACCTTGCTGGAACAACTTTCAAATGAAATTGAAAAACAAGCTTATAAAGGAATAGCAGAAAGTAAATTCTAAGCTATTACAACATTCTCACAAAGCTTGAAATAATTACAACATTCACCACCATACATACATCCCACAAAAATTAATTAAAAGATTAAAAGAATAAATCAATCAACCACAACTCAAGGGATTATAGTGGTTCGCCTGTGTGTTCACCAACTGTTATACAACAGCCACACAAAAAGCTACTCCACTCCTAATATCCTCACACAGGGGATATTAGCGTTCACTAAAGATAGGTTTTCCCAGGTTCACCCAAAACCCTTACAATTGTGTCTTTGTATGTGGGCTTACACAATTAAAAACCCCACTTCGAGTTTTCCTGGCTTTCCTCGGATAACCAAAATAACAAGATTTTTCGCAAATCTTGAAAGAAACCAAAATAATAGAAAGGAATTTATAATATGTAAAATACGAATATCTTCTTCGTTGTAGCGGCCGGTAGAACCAAATCAAAGTAGATGATTGAATGTCCAAGTTCAATGTCCAAGACTTGATTACAATGGTTCTAGTTCTAATAGATTTTTCATTAAACCAAATAGGGCGTGCCTTAATTGATTTTGATTCCAAAGACAGTGAATAACAAGTACTCTTTTCAAATCAGATTGGAATTTAAGAAACAATTTCAATTAAAATAAAGCTAAGGAAAGAAGATATTAAATAAGCACACTTAGCTTAGATGGAGCACAATTATCTCTCGAAGTTCGACGAAGATTGGCTTGAATACTTTAATTAAATCGATGATTTCTTCCGAGATTCGTGCACTATTTATAGGTGAGAAGATCGGGTCTTCGATCGGTCTAGAGTGCTCTTCGACTAGTCGAAGCTCTACCAAAATATTTGAAAAATTCGGCGGGATATGCTCGACCGTTCTACGAGTGGTCGTAGCCCTCCTACGATTGTCGTAGGTACCTACGACCGGTCGTAGGTTTCCTTCGACGGTCGAAGAACCTGAAACACATCGCTGGATTTCGTAGATTCTACGATCGGTCGAAGATGCGAAACACTGTTCCTACGATCGGTCGAATGCATTCCGTGACTAGTCGAAGGCTATGATTTTATCCTAATTTGTAATAAACTTACGATCGGTCGAGGATTTTCTTAGGATCGGTCAAGCAAGTCTAGGACTAGTCGAAGCAGACCTAAGACTGGTCGAAGAACAGACCAATCACATGTAAAATAACATTCGGCTTATGTATCCGAAATGACCTACTTCTAAGGTCATCCTATGGTCAAACAAACCTCAATCATGAAGTATGGACATTGAAACAAGAGACCATTAAGAATGAGCCTTGAAGTCTCAGTCTTGAAGTCTTGATTTCAGCTTGAGTCTTGCCTTGTACTTTCTTTTCGGCTTGAGTCTTGTTTTGTGAGCAGTTCTTGCATTCAAGAGTCTTGTCTTGTGATCAGTTCTTTCATTCAAGATCTTGAGTCTTGTACTTGAGAGTTTTGCTTGATGTGAGCTTAGCTTGTTCATGAAGTCTTGAATGTTGATCCTTGAGAGAGCTTCACTTAAGCAGGTTATATAAAACATAACAGAGATTTTGTCACCACAAATTTGACAACTTACAGGGATATAAACTATAGCACTTACAATCTCCCCCTTTGTCAAATTAGTGACAAAACACATAACCAAACAAAAGTAAATCAACTGGTTAATACATGCAAATCAATATTCAACATTTAACATTCAACCAGTCTCAGCTCAGCTTCATTTAACAAGATCACATATACTCCCCCTAACTCCCCCTGGGTAACATAACCACTGCTATTCCCCTCACATAATCACATTAAGAACAAACCATTCTCCCCCTTTTTGTCACAATATGACAAAGGAGAACTAAAGAAAGGAAGTCATGAGAGGAAATATGAGGAAGTAAGAGAGTATAGCAAAAGAAATATTCAGAGCTACATAGAGATACTCAAGATAGCATCACATATATCCAGCATTACATCAAGAACAAATATTCAGCATAATACATAAATAGAATCCAACTCATAATCCGCCAAGTGCTAAGTAAGAAAGTTATTATAGACCAAAAAGACTCATAAAAACTAGTCAGAATTAGAACTTGAAGATGGAACAAGAATAGAAGGATCAAGTTGGTGCATGCCTTTGTTCAAGCGCCTAAGATATTTGCGCATATACTTGAATTGCAAATCATGAGCAACAGACATGTTTTCCAACTTAACATTTATATCCTCAACTCTACCTTCTAATGCACTCAGACGTGCATCAACATCAGATGGTACAAAATCTGGATCATTAGCAGAGTCAGAATCCAGTTCCTCAAAAATATCATCCATATTAATATCAACTCCAGCTTCTTCAGGACCACCACCACCACCACCACCTTGTTCAGGAAGTAGATCCAACTTCATTTTATTAATATTTGTATTGTTGAAGATCAGATGATGGATTGGTGCTTCATCAACAGGCATATCGACTAACATATGAGTAGCCAATACAGTCATAAAGTATGCAAATGGAATGTCACTATGACCAGGATGGAGACGAAA
The DNA here is from genome assembly GCF_029962835.1 of Magnolia sinica. Classification (NCBI taxonomy): domain Eukaryota; kingdom Viridiplantae; phylum Streptophyta; class Magnoliopsida; order Magnoliales; family Magnoliaceae; genus Magnolia; species Magnolia sinica. The sequence continues at coordinate 65,278,580 of NC_080589.1, read as the reverse complement.
CTGAAGAATAAAATGACAGATTAAGGAAGGCAAACAAATCTGAGTACCATTTGAGATAGCATGGATAACACGAACCATAAATGAAGTCAGATCAGATTTATTACCTGATCGAGGATACAAATTAGACACAAAGATTCTGTGAAGAATTCTGTATTTGGGTAACAAATACCTTGCGGGGAGCGCATTCCCTTTTTGAGTCCATTGAACATCCATATTACACAAGTCTTTAGTTAGCATACGTTTTTCAGCCATTGAGGGTTTATCAGTTAAATTATGAATTGGAATACCCTCATCATTCACAGGAATTTCCATAAGGGCTGAAATTAAATGACGATCAACGTCAAATGGCCCTTCTCTAGTAGAAATTTGGAAAGTTAAATTATCCTGTGAAAATGCACTAATACATGAAAACATGGATTGGGCAATGGACCGGTATGCAGGCCCACCCCAATGCAATAAGTTAGTCCAACCTACAGCTTCAAGCATAGGAAGGATGTCAAATGGAGCAATGTGATTGACATCAACAGGATGTTCAACGATAACCTTATGAGATCTAATGTCCCTAACAAATGATGGATCATCATTGGGAACAAGAAGATGACGTTTAGAGATAGGGGTTGATCTGGAGGAAGAAGAAGGACCACGTGAAGTAGTTTTCCTTCCTCTAGAAGCTATTTGCAACAAGGAATTAAAGGAATAAAGAAGATGCAAAGGATTGAGATGAGGGTTTGCTCAAAACAGATTTTTCACAACCCAAACCCCAAATCTCAATGATTTTCAAGATAGAAAGCTTCAAGAGAGAAAAGGAAGCAATCTTGACACAAATATGCAAGAAAAATAGATTTGGAACACTAACCTTGAAGAACTTGAAGGATGGGTTCGACGAGTCGAAGTTCGGCTCCAAGGAGAAGAAAGAAGAAATGAGGAAGAAAGAGAAAAATCCCCAAATTGAAGTGAAACCCGTGCACCACGACTGGTCGTGGGTGTCTACGACCGGTCGTAGTACGACTGGTCGTGTATACTCACGACTGGTCGTATAAACCCCAAAAATTCAATTTTCTTGCAAATTTTACAAAAATTGAAATACAATCTAGCAAATATATACAATATTATACAAGAAGGCATAAATTATCAATTTAAAATGCACATGCCAAGATCAAATTTCATTTTTTTGAACCTGCTTTTATCAAGAGGTTTTGTGAAAATATCAGCACGTTGATCTTCAGTAGGAATATATTCTAGAGATATAACATTTTCTTCTACTAATTCCCTTATATAATGAAATCTAATGTCAATATGCTTCGTACGAGAATGCTGAATAGGATTTTTTGAAATATTTATCGCACTGGAATTATCACAATGTAATAACATAGAATCCTGTTTAATTCCATAATCACTTAGCATTCTTTGCATCCAAACAAGCTGTGTACATGCATTACCAGCTGCAATATACTCGGCTTTTGTTGAAAGTGAAATAGAATTTTGTTTCTTACTAAACCAGAAACTAGACAATTTCCAATGAAAAAACAACCACCACCGATTGATTTTCTATCATCTAGATTACCGGCCCAGTCAGCACGAGTACCCAACTAATTGAACATTGGTTTCATGAGGATACCAGAGACCAAGATTTACGGTGCTTGCGACATATCTAATAATTAACTGAGAGCAATCAAGTGAGATTCTTTTGGATCGATTGATATCTTGCACAAATACCAACACTTAGAGAAATATCAGTCTACTAGCGATTAAATATAACAAACTACCAATCATACTCCGATAAAGTTTTGAGTCAACATTTTTACCATTAGAGTCTTTTGATAGTTTCAGGGTAGTACTCATAGGAGTATCAAAATTCTTGCCATTCTCAAATCCAAATCTTTTGATTAGATTCAAGGCATACTTAGATTGAGAAATGAATATTCCTTCAGGTTGTTGCTTTACTTGCAATCCAAGGAAATAAGTCAATTCCCCAACCATGCTCATTTCGAACTGTGATTTCATCAAATCTGCAAATTCAGTTGTCAAGTCAGTACAAGTTGATCCATAAATGATATCATCAACATAAATCTGTACCATTAAGATATGATTATTATGTTTCTTAACAAATAGAGTTTTATCAACAGATCCCATTTGAAAATTATGAGTTAAAAGAAATTTTGTTAGTTTCTCATACCATGCCCTAGGTGCTTGTTTTAATCCATAAAGTGCCTTTTTAAGCCGATATACATGATCACTATTTTTGGAATCTTCAAAACCCATTGACTATTCAACATAGACTTCTTCATGTAAATCGCCATTTAGAAAAGCACTTTTCACATCCATCGATAGATCTTTATCTTTCTAAAACATGCAATGGATATAAATAGTCGGATAGATTCAAGACGTGCTATCGGTGCAAAGGTTTCATCGAAATCAATCCCTTCAATTTGAGTATAACCTTGTACCACCAGTCTAGCCTTGTTTCTAATTATATTTCCACATTCATCAGACTTATTTTTGAAAATCCATTTTGTTCCAATGATGTGTTTATCTTTAGGTCTTGGTACGAGATACCAAACATCATTTCTTACGAATTGGTTGAATTCATCTTGCATCGCAACAATCCAGTTTTCATCAGCCAGAGCTTCTTTTACGTTAGATGGTTCAATTTGGGATGTAAAACATACATAATTACATATATCCTCAAGTTGTCTACGGGTGCGAACACCGGTGAGAGGGTTTCCAAGAATTTGTGTGGTTGGATGATCTTTAACAGTCCTTAACTCAGAATCAGTCTGATTCGATGAAGTATCAGGTTTATCAATGATTAGTACTTCATCATTATCTGAATTAGAGATTGGTGTGTTTAAGTGATCATCAATGACAACATTAATGGATTCTTGAATCACACCAGTCCTTTTGTTCAGAACTCTATAAGCTCGACTGTTTAAAGAGTATCCTAGAAAAATACCTTCATCACTCTTCGTATCGAACTTTCCCAAATTTTCACGATCACGTAAAATATAGCACTTGCTGCCAAAAACTCGAAAGTATTTAACAGTAGGCTTTTTATTGAACCACAATTCGTAAGCCGTTTTATTATTATCTTTTCTAGCGTAGACTCGGTTAATAATATAACAAGCTGTGTTGACTGCTTCAGCCTAAAGATTTTTAGAGAGCTTCATGCTATTCAACATGACATTAGCCATTTCTTGAAGCACCCTATTCTTCCTTTCTACAATTCCATTTTGTTGTGGAGTTTTGGGAGCAGAGAATTCATGTAATATTCCTTGGTCGGTACAGAACTTCTCAAAATTGCTATTCTCAAATTCAGATCCATGATCACTACGAATTTTACTGATTTGAGAAGATTTTTCAGTTTGAATCCTTTTGAGAACTTTTCTTACTTCTTCAAGGGTTTCAGATTTATCCCTTAAGAAGACTACCCAAGTGAATCTGGTAAAGTCATCAACTATTACCAAGATGTACTTTTTACCACCATGACTTTCCGTTCTGGTAGGTCCTATCAGGTCCATGTGGAGAAGTTCGAGTGGTCTAGATGTGGTATTTGAATTCACTTTTTTGTGTGAGTTCTTTGTTTGTTTGCCTATCTGGCACTCACCACATATTTTATCTAATTTTTGAAGTTTGGGTAAACCTCTTACAAGTTCTCGTTTGCTCAATCGATATAAATTTCGATAATGTACATGTCCAAGACGTTTGTGCCATAAGTCAGTCTCGTCTGTATGGACCATGTAACATGTTTGATTAGATGAGCTGGATTCACTAATAATATAGCAATTTTCAGACGTTCTACGTCCAGTTAATATTACAGAACCCTTATTGTTTAGTATTTCACAGCTTTGATTAAAAAACCGAACATTGTGGTTATTATTACATATTTGTGATATACTAAGCAAGTTGTGCTTTAGGCCTTCAACGTATAAAACATTTTTAAACACCGGAAGATTAAAAAGTTGAACCGTACCTTGGCCTATAATCTTGCAGTTGCTACCATCACCAAATGTGACTGAACCATCAGTCATATCTTTCAGATCGGTGAATAAGGCTTTGTCACCTGTCATATGCCTGGAGCATCCACTGTCTAGGTACCACTTTGAATGACTTGTTGCTTTGAAAGCAGTGTGAGCAACCAAGCAGGTGACTTTAGGAACCCATTTCATAACTGTTTTGGGTTTAGGAACATAGTTGGTCTTCTTTTGTGTATATTTGTAGGAATGACCTATAGAGTTAGATTTTAATAGCTCCTTGAGTAAATCAACTATCTTTTCAGCTAGTGGATTTCGATTCTGATTAAAGTTGACATGGCTGTTTCTAGGTTTTTGAAAAGTTTTTGAATTTTTAGAAAAATCTTGATAAATACTTTTCCCTTTTGAGTTTGAGGACTCTCCTTTAACAAACATAGGAGGAGTATACTTTTGTTTAGGAGATAAATTTTTATCATAGCCCAACCCGGATCTATCGCCACATTTTCTTGATCCGGATAATAGTTTTTCTAACTTTGGATCACCTTGGGCATATTTCCATGTGTCCTTTAAACTCAGAAGAGAAGATACTTCAGTTTTAAGATTCTCAATTTCAGATTTTAAATCAACAATTAGTGAGTTTTTGAATTCCAAATCACATTTTGATTTTTCAAAACTATCTGAAATTTGTGATTTTTCTAAGACAAGTGAATCAAAACAATTTTTGAGTTTAGAAAACTTTTCTTTTTGAAGTTTAAGTTTGACAGCAATTTTACAACTTTCCTTATATAGGGCATTGTAAGCATCTTGAAGATCATCTTCATTTTCACATTCACTATTCAGATTTTCTTCACTTGTAGAGTCATTATCTGAAAATGTGAATTTGGCTAGAGTCATAAGAGCTTTGACCTCATTGCCTGACTCGGTTTCAGAATCTTCTGATTCAGAAGAACCTTCAGAATCAGATGATTCATCCCATGTAGCCAACATACCCTTCTTCTTGGGTTTGTCCCTTTTAGGACATCTATTTGCTAAGTGCCCATATTCTAGACAGTTGTAACATTGACTATCTTTCAAAGATTTTTGAAATTTGGGTCTAAACTTCTTTTTGTCATTTGATTTTTGAAAATCAACCCTTTTCTTGCTTTTGAAAATCTTGTAAAATTTTTTAGCTAAAAGAGCCATATCATCTTCTGAATCGAATTTTCTTTTGAATTACATTTAGAAGATTTTAGTGCGATAGATTTTCCTTTAGGAGCTTTAAAGTTTAACTCGTAGGTTTGTAGTGAACCAACTAGTTCTTCTACCCTCATATTATCCGTATCACGAAGTTCTTGGATTGCGGTTACTTTAGAATTGAACCGTTCAGGAAGTGAGCGTAGTATTTTTGCACACACTTTACTTTTTAGGATTTTATCGCCAAGACCCCACATTGAGTTTACAATGTCATTCAATCTAGTGTAAAAGTCCATAAACATTTCATTTTCCTCCATATGAATTTCTTCAAATCTGGTTGTGAGGAGTTGGACTTTAGATTTTTTGACAATTGTAGTACCCTCGTGTGTCATTTCTAATACATCCCAAGCTTGCTTTGCAGTATCACAAGAGATGATTCTTTTGAACTCATCCGGTGATAGTGCGCAAGTAATTGCATTTAGTGCTTTAGCATTTGCACTACTCTCACTTTTCGAAGGGTGGTCCATTGGTAATATGGTGTGGTTTTCATAGATTTTGAACCATCAACCCCAGAACTTCCATGATAGGAGGATTCCATTCGATCACCGTGGCTTGCCACACATTTTCATCCATTGATTTGAGGAAGATCCTCATTCTGGCTTTCCAATAAGCATAGTTGGAGCCATCAAAGGGTGGAGGCCTAGTGACTGAAAGGCTATCAAAATTTGACATCTTAAATAGCTTAAATCGTTAGCTCAGGAATTAAATCCAAAAAAAACGAGCTATTAGGCTCTGATACCACTTGAAAAGGCCAAGCTATATGTCCTAGAGGGGGGGTGAATAGGACAATGCCAAATAAAAACTTATAACAGCGGAATAATAAAGAAAATGATAGCCAAATTAAATAACAATGCAGGAAAGTAAAACAACCTCAAAATTCAGATCTTGAGAGGTTAATACAAATATTATTCTAAGGACAACCTTACACCAAAAACAGAGTTTATGGTAGGACAACCTTATTTCTAGAAAGGTCTTTGTATCAAGTCTCAAATCGAAGAGGAATACATAATTAAATACAAACTGAAATGAAATAACTTGTAATTAAAAATGTATTGTTCTAAGGACAGCCATACACCATAAAAATGGCAGGGCAACCTTGCTGGAACAACTTTCAAATGAAATTGAAAAACAAGCTTATAAAGGAATAGCAGAAAGTAAATTCTAAGCTATTACAACATTCTCACAAAGCTTGAAATAATTACAACATTCACCACCATACATACATCCCACAAAAATTAATTAAAAGATTAAAAGAATAAATCAATCAACCACAACTCAAGGGATTATAGTGGTTCGCCTGTGTGTTCACCAACTGTTATACAACAGCCACATAAAAAGCTACTCCACTCCTAATATCCTCACACAGGGGATATTAGCGTTCACTAAAGATAGGTTTTCCCAGGTTCACCCAAAACCCTTACAATTGTGTCTTTGTATGTGGGCTTACACAATTAAAACCCCACTTCTGAGTTTTCCTGGCTTTCCTCGGATAACCAAAATAACAAGATTTTTCTGGCAAATCTTGAAAGAAACCAAAATAATAGAAAGGAATTTACAATATGTAAAATACGTGAATATCTCCTTCGATAGCAGCCCGGGAGAACCAAATCAAAGTAGATGATTGAATGTCCAAGTTCAATGTCCAGTACTTGATTACAATGGTTCTAGTTCTAATAGATTTTAAATTAAACCAAATAGGGCTTGCCTTAATTGATTTTGATTCCAAAGAAAGGGAATAACAATTCCTCTTTTCAAATCAGATTGGAATAACAGAAACAAAATCAATTAAAATAAAGCTAAGGAAAGAAGATATTAAATAAGCACACTTAGCTTAGATGGAGCACATAATTATCTCTCAGAAGTTCGACGAAGATTGGCTTGAATACTTTAATTAAATCGATGATTTCTTCTGAGATTCGTGCACTATTTATAGGTGAGAAGATCGGGTCTTCGACTGGTCTAGAGTGCTCTTCGACTAGTCGAAGCTCTAACAGATATTTGAAAAATTCGGCGGGATATGCTCAAACCATTCTACGACTGGTCGTAGCCCTCCTACGACTGGTCGTAGGTTTCCTTCAACTGGTCGTAGGTCCTGAATATCTTCGCTGGACTTCGAGTCGTAGATTCTACGACTGGTCGAAGATGCAGAAACACTGTTCCTACGACTGGTCGAACAGATTCTAGGACTAGTCGAAGGCTAATCGATTTTATCCGGAATTTGTAATAAACTTACGACTGGTCGAGGATTTTCTTAGACTGGTCGAAGAAAGTCTAGGACTAGTCGAAGCAGACCTAAGACTGGTCGAAGAACAGACTAATCACATGTAAAATAACATTCGGCTTATGTATCCGAAATGACCTACTTCTAAGGTCATCCTATGGTCAAACAAACCTCAATCATGAAGTATGGACATTGAAACAAGAGACCATTAAGAATGAGCCTTGAAGTCTCAGTCTTGAAGTCTTGATTTCAGCTTGAGTCTTGCCTTGTACTTTCTTTTCGGCTTGAGTCTTGTTTTGTGAGCAGTTCTTGCATTCAAGAGTCTTGTCTTGTGATCAGTTCTTTCATTCAAGATCTTGAGTCTTGTACTTGAGAGTTTTGCTTGATGTGAGCTTAGCTTGTTCATGAAGTCTTGAATGTTGATCCTTGAGAGAGCTTCACTTAAGCAGGTTATATAAAACATAACAGAGATTTTTTTACCACAAATTTGACAACTTACAGGGATATAAACTATAACACTTACATATTTGTAGGCCATCTATGAGGCCCATTACTGCGGCCTATTGATGCAGCCCACTTGATGTGTATGAGGCCCATGTGTAGGCCCATGTGTAGGGCCCACCTATTGTGTATTTGAAGCCCATGGGTTGTGACCCATTGTGATGTATTCGAGGCCCATAGGCAAGGCCTGATGTGATGTATTTATAGCCCATATGATGAGGCTCATTGAGATGTATTTCCAGCCCATGTGATGCAGCCTATAGTGTTGTGTATTGGGCCTATGTGAGCTGCTCATAGTGATGTGTATTGGGCCCATGTGAGCAGCCCATAGTGTTATGATTAGGCCCATGTGATGTGGCCCATAGTGATGTGTATTGGGCCCATGTGAACGACCCATAGTGTTGTGTATTAGGCCCATGTGAGAGGCCCATAGAAATGTGTATTGGGCCCATGTGAGCGGCCCATAGTGATGTGTATTAGGCCCATGTGAGCGGCTCATAGTGATGTGTATTGGGCCCATGTGATGCGGCCCATAGTGATGTGTAATAGGCCCATGCGAGCGGCCCATAGTGTTGTGTATTGGGCCCATGTGAGCGGCCCATAGAGATGTGTATTGGGCCCATGTGAGCGGCCCATAGTGATGTGTATTGGGCCCATATGATGTGGCCCATGGTGATGTGTAGTGGGCCCATATGATGCGGTCCTTGTGAGCGGCCCATAGAGATGTGTATTGGGCCCATGTGAGCGGCCCATAGTGATGTGTATTGGGCTCATGTGATGTAGCCCATGGTGATGTGTAGTAGGCCCATGTGATGCGGCCCATGTGACGACCCATAGTGATGTGCATTGGGTCCATATGATGCGGCCCGATGTGTGGTATTGAGGCCCATATGATGAGGCCCGATATGATGTATAAGGCCCATTCATGAGGCCCATCTTGATGTATTTGTGGCTCATTTGATAAGGCCCATTGTGATGTATTTGTGGCCCGTATGGCGAGGCCTTATGTGGTGTATGTGTGGTCCTTTAGTGAGGCCCAATGCGATGAATGTGCAGATCGATGTAATGTGTGATTTCACTATAATATATGTAATGATGTTTATGTGGGCCACTGCTTGGGAGCGATGTTGGTTAAATGTCCACATTGATGGGCAATGATGGTCAGATGTCCACATTGTGACCTTCCCTTGGGCCCATTGTGAGGCCCATTCTTGTTATGGGTAGGCTGTCTAAGCTCATCCTTGATATGAGGAGAGTACACCATCATCTTATAACATGCTTAGTATAGCTTCACAATCCATGCCCATGCGCATCATATGTATGCTTGATATGAGGAGTGATTGATCATAACACATGCCATTGGACAGATTATCATGGGACTCCCTATAGGCGAAGTTGCCCCACATGAGCGTGCGGTACGCGCAAGTTTGATGCATGACTGGATGACATAATTTATGTATCTCGCATTTTGTATATGACCACCATACGCCCTAGCGACATCAGGGCCGTAGCCTCCACAGGCATATCGTGGTTGGCAGGTTGGGATACCGAAAATCTGTTTTACATGGGGTGCTATAGATATCCCTGGGTGAAATTCCCTAAAGCCTCTTGGTTCCAGAGGTTGCTCCAATGTCTAGACCGAATGGATGCATAAACGTATGAGGGCCATATACCGTTAGCCCGCATCTCCCACTGTGTCGTGGTCGGTTGCAATGGGGTACAGCCTTACCTACTGTTGAGACTCAAATATTGTATAATTTTCCCCATTTACATCTTGGTTTTATGAACATGAATCAGCTTAATGTTCTATTTTACTCATGTATGTGTTGCAAGGTGAATTTAAGAGCTTGGATTGAAAAATGGTGCTAAAAAGCATGGATTTGATGCTCAAGAATCACCAAGGCAAGGGGTAGATCTTAGGAGACCAAGATTGAAGAATTCACATGTCAAAGATCTAAGAAAATCAAGTGAGGAATGAAAAGAATTGAAGATTTGAAGTGAAGAATCCTGAAATCGTCTTGAAAAGTGCATTCTGAAGCTCTGAAGTCTATTTTGGAAAACTGTATAGCGAAAAATCTACTTTAAACAAACTATGCAGTGATAAGTCTATTTTGGAAAACTGCGTATATTTGAGGCAGTTTTTAGGGTTTTTCAACTTTGTATGAAAATTGAAGTTCCTTACTTATAAGTAGGGCTTCCTAGGGCATTCTTAGGCATCATTCAAGGCATCCCAAAGCAAAATTTAGGATTTTTAAAGAGTTTTTAATTTTATTAGAGTTTTATAAGTTATTATTTTTTAAGATCTTTTCTATTTACATTTTTTTTTTATTTTTTGTTGCTTTTTTATTTTTACAATTAAATTATGTTTTTCTAAGTTCCTTTTAGCCCATGCTAGAAGGGAAGCACATGGGTTTAATAATTCTTTAAGATTATGATGATTGATTATTTTAATGATGAGAAGAATGGTGTATGCATGTTATCTATTATTTAGGTTTTATTTTTTTTACCTCTTGTGAGATTCATATGTTTCCATCATATGAGATCCACATTGATGGATAGACTTACTCTAGATCAATCAGATTTCCTAGATAGGAGAGGTTCTCAACCTGTTATATTTATTTGATTTTCATTATCTCATTGATATTGAATTCTTAAAGTCATTGACGCTCGAGAATATATATCAATGGTGCAAATCTATAATTTTCTAATATTTTATATCACTTATTAAAATATTTAAACTGTTTTATTTTACGATTAGGCTGACCATAGTGCTCAGATTCTAGTTGTGTTATCCAAGTCATCATGATTTTGGAACATTAACTTATGTGTGGAATTTTGAAGCTTGGGTGTTATTTTATTTAGTTGAATTACATCCATTCAAAAATCTCAAAATTAAATCATCAGTTTAGTTTTTATTGCTTAGTTTGTTTTGCATTTGATTTTTTCTTTCTCACAATTCATCTCCCTATGGGGATCGACCTTATATTCACGGGATACTACTTACGAACCTCTGCACTTGGAGGCAAGCAATCACCTGCCCGAGAGAGGGGGCAAAGCTATACTGAGTTTGACCAGCTCGAGGAATGGGTCCGCTATCGACAAGCCGAGCCTGATATTGGCAGGTGGATAGTGAGGTCTCTTCCGCTCACCTTGTTGCAAGCGATGGGGCGGCAATCTGGTTTGGAGTGTATTAGACCCTGGTGATTTCCTAGAGAGGAACCGTACTGATATGTGGATTTATTGAGTAGGAGTTGCATACTCATTCATTCATTCATTCACTATCCACTCAGGCTGGTGGTGCACAACCAATTGTTATGTACCTTCGTAATGACAAGGATTTCGGTTGGGGCACGTGACTAACCTGAGATCAGGAGTCTACTACATTGAGTCTGGCTATCCAAATTTAGGTATGGAACTGGTTTGGATAGAAGTCCCTTGTGATAGACCCCATAGCCTGCGATACTACGTACTATCATCCCGACTTCACTCCAACTTGGTCATTTCATTTGCACCGCATATTGTATTACATCCGCAACATATAGCATTTTGGGTTGCCATGTTTCTACATTGATATGGCCGTTAGCATTCATGTCTTGCATTGTATAGCCTTGGTACGGCTGATGTTACTCATGGACTTACCGGTATGTTTCTGCTTACTCTGATATTGTATGATTCACAATCTTGTCAATATTTCCTCTTACTCCGATATTGTATGATTTATGGCATGATATTGCATACTTGGCACTTACCTTATGCACACACTTTCACCACCCTCTAAGCTTTCTATAAGCTTATGCACGATAGATACGTGCAGGTAGCGTTAGGTCGCAACAACGTTGAGCTTGGAGCATGCAGCCATCTTCTGGAGCTTTGATTTTTAATATATGTATTTCCTTTTCAGCATTGTATTCAACTATTTTTATTGGTGGATATGTGATGATGATGTTGCCTTTGTGATTTGGGTAAACTTGTGGTTATACTTATTACGAGGTAAACGTATGTTGGAAAATCCTCCTTGTAGGATCCCAGGATCGGAATCTGGCATATGCACGTTAGGAGCTGAGAATGGGATACTACGGAAGCTGTCGGCACCGGATTCGGCGATTGAGAATTTTGTGAGCCCAGTTTCTGGGTTTGGGGCGTGACGTCATACCATGGGAAACAGTGGGAATAATGATTTCCATCGTTGAAACATTGCTAGCCCCACAGTGATGTTTATTTGTCATCCAACCTATTCATAAGATCACAAAAACATGGATGAAGGGAAAACACAAATATAAGCTTGATCCAAAACTTTTGTTGCCCTTGAGAATTTTTCAATGGTAGATGTTCAATTCACATTGTTTCCCATGGTGTGGTCCATTTAATCTTTGGATATGCTTCATTTTTAGACTCAGGCACTAAAATTATCTGGTAAAATGGATGGAATGAGTAGATAAAATATATAAATCTCAGTGGACCTCACAGAATTTACTCACTACGCTTAGCGTACTGAGTTACTCACTACGCAATCCGCTTTCGTGGGACAGTACCAATCCGCACCCATGATGACACCCCGATCCATAGCTCAAGTGGTAGACCGAGTGAAAGATACCTTGTTTCAACACCGAGGTCTTGATATCAATTCCCTAGTGTGGGTGGCTAACAGTGAAGTGTGAACTGACAACGAGGTGTAAAAAAAAATAAAAAATCCGTGCCCATGATGGATGGGATTGATCTCATGAAAGATCCACCCATGTGGCTCTCAGTTTAAAAAAGTAACCTCGATGGGTGCCTAGCACTAGTTACCATAGTGCTGCTCTAGGTGTAAATAGAACTGATTATGACAAAACCCCATCAGTAAAGCTTTTCCCTTTTAATTTTTATTTCGCAAGAACCAGTTTGTGGTGGACCCCATCATATGTGAAAAAAGGGGGAAGGCATTTTTTTTCTTTCTGATTCTTGTTATGCCTTTTTCATGAGCCTATTTCTAAGATAGTTCACCTTCATTTTAAAAATGGAGGTGACACTTCAACCATATACATGGTGCAATTGTATATTCATCTAGGTCCTTAAAATCTTTAACCCAACTTCAAATAGAGCATGACTCCAAAATCATGCTGATAATATGGTGGTGGCTATTCATTTCTTTGTTGCAATTTAAACCACATGCTATTTTACTTTTTAATCATTTACTTAATATCTTTATATCAAATGCACATGCTACATACCATTGATTTTCCATCCTAACCTAGATCAGTCCCCTTACATAGGGTGATTATACCTTTAATCATGTGATGACCACGGGTCTCTTCTAAGACTTGTGATAGTCATGAAAAATAGAGTAGTGAGATCCACGAACCACAACTCTCGCTTCTCAATCGCAACTCGAGGAATTACTCTTTCATAACCTATATTCACATATGTTTAAGATAACACAACATACAAACTAAGGCATGGCCATCTCTCCACCTAAGATACTTAGTCATTAAGATCTACAGTTGAAATCAATATTGTCACATCTACATGGCCAGTGGACCAGACTTACATTGGTTTTATAGGATGCAATTCCGATAAAGAGGTGGTTATCTTCTTAGAAATCTTTGGTAAGAACTTCTTGTACACACACACACATGGGGGGTGGGGCTAAGCATTGTATTCTTGATTTCTCTTGTTTATTGAAAATTTTTTGTGTTTCTACCTCATAGGCGTAGGCATATTGTTGAACCAAGTATATATCTTTGCATATTATCTCTTGTCTTTCTCTTTGGTTTTTGGGTTTTAGTTTGACTATTTTCTTTTATAGTTTTTCTTTATTTGCATCAATTGTATGTAAGTATTTTTTTTCATAAAAATTGATATTAGAGCCAAAGGTTCAGAAGCCTTTTAACACAAAAATTGATGATAGTGCTCATGTTGTAACCGTTTTCAGACGACTAGATTGAGTTCTATCAGATTTGAGATGCCAAAGTCACATAGATTCAATTATACTTGTGGAAATTGAAGATGAACATGATGATGGTAAAGGAAGGTTATGCAATTATAGTTGAAGGGGAAAAAAAAAACCCATAAATAAAGTGGGTTTTTAGGGAGAAAAACTAGTTAGTCATGGTATATCTTCTTCTTACATTAGATTATTCGGTTTTGTTTGTCATATTTAATCAAACTTCTGCCAAAGGTTTACGGGATAAATTGTAGAACTAGTACCAAAAAAAATCAATGTTAAATAAGATATTTCTCCAACAACAGTTGTACAAATTGAAGATGAAATAATCTTCTTTATAAAAACACTTGAAGAGTTTAATACCCTAAGTAGCAAACTATTGGCAATCGATTTAAAGATTGATGATGAAGAAAATGTTACACTTTATTTAATGTCAAATTCATAGAATGGTTTAATTATAAATATCAATAATGATTTAGATTAGTATAGAGTCAACAATCTCTATGTTGCTTATCTAAGAATTCTATTAAAAAATGCTCGATAAATGGTCCACATCAAAGGTGGGACTTGCATAATGGATAGTGGACATTGAAGGTGGGTCCACATGATGGACAATCGACTTCAAGGGTAGCCCCACATGATCAAGGACTCATGTTGAAGGTAGGTCACACATGATATATGGTCCATATCGAAGATGGGACCGACATGATGGATACTAGAGATTAAAAGTGGGCTCACATGATGGAGGGTTGTATAGAAGGTGGTCCCATATGATGAACAACCCATATTGGTGGGCCACACCTCCACACATGATATATGGTCCACATCAAATGTGGGACCCACATGATGGATGGTTGACATGTCCCACATGATGAACAACCCATATTGAAGGTATGCCACACACAGTAGATGATCTGCATCACAAGTGGGGCCCAGATGATGGATGGTGGACATTATAATAGATAGTTAACATCAAAAGTGGTCCCACATGATGAATGACCCATACTGAAAGTAGGCCACCCATGATAGGTGGTCCACATCAAATGTAAGACTCATATGATAAATGGTGGACATTGAAGGTGGGCCACCCACGCATAGATGGTCCACATTAAAGGTGAGACCCATATGATGAATGGTGGACATTGAAGGTGGGCTACCTGTAAGACCCGTATCCTAGTCCATACCATTCCGTTGGCTTCCGCGGTCCTTCCGGTCGAATTTCGGCAATCCTCGACCTATGTCCAACGTTTGCGCACGAACCTAAGCTAGGTCCTGCACACCGACGTCGGCTCGATTCGAAACTTGTATCATAGTGACCGCACCGTCGCCGTGGTTCTAATGCCGTGACTCGCACACTAAATTGATACCCAGGCTAGGAGATGTGGGCCTGCGTTCATTCCGAAGAAACGTCGCGCGTTGCGAATATCGAAGGAATCTCTACGATATGTCGCATCAATCAATGTCAAGTACAAGCCTTACCCAAAGTACAACAGCTCATCCCCACCTTTTCAAAAGTCTACTCTCTCTTTCCACCTCACCATTCCCTTTTACAATTTTCAAACTCACCCATACCTCTTTTACAAATATTTCAAACTAAACCATACCCTCCCATCTCCTTCCTTACATCATCCCATCCATATCACTCCCATCATCTCACTCTCTCTCTCATTTCTCAAATCTCTCAAGAAACCAAAAACTCCATACATCCAAGCTTCTCCCTCCCAAATGCCAAGTGTGGCCCACTTTCCCTACTCTCTCATCTCCCATCTCAACCGTTGATCCATCATCTACTACCATCAAAGTTGAAGGCAAGGAGCTTAGGAGCCTAAGGGAGCAAGGAGAAGGCCTAGAAGTGGGTGATCTACTGTTGTTTTTTATTTTAAGGGCCCACTTGTTGTGGGACCCACTTGATGTATGCACTGTGTTTGGGAGGGCCCAATAGTGGCGGAGTCTCTCCCCTTCACGTCTCTCTCTCTCTCTCTCTCTATCTATCTATCTATCTTTCCCAAGAATGATGTGGGCCTCACCGAATCATGTTAAATCTACTCCATCCATCAAACGGTGTGGCCCACCACATTTCAGGTGAAATCCACCGTCCATTTTGGGATGGTGGGAAGTCCCACATGCTATATATTATGTTTATTATATATATATATATATATATATATATATATATATATATATATATATATATATATATATATATATATATATAACATATATACATGCATGGTGGGCCACGTACATGTGGGACCCACCATGGTGCATGAGTTGTATCAACACTGTTCAGCATCCAGGGACGCTGGACGTGCAGCCCTGGACGGGTGTGGCTAACGTGGAGTGTATGTACTGACATGGGTGTGTACTAATAAAGCTAACAAAATTTACTTTTGGGATAGGCTACCCATGTAGGCTCCACCTTGATGTATGAGGCTGATCCACGCCGTCAATTCCATTCTTCAGCTCATTTAGGCGTTGAGCCGAAAAATGAAGCTGATCCCATTTTCTGGTGGGCTATACCATAGGAAATAGCGGTATTACCATTGAAACGCACCTTGATCCTTCTATTTGCCAAAAACAGGCCACATATTGGACTCATTTGGTCGGTCTTGGACCGTGGAATCTAATGGTTGGAGTGGATTCATCTGATGCGGGCCCTACAGGGGAAAACCATACAATTTCACATTTAAAAAAAAAAAGGGAAGGCAGCAGCACCTACTGCTGCCGCTGTCAGTAGGCGGGCGGATGGATGGGCTGGCCCCCCACGGCCCCAACTGTGGGCCCCACCGTGATGCGTTTTGAACATTAACACCATGCATTTGATGGGTCCCCTCGGACCAGGAGGCCACCCCAAAAATCAGCCGTATACGGAATTCAAGTGGGCCACACCATCTAAAACCATGTGAAGACATGCCTAAAACATATAAAATCACTTGGTGGGGCCTACCTGAAATTTGGATGCGGCTGAAACTTGGTCTGAACCCTCAGCCAAGTGGGACACACATAATGGGTTGGCTAGATTTGTGCACCACATCAGGGTGGACTCCCTGTCCACGTGATAAAAAATATATTTATATATATATATATATATAATAAATGAAAAAAATATCATGGTGGGCTCCCTGACCGTGTGACCCTATCAACAGGTTGTATGGCAAATAAACGTTATGGTGGGCCCCAGTCCCACCCAGGTCCATGTGACCTTATGAACTATTGGATGACAGATAAATATCACAGTGGGCCCCCAAGTCCACGTGACCTTATGAACATATTGGATGCAAATAAACAATACAGTGGGCCCTACCCTGGTCCACGTGACCTTATGAACAGTTGGATTGCAAAATAAACATTATGTTGGGCCCTAGGTTGGTTGGAAAATAAACATTATGTTGGGCCCTAGGTTGGGTGGAAAATAAACATTTCGATGGGCCCTAGGTTAGGTGGGAAATAAACATTATGGTGGGTCCTACTTAGGACCCACTTGTATATGAATTGTGTCCACACCTTTCATCAGTGTGGACCTCCACCATGAAGTATGTGATTTATCTATGCCTTCCATCCCTATGGGACCTACCATAATGCATATGTTTCATCCTAACCATCCAACCATTTTGGAGGATATTTTAAGGCCATGTGATAAGGCCCATCTTGGTGTGTTTGTGGGCCGTCCGTCGAGGCCCACCTTGATACATACAAGGACCACTTTGATTTGTATAAGGCCCATATTATGAGGCCCATTGTGATGTATGCAAGGCCCATGTGACTAGGCCCATCTTGATGCATTGTGGCCCGTCGTTAAGGCCCACCTTGATATATATATATATATATATAGATATATATATATATATATATATATATATATATATCTATATATATATATATATATATATATATATATATATGAGACCCATGTATGAGGCCCATTTGATGTACTGTAGGCCCATGGGTTAAGGCCTAATAGGACGTATATAAGGCCCATTGTAGTGTGATTCCACCATGGTATATGTGTTGATTTTATAGCGGGCTATACCTTGAGAGCAATGATGGTTTGATGTCCACATTGTAAGGATGATGTCGGTTAAATGTCCACATTGTTACTCTCTCCCTAGGGCCCATTAATAGGCCCATACCTGTAGCATATAGGCCGTCTAGGCCCATCTTCATTTTGATCAGAGCCCATCACCACATAACATGTATAGTATAGATCCATGATTCATGATTATATGCATCATATGTATGCCTGATATGAGAAGTGACTGATCATAGCATATGCCTTCGGGCAGATAGTTTATGGGCTCCCTGACAGGCGGAGTTGCCCCACATGAGTGCTCCGTACGTGCAGAATTTTTGCTTGTCTGATAGTATGATTCATGCACTTACATTAGTGTGATTGTGATTACTGTATGCCCTAGTGACATCAGGGCTATAGCCTCCACAGACACATCGTGGGTGGCTGGATTGGATACCAAAAATATTGTTACTAAGCATCGGGGCGCCATAGATGTCCCTGGGTGAAAATTCCTAAACCTGATGGTACCAGAGGATGACTCCAACGTCAGGGTCCTCATTTGGGCAGATTCTTATGCCCTATTTACAGTCTAATTAGGATAGATTTAAAGGTCATCATGTGGCCTAATTTTGGACAATTTTTATGGCTCATTAATGGACATATATATGGTTGTTCAAAGGTCCAGATTTGGACAGATTTATGGACCGTCTAAAGGTCCAAATTCGGCCAGTTTTCTGGACCATCCAGAGGTTCATATTTGGACAGATTTCTGGACCGTCCAATGGTCCAGAAATTGGCCAGATTTAAGGTCATCCAAGTTCCATATTTTGAACAAATTTGTGAGCCGTCTAATAGTCCAAAAATTAAACAGATTTAAGGCCATCCTCGCTGTCCAAAATGGACAGATTGTGGGCCTTTCTCATGGTAAAAAATTGGGCAGATTTGAATCACAATAAGCATACAATAATAAAAAGAAAAAGAAAGTATGGATTAGGATTAGGGACTCATACTCTTTGCGGACGAGTAGGGCAGGGACGAGCGTGCAGGGCAAGGACGACGGATGAGTAGGGCAGGGACGAGCGTGCAAGGCAGGGACGATGGACGAGTATCTCCACCCTTTGCGTGTAGCGGACCAGCGGTGCAGGGCACCGGACAGGCCACAGGGATGAGAGAGAGAGAGAGGGAAGAAGAGGGACGGCCGGACAGGGGACAGGGGAGGAGTGAGAGAGAGAGAGAGAGGGAAGAAGAGGGACGACCGGCCGGTCGCTGAGAGAGAGAGAGAGAGAGAGAGAGGGAGAGGGAAGGGGGTTTTCGTTTTTGAACGGGCGCTGTTTGAAAACGACCCAGACGAGTAGGGTTTTTTTTAAAAGCGAGTTATATATACCGGTACACGAGTCGAGTACGAGTCGAGTACCGAGTCGAGTACTTCTCAACTCGTACTCTACTCGTTTTCTAAACGAGCCTTATAAACTCGCTCGTACTCGGCTCAAAATCACACGAGTTGAGTCCGAGTCGAGTATTCCGAGTCGAGTCGAGGGCCGAATACCAGGAAGCTGCGTCTCCTACTGTGTCGTGGTCGGTTGGAAAGGGGTGTGGCCTTACTCGCCCGAGAGTAGGGGGCAATACTAGGCTAAGTTTGACCAGCTCATGAATGGGTTCACTATCGACATGCCGAATAGGTATTGACAGACTATTGGCCAGGCGGATAGTGAGGTTTCTTATGCTCACTTGGACTGTGCGGCTAGGAGAGCGGCAATGCCACTTGGAGTGTACTAAACCCCATTGATTATCTAGAATGAGAACTGTACTGATATATGATGAGGATTGACATGCTTGAGTTGCATCTTGCATCGCATGGCTGTGTTATGACCGATAGCATTCATATCTTACACCGCATAGCCTTGGTACGGCTGATTGCATTCATGTACTTATCACCATGATTCCGCATTACTCTGACCATGCATTCTGAGCACGCTTATATTACGCACATACTTACACTACCCTCTAAGCTTTCTATAAGCTTATGCACGATTGATGCGTGCAGGTGACGCCAGGACGCAGTCGTAGCCTTGTCAGAGTTGGAGCGTGCAGTCGAGCTTTTGGAGTTCCTGTTATTATCATCACCTTGTATTTTTCTTTTATACGCATTGTACTCAAAAGTTTTTTATCATAGTAGATTTTGTGATGGTGTTCTTGTGGTTATTGTTCGTGGGTTATGCTTATGGTTATGCTCATTACAATTAAACGGATGATTTGAAATCCTCCTTGTAACATCTCAGGATCGGAACCTGGTGTATGGGTGCCGGGAGCCAAGAATGGGGTACTACGGAGGCTGTCGGCGCCAGATTCGGCGATCGAAAATTTTCTGAGCCCGATTTCCGAGTTTGGGGCGTGACACTACCTATGATAGATGATCCACATCAAAGGTGAGACCCATATGATGAATGGTGGGCATTGAAGGTGGGCCACCCATGATAAATGGTCCAAATTAAAGGTGAGACCCATATGATGAATGGTGGACATTGAAGGTGGGGCGCCAATGATAGATGGTCCACATCAAAGGTGAGACCCATATGATGAACAACCCATATTGAAGGTGGGCCACACCCAATACATGGTCCACATTAAAGGTGGGACTCACATGATGGATGGTGGACATTGAAGGTCGGCCCACATGATGAATTATTGTTAATATTGAAGGTGGTCCCACATCATGAATGATCCATATTAAAGGTGGGTCACACATGATATATGGTACATATCAAAGGTGAGACCCACATGATGGATGGTGGACATTGAAGGTAGGCCCACACGATGTATGGTTGACATCAAAGGTGGGCCCACATGATGAATAACCCATATTGAAGGTGGGTCCCACAAGATAGTCCACATCGAAGGTAGGCGCACATAATGGATGATTCATTTTAAAGGTAGGTCCCACATAATGGATGATCCGCATCAAAGTGTGACCCCACATGATAGACGATCCACAACAAGTGGGCCTCACCTAACAAATGGTCCACATCCAAGGTCTTGTATGATGGATGGACATATCTAAGGTGACCCAACATGATGGATGGTTCACATTGAAGGTGTGCCCCACATGATGGAAGGTGGACATCAAAAGTGGACCCCACATGATCGATGGCCCATATCAAAGGTGGGCCCACATGATGGATGGTCCACATCAATGGTGGGCCAATGGATGTGGAAATTAAAGTGGGCCCTACATTATGGACTACCCATATCAAAGGTAGGTTCCATCTTTGGTTGCCCATTTATCTTGATTGGATGATTTTGGTTATCTAATAGGTAGGAAAATGAATAGTCCATGTTATTCCCTAGACGCCTCATCTAAATCGCACGATACTACTCCTAGACTATTTGGTCATACCTTGATAAAACTGCACTTGGAACCCTTAATCACTAATGGACGCTTGCCTAAATCAAGAAGTAGGATCCCCAACACACCATGGACAGAGTCACCGAACATGGTCAAAAGATTTCTAGCCCTTAGCCCATCAGTAAGAACCCATGCTCGACACCCACTAGGATCTATAACCCAGGCATTATTCTAATAAAGTTGCACTTATCCATCAAATGAAGCGTTGAAAACCAACTAGAAAAGAGACGTTAAGCCTAAATTTCCCTCTATAGATAATAAATGGCTTAGATCACCCGACATCGTGATTTAAGCCACCACTCTTACAACAGTGAGAAAATGACAAGTATCCATTGTCGACCCACCACTAGCCTACGATTTCACTTTATAAATTCGACCCCCAGCAATCGCTCTGGAAGGGAGGGCAGAAGGGGAATGACAGAGGGATACAAAGCCAACCAATGAAACAAAGTTAGGTGTCCCATATCCTTCCTAAATATTTGAGAAGTCATACCTCGATACCGAGGTCCTATCGAGTTAAAAAATCATCTCTCAGAAAGTCAACCAATCAGAGGAGGTCAATTAGGTTATGACTATGGTCAAAATTAAGGACGCCTGATAATCCCTTTTGAATAAAAAGAGTGTCCAAATTTTTTCCCACATCTCAATCAAGCTCAGAGTGCATTCCATTCCATGCATTCTAAACATATCATTTCTCATCACTTACATCCTTACTTGATTTAACTTTATGCATCATTTTACTTATTTCATTCGATATTAGGGATCACTTGGCTTTGCGAAGTAAGGCTAGGGTTCTGTAGACATCCCACCCAGGCTAATATCTTAAGAAAGCTAGGACAATCTGGGAACCGTGATCCAAACCCCAACCAAAGCTGAGCCATCACAAGCCATCATTTAAGCCAAAGCATACCCAAACCTTCACCCACGATCAACCCATTTCTCAGGCCATTTTCAGGTCACAATCGAGCCAATTTTGAGCCATTTTTAAGTCAAATATCCAAAATGGACTTTGTTTTGCTCTCAAGACCCAAAAAAGGACCCATCGGCCCAATTTCAAGAGAAATTGTACCCGAGCAGTAGTTTGACTACCTCCGGCGGTAGTTAAACTACCGCTTCCTCTCAAATAATGTGCGCGGAGCCAGCCAAACGAGTTTCGGACTAAACCCAGCCCGAGCGTCCGATTACCTTCGCTCGTTGGACGCATGTGTCCTTCGAGCAACAGCTGTCTTTGTACTCAAAAGTCAACTTTCATGTGAAATTACCCCTCCAACCTACCTTATTTACCATTTTACCACCTCTAATAGCCAATGAGAGCATACCACATGGCATTCCTCTCTCCTCAACCAATCTCAAGCTGCCATGTCAGCTTTTACCCCTCCAAAACCCAGCAATTATAGCAATGCCATCAGAAAAGGCTACAAATAGCCCTCTCCTCTTCATATTTCACAACCACTTCTCATTTTCAAAATCCAAGTGAGGGAGAGAGAGAGAGAGGAGAGACAGAGAGAGGAAGAGAGTGAGGGTGAGAAGGAGCTCCCAAGCCTCAAAGTTCAGATTTTTCAGCTACCCCTTAGCCTCCTCCCAACCATCTCAAACCCTAAGTGTAGCCCGGATTGATCATAATGCAACCCATGTCTTAGCCTATTCAAGTTCAAACCAAAGATCTTTTCATTTTACATACAAGCATTCATCATGACATCTATTCCCTTCTCAACCCCCTGCTTCTCTAGATCTCTAGTGAACGTATGCTTTGTGACTTACCGTACATCGGATCCTGTCACATCAGAAATTTCTAGTGATCTAGTCAACTTTCTTTACTTTTTGCATAGGCATCATCACATCCACCCTTTAGACACATCATTGGACATATGCTCTGTGCCTTGTCGAAATCTTGGATCTTGCCGCATCATAAATCCGTGTGTGCCTAGTCCTAATCCGACTGTATCATTTATCCCTTAAGATTTCTTACCACACTAAGTAGAGACTGTATATTTGTATGGGCAAAGAGGGTGCCTGACACCTTCCCTCTTTGTAACCGAGGTCCCTTATCGAAAATCTCAGATCGCAGACCAGGAGTCAATCTAAGGTAGGAGAGTCTTCGAATTTCTCAAACCTTATATATTCCGTGGGTTTTAGCCGACTGCGGGATTCTGAGATTAATTGGCTAATGACAACTCCAACATCCACAAATCAGCTTAATCACCCCCACCACCAAAATAAAATAATTTAAATCCACATGGGCGCCGATTTTCAGTGTCCACAGAATGGTGACTCCACTGGAAATTTGTTAGAGCGCATTAGCTGAGACCCGACTCGAAAGTGTGTGGTATTCCAATCTCAAGGGACATTCATCATTGCATTCATATAAAAAATATATATACATAACAGTCATGAGACAAATAAACAAACAAACTAAAAAAAATATCAATCTTTGGCTTACACTTGTTTGGGCATCAATCCTAGCCACGACTACTCGATCCCATGCAGCTATGGCTACCCATGAAGAAGAGTCAGCAGCTCTGCTAGCTCCTAAAGCATCAGCATTAGCATCGGCACTGGCATCGACACCTCTGACAGCTCCAACAGACTCACCAACTACTGTAGCCATGAATGAGATTGCCCAAAGTTTTCGAGCATTGTAGGAGCAACTACTTCGCCTAGTGTCAGGCATCATACCAAACATGCAGGCAACATAGCCTAGTGTGTAAAACAACTCAATCTCATAAACTCCTTTTACTTTCTCCCTCATTCCTCCAATAAATCTTGTTCTCCCTTTTCTTGTAGAATCAACCCAACATACAAACGGGAGCAACCCTCCCACACATCTTCCTCCTAATAGGAGATCCAATCAATTCCAATGGGCAAAACCCCTCTCGACCGGTCCATCTGAAATTAAAGAGCTCCGAGAGCAATTGCAAGATATGCAGAGGAAGCTATAGAAGCAGCAAGGGGTGGATTTCTCATCCACCAAGTTTAAGGATCTTTGTCCCTTTCCTGATGCAACTTTGAGGTACCAAAATTCAAAAGATATAATGGTGTGGAGTGTCTTATGGACCATTTAAGAGCATTTTGTGGAGAGCTTAATACTACGGTAGGTAATGACGGAGCGTTGATCCGTTTGTTTAAAAAATCCTTAAAAGGCGATGCATTAGATTGGTACACATCATTAGACTACCATCGAACTAAAACTTGGGAATAACTTTCTCAAGCTTTTATTGATCATTTTGTGTGTAATCTTAATGTAGCACCCAAAAGGGTGGATCTCTTAAGGCAGAGGAATGATGAGTCATTGTCAGCTCACATTGGACGATGGCAGGCAATGGCCACTAGAATGAAAACACCCATTGATGGCGAGGAACAAATCTACATGATCATCCACTCGGCAAACCCGAGTATCTCTGCATAGTCTCCTATCAATATGCCAACTTTACCCAACTCATCCGTATTAGGGAACAAGTCGAAGCCAGAATAAGGGCTGGGATGATCTCCCCTTAGTGGCCTCATCAAGCCTCCCCAGTACAACTGATAGTGGAAGGAAGGTCTACTGGATACAAGAACGGTAACAAAAATGCTCCTGACCCCCATCCAATAGAAGAAGACAATCTCATCGCCTCTACCTAAGGTGCTTAATTCGCTCCTCAAGGTGGACAATAGCAACAACAACAGCAAAGGGAGATTCCTCAGTACCCCAATCATGGTCAGCAGATGAGGATGACCTGGGAACCAAGGCAGTTTACACCAATAGCCCAAACTTACAGTGAGATACTAGCCATGCTAGTCCAAAGGCAAATACTTACACCGGTACTGTTTAGGTCCCCACCAAACCCTTTGCCACCAAACTATAATGAGAATGAGTACTGTGCATACCACCAATCCCGAGGCCACACAACAGATCATTGTTTCACCCTGAAGCATACGGTCCAAGATCTAATTGACAACCAAACAATTGTGGTTACCTCTCCTGTTGTTGCCACCACCAATTACAACCTCCAGAATCTCCTACCACTGTATCAAGTAAGCCCCACCTCATTGGGCACCCCTACTACTAACAGCATCCAGGGGGAATCACCTTGCCATCCAGTTCAATCCATTCATACAATCACCACCAACTCGACACCAATACTTCCAAATATGCAAGGGGCATGCCCATCCAATCCAATCTCTGCGCCCTTAAATATGCAAGGGGCATCTCCAGCTGGTCCAATCTTCGTGCCCTCAGAGCCACCCCCAATCAATTCAATCCATATATCTCTATCTCATAAGGGGCACCATCTGCCTATCCGACCCTTGCTCCAACTATCATGCTCCAAGAAAAATCTCCTTCCCCAATCAACATACCACATGCCCTAGCAAAATCAAGGCCCAGCTTCAATCATGCGGTAACTTTCCAGGAAGGATATTCTAGTACTCAAAAGGGTTTACCTAGATCTACTCAGTCTTCAATCCTTCAAGAGAAGTGTAACACCCTGATTCTCATAACCTGAGGATGATCGCTCGAGCACGAGAATCCTAAGGGTTACATCATACTGTGTAACTACCATTCCTCTAATGTCCAACACATTTCATAATATCAACACATAGTTGCTATTTAAACGAGTTCATCATGTGTGAGTGGAAGTAAAGATAAAGCAAGTAACGTTAGATCCCTCGGTAGAGGATTTTTAATTACAAACTTTAAACTAAAGTAAATGAAAGTAGTGTCTGAAATATGAAAGCAAATAGATCATATGTCATCAGTTGAGCTCCAACGGCTCAATCGTGTCAGCATACTATCCTTTCTCTCCATACTCCTCATCAGCTGTACCAGGGGTGTCGTCATAAGCGCCATCTTCCTCCGTCATACTTGTGTCTATTTGGTGCAACCGCACGATTGGGTGAGTGAAAACTCAGTGGTAATTTCCCTCATAGATTCAACCATAACACATCATTCCAATATAGGTTAACATATCATATTCGATTCATAAGGCAGTACAACTACATATGCATGTGTATGAATGTATGAATATATGTTCAAGTCACAGATCTAGGTATGCACATCCAGCTATCAAAATAAAAGACCGCCCGTGGTAGGTAAACTACCTGAAAAAAGCCATGAAGGTGAGTGCGCCCAAGGACGACCTCCTGGAAAAATACTCGGGGTATGCCCGAGGAGGTATTAGAATCCTAAAAAAGCCTCATAAAAGAAAGGAGCGGCCCATAGTGGTGCAAATGTGCATACTCTGATGGTTGAATTTACGTAATAGAACCTTTAGCAACCCAACAAGATGTGACTTACAATGAACACTTGAAAAAGCTCTCATGTGATGCGTGGATGTTATGCACCATGACACTTATGTATGCTTCATTAATAAGATAGGAATGTCCATCAAATTGTAAGCACAAAACATCCATCCATGAATTCAATGTGGCTTTCCATAATTTCTTCACATTCAATGAAGGCTCACCAAACCTCATGTTATGCCTCAAGTGAGCTTATGAATTATTTAAGGGTCCTTTTATATTTCTAAAGGAGCCGTCTCATATACATTCCTTGCACAACTCACAATGTAATATGAAATAAGAGTTGTAAGACCCAAGTTATATTATTAGAATTAAGCTCATGATATGGAGACGACAAGAGGAATTTTAGTACTATGATCAATCCATAACAACTATGAGAGATGAAATTTATATCCTTACTTGGAGCACTACTTGGGGACAAAATCGCATTTCCCATATTGTAGGATCTATCCCTATAATAGCATCAAGTAAGCTAGAAACCAGAGAATATAGCAAGTCATGAAGTAATTTTTCACTATACAGTTTATAGATAATCTGGCATGAAGTTTCATGTTCTCATCGTGTGTAATGAAAAATTAATCATAGGCAATTAATTCTAAAGCATGGAAATTATGATACAATACTTTCTACACATAATCAAAGGAGCATGACATTAAAAGATTACTTTATGGAAATTCACTCAACTAGGAATTATGCAACTAGGAATAATAAATCTCTAAAATTCTCAATAATGGGTATTTAATCTACATGGGAATTTATGAAGGGAAGAAGCTATGGGGGATGCTCCTCACCTTGCTGTTGTTCTCAGAGTTGATTGGAGGGGATTATCCTTTAAGGTGGCAATGGCTAACAGTACCTGTTGTAGTACATTACAGGGTTCTAGTAAGTCATTGTAAGGTTCCAGCGAGTCGACACCGAGTTGACTCAGCTAAGCACCACTAGATAATTTTCTTTTCTAAGAAAACTCACCTATTGTAGTAACTTGTTGGGGGTCTTGGATGTATGGTGAGTGCTTCAGATTTCAGGTGAGGGACATGCTCTGATTGCCTATTTCAGAGGTTAATCACTGAGTTAACTCAGTTAGGTGAACAACTAGTTTTGGATATAAAATTACGATAGAGGTAGGCCTGGTTTTGTTACCTGGGTAACGATTGCTCTCTGCCGTTGAAGGGAGGATGGTTATCTTTTAGTGCATTCAATTGGAGGCGTTCCTGGGGTATCATTACAATGCATTAGTGCTGGGTTAACTTGGACTGGTGTTGAGGGCCAAATATTGCATATTAGACCCCGGTTATTGCCTGAATTTATGAACATTGTACTGTTTAATGCCTTGCTTTAATCGTGTTTGTGATACAAGGTGTATTTAAGAGCTTGGACTACACAAGGGTGCTAAAAGCATGGATTTAATGCCCAGAATTCACCAAGGCAAGGGACGGACCTCAGAGGACCAAGATCGACAGATTTGCATTCCAGGGATCCAAGAAAATCGAGAAACTGAAGCTCAAGTAGCCCGAAAGACGTCCGGAAGGCAAGATCACAGGGTTCCCACCATCCATTCAGCTTAAAACTCTATGTGGCCTGAGGATCATAAATTAACCGTACATGTAAAAAATCAGCCATTGGATTGCTGTAGAAGTGGCCCAACAGATGGATCAGCCCTTTAAATCCTTAAGTGGGGCCCACCTGATCTCTGGATACGCTTCAATTTTGGACTCAACGCCTTAATTGAGGTGAAAAAATAGATGGACGGAGAGGATTTCTCATAAACGTCATGATGGGGGTGTGCGTATGCACAGCACACTTACACACGACATGCACCAAAAATTGAAAACGGGTCAGCGCACGCTGACCCGTCTTCCTCTCTCCTCTGCGAAAGAATGGATAGCGTCTTTGCGCTATCTGTCCATTTTTCACTAGTGGGCCCCACTCGTCATCCTTTTACAAGATCTGGACCGTCCATTACGTCCATAGGGGAGGCTGGACCCTTGCCTAGGTGTCCTTATGTCCCCATGCATGCACACATGTGTAAATCGCGATCAAATGCAAGATGAACGGTGGAGTAGAAGATCTCGTGGGCTACACCGATTTCACTAAAAAAACACTCATTCCCGGATGGTTTTTCGTCCTGAAACAAATGGACGGAGTGGATTTTCCATTTGGATTCAATAAGTGGGCCAACGCAAGTAACAGAGTTGACGAGCGTCGACTCTGTTTCGCAACAGAGGCTGCAGTCCTTTCTTGTGGGCCTCCATGTACCATGATCCATATAATCGGAACCGTCCATCAGGCTTAAAAGGGCCCTATAAACATGTATTAGGCGTCAGAATCGCGGAATGAAGTGCAGGCGGCTGTTGATATTCCAAAACGCAGAATAGATGGTGTAACAAAATAAACTGTGGGCCACCACGGTTTTAACCAAAAATCGATCAGGTCTGAATGGTTTTTCTTAAGTAATCCGGTGGACGGTGTGGATTTCTTGAAAGGTAGTCAAAGTGGGCCCCACCGAGAGCTCAGCGCAGCTCTTGTGCGTATGTTACGTACATCTAAAAATTTTGGACGTTCCGGACAGTGGTGGCCCATCTCCGTTGATCTATTTGATGATCCAGACCATTCAAGTTGCAGATTCTGGGGTCTAAACTCCTCCTAGGTGGTCGGATCGACCGGACTGGCTTCACTTTCATCTTGCACTTGTTCCAAACGCAACAAAACTATGAGTTTTCATGCGCAGAAGCAGAGTTCCGCGAAGAGTCTGCTGCGAATGGTAGAGCACAACGGAGTCGGTTCACCGACTCTAGATCTATAAAAGAGGAGAGGGACGGGAGAAGAGTGAGGCTGGAAATCCTGGACAGGGACGAGGACGGGCAGCTATGGAGGCATCATCAGCACCAAGTAGTGTCTTTTATTTTTCTGTTTTATTTTTTCTTTCTTTTAAGGGTAGCCTAATTATGTTGGGTTGAACCTCTTAGCTAGGGCTAAGAGGTGAAGCTTGTAGTGTGATTGGGTTATTAGCTTTGCTTTGATCCAGAATTATTGAACTCTTGTGGATTTTAATTTGATTATTAAGGAATACTTTTAGTTTTTAATGGTTTATTGTGACTCAAATTACAGTAAATCTGCAATAGCTTTGAGTATGTTCTTTCCATTATGAGATTGTGAACTTAGGAGGCCTTGTTGTTCACCATTGTCTCCTTGGCATGGTTGGGTGATGAAACCCCTTCCTAACTTTCACAATTCTCTTGTGATTGGTTGTGGGTTTGGTAAATTATTATTGTTTGTCATAGTCTCCTGGGCATGGTTAGGTGATGGGATCACTTCCAAATCTACACCAATCGTATCTGTTGATGATTAGATCCATGAGACATTCAGAGATCTAACAAATCTCTTCTTACCAACTAGATAGGATGGGACTCTGATTCCAGTTGTGTCCTTGAATCAATATAAGGTAACTTCCCAATTGCTACAAGTGGATCCTTGGCACCCTAGTTCCCATATTTATTTTTATTAGTTTTTAATTAATTTATTCACAATTATTCCCTCATAATCGCTTGATTTACATTACATCTTAGTATAGTTCTAGTTCTATTTAGTTTTAGATTACGTACAGGTTTCAGTCCCTTGGGATTCGACCTCGGTCTTACCGAGTTTATTACTACATCACAACCCTTTACTTGGGGAGTGAACAACTGGGGATACGAAGATTCCGAACTCAGTTGGGTTTTTACTCAGTTGACTCTTTAACGAGTTAAGTGCAAAACCCGTTGGAAGGAATGGGGTCTAGCGATATTACTTGGACAGAGAGCAGCTCTAACTGGTAGAGTGGAGTAGGAAGGAGTGCGACTCATGACAGGCCTGGCAAAGTTGATCTCACGAACGTGACTCACTGTTGCTAGCATGGCTCTTTCCTTTGCCTCCAAATTGCTCATGACTTAGCTGTAGAACGGGTCAAAAATTAGTTCTGACTTGCCCCCTATAGAGCCGAGTGAAGCAGCTTGTAAGACCTTTATCCTAGCCCGTACTATTCCGTAGGCTTCCGCGGTCATCCTGGTCGAATTTTGGCAACCTGCGATAGATTATCGGCGTTTGCGCACAACCCTGAGACGTGTCCCATATATCTAAGTTGGCTTGACCTGAGACTGGTACCAGTGCGACCGCGCCTTTGCCGCGGTTCCGATGCCGTATCTTGCACGCTGATGCGGTACCCAGGCCGGGAGATGTGGGCCCGCGTTCAGTTCGAGAAAAAATGCCACGCATTATAGATTCCGAGAGTATCTCTACGATAGGTCACATCAATCCATCAATAAATGTCAAGTACAGAACCTTACCAAGCCCATTCCTCACCCATTCCCCAAGTCAACTCTCTCTTATATAACCCATACCCATCTCATTCATTTCTTACCTCAAGTCAACAAACACCATGCCATCTCATCCCATCACCCCACCTCACCACTCCTC
Organism: Magnolia sinica; assembly: GCF_029962835.1. Lineage (NCBI taxonomy): Eukaryota > Viridiplantae > Streptophyta > Magnoliopsida > Magnoliales > Magnoliaceae > Magnolia > Magnolia sinica. Next base: position 65,247,587 of record NC_080589.1, on the reverse strand, counting down.
TCTCTCTCATTTCCTCCCAAGCAACCCACATCCAAGCTCTCCATGAGAGGAGCCAAGTGTGGCCCACCTTCCTACCACCCAATCCAACCCTTGGATCATCATCCCAACCATCAAAGTTGTCCCCTCAGAGCTCTAGATTGCATAGGTGGAAGAAGTGCAAGAAGATCTAAGGTGGGTGCTTCTCTCTCTCTCTCCCTTAGAATGAAGTGGGCCCCACCAATATGTTAAATCTACTCCATCCATCACATGGTGTGGCCCACCACATTTCAGGGAGATCCATACCATCCACTCTAGGGACAGGGGGAAGTTCCACACACTGGATTAAATGATATATTATATTATATTATATATATATGCATGGTGGGCCACATGCAGGTGGGACCCACCATGATGCTTGTGTTATGTCCATGCCATCCAGCGTCCAGGGACACTGGACGTGATGGAGGCTAACATGGAGTGCGTGTACTACCATGAGTGTGTACTAACAGTTAATATATATATATATAAAATATATATTATATTTAACCTTTGGGGTGGATCACTTATTTAGGCCTTACCTTGATGTGCATATCAAATCCACACCGTCCATTCCATTTCTCAGCACATTTTAGGCATTGAGCCAAAAAATGAGACTAATCTGATTATCTGGCGGGCCATGGCATAGAAAACAGTGTTTGCTATAGTTGAAACCCACCCTGATGTCTCTGTACCCAAAAACACATCAAATATTGAGCTTGATAGGTCTGTCTTAATCTGTAGAAGACAATGGGTGGGGTGGATTTGACTGATGTGGGCCCCACCTAGGAAAAACCCTAAATAAACGAAAAATAAAATAAAATAAAATAAAATATATTATGCAGCCGGACACTGCTGCCTAAGGATGCGCAAGCAGCGTCCTGTGCTGCTTGGCGTGAAGGGCAAGGATGTGGGTCTCATGTGTGGGCCCCACCATGATGTACTTTGAACATCAATGCCCTGCATTTGGTGCCCCTCCGTCTGGGACCGTGGGCCACTCCAAAATCAGCCATACCTGGAGTTCAGGTGGCCCACATCACAAGCAACAATGAGATTAAACGGCTGCCATTAACACCCTTTTGGGTATCACAGAAGTCTTGGGTCAATACGAAATTTATTTTTCCTCTGCATCCAGGGTCCCTGTGACCTGATCAATGGGTTGGATTGGAGATAAACATTATGGCGGGCCTCACGTGGAACCCACTAAAGATGTATGTGTTTTATTCACACCCTCCACTGGTGTGGACGGTGGAACCCACCACGGTGTATGTGCTTTACCCACACCGTCCACTCCATTGGCTGGACGGTCAATGGACCCCCACCTTGACGCATGCGTTGTATCTATGTCGTCCAACCATCTTTAGAGATGTAGATGGGTCTCATAAGTGGTGCACGTGCCTGAAATCCAAGCCGTGTACACACTGTGGGACCTACCGTGATGTAATGCTTTATCCATATCATCCATCAGAGCAGCATGGCTGCTGTATGCACGCTGCAAGTTCTAGGGGCCTAGAAATGAGGGATGTGTTATATCCCAACTGTTCATCTGGGCCACACCTTGATGTATATATTTTGTCCAACCATTGGTCAGGTGGGCCACATCACAATAAACAGTGGAGATTGAACGTCCACCACTGAAACCCTTTTTGGGTCACGGAGGTTTTGGATCAATAGGATATTTGTTTCCCCCCTTAATCCAGGTCTTTGTAACCTTACGATCAGATTAAATGGGGAATAAACTTTATGGTGGGCCCTGTGATTAGTTTAATAGTGAGAACCACTATCTCCATGGTTATTTGTGGTATGGTCCAAATGATCCTTCCAGATGATTATTTTTTGGGATGTATGAGGCCCAACTTGACATATATGAGGCCCATTAGAGCGACCCATTCAAAAGGCCCTTCTTGATGTATTTGGAGCCCATGGGTAGAGGCCCATTGTGATACATTTGAGGCCCATGGGATGTGGCCCCTTTGTGACGTATGTTAAGCCCGTATCAGGGGCCCATTGTGATGTACGTAAGGCCCATGTGCAGGGCCCACCTGTGATGTACGTATTAACTGTCCATCTTGTGTGGCCGTTGAGATCGTACTTGAGGCCCTGCTGTATGGTCCATTGTGGCGTATCTAAAGCCCAGATTGTGAGACCCATTTGATGTATTTGTGGCCCATGGGTTAAGGCCCATTAAGATGTGTTTCGGGCCCATGGGTTAAGGCTCACTCGATGTATAAGATGACCCATTGGTGCGGCCCATTGATACAGCCCATTACGATGTATTTTTGGCCCATATGTGGGGCCCACCTGTTTGTATTTTTGGCCCATATGTGGGGCCCACCTGTTTGTATTTTTGGCCCATATGATGGGGCTCACCTATTGTGTATTTATGGCCCATTAGCGAGGCCCATTGTAATGTAATTCCGACCCATATGATGCATCCCATTGTGATGTAATCGAGGCCCATTGATGTAGCCCACTTAATGTGTATAAGGCTCGTGTGTAGAGCTCACTTATTATGTATTTGAAGCCCATGGGTTGTGGCCCATCTGATGTATTCGGGGTCTATGTGATGCAACCCATGGTGATGTGTATCAGGCCCTTGCGTGAGGCTATGGGCCCACTATATGTTTAGCTCTATATAGGCCACTGCTTGGGAGCAATGATGGTTGAATGTCTACATTGATGGGCAATGATGGTTAGATGTCCACATTGTGACCTTCCCTTAGGCCTTATGCATCCGATCATCGAGGCCGGTTATTGATTGATTTTGATTGTTGTGGACAACTGCCGATTTCGATCATCGAGGCCGATTATTGATCGATTTCGATTGTCGTGGTAGATTGCCGATTAGCAATCGCGTCTAATTATCATGACTGATTGTTGATTTCAATTGTCATAGCCAATCATCAATTCCAATTATCGAGGTCGATTATCAATCGATTCCGATTGTTGCAGCCGATTGCCGATTCCGATCACCGAGGCTGATTATTGATCAATTCCAATTGTCGATTCCAATTATCGATGTCAATTATCGATCGATTCCGATTGTTGCGGCCGATTGCCGATTCCGATCACCGAGGCTGATATAGATCAATTCCGATTGTCGTGGCCGATTGCCGATTAGTGATCGAGGCTGACCGATTGCTTATTCTAACTGTTGAGGTCAATTGTATAGGCCGATTGTCGAGGTCAGTTATTGTGGCTGATTCTAATTGCCAATTTCGATTTTCGGGGCCAGTATCCAGGTCGACTGTTGAGGCCCATTGTGATGTATATGCGACCCGTATTTAAGGCTCGTTGTGATGTGTATTCAGCACGTGTTTGAGGCCTAATGTGATGTATATGAGACCTATGTGGTAAGGCCCATTGTGATGCATTTGAGGGCTAGGCAATGGAGCCCAATGTGATGTATATGAGGCATATGTGGTAAGGCTCATTGTGATGCATTTGAGGTCCAGGTGATGGAGCCCATTGTGATGTATATTAGGCCCATGCGAAAGGCCCATCGTGATGTGTATTAAGCTCTTAAGTGAGGCCCATAGTGTTGTGTATTTGGCCCGGTCCACTATATGCTAGGCTCTATGTGGGCCATTCCTTGAGGGCAATGTTGGTTAAATGACCATATTGTCAAGGTTAATTGTCGATGTTAATTATTGATACTGATTACGAGTATGTGACAATATAGCATCATGATACATGTCCATACGCATCATCCGCATGTTTGTTATGAGAGGTGGTCGATCATTGCATATGTCATTTAACATGTTGTTATGAGACTCCCTGATAGGCGGAGGTTATCTCACATGAGCACACAGTATGCGTAGGATTGATGCATGACTGGATTGTATGACTCATGCATCTTGCATTATGATTACTGTACGCCCTAACGATATCAAGATTGCAGCCTCCACAAGTATATCGTGGATGGCCAGACGGGACATGGGAAATTTATTCTAGCATCGGGCTGCCATAAATGGCCCTGGGTGAAAATTTCTAAACCCTCTTGGTACCAGAGAATGCCCCAACATCGAGACTGAGTGATACATGAGCACCTGAGTGCCAAATACCAGGAGGTCGCGTCTCTCACTGTGTCGTGGTTGGTTGGAAGGGGGTGTGGCCTTACCCGCCCGAGCGTAGGGGGCATTGCTAGGCTGAGTTTGACCAGCTCGTGAATAGATTCGCTATCGATGTGCCGAATAGGTATTCGCAGACTATTGTCCAGGCGGATAGTGAGGTTTCTTACGCTCACTTGGACTATGCGGCTGGGAGAGCGGCAGTGTCATTTGGAGTGTACTAGACCCCAGTGATGATCCTAGAGAGGAACTGTACTGATATGTGGATTTATTGAGCAGGAGTTGCATACTCATTCATTCATTCATTCACTATCCACTTGGGCTGGTGATGCACAACTATTTGTTATGTGTACCTTCGCAATGGCAGGATTTCGGTTGGGGCACGCGACTAACCTGAGATCAGGAGTTTACCACATTGAGTCTAACTATCCAAATTAGGTATGGGACTAGTTTGGATAGAAGTCCATTATGATGGACCCCATAGCCTGCGATACTACGTACTACCATCCCGACTTCACACTCCAGCATGGTCATTCCATTCGCACCGCATATTGCATTATATCTGCGGCATATGACATTTTGGATTACCGTGTTTTTGCATTTATATGGTCTAGATACGGCTGACGCTATTCGTGAACTCATTAGGAATTGTATATTGCATCACATTCTTAACATCTGATAGTCGACTCTTTTTGACACCTCATTTGCATAGCTGTTCTATATTGCGTATTCTGATATTAATTAACTCATGGACTTGTCCGTATTTCCACTTACTCTGTTATCGTATGATTTATGATCTTGTCAGTATTTCTGCTTACTCTGTTATCATATGATTTATGATCTTGTCAGTATTTCTGCTTACTCTGATAATTCATGATCTTGTCAGTATTTCTGCTTATTCCAATATTGTACGATTTACGGATTACCAGTAATTTCGGTATTGTATAATGATGGTATTGTATTGAATACTTGGCACTTACCTTGTGCACACACTTAAACCACCCTCTAAGCTTTCTATAAGCTTATACACGATAGATGCGTGCAGGTGATGTTAGGTTGCAGCAGTGTTGAGCTTGGAGCGTGTAGCGGTCTTCTGGAACTTGATTTTCGATTTATGTATTTCCCTTTTGTATTGTACTCAAGATCATATTAGTGGATATGTGATGATGATGTTGCCTTTGTGAATTGGGTAATCTTGTGGTTATGCTTATTACAAGTTAAATGTACATTAAAAAAATCCTCTTTATAAGATCCCAAGATCGGAATCTAGCGTATGGACACTAGGAGCCGAGAATGGGGTACTACGGAGGCTGTCGGCACCGGATTCAGCGATCGGGATTCCTGTGAATCCGATTTCTGGGTTTGGGGCATGACACAGCTGAGTTGGACAGCAACTTGAAACTCGTTCTAGCAGTTGCTTCATCTCTCAGGCTCCTCTGCTTTCTCTCTTTCTATCTCCTCTCTTATCTCTCTATTCCTTCTCCTTTCCTCTCAATCTCACTTCTCTCTCTCTGCTCTTTCCTCTCTTTCTATTTCCTCCTTAGAAAACAAGGAACCCAACTGAGTCGGGTTGCAACAAAACCTACAACTCGCCCCAGCGGCGCTTAATCTCTCGCCATCACCCTGTTTTACTATTTCTCTTCTTTCCTTTGTTTGTCTTGGGATTCGCCCTAAAAACCTGGCTACTTATAGTCGTTTCTATTTCTAGGTCCTTCCATAGCTAATCTCTGAGATTAGCGTGCTATTAACGCGAGTTGGTCGAGAATAGGTTGTCATTAAGGCCTCACTGCACATCGGATCTTACGTAGGGGTCTCTGATCTAAACTCAGATAGGTATTAGAGGGGGTGGGCTACGAGATGGACGTCTTGGATTTGAGGAAAGATCATCCCATCAAGATCCGCTACTGACAGTCAGATCGGGGGAGATGACCCGCTGATCATGGTGTTTTCCCCATGATCAGTTAATCTAATGATTTGATGTGTTCAACAGGATTGGATGGTGTCAAGAGAGTCCATGTGGTCAACCCAACGGTGGTTAAGGGTCGTTGGTTAAACATGATAAGCCGCATAAAGGCAGTTTGCGCTGATTTCTATAACTCGTCAGATTCTCTTTGGTTTCTCGGCTAGCTACGAGATTTTCGTAGAGCCCTAAAGCCAAAGTCCAGGATTGCTTTGGTGATCCTTCTAGAAACTAGGGAAGGGTCGAGATCAGTCCTATCTGGAATTGGAAATATTCCTTCTGCCTTTCCCAGGGCGGAGCCATTTTCGGAAACCGAAGGTGCAACGCCCTGAAATTCGGGGGTCGAGCATAACTCAACTCCTGAGTTTCAAAACATCACTTATGCAACATATGTAATGATGGATGTATGTTGTTTGTATGAGTGCATGAAACATAGAGTAGATTAAGCCAAACTGCAAACATAATCCAGGGATAGGTGAAATCTGCAAGCGGAAGACTTAAAGAAATATATGTGTATATGTGTAAGTCCCTGTGATATGTATGCTCTACCAGGTCATAATTACAAGTGTTTGTTTTCAAAACATAAGTATAAAAATGAAATCATCCATTACAACATGAACCCAGAATCCCCGTAGATCAGGACACGACTCACATGAACCCGCCTGAGAACTGCATAAAAGAAAACGCGTCCTCGTCATCCTCATACTCCTGTTCTGCCTCGGGGGTCGCATCATCATCTACATCTAAGACAGAGTCTGGTTGGTGTTGAAACACCGTCCCACAATGTGGGAGTGAGTGATCAATTCAGTGGAACTATACAGTAAAAGTTAACATATGATCAATTCAATCAAGAAGTAATGATAAGGCAATACAATCAAGCATGTCTTAATTACTCTTGTTAATGCAAGGATGTATGTAGAAATTATGCATGCTCTCGCCTGCACTCCCTCAGCGTCTTCATCTTACGGTACGCATGACAACCTCCCGCAGTGCCGACGATGCCAAAGCACATGTAATGCGGTGCATGAACATAATTACCAAGTTATTATTAGTCCTTTTCATACAGTAGGATTGGGAAGTTAAGGTATCCTCCTCATATCAATTCCCAAATAGTGATCCATTCCAGGGTCGTCAGTCCTAGACAATCTCATACGATTATATAGTTCTAGGTCACTACAAAGGGCTCGTCACCAATCAATGCATGCCTATCATACCTTAGTTACTACCCTAAGGCTCGTCGCCTCAATGCAGTATCAAGGTATGCTCGAGGTCACTACAAAGGGCTCGTCACCAATCAATGTAGGCCGATAGCGCGAATATAGTGTCCCATACCACCATAATCGGCTCACGAGTCTGAATTGCTCACTGGTCACTCCGGGGAGGCTCGTCACCCCAGCGTAGGCCGACAGCTCGACCATGGTGTCCCATACCACCATGCCCGGCTCATGAGTCTTAGCGGATCAAGGTACAATGGTTAACGAGATTACATTGGTAAGTTTGGTACCCTAGATTCAAACAATAGCGTCCATACATGGTGCACATCCATCGGAATAATCGGGTTACTTGACGAACTTGACTAGCACGAGCGCATGTTGAGTTGAACGACATAGAGTGCACAAACACTCCGTGTGGCTAAACCACTGCTGACAACCCTAATACGACTCGGGGTCGCCAAACACATCCTACGTGGCAAAAACAACCTCAGCCATAAATTCAAGCTCGTTACCGATTTCCTGGACTATTTCATAGTCCCAAACACTTTCAATTATAACAGATATTCATACTAACAATTTAGAACAGTAAAAGAACAACAATTCTAATCATACAGTATGTGAGCATTTGATGAATATCAACTTAACATGGATTTACCCATAAGTAGTGCTTGAATTTAAACAACAAGGAATGTAAATTACATGTAGGAAATCATACACACCAATAAGATAGTTGAGAATCTCTTCTCAATGCCCGAAAACAGGATAATATATTACACACTGGATCATTCAGACATTTCTACAAACACTTAGACTACATATTCCAACATACATGATGTATGTTGGTGATAACACACAATTGGACAATTCCTTTCGCCAAGGAGTTGATACACATACAACTAGCACAAATGCACGATAATTAATCATGGCAAACACATGTTCGTATTTCATACGTATACGATACATTCTACATATACAATGAATACACAAATCTCAATATAGCTCATATACATCCGGAACGCAATATAAGCATCGCATTTGGCATGTGAAATTGCAACCATAACAATAATAAACCATTAATCGACATTGAAAGCCTTGAAAATCATAACCTATACGAATATAGTCCGCACCTTAAACCAGAAAATGCGCAACAGATCTGATTCAGACGATAAGTCTTCGTCAACGGCGACTAGAAAACCTAAGGCATGAATAAAATGAGCTACATCAACACTTAAACTATTCTAAGCTCCAAAACAGGTTAGGGTTTGATTGACTTACCCAAAAATGAACTTAGAATCGCCGGAATAATGATTCAGAAGTGATGGTTTAGAGACGCAGAATAACAGGGAAGAATCTCAAGATGATTCACCAACTTCTCTCTCACTTTCTCTCTCTTTTCCTCTCTCTTAGCTAGGGTTAGAAAATTCGTATGGAATTGAGAGTGAGGGTTTTAAGGTCTTTATATAGGCCTAATATTGATAAAAATAGCCCCAGGGCCAAGGTATATGTAGGTTATAACCAATTCGGGTCTATTTCGGTCCAACGGAGCACTTCTGGTGGTCCCTTTTCCACGTGCGGTCGGACTTAAGCTCACTGACCATAGATCTAGGTCAGGCTGAGTTTTCGTACCGATCGGATTTACAGATCAGCTGTGGCGGATCAGTTTCAATTCAACGGTCACTGAAAATCGATCAGGTCCACAAGCACTTTGACATGTGTGGGCCATCTTCCCTGATCCGAGGGTAAATTTGGGCCAGAATCCAACGGTTAAAATGCTTAAAATTGGCGCGCAAGCGACACGACTCAGATTTCATAAATGCATATTTAATTTCTCACCTTTCTCACACTCTTTACTCCGGGCTGAAGCAAATCGTCTCAGGACATCATCTGGACTTGATTTTTGAGGCGATTGTCAAGCGTAACAAGGTGATCATAATTGTTTAAGATCATCGCTATCAGACTTTCAACGCGCGGTCTAGGTCCGATACAAAGTTTCCAAGTACTTCCGAGAGCAACTGGATTTAGCGTTGAATCCTAGATTTCAGGGTAACATAGCGCTAACGATTCTACAGGTTTTGGGTCCTGCAGATCAAATTTAAAGTGATTGGTGCTAATTTCACAAGAAATCAAGTTTAGCGCTAATTAACCCACGTTTAACTTTTAAAGAATTTGAGGTAGTACTCAGGTCTTTGCACGAAATTTTTCGGGTCATTACAATCTACCCCCCTTAAAGAAAATTTCATCCTCGAAATTCGTACCTTCTCATACTCCTCAAGGATCTGAGGGTAGCTCTTTCTGACCTTAGCTTCAGTCTCCCAAGTAGCCTCTTCTTCACTGTGATGCATCCACAGTACTTTCACAAGAGGGATGACCTTGCTACGCAATACCTGCTCCTTCCTGTCTAGGATATGTGTTGGCCGCAGTACATATGTGGCATACTCGCTCAACTGCACCTACTCCCAACTGATAATATGCGAAGGATCAGGAACGTATTTCTTCAGCATAGAAACATAAAATACGTTATACATGCCCGCAAGTGGTGTGGGTAAAGCAAGGCGGTATGCTACCTCTCCCACTCGATCCAGTATTTGAAATGGACCAATAAATCTCGACGTGAGCTTTCCCTTCTTACCAAACTGCAGGATTCCCTTCATAGGGAAAACCTTAAGAAATACATGGTCTCCAACCTCAAACTCAAGCGGTCACCTCCTCGTATCAGCGTAACTCTTCTGCCTGCTCTGGGCTGTCAGAAGTCGACGTCGAATAATGTCAACTTTCTCTGAAGTCGCCTGTACCAACTCTGGGCCAATCAAACTACGCTCGCCAACTTCTGCCCAGCAATGCGGTGCTCTACGCGGGCGACCATACAATGCCTCATAGGGAGACATGTCGATACTCGCCTGGAAGCTGTTGTTATACGCGAACTCTGTGTAAGGGAGACAATCATCCCAACAGTCCTTAAAATCTAAAACACAAGCTCGCAACATGTCTTCCAGAACCTAATTCGCACGTTTCGTCTGCCCGTCTGTCTGCGGATGAAACGAGGTGCTGAACTTCAATTTCACACCCATCGCTTCCTGGATACGAGTGCAGAAGATTGATGTGAATCACGTGACTCTGTCAGACACAATCTCCAAGGGAACTCCGTGCAGACGTGCAATCTCCTTGATGTACAACCTAGCTAACTCGTTTGTAGAGTTTGTGACTCTGATCGGCAAGAAATGAGCCGACTTCGTCAATCGGTCGACGATCACCCAAATAGAGTCATGTCCCTTCCTCGTTCTCGGTAGCCCTGAAATAAAGTCTATAGAGATGAAATCCCACTTCCATGCTACTATGGGCATGGGTTGAAGCAGTCCAGGAGGTCGGTGATGCTCTGCCTTGACCTGCTGGCACGTGAGATAATGAGATACGAACTTAGCAATGTGAATCTTCATGTTGTCCCACCAATAGGATTTCCTCATATCTTGATACATCTTCGTGCTACCTGGATGCATCGCAAGCTTTGAATTATGGGCTGACTCGAGAACCTCTCGTCTCAAGTCAGGAACATCTGGGACACATAGCTGGCCATGAAATTGTAAGCTCCCATCTGAACCAACACTCCACTCGAAGTCCTTATCTGAATGAACCCGCTCTCTCATCTTCGCTAAAAGCTTATCATCTCCCTGAGCTACAATGATTCTTTCGTCAATGAGGGGCTGTACTTGAATGTGTGCGATAACCTCATACGACTCATCCACCATGAGTTTCTACTCAAAGTCTCGCACAAACTCCATCATGTCCCATTCAGCTATCATTAGCGGAGCCGCAAACTCTATAGCCTCTTGCGACTCAACGCGTCTGCCACAAGGTTTGCCTTGCCCGGATGATAAGAGACATCGAACTTAAAGTCTTTCAATGTTTCCATCCATCGGCGTTGCCTCATATTCAAGTCACGCTGAGTAAAAATATACTTAAGGATCTTATGGTCGCAAAAGAGCTCGAACTCTTCTCCGTAGAGGTAATGTCTCCAGAGCTTTAATGCGAAAATGACAACTGCCAACTCCAGGTCGTGTGTAGGGTAATTCTCTTCGTATTTCCTCAACTGTCTCGAGGCATATGCAATCACCCTGTCCTTTTGTATAAGGACACAACCCAAACCAATACGAGAGGCATCAGTATATATCGTATACTTAACCCCTTGCTCTGGCAATACTAGCACAGGAGCAGACGTCAACTTGTCCTTCAGCTTCTGAAAAGTTATTTTCGCCTTCTCATTCCAAGCAAACTTCAAGTCTTTCCATGTCAAATGAGACAATGGTCTGGTTATCCTCAAGAAGTCTCGTATGAAGCGTCGATAATAGCCTGCTATACCCAGAAAGCTTCTCACCTCAGTAACCGAACCAGGCTGCTTCCAGTCCTGAACTCCAGCTACCTTAGCGAGGTCGACTACTATCCCTTCCTTAGACACCACATGTCCTAGGAACTTAACTTCTTCTTTCCAGAAGTCACATTTCTTGAACTACGCAAAAAGCTGATTCGTCCTAAGAGTATCCAAGATCGCTCTTAAGTGCTCCTCGTGCTCTTCCCGACTCGCAGAGTATATCAAAATGTCATCAATAAAGACAATGACGAATCGGAATAAAAATAGCCGGAACACCCTGTTCATCCGATCCATGAACACGGCCGATGTGTTCGTAAGACCGAACGATATCACAAGGAACTCATAATGGCCGAAACTAGTTCTGAATGCGGTCTTTTGCATGTCCTCATCCTTGACGCACAACTGATGATACCCTGACTGCAGATCAATCTTTGAAAAGTACCGTACCCCCTTCAACTGATCAAATAGATCATCGATCCTGGGCAAGGGATACTTGTTCTTCACTATCACCTGATTTAACCTGCGATAATCTATACATAATCGCAAGAAACCATCCTTCTTCTTGACAAACAGAACAGGTGCTCCCCAAGGGGACACACTAGGTCGAATAAAGCTCAAATTCAACAAGCCATCTATTTGCTTCCTCAATTCCTCTATTTCACTCAAAGGCATGCGATAGGTGGGCAATGAAATAGGTGTCGCACCAAGCATGAGATCGATAGTAAAATCAATCTCGCGCTGAGGGGGTAATCCAGGAATCGACTCGAATACATCTTCAAAATCCCGAACTACTGGCGTGCTTTCAAGCGCCGAATCACCAATACTCTCCAATAGAGAAGTATGACAACCAAAACGGAAAGGGTAATTGACCTGAACAGGGAAAGTAAATGGCTCACCCTCAGGTCCATGGACTATCACTAGTCTAGCTTCACAATCAATCTCTGCTCGCATTTTCGTGAGCTAATTCATACCCAAAATGACATCGTAATGGTAGGGAGGTGCGACAAACAGGTCAACTAGAATCGATCTGCTCCCTAGATCAATCAAACAACCCATACAAATCTTCGTAATATCAGAGGAGGTCCCTGTAGCGATAGTGAGTGTCACTCCCTTCATAGTAACAGTGCCCAAACTCAGGCGCTTAACTGCCGCATACGATATAATAGAGTTAGTGGACCCGGTATCCACCAACAAGGAGACGGGAATAACTTGAATGTGAGCTGTCACCTCAAAGGATCTCGGTGCCAAGTCAGCCCCAGGCGCTTCAGATGTAAGCGCGTGAACTCGAGCCTGCTGTGGACGATTCGGCGATGGTACCATGGCCGCTGAGGTGGCCTGAAGCGAGGTACAAAAGGTCTGAAGGATAGGTAAGCTGGCGCTGAACAAAGGGGTGGAGTTGATATGACCTGAGGCATCAGACGACTGATCCTCTGCAGCGGCGTAAATCCACTATCCCGCATTCGCGTAAAGCAATTACGATCCGAATGTCCGATTCTTCCACAGTAAGAATAGCGCAAGTCACAATGCATCAACTGAGCCGGCAACGCTGCACGTCTCGGAGGAGAATCTACCCGCGGCCTCTTGCCAAGAAATGGTGTACTCGGAAAGTCAGGTCGCGGTTTGGGAACCATAGGTGCTCGCATACGGGGCGTCCTGTCCCCATCCTGCTCAGCTCGCAGGGATAGGCTCACCAACTCAGCATAAGAAGATATGCTAGCACAGCACATCTTCGATTAAATCTCAGGCCTCAGCCCCTCAGAAAAACACCGCATTCGCATCGGCTGATCGCCCAGAAGCAATGGAGCATACCGACCCAGCTCAGTAAATCGGTTCTCATACTCTGTCACCGACATCCCTCCCTGACGGAGGCGAAGGAACTCACTCTCCTTCTCGTGTCAGTAAGTGACCGGAAAATACTTCTCGTGGAAGCGAGCCTCAAACGCCTGCCACGTCTACTCAAAACCCTTCGCAACTGTGCAGAGAACACTGTCTCACCATAAACTGGCCTCCTTCTCAAACATGAAGGAGACAAGCTCGACCTGCTCAGCCTCAGAATAGTGAAGCGGCCTCAGCATCTTAGAGATGCGGTCAATCCAGTACTCGGCCTCCTCGGGTCTATAAGAACCCGCAAATGTGGGAGATCGTAAGTGTTGGAACCGCTCAAATGTGCCGCTAACACTAGTGTTCCCAGATGGGTGCATAGGTGAAGCAGGTGGAGTCGTCCCCATCGACTGAGCAAAGATGCCAGCCATAGAAGATAAAAACTGCTGCTGCTGCTAGTGGTGGTGCTGCTGCTGGTGGATCTGCTGCTGCTACATCAATAACATCATCTGCTCAAGCCTATTAGGAGGCGGAGCGGACGAAGATGCATGAGGCGTCGACGTAAATGCACGGTTCGGCTCAGGAACCGAAGGCATGATTGGTGGAGTCATGGGTGGTATCACAGGAGTCGGCCCAGCAGTGGGGCCAGTAGCTGGCTGAGAGTCCGGCCCAGCACTAAAATGAGACGGGCCCGATTGTGGATCCGTCTGGCTATCGCCTAGGGGGAAAATCCCGGCAAGCGACTCGCCCAAAGAGAGACGGGCCGAAGTCTTCGAGCCCTTAGGAGGCATACCCTACATTCAACAGATGATGCAACCTGTGAGATTTCAACATCCACATAATCCACCCACACAGTATTTACATCACAACTTAAGGAAAAACAACATGCATTTCATTTAACAAAATTGTCGCAATACAAGAAGTGCAGCATTACATGGATCGCGACAAAGAAAGCATGTGAGATAATACATCTTAAGCTTCAAATAACAAACAACTTCCAAACTACTACGCCTATAACGGCTACACACAATAACAAGCAATAAAACAGAGCAAGGGACGACTACATCTGCAACTACTCGTTGGAATCAGGAGATGGAGGAGGGGCACCCTTATCCTACAGGCAACACAGGATAGACTTCAGAGTGCGAGACATCTTCTTGAACTTATGCTTTATGAGGCCTCGAAGATCCATAATGTCCTGCCGTAGGACAGCCTGACCCTCCTCAAGTCGAGTTATACGGGCATCCCTGGCGGCCTGATCTGTGCCCCGCTCTGGTGCCGCAGGAGGAGAACTCTCACTCGTGTCCTGGGCCTCCACTTCTTCCTCATCCTGCTCTTTTTCTTCTTCTTCAGCTCCACCTTCGCCATTACTCTCTTCCTCATCACTCTCAGTCTCATCCTCACTTTCTTCAAGTAAGGCTTGACGTCAACGAGGCCCAATGTCCATCTGATTAAGAGTCATCTCATTAATGTAACGGACAGGTACCGGCTTTTCTGCCCCGAGCCTGTAGCCAAACTCATGTGCAAGCTTACAAATGAGTCGGCCAAATGAGAGCGATTCGGTCCTCCTATTCGAACGAGCGATAAGGACAATCTGACGCAAGATGTACGTTGGCACACACAGCTTCTCTCCTTACCCCACCTGATACAAGAAATCTACCATCAGGCGCGTACACTTACTACGGTTGCTCCACCTTGGATAAACATTGAATGTGCAGATGTGGTGAAGCAAGCGAAAGTCGTCCATTATGTTGGTCGCTAAGAGGCTTCGGTTAGGCTGTCATTCAACCAGACGAACACACAGGAACTGCGTGCGATGATCCCTTTCACGCGCACTACTCAGATTCTTCTCACTTGCATGAACCTCGCCAAGCGGCACGTTCAGAAGTCGGGATATCAAAGCGACGTTGATTGTGGCCTCCCGATCTCTTCCGCAAGGGATCTTGAACTGCAATGGCTCCAGCGAAGGTTCTCGAATGTGGGCATAGAAAGCTCGGATAGTACCCACATTGGCGCGGTATTCGCCCTCGAATAGCGGACACCAACCGGCCCCTTCTAGGCGCTCCAATAAGAGATATTCTCCAAATAGGTGCGGATCTACATGAACTTCAAAAAGGACCCTACGCCCCTCATAAACTCCATGAGATAGCTCCGCCAACAAGGTTCTTCCAACGGGAGCTTGAGGATCGAGGTCCCGCTTTATCTGATACTCTCGAGTGGCGGTCGTGCTCGCGGCGGCATCTCTCGGCCTTCGTATACGGGTTGGGCGGCTAGACCCGGCTTCATCAACGGGAGCTCTTTTCTTCCCCATGAAAGAGAGAATGGTGGAAATAGAAAATATGGCCGTAACAAGCTCGAATAGGGCCATGGAAAATGAGAGAAAAGAAGAAAATGGGAAGAATGGTGAGGCTTCCACGAATTTGAGACTCAAAAGAAGGATTTGAGTGCTCAAATGGAAAGAAAAGAGAGGGAAAACAACAATGGAGGTGGGTTTTAAGATGGGTAGAATAGGGATGCACGAAAATGGAAGAAGAAGGGGTTTGGGGAGGGATTTTTGTGGGGTTTTGAGAGAAACTTCAAGAAAAGGAAAGCATGGGAGGGTATGTTATGAAGGAAAGAGGGTTTGGAAGGGGTTTTAATCGACCAACCCTAGATGAGTGGGCCACACTAGTCCCCACATGCGTCGGCCCGAGCCTGCCCGCTGGGCGGCGAGGTCATCGCTGGTCTCTGGACAGTCCGGCAATGACTCACCGTTTGGGCGAGGTCCTCCTGCCCCCTAAGCACAAAAATGATGTGGGTCCCCCCTGGGTCCCCCTGGAATTGTCCCGATTGGGCCCTTCGTCCAATTCGACTCTAATCGGGCCACTATGAATAGAATCTGATACATATTCACTATTACCAACTTTCTAATGACTGGAAAGGGATGATACACCGTATAAACCCGTCAATGGATGGTTTAGAAGAGATTTGGGGTCGCTATGTGTGATCAAGAGTGTGCACAGACTCGATCTCGGCGATCGTTTTCAGTAAACTTTCGCCGATAAGAGCAACTGGAAAATCTACACTGCTTCTAGATTACTCTCGCACCCTCTTATAGTTAAGGGTATTACTATGGGCGATGTTTAATTATTATATCAGTGACAAAGGTATTACCAACTTGTAACACCCTAAAATTTGGAGGTCGAGCATAACTCAGCTCCCGAGTTTCAAAACATCACTTATGCAACATATGTAATGATGGATGTATGTTGTCTGTATGAGTGCATGAAACATGAAGTAGATTAAGCCAAACTGCAAACATAATCCAGGGATAGGTGAAATCTGCAAGCGGAAGACTTAAAGAAATATATGTGTATATGTGTAAGTCCCTGTGATATGTATGCTCTACCAGGTCATAATTACAAGTGTTTGTTTTCAAAACATAAGTATAAAAATGAAATCATTCATTACAACATGAACCCAGAATCCTCGTAGATCAGGACACGACTCACATGAACCCGCCTGAGAACTGCATAAAAGAAAACGTGTCCTCGTCATCCTCATACTCCTGCTCTGCCTCGGGGGTCGCATCATCATCTGCATCTAAGACAGAGTCTGGTTGGTGTTGAAACACCATCCCAGAATGTGGGAGTGAGTGATCAACTCAATGGAACTATACGGTAAAAGTTAACATATGATCAATTCAATCAAGCACTAATGATAAGGCAATACAATCAAACACGTCTTAATTACTCTTGTTAATGCAAGGATGTATGTAGAAATGATGCATGCTCTCGCCTGCACTCCCTCAGCATCTTCATCTTACGGTATGCATGACAACTTCCCGCAGTGCCCATGACGCCAAAGCACAAGTAATACGGTGCATGAACATGATTACCAAGTTGTTATTAGTCCTTTTCATACAGCAGGATTGGGAAGCTAAGGTACCCTCCTCATATCAATTTTCAAACGGTGATCCATTACAGGGTTGTCAGTCCTAGACAATCTCATACGATCATATGGTTATAGGTCGCTGCAAAGGGCTCGTCACCAATCAATGCATGCCTATCATACCTTAGTTACTACCCTAAGGCTCGTCACCTCAATGCAGTATCAAGGTATGCTCGAGGTCACTACAAAGGGCTCGTCACCAATCAATGTGGGCCGACAGCGCGAATATAGTGTCGTATACCACCATAATCAACTCACGAGTCTGAATTGCTCACTGGTCACTATGGGGAAGCTCGTCACCCTAGCGTAGGCCGACAGCTCGACCACGGTGTCCCACACCACCATGCCCTGCTCATGAGTCTTAGCGGATGAAGGTACAATGGTTAATGGGATTGCATTGGTAAGTTTAGTACCCTAGATTCAAACAATAGCGTCCATACATGGTGCACATCCACCGGAACAATCGGGTTACTTAACGAACTCGACTAGCACGAGCGCACGTTAAGTTGAACGACATAGAGTGCGCAAACACTCCATGTGGCCAAACCACTGCCGACAACCCTAATACGACTCGGGGTCGTCAAACACGTCCTACGTGGTGAAAACAACCTCAGCCACAAATTCAAGCTCGTTACCGATTTTCTAGACTATTTCATAGTCCCAAACACTTTCAATTATAACAGATATTCATACTAACAATTTAGAACAGTAAAGGAACAACAATTCTAATCATACAGTATGTGAGCATTTGATGAATATCAACTTAACATGGATTTACCCATAAGTAGTGCTTGAATTTAAACAACAAGGAATGTAAATTGCAAGTAGAAAATCATACACATCAATAAGATAGTTGAGAATCTCTTCTCAACGCCCGAAAACAGGATAATATATTACACACTGGATCATTCAGACATTTCTACAAACACTTAGACTACATATTCCAACATACATGACGTATGTTGGTGATAACACACAATTGGACAATTCCTTTAGCCAAAGAGTTGATACACATACAACTAGCACAAATGCACGACAATTAATCATGGCAAACACATGTTCATATTTCATATGTATACGTTACATTCTACATATACAAAGAATACACAAATCTCAATATAGCTCATATACATCCGGAACGCAATATAAGCATCGCATTTGGCATGTGAAATTGCACCCATAATAATAATAAACCATTAATTGACATTGAAAGCCTTGAAAATCATAACCTATACGAATATAGTCCACACCTTAAACCAAAAAATGCGCAACAGATCTGATTCAGACGATAAGTCTTCGTCAACGGCGACTAGAAAACCTAAGGCATGAATAAAATGAGCTACATCAACACTTAGACTATTCTAAGCTCCAAAACAAGTTAGAGCCCAAGAATGAACTTAGAATCGCCGGAATAATGATTCAGAAGTGGTAGTTTAGAGACGTAGAATGACAGGAAAGAATCTCAAGATGATTCACCAACTTCTCTCTCACTTTCTCTCTCTTTTCCTCTCTCTCTCAGCTAGGGTTAGAAAATTCGTATGGAATTGAGAGTGAGGGTTTTAAGGTCTTTATATAGGCCTAATATTGATAAAAATAGCCCCAGGGCCAAGGTATACTTAGGTTATAATCAATTCGGGTCTATTTCGGTCCAACGGAGCACTTCTGGTAGTCCTTTTTCTACGTGCGGTCGTACTTAAGCTCACCGACCATGGATCTAGGTCAGGCTAAGTTTTCGTACCGATCGGATTTACAGATCAGCCGTGGTGGACCAGTTTCAATTCAACGGTCACCAAAACTCGATCAGGTCCACAAGCACTTTGACATGTGTGGGCCATCTTCCCTGATCCGAGGGTAAATTTGGGTCAGAATCCAACGGTCAGAATGCTTAAAATTGACGCGCAAGCGACACGACTCAGATTTCATAAATTCATATTTAATTTCTCACCTTTCTCACACTCTTTACTCCAGGCTCAAGCAAATCGTCTCAGAACATCATTTGGACTTGATTTTTGAGGTAATTGTCAAGCCCAACAAGGTGATCATAATTGTCTAAGATCATCGCTATTAGACTTTCGACGCGCGGTCCAGGTCCGATACAAAGTTTCCAAGTACTCCCGAGAGCAATTGGATTTAGCGTTGAATCCTAGATTTCAGGGTAACATAGCGCTAACGATTCTACAGGTTTTGGGTCCTGCAAATCAAATTTAAAGTGATTGGTGCTAATTTCACAAGAAATCGAGTTTAGCGCTAATTAACCCACGTTTAACTTCTAAAGAATTTAAGGTAGTACTCGGGTCTTTGCATGAAATTTTTCAGGTCATTACAGAAGGTGACTTGGCTTCCACGTCAAAGCATGGTTATATGTTTCAACGTTACTGGGCGAATGGAACTGCTAGCAAAGAGCCGTTGAGGTGGGCGCGACGACATGGATCCGTTCCCAACGAAAGCTCTTGTGCCACACTGCTTGGGGCAGACTACCGTACATAGGTTGTGCACAAGTACGTGAAAGGAGAGCATGGTTACGGTTGGTGGGCCCCACCGATCACGATGGATGGTTTGGATCGTGACGATGACTTGTGATGGTGGGCCAATATTAGCAACAGATGAACCATCTGTTTGAAATTCTGACGGGCGGGAGAGGATTTTAAAAAGAATCTAGAATTTTTTAGTTTTCATTGGGTCAACTCTTGTTTGACCCGATGCTAAGGCGTTGTGCACGGTGTGTGCACATTATCTGTGCACACACATGGATTGAATGTGGGGGTCCATGAAGTGATCAGCATTGATCCACTCCGTTCATTCTTCTCGGCCGATCTCCAAAGTACTTAGGGTTAAGGATTAGCTAGTCCTAACGTTTTGGGGTTTAGTTTTAGGGGTTATATCATAACTAGATGTAATTAACCCGACGGTGGTCATTTTAGTTGAGTTCAAAGGTGGGTCCTACTTGCGAATTTCTCCTAGACGAGGGTTGATCATCTCAATAAGGCTCTTAATGTTTATCTAGTTGTGTCAGTTAGAAATCACAGGGGTGGTTGATCCTATTTTCAGTTTGAAATTTACGACGAAAATTGAGGGTTATTACAAGAAGAGTCTAGGATGAGTGGTTCCGACCTTTACGAGAAAGGTCGAGGAAGAGATTGACGTCGAGATCCTGATTAGCCTCAAAGCATCAACCATCACTTTTCAGGTCTTTGACATCACAACTTCATTTCTATAACATCCTAAATTTTCGCTGTTTTGAATTTTTAAAAATCCTTAAAATTTTTTTAATTAACTTATATTATCACTTACTGACCGTAATTAGCACTCAATGTTAGCTTATACACGAGTGGTCTAATCTGGTCACGATCAGACCGTGTGCAAGCCATCAAGTCAGATGATCGGTTTGTACTCAGCGACAGCTTGTGTAGGCCATACAGCAGCCGAGGAAGGTTAGAAAAATCTATAAATTTGGAAAAACATAGATCTCACTGGGCTTGTGGTCCATCGCGGACCATGGACCCAGTGGACACCCAGAAATAAACTATTTAGGCCGTCCCAACGGCACTTGCCAAATGCAACCCACCAATGCCAGAATCGGAATCTAGCACTGGTAAATAAAACTAGGATTTCAGGCATGTCAGCCATTGGATTTCTTCCAAATTTACGGTAAAGGTCTAATGTATTTGTCTACGCCTGCCTACAAAATCTGGGTCCCTATCATGGCACAGCGACCGTTGATCACGAATCGGACCCGTGCGACCAAACCACATATCCGATCATCCCCAAATTTTGCATGGCCCTTCATCGGGCCATGGAGCACCTATCCTATAAGTTTCATGGCCATACGGCCACCAGAACTGCCCCAATTCTCTAAACAAACTCTAGACCGCTTGTTGGTGGGCCACTAGTTCCAAAACTATAGAATAATGTCCATCTTACTGGGCTTGACGCCCATTGCGGGAGTCGAACCGGGGTACTTTATGCAAAGTTGAGGATTTCGGACTGTCGGTTTACGACCAAACTTCACACGTGGAGTGAGGATATTTCTCTGCTCATATCCGTATAGCCGCAGCCCTGATCGATAGTCGGTGACCATTGATCTAAATTCTGATCCTACCCGTCGATCGACGCATCCAAATGACAAGCCGTTCGTGTCTACATGTAGATCATCGCTAGGTTCAATTATCCAATGGTGGGTGTCGACTCCTACGCCCCGTAATAGCCCCAAAATGGTAGAAAAACACCCTCACAGGGCTAGTATGGTAAAAACTCATCCCTTAGGGCCATTTACACCAAACCTGGCATTATATAAAGGCCCTATTTGGGCACCCCCTCTCTCCATACGAATTTGCCCTAGGTGGAACAAAGGGAGAGAGGAGAGATAAAGAAAAAAAAGGGGAAGGAGGAAGCAAAGAGAGTAAAGAGAGAAGAAAGAGTGTGAAGGAGAGTGAAGGTGGGCAAAAGATCAAAGTGGGGCCCAAGGGAGTCCGCTTCTTGCAACTCCTCACCTCTTCCTCAACAAACCCTCCACCACAACCGAGAGCCGCTTCCGTTGCTTGCATAGGTAAACCCTCACCCTTTTTTTCTTGAAACCCTTGTGTGAGAGATGTTTTGCATGAGATTCTAACATGCAAGTGAAATGTCTTAGGATTTCGGCCGATCGGCACCGGGTTCGGCGTTTTTATGTCGTTTTCCAAGACTTCAACGATCCATAGGTGCGGACTATTGTTCTTAGGTGGCCTAGCACCAATTTTAATACAAGTTTAATGATTTTGATTACTTGGATGCTATATTTGAAAAGTCTAAAGAAACCTTAGGAATTGTTTAGATTTACATGCCTAACTCTCAAATTGGTGTGGATCTTACCTCTTACATGATATTATGTATGGATGATAGTTTGCTCATGAGTGTAGATTTATTTCCCTCATATGTGTGCTTTATTGGGTGAATGATTTACTACCATTGTGCTCATGATTTCTTTAGTTGGAGGAAGTGCTAACTTCCTCACAAACCCACACACTCACACGCACCTTGTTTCTTGATAATGTTTACTTGTTTGGTAGGAGTATTCGTTTGTATGGTTGAGATGCATGAGAATATGATATTATTATGTCAGTTGATAATTTAGATAGTTGACATGTTATGGATCACCTTTATTCTAATGGGTTGGTCGGGAACATGATGAGAGACGGTAGTCCCATCGGTAGGACTATGCTATGGCTAAACCTATGGGTTTGGGCGGGTATGTTCGGGTGGCTGTAGTTCGACTACATGGGTCCTTTGTGTCGGATGTCACTCGTCTCACGCTCACCTGACTCGTGCGGTTTAGCCTACTGTCTGACCAACCTTGATTGTTAACCCTGTTTGCTCACACATGTATGGAACCTTGAATACCCTACAACCGTAGTAGCCCATCAATAACCCGCTTGAAATTGGTCCACAGCCTCGTGAGCCGGGCATGATAGAATGGGACACTGTGTCCGAGCTGTTGGCCTATGCTGGGGTACTGCGCCTCCCCGTAGTGACCGCGAGCAATCCCTTTCTTTCGACACTCCTCATATGCTTGAAGTAGAGGATGAGGAACCCGACGGGATCACGGACCGCGTGGTCTCGGCCTCACGCATTGGGGGGTCTTGGCCTCGCAACCAAATTAGGGCATTGATACATGGGGTGTACCAGATTCCTCAATCTGCTGGATGAATGGACCTAACTAATAACTCAGCTAACACAATTGCATTACATCGTACTAGTTAGGGTGGTGACTTGACAGTCGAGGTCGCACTAAGGGAGTGTTGTCATTTGCGATCGTTAGATGGAGTCACTCGAGGGAGCATTGTGGTGAGGGCATGCATCATATCATCCTGCATGCATGCGCATTAATAAGACTAGTTAGGTGTTTATGATTGACCGCTTTTCATTAAGATCATGTTATAATTAATGCTTGTGATAACTTGAGAGTAATAGCACCCACTAAGTTGATCACTCACTCCCACTCTAGGACGGTGTTTTAAAACACCAACCAAACCCGCTCGTAGATGTAGGAGATACAGATTACGTGGAGCCTGGTGATGCAAGTCTCGAGGAGGAGGATGAGTTCCCTTACTTCCAGTTGATGAGTGGGACCCCATCGGATTAGTAGATGGGTCGTTGGATCACCAAGCAGCGGCTCAGCTTTATTCTTTTTGGGCATGTCATTCTTTTTGTGATTTTATTGGGCGTCACCTTATATGCCCATTTATATTCTTTTGGACATGTATATATAGATATAGTTGATTTTCTTCCATTTCAGTAGACTTATGTGGTTGTGCTTCATATTCCAGGAAATTCCAGAATGCGCATTTAGATTGGATTAATCGCATATTAATGAAAACCGGTTATAAGTGCCAAAGCATCAACCATCACTTTTCAGGTCTTTGACATCATAGCTTCATTTCATCTCCTCCCTGATCGGTCTAGGATCCATAGAGTTAAGGCTCTCTCTTCAATTCTTCACCAAAAGGCCAAGTACATTTTCAGAGACAAGGCGCTGACCATTCTGGATGATCCTGAACAAATCTTTCCGATAGAAGCAATCAACCATCGAGAGCTAGATATCCCGATCACAGACATACAATGCTTCGATGAGGATATCTCATACCATAGTCTTGAGTTCGAGACTGTGAATTGTATACCTCTTGCATGTCTTATCGAATCAAATTATGTCTTTCCTCCAATCGAGCACCAACATTTTTTTTATCAGCTCGAATATCAATAGAATGCATGCATGAGAGGACTGGAACATCTGCCTCCTATGGGTGAGATAGCAAAGCATAGAGGTATTAAAGGAGGGCAAGATTGGCAAGAGGAGGATGATCCCTTCATCCACACATCAATCAAATCCATTAAAGAAGGGATCATCTGTCCGGTTGGCGGGCCGAGATCCATCGTGGAGGATCAAATGAGCAAAATGAGTCCAACTGAGCTATTTAAAAATAACTTGGGCAAGGGGCAAGAATTTTCCCTAACTGACTAGATCACCGTCTAGATCATACCTGAGCTTAAAGAATCCAAAGGCTCACAATGCATCGAGAATGAGCCAAGAAAAGTGACATCCAACACCAACTTAGAGCCCAATATTGAATTCATTATAATGTTTGGGCACGACAATGTGGACCCACCTACTGATCTGTCTGGCCCTGCCTCATGAAGGGAGGGAGTGCAGGGCAATAGTTGGTTCGCAATCCCTAAGACTACACAATAAAAGAAAATAGTGGTTGGCTCCTCGAGCTGAATCATGCAATCCTTGGTTCACATCACTGTCTTTCACAAAAAAAAAAATCAAAAAACAAAAAAATCAAAAATTTCTCAAAAAGCCAAAAACACTAGATATTTTCGAAATGCCAAAAAAATTCAGATACTTGTCAAAATCCAAAAAAATCATAAATTTCTCAAAATACAAAAACAATAGAAAATCTTTCAAAATTTACAAGCAATAATGTGCCAAATGCATCTATTACAACACCCAAGTTAAAAGTCGATTCACATGATTTCGATCTAGAGTTAGACTTCAAACTCATGAGTTTGGACAAAGCCCAGGATGTGGAAAATGATGATACAGCTCTCGAGCTAAAGGATTCCCTCCAAAAGGTCGAGGCAAAAGCCAATGCCGTCACGGATGATTTTGAAATTGTGAACTTGAGATCCCCTGAGCTCCCTAGAAAAGTACGCATCAAGAGATCCTCGCCTTATGAATACAAGTAGAGGATCACAAAATTCTTAAGGCCAGGGTTATCCAACCTTGTGTTCTCCTATGAAGCCTTACCCAGATTGAATGAAGAGCTAGTCATACACCATCTACTAAAGCCAGAAGTCAAGCCCATCAAGCAAAGCTGTCAAGATCATGTCTGAAGTCCACAATGAAGTCCTACTAATGAACGATGGAGATAAACTATCACAGCATGTCAGGAAGTGCTTCAATTATCTAAAGCTTATGCAACGGATCCATGTGCATGCTTCGAGTCTTTATAACCTGGCAACACCCTAACCCTTTTTCATTATGGGACGTGGACATCATCGAAAAAATGAAAGCAACAGGTGTTTAGTTTTCTTAGTCTTGATTCCCTTCTAACAAGGTTTCTAATTTTCCGCCAGTCCTTGTAAGAGTCAATTAGACTTTTCACTCACCGTTCGTGCACTCCCAATTATCTTTTGGAAAATACGAAATGTCTAAGAATGTTCTAGGAATATCATGAACTCTAAGAATTTTTGGTTAATTTCTCCAACTTTTTTTATTATGAAAAAAAATGATTTTACCAAGAGACCTTATGGCAAAATAAAATCTACGATGAAAAGTTTCAAACTCTCTCCCCCTTATTAGATTAGATTAAAGTTGGGTCCTTACTTTTGCTCTGGTGGTAGACTCTTAGGGCCTGTTTAGCTGGGCAGATTGGATGGGATTGGATGGTATTAGAGTGGATTGCACAGATTTCAAGGCAATGATAGCTGCGTTGGTGCAAGATCTATGGGATTGCTATATCCCGTTTGTTTCGCACGCCCGGCCAATCCCGGGATTAAACCTTTCAATCCCTTTCAATCCCTCCTACCAAACACGTCCCAGGCATTTTTGAAGGGATTAGGGTGGATTGGATGGGATTTAAAGGCAATGATGGTGATGTCAGTGGATTGTCTTAAGATCCATGGGATTGCTATATCCGGGGATCAGGATCCCGTGCCTGTTTGGCATGCTTGGCCAATCACGGGATCTATCTTCCAATCCCTTCCAATCTGCCCGGCTAAACAGGCCCTTGGGAGTTTTAACACCAGGTCATGGGTTGAGTACCCAAAATTCCACTACTTTCCCTCTTAGGTTATAAGTAGGATGGTGTGGTCGTCATTTCCTTTTAATCGTCCATTTCTTTTCTGCATATGTTCCCTATTAAATGAAAATATCAACTCAATTTTTGGGACATGATCAAATTTCATGGTATGGTCCACTCGATCAACGGCTTGGATCTTACATGTTGGTATATGTATGTGTAAGTGTGGGAGCAGATGCACTTACACCAGTGCACATTTACACATGCGTCCATGAAAAGAGAGGAAGAAGAAGAGACAGCCAGGCAGGTGGGACATGCAAGGAATAGTAGTAAATTGACAGGTGGCCGGATCTTTTTTTCTAAGTACGTGGTGTTGGCATGATGAGGCGGGGATTTGACTCCACAGCATGTCGCTGTCAAAGATGAGAGCGGATGGCCTGTAAAGGCCTTTTGCATGAAGTTTCAGCCTTGAGATACTTAGCCGGGGCCACTATGATGTTTGTGAGAGATCCATCGCTTCCATTCATTTTTGGAGTTCATTTTAAGACAATGGACGAGAAAGTAAGGTGGATTCAAAACTCAAGTAGGCCACATGAGAGGAAATAATGGGGATTCAGTGACCACCACTGAAACATTTGTATGGTGAAAAAGTTTCATATCAAGCTAAACTTTTTGCGTTTTTAATACATCTCAATGGTAATGACCTTATATATGGTCTGGATGGCATATGAATATCAAGGTGGAGCCCAAGTAGATTTCAACGGTACACATTTCTTTATCCAATTTTCCCTCTCGTGTGGCCTACTTAAGTTTTGATCCACCTCATTTTTGTCTCATCTCTTAAAATGAGCTTAGAAAATGAATGAACAGGATGGATTTTTCATAAATATCAAGGTGGGCCCCACCTAGTATCCAGTGCATGAACTCACTCTGGGAGGCTTTCACCGAAACCAGGTCGGTCAAAGATGAGCTGTCTTCAGCAACCAAATAACTTTCAAACGAGTGCGGATCCTCTGTTTCGTGGAAACAGGGAGAAGCTGAATTCATTATTATTATTGGTCCACGTTACTGAAAGTGCCACCTCGCCGGTTTTTTAAAATATATTTAAACAAATTACATTTCAGGAAAAGTCAAACGCCGTTAGACGGTTTCGTTTGGAAATGGGATTGCATACTGAGTAAAGTATACTCTTGCTCTTACCGTACTGAGTAAACTCGGTTGGCCCCGCCTTGTATGTATGTGGTCTATCCATGCCGTCCATCCGTTTTTCCATCTAATTTAAGGGGTCGAGCTCAAAATTGAAGTGTATCCAAATATCAAGTGGATCATGCCACAGTAAACAGTGAGGATAATGATTTCCACCGTTGAAGCCTAAAACACAAATATAAGCTTGATCCAAAACTTTTGTAGACCCCGTGAAATTTTCACGTCCAATTCAATTGTTTCCTATGGTGTGATCTTTGAGCATTGTATATGCTTCATTTTTAATTTCAAGTCCTAAATTTATCTGGTAAAATTGATGGACAGAATGGATAAAATACATGCATCATGGTGGAGAGTTTACTGGGTGCGCTAATGTAGTGAGGTTTTTTTCTTTTTTTTTCTTTTTTTGAGGGGGGGTTAGCTTGTTAGTATACACCCATGCCAGTACACACACTCCATGTTAGCCACCCCCACTAGGGATCGATACCGAGACCTCAAGTGTTGAAACGAGGTATCGCGAAGTCAGTCTGCCAGTTGAGCTTTGGATCTGGGTGCAACATAGTGAGTTACTCGCTATGCAATCTGCTTCCTTCCATTTGGGGATTCAGCGCACCGGTTGAGCAATGAGACTCACTACTAAAGTGAGGTCACCTAGTTACAGGGGTCCCACCATGATGTATGTTTTGTATCCACACTGTCCATCAATTTAGAGAGATCATTGTAGGGCATGAGCCAAAAGAATGGATCAGATCCAAAACTCCAGTGGACCCCACCACAGAAAATAGTGGAGAGAGTCACGCCCACCATTAAAAACTTCTAAGGGTCACAAAGGTTTTCGATCAAGCTAATAATTGTGTTTTCCCTTCTTTAATGTTTGTGTTAACTTATAAACAAGTTGGATCTCAAATAAAAATCACGATAGACCTTAGGAAGACTTCAACTGTGGACGTCACTCTCCTCATTGTTTTATGTGGTGGGGTTCAATCCAGCTTTGGATCTGCCTCATTCTTTTGATCATACCCTAAAATGATCTCTCCAAACAGAAGGACAGTGTGGATACAACGCATTCATCATGGTGGGCCCCACATAATTTGGTGACGTCACTTGAGTCCAGCTACTCAACCTTCTATCGGTACCTAATCCGCCTCTAATTTCTTTCTTCTAAAATTTAATTAAGTCACGTCATCTCACGGCAATTTTATAAGATAAAAAAATTATTTACAAAATCTGCCTGATTAACAAAGAATATTATCTATGACCCAGGATGAGTGATGTCCGTAAGATCCTCACCGTGGGCCCAACTTGAATTATGCGTTATATATATATAACCCATCCACCTGTTTTCTCATATTATTTTAGAGAATTGTACAAAAAAAAATGAAGCAGATACAACTCTTAGGTGGACCACACCATAGGAAACAGTGGACATTGAATGCCGACCATTAAAAACTTCATTATCCATTGTAATGTTTATTTGCCATCCAATCTGTTGTTGATAAGGTCACATAGCTCGGACGAAGGAAAAACATAAATATCCACTTGATCCAAAACCATTTGTAGCCCACAAAAAGGTTTTAATAATCAATTATTATGGTTTCTTGTAGTGTGGTCATCTTGGATGGATCCTTACTCTTGCTCCAGTGGTAGACTATCAGGAGTTTCAACACCCGGTCAAGGGTTCGAGTATCCATAGGTGGTGAAATTCCACTACGGCATGAGTGTATGGGGGTGTGTTAAAAAAAAAAAATTAATTTAAAAAAAAAAAAAAAAACACTTGAGATTTGGATAAGCTTCACTTTTTGGCCTAATCTGTAAAATGAGTTCGTAAAATGGATAGATGGCATAAATATTCAATATATACAATTAGATGGGTCCCACTCACATAGGGGGATTCGGAGTTGTCAGGTTCTTTCTTTTACACTTGAATCACGTGGCATAGTACACGGCACCAATGTTGGTATTGTGTGCTACTAAAAGTTTAAAAAAAAAAAAAAAAAAACCTTTGTGGGCTTCACCGTGATTGGGGCTAGGCATGCGACGACTCAGTAAACTTGACTCATTCGACTCGACACGAACAGAGTGGGTGAGTCAATCCTAATTGAGCTGACTTCGTCCAATCCGAATTCAAAACAAGTCGAGTTCAAGTCATCTAGTAACTCGACTCGACCCAAAATCCAACTCGGTAGTCGCTCAAGTTGATCCAAAACTCGACTCCTATATATATATATATATATATATATATATATATATATATATATATATATATAACTTAGATATGACATTTCAGATCTAAGATGTCGTGTAGCTATGGAGAGGCTGCAATTCTAGCAAGTGAATCTCGATTTTGATTTGTGATTTCAGCTCGTGGATACCCACTGCACCCTACCCAACTCGATCGACTCGACCCGAATCGGTACTTGATCGGGTCATACTCAGTCTAGATTAGTCCAGGCCAGACCTGGACTCGGATCGGGTTAGGCATGCTGTACTCGGTACCGAGTTAGGCCTATTTCAAAACCGAATCGAGTCGGGTCAATCCTAACTCGGTCCAAATCGACTTGATGCCCACCTCTAACTATGATGGTTGTTTTTTTTTATCTACACTGTTTATCCAATTTGCTCGCTTACGTCAGGTCATGAATCTAAAATTAGATAAATCGATATATCAAGTGGACCACACCATAGGAAAAGTGGTGATAGAACACCTACCTTTATAAACTTCTTAGAGACCAATGCAATGTTTATTTGTCATCCAACCAACTGATAACGTTACAAAGACATGGATGAAGAGAAAATACAAATATCAGCTTGATTCAAAAGTTTTGTAGCCCCCAATAAGTTTTTAATCTTCTAATCACTAATGTTTCTTGTGGTGTGGTCCACCTGAGATTTAGATTTTCCTCAATTTTGTGCTCATGAATTACAATGATCTGTAAAAATGGATGGACAACGTGTATAAAATACAAACATCATAGTGGAGCTAATAGAGCTTTTCCACTAACACACAGTACTACAGTTGGTGGTATATGCTACTAGTGTCCCCTTTGTCAAAGCCACAGGTATGAGCAAATAGTTAGTGTATTAGGTGGGTTGTACTATGATGTTTTCTAAAAAAAATAACCTGGACCATAAGGTACATCACCCCATTTTAGGTCACAGGCCGATAAAATCAATTTTATCTATGATTCGGGTTAACCACATGATTGTAAATAATGTATAGGCAATCCTCGCCTTCCAAATTGTTTCCATTAGTCTAGCCCAAATGATTCATGTATCGGTATGATTTTTGGTAAAATGCTTTTTTCTTTTTAATAAACTAGTTGTTGAAGTGGATGTTGATGTAAGTATAATGTTTGACCCTTTAA
Source organism: Magnolia sinica (assembly GCF_029962835.1). Taxonomy (NCBI): domain Eukaryota; kingdom Viridiplantae; phylum Streptophyta; class Magnoliopsida; order Magnoliales; family Magnoliaceae; genus Magnolia; species Magnolia sinica. The sequence goes on along the minus strand of NC_080589.1, from coordinate 65,216,869 downwards.
AATAAAGGGTAGACATCTCTCTCTCAACTATTTCCTTTAGTGCGTATCTCTAGGCTGACTTTATAGCCAATGGTTATAATGGATATTACATAAACATTGCAGTGGGCCCCGGAAAAAACAAGAGTCACGCACTATATATATATATATATATATATATATATATATATATATATATATATATATATATATATATATATATATATATATATATATATATATATATATATATATATAAACTCTCTTTACAATTGGAGAAGTATGGGGGGATTGAATTTTTGGCGGGGGCCCACCATGATGTGTATGTAAAATCCACTTTGACAATTAGATGCATAATCATTTAGGCCCGAATCCAGAAATTAAAAAAAAAAAAAAAAAAGTTAACACGAGATTCATGTGAGCCACACCAAAGAAAATATTTGGAAGAGAGACATCCACCCTTGAAATTTATAGGACCCACCATGATGATTATATAAAATGGACACATTAGTTTATCTAATGGAACCCCATCATTTTGTCTAATAAAACCCTATCACTTTGTCAAATGAACCCGTCACTTTGTCTATTGAAACCCTGTCATTTTATTTGATAAGTCGTCACTTTATCTAGTGAAACCTGTCACTTTGCGGAATAACATCATCACTTGTTTAGTGGAACCAAGTCACTTTATTGAAAAACTCATCATTTTATCAAGCGAAACCCTATCAATCTGTTTGGCAACCCCATCACTTTATCTAGTGGAACATTGTTCACACCCCAAGTATAGGTTGTGATGTAGTAATAATCTCGGTAAGACCAAGGTCGAATCCACAGGGATTGAACCTTGTACGTAATCTAAAATCAACCAGAACTAGAACTAGAAGAAGATGAAATCTAAATTAAGTGAATATGAGGGAATAATAGTGAAATATTACTCTAAAACTTGTAGAATTCAAAGGTGAGAAACTAGGGATTCAGAGGATCCACTTGTAGAGATCAAGGAGAACTACGCTTGATTCATGAACTCAACTGGACTTCGAGTCCCATCTTCATCCAGTTGGAAGACATATCACTAAAACTCAATCTAAACTTCCTTTGATCTAGTTTTCAAAGAGATGAGAGGTATGAGAATTAAAGTTGATCCCATCACAAAACCATGCCCATGAGACAAAGTACACAACAGAATTAAACCAATCCATAATCAATCAAAAAGATGTATGAATGTTAAGAAGGATTCCATCATCCAACCATGTCCAAGGGGCAATGGTGAACAACATGTCTTCCTAACTTCACAATCAAAATAATGAAAAGGAAATACTTAAAGCCAACGTAGATCTATTGTAATTTCAGTCACAACAAACCATTAAAAACTAGAGGCATTCCTTATAATCAAGCTAGAATCAATATCAGCTCAGTCTAAACATGAATCAAAGCCGTAGAATCCTTTCTATCACGCCACAAGCTTCACCTCTTAGCCCTAGCTAAGAGGTTTAGCCTGACATGATTAGGCTAGATCTCTCAACAAAAACTCATAAGAAAATAGTAAATAAAACAAGCAAAATTCTAAATTCTCTCTCTCTCTCTCTCTCTCTCTCTCTCTCTCTCTCTCTCTCTCTCTCTTCTCAGACGTCCAAGGATACTGACTCTCTCTCTCTCTCTTCTCTTTCTTTTATAGGCAGGGAGGTTGGTAGAGCTTTTGCACAAGAGGCGGTTCAGCAAGTCGGTGGGAGAGTTCCTGACGCCGACTCTGTTGCACAGTAAAAGCCAGACGCGCGATCTCTGTTCTTCGCGGCAAAACAGCTTGCGTTGGGCCTGGTATTCGAACACAGGTGCATTCTTTTTGTAAAGAGAAGAGGTCCCTGTAGACGGTTTTTGCTTGGCTCCCATCTGAACGGTTCGGATCATTAGTCAGACACAAACCGAAATCACACAACAGGCCAAAACGTCCCGCTGGCTGCGAAAAATCTATTGCGCTGATGCTTGGTGGAGCGCATGATCAGTATCAGCAAAGAAATCCACAACTTCCATCAACTTTGTCGCGTAATTTCAGTCAAATATGGACTGTTTTGGAATGCCGTTGATGCAGGTCGATCGTGCGGCGAGGATTCCATCATTCAGCAAGCTGGTGACCAATATCCAGCGTGTCCAGATCAAGATCACCCAGATCTTGGTCGACTCCTCCATCCAATTCGAATGGACAGCTCGTATTGGGCTAATGGGTCCATATGGTGACCCACAAAGTTCATGCAGCGATCCCCTGTTCATTCATTCGCAGCGGGAAGAAATAGAAACTTCCGTTTTTGGCTAGGAGTCTGGTCAGCGTGCACTGACCAACTCCCCTGTTTCCATGTGAGGCGGGAGCACATGCAGGGTGCGCACGTGCTTCCCAAGTAGGGTCCACTGTGGAGTGATCTTTGGAAATCCACTCCGTTCATCCATTTCTTCACCTCATATAAGGGTTTGAGACTTGAAGCATATCCAAATATCAGGTGGGCCCCAGGTTGATGATTCATGGGCTGATCTGATCATTGGGCCACTTTCACAGGGATCAAAGGGTTGCAATTTGACGTGTACAGTTAATTTATGGTCATCAGGCCAGATATCAAGTTTTGAACTGAACGGATGGTAAGAACCCTGTGATCTTTCATTCTGGACAAATTTCAGGCCTCTTTAACGTGAACCACTGAATTTTCTCGAATCCCGGGCGTGTAAATTCTTCGATCTTGGTTCCTTGGTGTCCGTCCCTTGCCTTAGTAATTTATGAGCATTAAATCCATGCTTTTAGTACCCTTTTTCAGTCCAAGCTCCTAAATACACCTTGCATCACAAACACGATTAAAATATGGCTTTAAACGGTATCATACTCGTAAAATTAGGTAATAACTGGGGTCTAATATGCAATATTTGACCCTCAACAAACATCGTTACTTTGTCTAATGGAACCCCATTACTTTGACCAATAATCACGTTTGTAACACCCCGATTCCCGAAACCTGAGTACACTACTCGTTTTCCAAAAACCCGAGTGTTAACTTTTAAAGATAGCCCAAATTTCATGTACATTTTTTTTCTTTATTAAAGTTAGCAATTTAGCGAAATAGAAACAAATTAAGTATAAAAGGGAGTCTAAATATAAGTAACAAAATAATCGAGTGGCTACCCAAAGGCTTATACAAACCAATGTCTTAAGTTTTTGCAATACACGACAGTACAAATTAAATACGAATGAAATCAGGAATTGAGAGTCGCAAGATCATCTAACTCCTATTCCACATGAACACCAACATGCCCATCATTTGTGTCTCCTACACACTGAATATGGTTTAATAGTGTTAATGGCTATCCCAGTGAAGTACAACCCCCAAGATTTACCAAACATTAAGATAATTAGGCATAGTTTTTTGGAAAAATATATAATGAATAATTTTCATGGTAATAAAACAATTCAACGTGGGCCTTAAATCATGTGGGGCCACCAACAATATAGACTATCCATTGTTTATAATTTTTTCTTAGTCATTAGACAAAGTGACGGGGTTCATTGGACAAAGTAACGGGGTTATTAGTCGAAGTGACAGAGTTATACTAAACAAAGTGACGAGGTTGCTCGACAAAGCAACGTGTTTCCACTAAACAAAGTAATAAGGTTAAACGAGACAAAGCAAATAGGGTTCCATTAGACAAAGCTATACATTATCGAAAAAAGTGATGGGCTACCAGACAAAGTGAACCAGTTCCACTAAACGAAGTGACGAGGCTAGAAGACAAAGTGACTAGGTTCCACTAGACAAAGTGATGAGGTTGCTGGACAAAGTAACGAGGTTGTTGGACGAAGTGACAAGGTTCACTAGACAAAGTGATTGAATTGCTGGACAAAGTGATGATATTCTACTAAAGAAAGAGACTATGCAGTAGAACAAAGTGACAAAGTTCTACTGTATCAAGTGACGGAGTTCTACTAGATAGAGAGTGACAAGGTTACTGGACAAAGTGACGGGATTTCACTAAATAAAGTGAAAGGGGTGCTAGACAAAGTGACAAGGTTCTAATAGACAAAGTGACGTGATTATTGGACAAAGTAAGGGGTTCCATTAGACAAAGCAACGATATTTCATTAGATAAAGTGATGGAGTTGTCATACAAATTGATAGGGTTTGCTTGATAAACTAATGAGTTTTCGAATAAAGTGACATGGTTCTATTAGAAAAAGTGATGATGTTACTGTATAAAGTGACAGGATTTCACTATATAAAGTAGCGGCTTGTCAAATAAAATGACAGGGTTTCAATAAACAAACTGACAGGTTCATTTAATAAAGTGATAGGGTTCCATTAGACAAAATGATGGGGTTCCATTAGATAAACTAATGTGTCCATTTTATATAATCATCATGGTGGGTCATATAAATTTCAAGGGTGAATGTCTTTCTTCTGAATATTTTCTTTGGTGTGGCTCACATGAATCTCATGTTAACCTAATTTTTTTGGATTCGGGCCTAAATGATTACGTATTTAATTGTCAAGATGGATTTTGCATACACATCATGGTGGGCCCCCACCAAAAATTCAATCCCCATAGTTCTCTAATTGTAAAGAGAGTTTATATATATATATATATATATATATTATATATAGGGAAATGGTTCTATGCAGTCGAGCTCATGGGAACTTCCCATGAGGTCGAGCATCAACATCGTGCATTTGATGGGTCCCCTGTAAATGATGGGATATCCCAAAAATCAACCGCATAAGGAACTCATGAAATGTTGTATCTGACTGATGGGGTAGATGTTCGACACGCATCATAGTGGGGCCCACACAGCTCGACCTCATGGGAAGTTCCCATGAGCTCGACCGCATAGAAGATTAGAAGATAAAAATCTTATTGGGGGCTACAAAAATTTTGGATCAAGTTTGTTACACCCCAAACCCGAAAATCGGATTCACAGGAACCCCGATGTTCGAATCCGGTGCCGACAGCCTCCGTAGTACCCCATTCTCGGTTCCTAGCACCCATATGCCAGGTTTCGATCCTGGGATCCTACAAGGAAGATTTTTCAACATACATTTATCTCGTAATAAGCATAACCACAAGTATACCTAAATCACAAAGGTAACATCATCATCATATATCCACTAATATAAACATTTGAGTACAGTGCTAAAAGGGAAATACATATATCAAAATCAAAGCCCCAAAAGTCAGGTACATGCTCCAAGCTCCATGCTGCTGCAACCTAACATTTCCTGCACGCATCTATCGTGCATAAGCTTATAGAAAGCTTAGAGGGTGATGTAAGTGTGTGCATAAGGTAAGTGCCAAGTGTCCAATATAATGTCATAATCATACAATATTGAAAATACTGTGAGAACATGAATCGTATGATATCAGAGTAAGCAAACATACTGACAAGTCCAGAAGTCAATCAATATCAGTATACGTAATACAGATCAGCTATACAAATGAGGAGTCATAAAGAATCAAATATTAGATGTCAGGGCCATCTATGGCAGCCCGATGCTAATAACGTATTTCCAGTGTCCCATCTGGCCATCCACAATATGCCTGTGGAGGCTACGGCCCTAATGTCGTTAGGGCGTACAGTAATCACAACACACAATGTTAGATGCATGAGTCATACAATCTAGTCATGCATCAATCCTGCGCATACCGTGCGCTCATATGAGACAATCTCCGCCTATTAGGGAGTCTCATAACAAACTACTCAATGACATATGCAATAGTCAACCACATCTCATAATAAACATGCAGATGATGCGTATGGGCATGTATCATGATGCTATGCTATCACATACTCATAATCGGTATTAATAACCGGCATCGACAATCGGCCTCAATAATGTGGACATTTAACTAACATTGCCTCTAAGGAATGGCCTGCAAAGAGCCTAACATATAGTGGATCCATGGCCTCATACAAGGGCCTAATATACAACACCATGGGCCTCACTCAAGAGTTTAATATACATTACGATGGGCCTCTCACATGGGCCTAATATACAACATAACGGGCTCCATCGTCTGGCCCTCAAATGCACCATAATGGGCCTCATCACATGAGCCTCACATACATTAGTTATGCCTCAAAAGCATCAAGCCGAAGTCAAATGCTCATTAAAATGGGCCTCAAATATGGGCCACATATATATCACAATAGGCCTTGGTAATCAACCACGACAATCGAAATCGATTGATAATCGGCCTCAATAATCAGAATCGGCAAATCGGTCACGTCAATTGGAATCAGTAATCGGTCATGACAATCGGCCTCGATCGCTAATCAGCAATCGGCCACAACAATCGAAATCGATCGATAATTGAAATTGACAAATCGGTCACGTCAATTGGAATCGGCAATCGGTCATGATAATCGGCCTCGATCGCTAATCAGCAATCGACCACAACAATAGAAATCGATCGATAATCAGCCTCGATAATCGGAATCGGTAAATCGGCCACGTCAATTGGAATCGACAATCGGTCATGATAATCGACCTCGATCGCTAATCGGTAAATTAGTCACGATAATCGGCCTTGATCGTTAATCGAAATCAGCCTCGACAATCGAAATCAAACAAGGCTTAAGGGAAGGTCATAATGTGGACCTTAAACCATCATTGTCCATCAATGTGGCCATTTAACTAACATTGCTCCCAAGGAATGGCCCACATAGGGCCAAACATATAGTGGGTCCATGGCCTCGCACCAGGGCCTAATATACATCATCATGGGTCTCAATTGCATCAAATGGGCTCGATCAAATAGGCCGATTCAAATGGGCCAAATCAAATGGGTTGATCAAATGGGTTGATTCAAATGGGCCAAATCAACGAGCCAATTCAAATGGGTCGAATCAAACAGGCCGATCAAGTGGGCCAATCAAATGGGCCGATTAAATGGGCCGATACAAATGGCCGAATCAAATGGGCCCAAACCAACCACACCATTCATCTATTGCTAGAGATCATTTTAGAGCATTATTTAAAACAAAGGAATCGTATCCAAGGGATCATCTGGACCATACCACAAATGGCAGTGGTGATAATGATTTCCATAGTTGAATTTCCAGTGGGCCCCACCATAGTACTTATTTCCACCCAGTCTGTTCATAAGGTTACAAGGACCAGAATTTAAAGGAAAAAAAATATCACATTGGTTCAAAACTTCTGTAAACCCAAAAGAAGTTTCAATGGTGGGTGTTCAATCCACTGTTTTCTATGGTGTGGTCCACCTGATAACTGGATCTGTCTTATTTCCAGCCTCAAGCTTTGAGGCAAGCAAGCCAGAGGAATGGATGGTCTAGATGCAACCCATACATCAGGGTGTAGGGCCCACTGCCCAGCCACCTAGGCAGTGTGGCAAGACCCACACATTACAGTGGTCCCCACGTCCATGTCAGAGGGACGGCAGGGGGTAAATACATGCATCATGGGGGGTCCATGACCGTTTTCATTGTATGGACGATCTGGATAACAGGTCAGCTGCACTGTCCAGCAACTGGATGGTGCAGATAATACCATACATCATGGTGGGTCCCACAGCAGATGGGCCCCACCACAATTGGCGCTAATACAGCAAGCCTATAGCTGTGTGAGATGCAGCGTCAGCTGCTGCTGACGGTCGTGTATAGGTGGGTCCCACGTAGGGCCCACCACCACCATATATATATTAAGGTGTATATATATAATATAATATCATATAATATCATATTATATAATATATTATATTAAATTATAATATAACATGACATACATAAAACAAGCCACTGTCCAGAGAGTCTGATGATTTGGACGGTGCACATCTGATGCATAAATCGTGGTGGGTCCACACGTGTGGCCCACCTCTCATACATATATACTAATATATATTATATTAATATATATTACACTTTTTCTTTTCTTCTCCTTTTTTTTTGACAATTCACACTACACTGTTAGCCAATACACCCCACTGACGGTTCATACTTACTACGGGGACACTGGACGGTATGGATGCAACACAGGCGTCATGGTGGGTCCACATGGTGTGGCCCACCTGATTTGGATCACTCTGGTATTTGAGTTTTCCCTACATCCAGTCCGTCTAGACGGCATGCCAGGTGGGCCCACTCCATGGACAGCATGGTGTAAAATGCATACTTCACGATGGGGTCCATTCGGGTGGGCCACACGGCCACATAATAGCAAAAATGAAAGAAAGGGAGAGAGAGAGAGAGAGAGAGAGAAAGAGAGATGAGAGAGATCATGATGGAGAGGAGGGACCCCGCTACTATGGGCCCTCCATTTCTTACATTGTATACTTCAAACGGGTCCCACCACATGTGATCCTAAAAAAAATGAAATTAACGTTGGATCGCCCACCTATTGCACTCCTCCTTGATCCCTTAGCCTCCTTAGCTCATTGCCTTCACTTTTGATGAAGGTTGATGGGTATTGGAAGGTTGAGATGGGAGATGAGAAGGTAGGCCACACCTACTATTTGGGAGAGAGCTTGGATGTTGGAGCTCTCATGGGATTTTGAGAAATTGCTAGAGAATAAGAGGGAGAGATATAAATAATGGATGAAGGGATGGGTGGAGTGGTGGTTGTAAGGAAAGGAGATGGGGAAGCATGGGTGTGTTTGAAATTTTTTAAAAGAGGGATGGGTAGGGAAGAGAGAGTTGACTTGTGGAAAAAGGAGGGATGAAGCTTGTACTTGAAGTATGGGGTGTATTGATTGATTGATTGATGGGACATGTTGTAGAGATTCCCTCGAAATTCGCAATGCGCGGCGTTTTCCTCAAAATGAACGTGGGCCCACATCTTCTAGCCTAGGTATCGGATCGGTGTGCGAGTCGCGGCGTTGGAACCGCAGCGACGGCGTGGTCGCTAAGGTACAAGTTTCAAGTCGAGCCGACTTCGGTATGCAGGCCTCGGCTTAGGATAGCGCGCAAATGTCGGATACAAGTCGAGGGTTGTCGAAATTCGATCGGGAGGACCGCGGAAGCCTACGGAACAACACGGACTAGGATACGGGCCTTACAAAGTTGATATTTGTATTTTCTCTTCATCCATGTCTTTATGATGTTATCAGTTGGTTGGATGGAAAATAAACATTACATTGGGTTCTACGAAGTTTATAATGGTATGTGTTCAATAACCACTTTTTCTATGGTGTGGTCTACTTGAGATATTGATCTATCTATTTTTAGACTCATGCCCTGATGTAAGTGGGCAAAATGGATAAACAGTATGGATAAAAAAACAACCATCATGGTTAAAGGTGGGCATCGAGTCAATTCAAACCGAGTTAGGGCTAACCCGACTCGATTCGGTTTTGATATAGGCCTAACCCGACCTTGACCTGACTCGGTGCCAAGTCTAGCATGCCTAACCAAATTCGAGTCTAGGTCTGGCCTGGACTAATCTGGACTGAATATGACCTAATCATAAGTACCGATTCAGGTCGACTCTTAAAATAATATGAGAAAATGGATGGATGAAGTAGATATACAACGCATAGATCAAGGTGGGCCCACGGTGAGGATCCTACGAACATCACTCAACCTGGGTCGCAGCTAATATTTCTTACTAATCAAGTAGATTTTGTAAATATTTTTTTATCTTATAAAATTGTCGTGAGATAACATGACCTAATTAAATTTTAGAAGAAAGAAATTGGAGGCGGATTAGCTACCGACACGTCAAGTAGCTAGACTCACTACTAAAGTGATGCCACCAAGTTCTGTGGGGCCCACCATAATATATGTGTTGTATCCACAAAGTCCATCCATTTGGAGAGATAATTTTAGGGCATGATCAAAAGAATGAGGTAGATCCAAAGCTAGAGTGAACCCCACCATAGAAAATAGTGAGGAGATTGATGTCCACCGTTAAAGCCTTCCTCAGGCCCACCATGATTTTTATTTGAGATCTAACATATTCATAAGTTAACACGGATATTAATGAAGCAAAAAGACAAATATCAGCTTGATTGAACGGCCCTTAGAAGTTTTTAATGGTGAGCGTACTCTCTTCACTGTTTTCTGTGGTGGGGTCCACTCAAGTTTTGGATCTAATTCATTCTTTGGCTCATACCCTAAAATGATCTCGCCAAATGGATGGACGGTGTGGATACAAAACATACATCATGGTGGGACCGACATAACTAGGTGACGTCACTTTAGTAGTGAGTCTCGCTACTCAACTTGTGCGTTGAATCCCCAAATGAAAACTTAAATAAAAATCACGATAGACCTTAAGTTAACACAAACATTGAAGAAGCGAAAACACAAATATCAGCTTGATCGAAAACATTTGTGACCCTTAGAAGTTTTTAATGGTAGGTGTGACTCTCTCCACTATTTTTTGTGGTGGGGTCCACTCGAGTTTTGGATCTGATTCATTCTATGGCTCATGCCCTAAAATGATCTCTCCAAATGGATGGACGATGTGGATACAAAACATACATCATGGTGGGACCCACGTAACTAGGTACAACGTCACTTTAGTAGCGAGTCTGGCTACTCCATCCATGGGCTGAATCCCCAAGTGGAAGGAAGCGGATTGCATAGTGAGTAACTCACTACATTAAAGTACTGAGTAAACTTTGTGGGGTCCACCATGATTTATGTATTTTATCCGCTCCATCCATCAATTTTACCAGATAATTTTAGGGCTTGAGACAAAAAAAAAAAAAAAAAAAAAAAAAAAAAAAAGAAGAAGAAGAAGAAGCATATACAATGTTCAAATGGACCACACCATAGGAAACAGTTGAATTGAACGTTTACCGTGAAACTTTCTAAGGGGCTACAAAAGTTTTGGATCAATCTTATATTTGTGTTTTCCCTTCATCCATGTCTGTATGATCTTATGAACAGGTTGGATGACAAATAAACATCACTATGGGGCCTAGCAAGGTTTCAATGGTGGAAATCATTATCCCCACTATTTACTGTGGTATGATCCACTTGATATTTGGATATACTTCAATTTTGGGCTCAACCCCTTAAATTAGATGGAAAAAGGGATGGACGGCGTGGATAGACCATGTACATACAAGGTGGGCCCAACTGAGTTTACTTAGTACGGTAAGAGCAATAGCTTACTGTACTCAGTATGCAATCCGATTTCCAGACAAAACTGTCTAACGGGGTTAAACTTTTCCAGAAATGTAAATTTTTTTAATATATTTAAAAAAAAAAAAAAAAAAGGTGATGTGGCTAGGGGTGGACATCGAACTAGTAGAACCATGGAACCGAACCGGAACCGATCAAACGGTCCGGTGTGGTCCGGTTCTAGACTGCACTGGTTCCAGTTTCGGTTCTAAAAATCTAAGAACTGTTGGATACGGTTTGGTTCTGGTTTAGGGGCATGTAAAACCAAACCGAACTGTTGATCCGAACCGTGGACCCGAAATCACAAGTTGTATTGATCATTTTACAAAATGTTCTCATCATTGATCTAGACCATCGATGATCTTTTTTCTTTTCTTTTTGGTTGCAGCCCTCACACTAAATAGAAATATCCAAATCAAGATTTCAACTCCTATTATATCAAGTTATACTAGTCAAATGCCTAATCATTATGAGCCAAGTACCAGCTGTTATGGCCAATATTTCAATTATTTTATTTTTTTTTGAAATGTGCTTTTAATATACACGAGATATTAGGAGCACATGTAATTAGATGATACAGTGTTTGAAACGACCAATTGTCAACTCATATGGGCTTTAAGTGTACAAGTATAATATATTGATGTTGCCAATTCAATCAAGCAAGGTCACAATTGGGCTAGATTTTAAAAAGCCCAGAACAGTGGAACCCATCCGGAATCGAACCAGTTTTCACAGTCTGGTTCCGGTTCGGTATTAGGGTGCTAACGGTCCGGTTTCGAAAATCCTAGAACCGTTAGGAATGGTTCGGTTCCGGTTTCACCCCAGAACCGGACCGAACCTACCTGTGTGCACCCCTAGATGTGGCACTTAAAATGGCGTGGACCAATAATAACAGTGGATTCAGCTGCTCACTATTTCCACTAACAGAGGATCCGCACTCCTTTCAAACATGCTTAGGTAGTTAGTCTCTGACATAGCTTGTGTCCACTATGCCATGCGTGTGTACGAATGGGGTAGCAGTACTGAACCTGTCTTTGTAACAAAAAGCTTGACTGGGAGTGGTTGAAATCCTAAAGCAAACATAGTATTGGTTCAAGGTTTAGTGTTTAATGCCAATAACAATTAACGAGTCGTTCGGTGAACAGCACTTCAAAAAGAAAAAAACAAAAGTCAAGTCGTGTAAGCTTACAGAACTGTCTTTTGCTTTAGATTGGGAGAAAGCTGACAATTACTTAAAAGTAGCATATGTGGATGTCCACCGCCAGCGTGGCTCATTTATGTGGTGGTAGAGATTGGCTCATTAAACCCCTGGCTAGCTAGCTTGTGCGGAGAGGTTGGTATGGTTAAGAGAGTTTGCAACTCCAATCGATTCTTGTGGTCTTAAATTGATTTGAGTCGGCCTCTCTCACTCAATGTAAGACCCACTAAGCTGTGGGACATGCATGCCATCCATCAGGTGTGCTCTTCAATGCTAAGTCCTAGTATCAAAATCAGCTAAATAGACAACTAAAGCTAGTCACACCACAAGAATAATGGTGATATTATGTCGTGTGGGTTGTCATTGGGTGTATTTTTTCATCAAACCCGTTAATTAGGTACTGGCTTACAACGAAGAAGGCAACACAATTTAGGTAGGCCAGGCACGTAAAACATGGTCCCATAAAGTTTGGGCACATGATAGATAGAGCGGGGAGTAGATAACACATGGAGAGAGAGAAAGAGGCTGATTCACTTGTATCCCAAGGCCTAAAGTTGAATGAGTTAGTCTGAACTATGCTTCCATTTATTGGGGTCCTTGCTCTTGATCCGGTGGTAGACTCTTAGGAATTTGAACAGGTAGTCAAGGGTTCGAGTACCCATAGGTGGTGAAATCCCACTACGGCGTGAGTGTGTGGCGGTGTGTATCATAGGATATGAGGAATCCGAGTTTGAGTCGAGTTGGGCTGGGCTGATTCGGTTGTATTATCAAGTGCCAACAAACTTAGACAAAGTTGGTCGAAGTTAGCCTCCATTTACCTAAATTATAGTATCAAAGAGGAACGGATCCTTCCTAGAGAGAGAGAGAGAGAGAGAGAGAGAGAGAGAATTGGGTTATGTTGATTAAGTTGTATCTGTAAGTCATGTATGTAGTTTATCCATGCTGTCCATCTGTTTTTTTATCTCATTCAAGGGGTTGAACCCAAAATTGAAGCATGTCCAAAGCTCAAGTGTATCATACCATAGAAAACAGTGGGAATAATGATTTCCATGATGGAAACCTTGCTAGCCCCGCAGTGATGTTTATTTGTCATCCAACCCATTCATAAGATCACAACAATATGGATGAAGGGAAAACACAAATATAAGCTCGATCCAATACTTTTGTCGCCCTCGAGAATTTTTCAACGGTAGATGTTCAATTCACATTGTTTCCCATGGTGTGGTCCATTTAATCTTTGGATATGCTTCATTTTTGGACTCAGGCACTAAAATTACTGGTAAAATGGATGGAATGAGTAGATAAAACATATAAATCTCGGTGGACCCTACAGAATTTAGTCACTACTGAGTTACTCACTATGCAATCCGCTTCTGTGGGATAGTAGCAATCCACGCCCATGATGACACCCCGATCCATAACTCAAGTGGTAGACCGAGTGAAAAATACCTCGTTTCAACACCGGGGTCTTGATATCAATTCCCTAGTGGGGGTGGCTAACAGTGAAGTGTGAACTGACAATGAGGTGTAAAAAAATAAAAATAAAATAAAATAAATCCATGCCCATGATGGATGGGATTGATCTCATGAAAGATCCACTCATGTGGCTCTCAGTTTAAAAAAGTAACCCCGATGGGTGCCTAGCATTAGTTACCATAGTGCTGCTCTAGGTGTAAATAGAACTGATTATGATAAAACCCCATCAGTAAAGCTTTTCCCTTTTAACTTTTATTACGAAAGAACCAACTTGTGGTGGACCCCATCATATGTGAAAAAAAGGGGGAAGACATTTTTTTCTTTTTAACTTTCTAATTCTTGCTATACCCTTTTCATGAGCCTACTTCTAAGATAGTTCACCTCCATTTTAAAAATGGAGGTGACTCTTCAACCATATACATGGTGCAATTGTATATACATCCCAGTCCTTAAAATCTTTAACCCAACTTCGGACAAAGCATGACTCCAAAATCATGATGAGAATATGGTGGTGGCAAGTCATTTCTTTGTTGGAATTTAAACCACATGCTATTTTACTTTTTAATCATTTACTTAATATCTTTATATAAAATGCGCGTGGTACATACCATCGATTTTCCATCCTAACCTAGGTCAGTCCCCTTACATAAGGTGATTATACCTTTCATTATGTGATGACCACAGGTGTCTTCTAAGACTTTTGATAGTCATGAAAAATAGAGTATTGAGATCCACGGACCACAACTCTCGCTTCTTAATAGCAACTCAAGGAATTACTCTTCCATAACCTATTTTCATATATGTTTAAGATAACACAACATACAAACTAAGGCATAGCCATCTGTCCACCTGAGATACTTAGTCATTAAGATCTACGGTTGAAATCAATATTGTCACATCCACATGGCCAGTGGACTAGATTTACATTGGTTTTATAGGATACAATTCCGATAAAGAGATGGATATCTTCTTAAAATTCTTTGGCGAGAGCTTCTTGTATAGTGAGAGAGAGAGAGAGAGAGAGAGGACGGGGGGGAGATTTTTCTTGTTTATTGAAACAATTTTGTGTTTTTGCCTCATCTGCGTAGGTGTATTGTCGAACCACATATATATCTTTGCATATTATCTCGTCTTTCTCTCTTGTCTTTCTCTTTGGTTTTTGGGTTTTAGTTTGACTATTTTCTTTTATAGGTATTCTTTAATTGCATCAATTGTGTATAAGTATTTTTTTCGTAATAATTGGTATTAGAGTCAAAGGTTGAAAAGCCTTTTAACATAAAGATTAATATCAGTGCTCATGTTGTAATTGTTTTCAGACGACTAGATTGAGTTCTATCAGATTTGAGATGCCAAAGTCACGCATATTTGATTACACTTGTGGAAATTGAAGATGAACACGATGATGGTAAAGGAAGGTTGTGCAATTATGGTTGAAGGAAAAAAAAAAGCCTGTAAATAAAGAGTGGGTTTGGGGGGAGAAAAACTAGTCAGTTATGGTATATCTTCATCTTACATTAGATTATTTGGTTTTGTTTGTCGTATCTGATCAAACCTTCGCCAAAGGTTTACGAGATAAATTGTAGAACCAATATAAAGGAAAATCAATGTTAAATAAGATATTTCTCCAACAACGGTTGTACAACTTGAAGATGAAATAATATTCTTTATAAGAACACTTGAAGAGTTTAATACCCCAAGTAACAAACTATTGGCAATTGATTTAAAGATTGACGATGAAGAAAATGTTACACTTTATTTAATGTTAGATTCATGGAATGGTTTAATTATAAATATCAATAATGATTCATGTTGATGCTATTTTCCGGCAGACCCTCAAACACCTGCACATAAGAGATAAAAGAACAAAGAAGATCTTGACTAATGCAGGAGACCCTCTGATGCTTAAGTAAGGGATTTGGGTCTTTATAGAAAACGATCTTAAGGAAAAAGGTCACCAGTCATGAGTTTTTATGTGTGTACCTTTCACCATTCAAGGGCTCTCTTATATATTCGAAGGGGAAGATCATACGGTCGGGAGATCTTTCCTTATTTAGAGGAAAGATCACACCGTTGGAGATTTCCCTCCATTTAAGGGTTCCGGAGATCACAAAGGTCTTCGTCATGCCGTACAATCGAGAAGGAAGATCACACGATCAGAAGATCTTTCTTATTTAGCGGGAAGATCACACCGTTGGAAGATCTCCTCATGTTTAAGGATCCAGGGATCCTGGAGATCTTCATCGGATCATAGATGTCCGAGATCTCCGAGATCCTAGCTTTATCTCTTGGGATCTAGGTAGAGATCTCCGGACCGTTGGCTTTGGATAAGGCCAGACATTAGCTACGAACCGACAGGTTTATCCGACCTTTGGGCAAGGTCAGATGGCTGAGTCAGATAGCACCTTGTGGGCAGGCAGTACCGAGCTATCAGTAGGTCGATATTATCCCGATACTGATTGGTTTGCGGTGCCCTTATAATCATCGAATTATGGTAGCTACGAAGCTCGTTAGAGACCGGGTCGATATATGATCGTGCCGACCCGTGGCCGGCCATGGTCATACTGACTTACTTCGTAGTTGGACTTTCTCTGCTAATTGATCCCTCGCGAGCAGTTTTAGCCTATCGGGTCCGTGCTAGTTGTAGAATTGATTCCTTTTTATATGTCACGCTATTTTTCCCCCAACAATTCAGATCAATATAGAGTCAACCATGTCTATGTTGCTTATCAAAGAATTCTTGAATAGTAGACATTGAAGGTGGGCCCACATGATGGACAATCAACTTCAAGGGTGGCCCCACATGATCGAAGACTCATGTTGAAGGTAGGCCACACATGATATATGATCCATACCGAAGATAAGACCCGCATGATGGATAATAGAGATTGAATGCGAGCTCACATGATGGAAGGTTGATATCGAAGGTGGTCCCACATGATGAACAACCCATACTGGTGGTGGGCCACACCTCCACACATGATATATTGCCCACATCAAATGTGGGACCCACATGACGGATGGTGGATACTGAAGGTGGGCCTAGATGATGGATGGTTGACATCAAAGCTTGTCCCACATGATGAACAACCCATATTGAAGGTATGCCATACACAATAGGTGATCCACATCACAAGTGGGGCCCACATGGTGGATGGTGGACATTATAATAGACAGTTGACATCAAAAGTGGTCCCACATGATTAATGACCCATACTGAAAGTAGGCTACCCATGATAGATGGTCCACATCACAAGTGGGGCCCACATGGTGGATGGTGGACATTATAATAGACAGATGACATCAAAAGTGGTCCACATGATTAATGACCCATACTGAAAGTAGGCTACCCATGATAGATGGTCCACATCAAACGTGAGGCCCATATGATAAATGGTGGACATTGAAGGTGGGCCACCCATGATAGATGGTCCACATCAAAGGTGACCCATATGATGAATGGTGGGCATTGAAGGTGGGCCACCCATGATAGATGGTCCAAATCAAATGTGAAACCCATATGATGAATGGTGGACATTGAAGGTGGGCCACCCATGATAGATGATCCACATCAAAGGTGAGACCCATATGATGAACAACCCATATTGAAGGTGGGCCACACCCAATAAATGGTCCACATTAAAGGTGGGACTCACATGATGGATTGTGGACATTGAAGGTCAGCCCACATGATGGATTGTTAACATTGAGGGTGGTCCCACATGATGAACGATCCATATTAAAGGTGGGCCACACATAATATATGGTACATATCAAAGGTGAGACCTGCATGATGGATGGTGGACATTGAAGGTAGGCCCACATAATGTACGGTTGACATCAAAGGTGGGCCCACATGATGAATAACCCATATTGAAGGTGGGTCCTACAAGATAGTCCACATCGAAGGTAGGCCCACATAATGGAGGATTCACTTCAAAGGTAGGTCCCACATAATGGATGATCCGCATCAAAGTGTAGCCCCACATGATAGACGATCCACAACAAGTGGGCCCCACCTAACAAATGGTCTACATCCAAGGTCTTGTATGATGGATGGACATATCTAAGGTGACCCAACATGATGGATGGTTCACATTGAAGGTGTGCCCCCACATGATGGAAGGTCCGTATCAATGGCGGGCCCACATGATGGATAGTCCACATCGATGGCGGGCCAATGGATGGGGGACATTAAAGTGGGCCCTACATTATGGACTACCCATATCAAAGGTAGGTTCCATCTTTGGTTGCCCCTTTATCTTGATTGGATGAGCTTGGTTATCCAGTAGGTAGAAAAATGAATACTCCATGTTAATCCGTAGACACCCCATCTAAATCACGAGATACTACTCCTAGACTATTTGATCATACCTTGATAAAACTGCACTTGGAACCCTTGATCACTAATGGACACTTGGCTAAATCAAGAAGTAGGATCCCCAACACACCATGAACAGAGTCATCGGACATGGTCAAAAGATTTTCAACCCTTAGCCCCCCAGTCAGAACCATGCTCAGCACCCACCAGGATCTATAACCCAGGCAATATTCCAATAAAGTTGCACTTATCCATCAAATGAAGCATTGAAAACCAACCAGAAAAGAGATGTTAAGCCTAAATTTCCCTCTATAGATAATAAACGGCTTAGATCACCCGACATCGTATACTTCGTAAACTCGAATCCAAGTAAGAAACAGACTTAGAAGTAAGGAAAAACACGATAGGAAGCTACCAGACCGGAAAAACAATGCGCAGGGAAGGTAGTCAGCCCAATGCACGCCAATGGCCACCTAGGTCCCTTTTCACCTACCAAAGGGGTGGACCCCCTCTTACAACGGTGAGAAATGACAATTATCCACTGTCGGCCCACCATGAGTCTACGGTTTCACTCTATAAATTCGACCCCCAGCAGTCGCTTTGGAAGGGAGGGCAGAAGGGGAATGATAGAGGGATACAAAGCCAACTAATGAAACAAAGTCAAGAGGTGTCCCATATCCTTCCTAAATATTTGAGAAGTCCTACCTCGATACCGATGTCCTGTTGAGTTAAAAAATCAGCTCTCAAAAAGTAAGCTAATCGGAGGAGGTCAGTTAGTTTATGAGTATGGTCAAAATTAGGGGTGCCTGATCATTCCTTTTGAATAAAAAGAGTGTCCAATTTTTTTCCCACATCTCAATCAAGTTCGGAGCGCATTCCATTCCATACATTCCAAACATATCATTCCTCATCACTTACATCCTTACTTGATTTAACCTTATGCATCATTTTACTTATTTTAATCGGGATCACTTGACTTTGTGAAGTAAGGCTAGGGTTCTTTCTATTTTGACCTGCCCAGTCCTCTTAAATTTAGCAAAGCATGGCTAGATATACAACGTAGCTGTAAATTAACTTCCCTTGAAAGTCATTTATCTCATAGAGTAAAGATAACATAGCGTGTTGGCAGAAGATGGCACTTAATCCTTTCCTCTTTTGTAACTGAGACCCTTATCTAGACCTTTACAACCGCAGGCCGATTATTGAAATCATTCAAGCCAAGGGGTTTCATAATCCCTTCAACCTCAAGGAAAGTTCATGGACTCCAGCCAACCTTGGATTTAATCAAGCCTAAGAAGCTAGTAGTGACTCCAAAATTCTACAACGTACCCTTTGTTGGTCACCTTTAAAAGGTAATTACAAAACTATGAAAACAATGGGTTTTTAAAATGATCAACTCATAAACACCTTTCACGATACCAAAAAGTGGCGCGCAACGCGAGCTTCTTCCCCCTCTCCTCACAACAAAAGCTGCAACATTCGCATGATTATAAAGTAGTGTAGCAATTTTTTAAAATGATAGCAACTACTCTCTAAAAAAGTTCTTATTTGAATGCTTTAATAAACATGCTTATTTCAAATAAAAACGTTTTAGGATTTTTACCAAAAAATTCCTCTTAAATATTATTTTATCATAAAATACTATTAAATTTTATATTTATCAAATCATGCTTTCCACTTTCTAGGTGAGGGTAAAAAGACATTTTTACCCAACAATTCTCATCTATTTCCTCTCACATGGAGACCGGTTACTACCGAATCCACTCCATTCAAATGGTCTCCCACCTGCTAAGGCTTGAATAGAGCTTCCGTGACAACAAAGGTGTCGCCCACTTGGAGTGGGACCCGTTTCCAAAATCCACACCAATCATCATGTGTGTGACCCACTTTTATGCATACGGCTCAAAACTCATCCCCATCTATGAGTTAGTTAGACCATACGATTAGAAACAGTGTATAAGGCGACACCTACCCTCCAAAGTATTTATATCTGTGTGGCCCACCTAAATCAGAATTGTCATGATTTTTGGGGCCTAGGCCTAAATTTTATTTTTTAGCATGTAATGGTTTGAGCAGATTTCACACGATCATCATAGTAGGCCTAAAAAAATCAATAGCAGATGTCTCACTCCCAACCGTTTCCTATGGTGATGCCTATTCAAATCACTGGTCAGCCTAATGTTTTGGACTTATGCCTAACATAGGATTGCACATATAATGGCAGGAGTGGATTTCATATACACATCATGGGTGGGTGTGCATCCTATAACTTTAGGACAAGATTTTTTGTGGGGCCCAATGTGATGTGCATGTAAAATCCACTCCAACCATTAGATGTGTAATCCTACTTTAGGCCCACATATAGAAAATCAAGCTGACATGTCAATCAAATGAGCCACACTAAAAGAAATGGTTGTGAGAGAAACATCCACCATTGTTTTTTTACTAAGCCCACTCATAATAATTATGTGAAATCCACTCAAACCACTAGATGCCAAAAAAACATTTAGACCCAAGGCCCAAAAGTCAAGATAATTCGTGACTCAGGTGGGCCACATCAAGGAAAATAATTTAGAGTGTGGGCATCACCCATATACTCTTTTGATATGGTCTACCTGAATGGGGCTAGTTTTTTAGACCTATATGTAAAATTAGGTTTACCTGTAAAATTAAGTTTAGCACCTGGTGTTCAGGTCTAGATTTCAAAAATACATCAAGTTAGGATGCACAATGGTCCTTACTCTTGCTCCAGCGGTAGACTCTCAGGAGTTTCAACACCTGATCAAGGGTTTGAGTACCCATGGGTGGTGAAATCCCACCAAGCCGTGAGTGTGCGGGGGTGTGTGTGCACATGTAAAAAATAATAAAAATAAATAAATAAATAAATGTGCATATGTGCCAAAAATAAAAAGATCCATAAGGTGTTTATTTTTCATAGTCTTGATTCCCTTCGGGCAAGGTTTCTAATTCTACGTCGGTCCTTGTAAGAGTCAATTAGACTTTTCTCACACTGTTCGTGCAGTTCCAAATATGTTTTGGAAAATATGAAAAGTCTAAGAATGTTCTAAGAATATCATGAACTCCTAAGAATTTCTGATAAAGTCCTCCAACTTTTTTATTATGAAAAAATGATTTTACCAAAAGAGCTTATGGTAAAATAAAATCTACAACAAAAGTTTCAGACTCTATCCCTCTTATTAGATTGGATTAAAGTTACCAACAGCCATGATTGAAGATCCACCTTTGAGTCTTACCCTTGTAGCTGAGGTATGCAACTATAAGCCTAAATGCCAAACTACGGTATCCGAACTGTTCACACGATCGAGTTCATCATGACTATAGACATGATTAAAAGTCAAGTTGGTCTACTTACCCTCTTAGGTTATAAGTAGGATGGTGTGGTTGTCATTTCCTTTTAATCGTCCATTTCTTTTCTGCATATGTTCCCTATTAAATGAGAATATCGACTCAATTTTTGGGACATGAAATTTCACCGTGTGGTCTACCCGATGAACGGCTTGGATCTTACGTTTTGGTATATGTATATGTGAGTGTGGGAGCAGATGCACTTACACCAGTGCACATTCACACGTATCTATAAAAAGAGAAGAAGAAGAAGATGAGAGCCAGGCAGGTGGATGATATTTTTGCATTCATTGACCGGAGCTTTTTTTCTAAGTATGTGGTGTTGGCATAAATCAGATTGCGTAATGAGTTACGTACGCAGTACGCTCTTATCCTACTGAGTAAACTCAGTTGGGTACACTGTAAATGTATGTGGTTTATCCACACCGTTCATACGTTTTCCAAGCTCATTTTAATCGTTGAAACAAAAATTAAAGCTTATCCAAAGCTTAAGTGAACCATACCACAGGAACAGGGGAAATAATGATTTCCACGGTTGAAACCTTGTTAGGCCCCACAGTGATGTTTATTTGTCATCTAAACTTTTCATATGGAAAAAAAAACACATGGATGAAGGGAAAAATAAATATAATCTTGATCCAAAACTTCTGTGGCCCTGAGAAATTTTCAACAGTAGAAATTCAATTCTCACTCTTTCTTGTAGTGTGGTTCATTTTAACCTTGTATATGCTTCCGTTTTGAGCTAAGGGCATAAAATTATCTGGTAAAGTGGATGGTCGGACTGGATAATATAAAAATATCACATGAATCTCACACAGTTTACTCAGTACACTTAGCATATTAGTACACACAATCCACTTCATTGGCACGATGAGTTGGGATTTGATTGGATAGCATGTTGTTGTCAAAGTTAGGAACGGATAGCCTGTAAAAGCCTTTTGCATAAAGTTTCAGCCTGGAGATACTAAGGTGGGGCCCACTATGATGTTAATGAGAGATCCATCCTGTCCATCCAATTTTGGAGCTCATTTTAGGATAATCGACGAAAAAATGAGGTGAATCCAAAACTCAAGTAGGCCGCATGAGAGGAAATAGTGGGGATTAAGTGACCACCATTGAAACATTTGTATGGCGGAAAAAGTTTCATATCATGCTAAACTTTTTGTGTTTTTAATACATCTCAATGGGAATGACCTTATAAACGGTTTGGATGGCATATAAACATCAAGGTGGAGCCCAATAAGATTTTAACAGTACACATTTCTTTATCCAATTTTCCCTCTCGTGTGGCGTACTTGAGTTTTGATCCACCTCTCTTTTTGTCTCATTAAAATGAGCTTACAAAATGAATGAAAATGATGGATTTTTCATAAATATCAAGTGGGCCCCACCTAGTATCCAGAGCATGAACTCACTCTAGGAGGCTTTCACAGGAAAGCCAGGAACCCCAGGTCAGTCAAAGATGAGCTGTCTTCAACTAGGAAATAACTTTCAAACATGCTTAGGTTGTTAGTCTTTGACATAGCTTGTTGTCCACTATTTCATGCGTGTGTAGAGAGGGGGAAGCAGTACTGAACCTGTCTTTGTAACAAAAAGCTTGACTGGGAGTCGTTGAGATCCTCAAGCAAGCATGGTATTGGTTCAAGGTCTAGGGTTTAAGGTCCAGGGTTTAATGTCAAGAACAAGTCGTCTGGTGAATAGTACTTCAAAAAGAAAGTCGTGTAAGCTTACAGAACTGTCTCTTGCATTAGATTGGGAGAAAGCTGACAATTACTTAAAAGTAGCATATGTGGATGTAAACAAATTAAACTGAAAATACTAGGTGTAGTATTTAAATTTATAATAAAACAAAAGTTAAGCATAATTTATTAAAAGGTTAAAAAAAAATTTAATAGTCTTATATAAGAAAACAAGTGTCCACTGATTAAAGGTCAGGATTGCTCAACCACTCTTATTTTTGGATTCTAACTTAGGCCACCAGGGTCTACAATTTTAGTCGGCTGAATTGAATTAATATATTCCACGTGTACATTTTTTAGGTGCCTGTGTATCAAGCCTCATGGGCAGCCTCAGTATCATGTTCTCCCACGTAGAGTGGAAAACTTTGATACTCTGGCAGAGGACCATAGATAATATGCAGGCACTGTGGTATTGTACACGTGGCACATGGAACTGTCTCATTTTTGGGATGAAGTCTAAAATGATCCATAAAAATGGATGAACGGCGTGGATAAAAGACATACATCATGGTGGGGCCCACGGAGCACCGACCACTAGCCACCGGTTAGAAACAGTGTATAAGCCGACACCTACCCTCCAAACTATTTATATCTGTGTGGCCCACCTAAATCAGGATTGTCATGATTTTTGGGGCCTAGGCCTAAATTTCTTTTTTTTTTTTTTAGCATGTAATGGTTTGAGCAGATTTCACACCATCATCATAGTAGGCCTAAAAAAATCATTAGTGGATGTCTCACTCCCAACCATTTCCTATGGTGATGCCTACTCAAATCAAGGGTCAGCCTAATTTTTTGGACTTATGCCTAACATGGGATTGCACATATAATGGCAGGAGTGGATTTCTTATACACATCATGGGTGGGTGTGCATCCTATAACTTTTGGACAAGATTTTTTTGTGGGGCCCGTAAAATCCACTCCAACCATTAGATGTGTAATCCTACTTTAGGCCCTTAAACAGAAAATCAAGCTGACATGTCACTCAGATGAGCCACACTAAAAGAAACGGTTGTGAGAGAAACATCCACCATTGGTTTTTTCATAGAGCCGAGTCATAATGATTACGTGAAATCCACTCAACCCACTAGATGCCTAAAAAAAACATTTAAACTCAGGGCCCAAAAGTCAAGATAATTCGTGACTCAGGTGGGCCACATCAAGAATTTTCACTGTGGTCCACTCGATGAGTGGCTTGGATCTTACATGTTGGTATATGTATGTGTGAGTGTGGGAGCAGATGCACTTACACCAGTGCACATTCACACGTGTCTATAAAAAGAGAAGAAGAAGAAGAGACAGCCAGGCAGGTGGGGTATGCTTAGTAATAGTAGTACATTGACAGGTGGATGATATTTTTGCATTCATTGACCGGAGCATTTTTTCTAAGTATGTGCTGTTGGCAGAAATCAGTTTGCGTACTGAGTTACGCAGTACGCTCTTATCATACTGAGTAAACTCAGTTGGGCACACTGTAAATGTATGTGATTTATCCACATCGTTCATACGTTTTCCAATCTCATTTTAGGCTTTGAAACAAAAATCAAAGCTTATCCAAAGCTCAAGTAGACCATTTCGTAGGAAACAGTGGAAATAATGATTTTCATAGTTGAAACCTTGTTAGGCCCCATAGTAATGTTTATTTGTCATCTAAACTTTTCATATGGTCAAAAAAACATGGATGAGGGAAAAAATAAATATAATCTTGATCCAAAACTTCTGTGGCCCTGAGAATTTTTCAACGGTAGAAATTCAATTCTCACTTTTTCCTGTAGTGTGGTCCATTTTAACCTTTTATTTGCTTCCTTTTTTGGTTAAGGCCATAAAATTATCTGGTAAAGTAGATGGACGGATTGGATAATATAAAAAAAAATCACAGTGGATCGCACAAAGTTTACTCAGTACACTTAGCGTACTGTGTTATTCAGTACACAATCCGCTTCCTTGGCACGATGAGGTGGTATTTGATTGGATAACATGTTGTTGTCAAAGCTGGGAATGGATAGCCTGTAAAAGCCTTTTGCATAGAGTTTCAACCTTGAGATACTAGGTGGGGCCCACTATGATGTTAATGAGAGATCCATCCTGTCCATCCAATTTTGGAGCTCATTTTAGAATAATTAATGAAAAAATGAGATGGATTTATTCTAGCAGACTTAGACGATATAGATGATAACAGTATTCTAAATGAAGCTATGGACTGTATTTGATTTGATGGGAGAGATGGTGTGTTTAGATGATGAAATCGGACCGGAATGGTCCAGTTTATATAGGCATCAGGTTTAGACCCGTTGCTGTGTGATATTCAATGGTTCAGAACGTTTGAAAAACATTTCTGGCCGTTGTCCATTAATCCCAGATATTTTTGGTCATTAGATCTGTAGATCTGACCGTTGGATCATCCTGGCCCGTCCGTTTTCGGACCGTTGTGGCTTTTAAGGTAGCTATCCGTTTAAGAAACGGCTGGACGTTTCGGATTTAAGATCTGACCGTTCTCAGTCACCTATAAAACCCAAGCTCATTTCCAACATTTCATATCCACATCGCCCTAAGGCTCTGACCAGACCCATCGCACCGTCTCGCACCGGTTCGCGTAAGGTCGCGAGGGAGCGACCACTTTGCGACACGATGAGCACGTGCGAAGTGCGCCATCTAGCGCCACTACTGTCCACGCCCACGCCCACGCCCGTGCCCGTGCCCGAGCCCGAGCGCGCGCGTTCGCACTGAAACACACAACCCATGTTTCATCTCCTCAAAAAAGCTCCAAGTAAGAATACCCTTCTCAACATCTCATATAAACCACAAAACTTTTCTTTGCATTTCTGATGTGGGACAAAGCACATACACCACACTTTTTAATTTAAAAATTCACAAAGTATTTCGGCGGAAAAATCCTGAAATTTTGAAAATTTTGAATTTTTATTTTTATTATTTTTAAACCACTAATTTTCAACAATCCAAAACTCAAGTAGGCCACATGAGAGGAAATAGTGGGGATTCAGTGACCACCATTGAAACATTTGTATGGCGAAAAAAGTTTCATATCATGCTAAACTTTTTGTGTTTTTAATACATCTCAATGGAAATGACCTTATATATGGTTTGGATGACATATAAACATCAAGGTAGAGCCCAATAAAATTTTAACAGTACACACTTCTTTATCCAATTTCCCCTCATGTGGCTTACTTGAGTTTTGATCCACCTCATTTTTTGTTTCAACCCTTAAAATGAACTTACAAAATGAATGAACAGGATGGATTTTTCATAAATATCAAGGTGGGCCCCACCTAGTATCCATAGCATGAACTCACTCTAGAAGGCTTTCACGGGAAACCCAGGAAACCGGGTCAGTCAAAGATGAGCTGTTTTCAACGATCAAATAACTTTCAAACATGATTAGGTTATTAGTCTATGACCTAGCTTGTTGTCCTCAGTATCATGCGTGTGTACAAAGGGGGGATTAGTACTGAACCTCTCTTTGTAACAAAAAGCTAGACTGGGAAGGGTTGAGGTCCTAAAGCAAACGTAGTATTGGTCCAAGGTAGGTTCAGGGTCTAAGGTTTAGGGCGTGTTTGGGCGGTAGGATTAGAAGGGATTAGGTGTGATGGGATTCAAAAAACATAATTATTACCATGGCTGGGATTGTCCCTGTTGCCATGGGATAAGATTAATTTCATGTTTTGTGGTAATATGGTGGTACATTGAATGGATATACCCACCATCATTTGAAATTACTGAGAATAACACACATCTGTTATATCTAAACCGTTCATTTGTTTGGTAACCTCATTTTATGCCATGGGCCTAAAAACGAGGCAGATCCAAAACTTATGTGGTCCCAAAGAAGTTTTCAACGGTAACTATTCAATCTCCGTTGCTTTCTATGGTGGGGTCCACTTGAGCT
The DNA here is from genome assembly GCF_029962835.1 of Magnolia sinica. Classification (NCBI taxonomy): domain Eukaryota; kingdom Viridiplantae; phylum Streptophyta; class Magnoliopsida; order Magnoliales; family Magnoliaceae; genus Magnolia; species Magnolia sinica. Next base: position 65,189,776 of record NC_080589.1, on the reverse strand, counting down.
TTAGATTTACCTGATTTTTTAGCCCATGCTCTAAAATAATCTCGAAAAAATGGGTGGACGGTGTGGATATAGCCCACACATCATGGTGGAACCTACACAACTTGCTAACATTGAGTGAAATTGGCACGGGACCAATGCAATTCCATTTATAGCTTTTCCATTCTTTCCAAGTTGAATTGGCACAGGACCAGATGCAATTCCATCCCACCTAATCTCTTCTAATCCCATTGCCCAAACACGCCCTTACGGCTTAAGACCGGTAACAAGCCATTCCCTGAGTAGTACTTCGAAAAGAACAAAACAAAAGTCAAGTCGTGCAAGCTTACAGGGCTGTCTTTTGCATTAGATGAGGAGAAAGCTGACAATTACTTAAAAGTAGCATATGTGGATGTAAACAAATTAAACTGGAAATATTAGGTGCAGTATTTAAATTTACAATAAAACAAAAGTTAAGCATATTTTTTTAAAAAGTTGAAAAAAAAATTAATATTCTTATATAAGAAAACAAGTGTCCACTGATTAAAGGTCAGGATTGGTCGACCACTCTTATTTTTGGATTCTAACTTAGGCCAGCAGGTTCTACAATTTTAGTCGGCTGAATTGAGTTAATATATTCCACGTGTACATTTTTTAGGTGCCTGTGTATCAAGCCTCGTAGGCAGCCTCAGTATCATGTTCTCCCACGTGGAGTGGAAAACTTTGATACTCTGGCAGAGGGCCATAGATGATATGCAGGCACTATGGAATTGTACACGTGGCACATGGAACTGTCTCATTTTTGGGATGAAGTCTAAAATGATCTGTAAAAATGGATGAACCGCGTGGATAAAAGACATACATCATGGTGGGGCCCACGGAGCACTGACCACTGGCCACCAGGCTAGTGGCAGGGGGATTAGCCAATCGGTTTCCCGTGTATAACTCACCTGCAGCTGTATATCAAGCATCGCACTCTGCCCGAGCATGAAGTAACTGTCATTTGATCAAGCGGTTTAGAAACGTGCCCGGGTCTAACTGGCAATGGCTGCGACCCGGGACAAGCAGTGTGGGTGCGAACGTGACATAAGGCCCACATCAATGTATGAAATTTATATCCATGCCATCCATCTGGTTTTCCATCTTATTTTATGGCATGATCCAAAAAATGAAGCAGATATATAGTTCATGTGGACCACACCACAGGAAACAATGGGTAGTAACCTTTAAAAACCTTTGTGGGCTACAAAAGTTTTGGAACAAGCTGATATTTGTTTTTTTTTCCCCTTTCATCCAGGTCTTTGTAACCTTATCAACAGGTTGGATGGTCAAAAAATATTATGGTGGACCCTAGGAGTTTTTAATGGTGGGCATTTAACGACTATAGTTTCATGTGGTGTGGTCCACCTGAATCTTGTATCTACTTCATTTTTTAGATCATGTCATAAATTAAGCTTTAAAAACAGATGGACAGCGTGGATATACATTGCATATATCGATGTGGGCCCTATGGTCAGCGTCACACCGAAACTTTTGGAGTCTTACGTCAAGTCGCGCTTGATGGCAATATGTTGGATGTGTGGTCAGAAAAACAAGGAGGCAATGGGACGGGTTTTGGCCCAAATACGACCCAAGGTGAATGTTAGTAATCTATCCCTCGATCAAGAGGGCCACACCTTCACAAAGAAGCATTTTAGGAGAAATGAAATCAACGGTCCACCAAGCTCGAGCCAGGACCATCGGCCATGCTAGTAATTTCAAGCCCAGTTTAAAGGTGGGTTGGGATTCAGGCCTGTGAAAGGGAGAATTTCCAAAAACCCCCCTGAAAGATAATATTAGAACACAAAACCCCTTATTTAATTGGGTCGTTGTTGGAACACGTGCTAGAGATCCAGACCATTCATTAGGTGGCATGCATTGTAAACATGCTATGTAGAAATTTTTCAACCACATACCACATGTGTAGAATATATTATCCGTACATAAAGTGGGGTCAGACGGTGATGATCATCTTATATGAATATCAAGCTGATCGACGTACAGGATGTGATCAACATGGTGTGTTCCACTGTTTTTACGGATGCGATATTCTATATATTTGATATATTTTCTGGAAAAAATGGCTGTATCGTAACTTATGATGCAGCAGCTGTAGATAATGCCTCTCTTGACTTTTCAACTAACTGAGAACGTTCGCTTGGAGTACATTCCACGTAATGGCTTTCCACCCGAGTGAAAATTTCTGGAAAGGGTGCGCACGTTATGTCGGTGCACTGCCTGCGTACGTTAGCTTGTCCACCGGTTTGAGCCTATTCAAAGGTCAACGGTTGCTCAGTTGTACATGTGTCTGTACAATCGTTGATCCACACCGTTCTTTTGGTTGGCCAACGGTGAGTGGAATAGCCTACAACTGTTTCACGCGGGGCGTAAAACACCCAAGATCTGTGGGCCCCACATCTTGTATGCTTGAAATTGTAAATCACTCTGTCCATCTTGTACGGTACATATAACATAACGTCCATGGAAAACTCAGGTGGACCACACCAATGGCCCACATGAGTATTGGATCAGGATGATTTTTGTATCTACGGTTTGATGAAAGAAACACAGCAGGTGGCCTCTCGTAAATCAACGGTTGGTATCTGATCCCCATTATTTCCTGTGATGTGTCTCACCTGAGTTGTGGATCTGTCTGATTTGTTTTCCCTGCCTAAAATTGAGAATGAAACCTGATGGACGGTATAGATTTTACATATAAAACATGGTGGGCTCCACAGAACTTGAGTGGTTTGCGTACAACAAGTGTTGCATGGTAGGGTCCGGTGGGTTGGCGATGGACGCGGATTGGTTGGTGACCTTGGGAATAACTAATGGCCAATAGGCCCTACCATGATGTATGTGTAATCCACGCCGTCCATCCATTTTCCCATAAAAATATGGTTTCGTGGGCTCATTCAATATGGCTCTTTTTTGGAGGCGACTTAACTTGGAAAGCCTTTTGCAGGAAGTTACTTTTAGGATGTTGGATGGGGCCACTGTGATTTTGTGAGAAATCCACTCCGTCTATTTAATTTGTGAGCTAATTTTAAGGCATGTGACCAAAAATGAGATGAACCCAACATTCAAGTAGACCACATGAGAAGAAATATTGGGAAAAGAAATGCAGTTGAAACCTTCCAATGCTCCACGTTGATGTTTATATGCCATCGAACCGTTTTTAAAGTCATTTCCAATGGGATTAAGTGAAAACCTAAGAAACTTTATAGCCATGAAAATATTTCAAGGGTGGTCATTGAATTCCCATTATTTCACCTGATGTGGCTTACTTGAGTTTTAGATCTACCTTATTTTTGCCCAGTACCCTCAAATGAGTGTAATTGTAACAAATATTAAGAGTCATTTGGCAAATGTATTGGGGGGATTTGAGGGGAGTTCAAATCTCGTTGTTGTTTGGCACAAAATATCACCTCAAAGGAGCAGGTTTAAAATCTAAGAGCTTGGATTATATCTAAAATCCTTCCAAGAGTTTTGTTGCATGTGTAACATGTATGTCATATGCTATTATTCTACTATGTACATGGTCTACTAATGATATCCCAAAACTTAGATTATCAATTGTATCACTATAATTACTTTAATCTAATGATCAGCACCATCTAAACATTGCCCATGTAAATCAACAATTAAAGATCATTGATTAGTCCCTCAGACATAATTTTATGCTTGTGGCTCATCCAAGACTTGAAATTTCATTATTTTCTAGCAAACCATATATTTCAACAGGCTTATTACAACCATTGTATCAAACATTGCACACGGTCACTAATTAAAGATATCAAAATTAATTTAGTAATTAAATTTAAACCTTGTAAATATATCATGCAAAGCTACTTTTGGATTAAAGTTGATTCCCAATCCAAGCTGTCAAATACAACATGAGGACTTCAAATTCAGAGTTCCAAATCCACACTCCCAAACAGGGCCTTACAGTGGGCTCCACCCAACATCCCAGCACTGGAACTTCCTGTGATTGCCATTTCAGGATATTTTCGTTTCTATTTTAGGCTCATTCTCTAAAATAATCTCTCAAGATACATCGACCGCTTAGATAAAACATATACATCATGGTAAGAGAGTCTAATGGTCCGTACTAGCAAGGTCCGTATGCAATCCACGTCCCTACGGAAAGCTCCATATGCAAAGCGCCATAGACTGTCACGTGACTTTTGAGTTTTCTCCTGACCTCTTGTGCCGTCCGAATAGACTCAGCTAACATGCGCTGGGCTGACACTTCCTTTTACAGCCATTTTGGCTGCTTTCACGTACAAGACCGGGTCTCCCGCCTTACCACCATTTAAAAAATGGTGGTGACTGGTCTACACATGGCGACAGGAATCCAGACCGTCCAATAACCTTATTCCTGATGGGAGGGCCCGCCTTGATGATGTGTTGTATATCCGCTCCGTTCATCAGTTTCTCCAGCTTATTTTAGGCCTTTGTCTCAAAAGTGAAGTAGCTCTGAATCTAAGACCAACCACAACACAGGGAACAATGATGATTGACTGCGTCACCATTAAAAATTCCAAAGGGCCTGTATTAATGTTTTCATCATGTTTATTTATCATCCAACCGGTTGATAATGTCAAAAAGACATGGATGAAGGGAAAATACAAAGATCAGCTTGATCTAAAACTTCTGTAGCCCACCAAAGGTTTCTAATAAGATTTCATCATTGTTTTTAATGGTGTGGTCCACCTGAGATTTGAATATTCTTAAGGTTTGGTATCGCTGACTAAAATGAGATGTAAAAACAAATGGACAATGTTGATACACAACAAATACATCAAGGTGGGCCCCACACGGGTGTTACCGGGGTAACAGCGAATCCGCTACGATTGCTGATAGAGCATGACGCAACTAACACTGACTGGAAGATCTTAATCATCTGATTATTACCGTATAAATTCAAAGTGCTGGTCGTTTAATATTTAGCCGTTCATTGGTAGCCTACTGATTTTAAAAGAGGAGTTATTTGATACACTGGTGGAGTACCACATTTAATGTGCAGGATCTCAGGAACTGTACACGTGGCAAGCACGAGCTCAATTAAACCTACACTGATTGCCTACTGACGCTGCCAGCAGGGAGGTGGCTACTGAACAGTGCTCTGTTGGACCACCATCATATATATGTTTTATCCACACGGTCTGTATATTTTGTTCAGATCATTTTATGCCTTGGCCCAAAAATAATCCAGATTCAAATATTAAGTGGACCACATCACAAGAAAATAGTAGTGATGGAATGAGCACCATTTCATTTTTGGGCTCACGTCCTAAAATAATATGAAAAAATGGATGGACAAAGTGGATGAAACACATACATTATGGTGGGCCATTGACCACACTCCACTAGCTACTGGCTAGGCAATCCGCGTCCCAATTAAACCGCCTAAATTGTGAACCATTGAAGTCAAACGGCTTATATGCCACTCTAACATTTCAAAATCGGCATTCGAGTATGGAAATTTTAATTATGATTTTTTGGATGTTAAGCTAACCAAAAAGGCATGTGTGCTCTTATTTAGATTTATATTCATTTCATACACAAATAATTAAAGTAATACATTTTAACTTAGTGAAACCAAAGCGAGATAAAGATAACCAAATTCAAAAATATAGGACTACCACCCAAAAGTGATGAGCACCCATATGAGGATTATACAAATCACAATAATTGCAAAAAAAAAATATAAAAGCAACTAACTAGCAGGAAGAAGCTAGAGATCTATTAGGTGCTCCGAGGACACCGACTGATCTTATTCCTGAGCTATCTGTATATGTCAAATATAAGACGTCAAACACCAACATAGTGAAGAAATCGCTACATATTTTAGGATATGCATGATTAGCTAAGTGATTATTAGTTCCAGTTCATATAGCAGATTGATAAAGCTATAATATCGTTGTTATATCACGAGTCATTATTCAGATCACGTGGCTCGTTGCGGCACGTGGCAACTCCTCTTTAGTGTCCCTTGATCTAAATTAAGGCATCAACACGGTATGGGTCGTCACCCAATACCGAGTATGAACAATTAATTCAGAGGTGTGAGCTTGTCACTTAAAAGTAAATCAATACTGAGAAAAGGGCTCGTCACCCAATTCAATTCACACCCGATCGTTCGAACAGTACCCTAGCACAGAACTATAGGCCGAGTAATTTGACGGAAGTTGTTCGAATAACATCAACATTATATTACCTGTATCAGTACTCATTGATCACTACGAGGAAGCTCGTCACCCTATCATAGGCTGACAACTCGAACATGGTACCTCATACTACCATGCTCGGCTAATGAATCTTTGTGGAATCGTAACGCATTAAGGGATTGTTTGATTTTTAATTTCCCTAGTAAATACAGGGAAATAAGTAATTATTACTTACCCCACTTGTTTGAAATTAACTGGGAATTACGTTTTGAAAAGCTGTCCATACAATACCTGTTATTACTGATTTAAATATGTAGGCCCCACCATGATATATGTGAGTTATTCATACCATCCATCCTTTAAAAAATACATTTTAAGGCATGAACCCAAAAATTAAGAAAATCAAAAGCTCAAGTGGACCACACTTCAAGGAACAATGATCATTAAGACGTCAATGGTTGAAAGTTGTTTTCTCCCTAGGGCCCACATTGATGTTTATTTGTCATCCAACCTATTCATATGGTCACATAGTCATGGATAAAGAGGAAACAAAAATATCGGTTTGATCCAAAACTTTTGGGGTCCTCAAGAAGCTTTCAGTGGTAGGAGTTCAATTCCCATTGTTTCCTGTGTCATGGTCCACTCGATCTTGGGATCTGCTTCATTTTTCGGCTCATGCTCTAAAATGAGTTGGCTAAAGGGATGGACAGTGTGGATAAGACACACGCATCATGGTGAGCCCCATGATTTAACATTTTTCTCCCCAGGTGACGTGAGGAGTATTATAAATGAAAGGTGGCGGTCAACATCACCTTGGAAATCTAATCAGAAATACAATGGTAAATAATTATTACCCATTTATCTTGAATTATCTCTATAATTAGAAAATCAAACAGGCCCTAATAGTAATGAATAGACTAAATTAATGATAATGGTGGTATTCCAAATTCTATTGAATATTATACAATCATTAAGCATAAGAATGATCGAGTTTACATTAGACTGATACGATCAACTATGGAAGACTTTGGGCAAACCAACATTGGGTGCAAAGCATCCCATGTAGCTCCAACTAGTACTGATCATCTGTATTCAGCTTTCAGTCGTATATGCCTGAGATAGCCTTTGTAAAGCGGTTATTCATATATTTTAATAATTTGCGGAGTTCGATCCACCACAACAACGCAATTCAATCACATTGACATTTCTTAGCATTTAACATCGAAGAGTTTTAATATTAAGATTTTCATGTCATTCAAGCATTTCATCGAGCATGTTATCAACCAATTAGTAAACAAACACCTTTAATTATTTTAAAATAAAATGTAGAAGCTTGAGGGTAGATTTTCATCTTAAAATCGAAACCCTCGACTTGAATGCGGCCTTAGCGCATGAAATTTGGAAAAAAAACGCTCTAAATCCTAATTCATCAGCAATTTTATCATTACTATCGTGAATTCAAATCTAATTAGATCTTAGTTAAGGGATAAGTGTTTTACCTAATTTAGTTTAAGCAAACCCCAACTCGATTCGACAAGTCGAGGCCCCAAGTCCTAACACAATCAAACTCTAGAGTTAGGGTTTTCGAAAAATGATGAAAACGAGAAGGAGTTTTTTTAACCCTATTGACTCAAACATGTAAGAATCGAAAGAAATAGATAAAATGGAAACTAAGGGAACTCTTACCTAGCAAGGAATTAAACATCTAACCTGAAATCATCGGATTTCGACCAATATGGCATAAAAATGAGCGTAGAGAATAGATCTTGTAAGATCCAATGAGCACGAGGATCGGATGGCCATGCTCTAGCACTGGGCCCACCGTTTCTCTCACCCCTCTCTTCTTTCCTCTTCTCTCTTTCTCCATTCTCTCTTTCTTTAGGAAAAAAATCGAATGGGAGTAAGGGTTGCCCCCGAAAGTCCTATTTATAGCATCAGAAATAATGTAAATGTTCTCAAGGGATATGTTTTCATTATATTAGATATATGAGAGGTTGGTTTTAACCTTTGGGGCCCCTATGGGGTGTAAGAGTCTATATACATCATAATATAGTTGACCCTAGTAATGATAAATGCATGGATATGATCGACCTGCCATTTAGATGCATAGATTGACGGGTATGATCAGAAGACAGTTCGCCGATCACCGATGGTCGATTATGGTTGTGGCTATACAGATATGTGTAGGATATTGTCCTAAGTTAGTGTCTTAAGTTTGATTGTGATCTAACGGTATGAAATTCACAACATGGCCTAAGAGTGAAAATGAGCATTTAAGTTAAGTTCTTAACAGACTCTAAAGGTATTCACACATCTCATGCACTCGCCTTATGAGTCTAAGTTGAGCGATTCAAGATGTGATTTCATCTCGATGTCCCACAATGGATGTCGAGCCCATTAAGACAAATGTCTTTGTATAATCTTGAGTTTAGTGGCCTACTAACGAGTGATTTAGAGTTTGTTTGGTTAATCAGGACATTTATGAAATGAACAGGGCTGGCAACTAGGGTTTAGATTACGTAAGTTTATAGCACGGCCTATTCGTAATTAGCCGAAACGATGATTCAACTCTAATCACCATAATTAAAAACCCTAATTCAGCTATACTAGAAACTATCTGAATTAGTAAAATATACTAAAAATATAAAATACTAATTTAATCATATATGATGTTTCCTAGTATGATTATAAACAATTCCTAAAAAGACACCAAACACAAAAACCCTAAGTTGAAAAAGATATATGCAATTTATCGGCAACGTGCAGTTGTAGAAATTTTCAGATTCAATATGTTTATTGCTTATAGTGTTTTTGGTACTTTTAATTACTATGTTATTTTTATAATTTACAATCAAGTTTACTTTAACTCCACCAAATTCTATTATATTTTGAGTTTTATAAAAATTTTAAAATTTTTTGGAAGTACCTACTATTTGAAACTAATGATTTTTTGTACAATTTCTAAAACGTTTAAAAATTAACATTCTTTAAATTTTTATTTTTATTTTTCTATGAAATTGTACTCATCAAGCTTTATATATGGATTTTGAATTACCTCAATCAGAGTTATAAAACAAAACATATGAATTTTTGAAGTCAGTGTGTTGAAACTATCAAAATTTAAACATATAGAATATTGTTGAAAAGGGGGTGGTGGTGGAACCGCCAACTATTGTCTATTATTTGCGGTGGCACCTCTAGGGATTATCTAAAAATCTATTTTTTAGTGATGGCACGGATTGGGTCAGTTCATACTCGGTAAATTTGAACTTATACTCCTTTAGGCAGTTTTAGTGAATCTCCCATCAACCATTTTGATCCTAAACCCATGTGAATGCTTATATAAACATGCATTCAGATGGATGAATCAAATGTAACTCTTAAAAATATGGAACTCCCAAGTTGATAAAATCATAAATGTTACTGCCACGTATGCAAACTCTACGCAACTTTCTATCTTCCAACACATCATGCCATACTATCGAGGTTCTTCTCTTATTTAAAGGAGAGTAGTGTGGAAGTTACCCGTGGGTGTCGTCTTTATTGCAGGGTCAACTTGATTAATTTTTAATATAACCACCTAGTCAATCCAACTTTCCATGTCATTTTATGATGCGATTTAAAAAATAAAGCATAACCAAATCTCAGATGGACCACGCCACAGGAAACAACGGTGACTGAATGCCCACCGTTAAAAACTTTGCCCACCAAATGTTTGTTTCTCATCCAACCCCTTACTAAGGTAAAAAAGAATTGAATGAACCGAAAATATAAAGATCAGCTTGATCCAAAACTTTTGTGGGCCACAAAAAGTTTTTAACGGTCATTCTGTACTATTTCCAGGAGTGTGGTCCACTTCAGATTTAGATCTTCTTAATTTTTTAAGTTCGCTTCCTCTTTAAACGAAGGTGGCTAGTCCTAGATGCCGTTAAGGTACTTGAATTCAGACCATCCGATCCATGCGCGATAGTACTCGAATTCGACCATGGCATTCTGAACGCTGATCTCTTTCTGTTTAGTCAGTCATTTAATGGCCCCTGATTGAACGGTTAGGATCTTTTCAGTCACATCACCATCCACAACGGTGGCTACTCCCCCTGCCACCAGCCCCGTGGCTGTTGGTCGGTGCTCTGTGGGCCCCACCATGATGTATGTGTTTAATCTATGCTGTTCATCCATTTTTACATATCATTTTATGGCTTAATTCTAAAATTAGAGGGATAAAAATCTCAGGTGGCCCACATCACAGGAAAACAATAGTGATTGGATATCTACCATTAAAATCCTCCTTAGGCACACTGTACTGTTTATTAGACGTCCAATCTGTTAATTAGGTCATACAGACATAGATGAATGGAAAAAAATAATAAATATTAGCTTGATTTAAAACTTTTATGGCTACTAGAAAGTTTCTAATGGTCAACGCTCATTCAACACCGTTTCCTGTAATGTGATCCACTTGAGATTGGGATATACAGTATATACCTCATTTTTGGTATCATACCTTAAAATGATCTAGAAAAATAAATGGACGGCATGGATGAAACACATGCATCATGGTGGACCCACAAATCACCGACTAGTGGCAGGGGGAGTAGCCAATCCGTTTCCAATGGAGCGTAGCTTGACATGTCAGTCATCACCATTTTAACGTCTGAAGCAAGCTGCACTTTACTGAAGTACAACCGCATCTACTGTCTACGTGGCAAACGCGTCGACTTGACTCTCCAAGTTGTGGGCCCCACTTGATGGAGAAAACCGAACTGTCCTAATTATTTCACGAGTCCGATGTGGATGGTTAACTACTGCTCTCCAACGTCCATTTGTAGGTCACGGAGTTGACGGTTTAGATCATCCAATCAACGTTACTTTAGAGCCATGCACATGATCTCTGGTTGGTATGGATTCATCAAATCATGGGCCCCATTCGTTTACTGAGAGGAGCATGTCTGTCACTCGTGCGTCAGATCCAGGCCATCCATCACGTGGGATTCTTGTGAACATGCCAGTACCAAAACCCAGGTTGGTCCACTAATCATGTGGACCCCACCTGTAAATCGAATATAGACCGTTGATGTTATTTCTTTCCAACCATCCATTTTTAGTGGACCCCACGTGTAAGTCGAATATAGACCGTTGGTTATATTTCTTTCTAACCATCCATTTTTCTGGTTAGTGCATTGGCTGGATAAATGGACCAGTAAATTCACACGTTGTGGCCCACTTTATTACTGGAGCGGATATCCCACACGTGCCACGTGGATTTCTATGGTTGCTAAGCTACGCATAGCTGGCGTAAGTTAGCTTTCCCACCAAAAGTCCACAGCCTACAAATACAGCGGTTTCTCGTACACCGACATTTCCGCGCCCTGAAATCTATCCCGGCGATGCAGAGTCTCAGTCCGTTTTCCGGCAGCGGGAAACCCAACTCCGGCGGCCGGGGCACCGCCGATCGGCCGGATTCGTCCCCGATCTCCGTGTACTCCGACACTTCCAGCAGCCGGAAAAGTACATACAGTTCCAGCAGCGGGAAAAGCACATCTGGCCGGAATCCGGTCAGAATCGCCGCTCGAGCTCTCGGCGCGTGTTTCTCCCCGTCGGAGGTGATATCTTCGAAAGATGAAGATCTCGACGACTCCAAAGCTGCTTCTGGTAATCTCTTGTTCGATCTCCCCCAAATTAAGAGAATTCAATGTAGGAATTGTGGAATTTGGATTTTTATTTCGTTGTGTGGTTTGGATCGCTCAATTTTGATCTGTAGACCCTAATTTGTAAGAATTCCGTTAGATGCCGATTGTCTCTTAATACTACAGAGGTTTCTTTTCTTTCTTTCTTTCTTTCTCTCTCCTTTTTATTTTTATTTTTATTTTATTTTAATTTTTTTGGGTTCCCCTACTCATTTTTCCTTCATTTTACAGAGATTGCGGTAGAAATTTCGTGATTGTGGCTCATTTTTGCCTGTGTCTTTTTGATCCGTTGAATTCTGTTGAATCTTGCACTTAGTATTGAAATAATGAAGGAAAGAGAATGAAATGATGAAGGAAAGAAAAAGCATGGACCATTCAATCAATGATCTAGACCATCCATGTTGTTTGCCTCAATTTGGTTTGCTTGTTGCTCAAATATCTCTGATTGGATAATCTTTAACCATCAGATCCGTTACCTGAAGACAGATGACATAATGAAAAAGAAAAAAAAGGAGTTTGGACCGTTGTCCAGGTTATTAGGATCATCCTCTCGTGCGATTTTTGCATGTTGGCCCATTAGCAGTAGGGCCCAACAGATGGATTGTTCAGATTGATGATCAGGCCATCCACTTCTCCAATGCATGCTGATAGTATGTCATATGGTTCATATTAGTTGCTGTGGATCATTTCCCTTTTTCAATTAATCTAATTTTCCATTCTGTTAGTGTTTATGTTGTTGGTTTTGTTTTTTTTCTAATGATTCCAGTTGAAATTTGATTTTGGCATTTAGTTTTGATTGGTCTTGAGTAAACTAGGTCGAAAAGGAGTTTGATCTGGTTCTATCTCTTTAATTCCCTTTTAGTTTCATCTGATTCTTCAAAAAGTAATAATCGGAGGAGGCGTTTGAGTGGAGGGATCTACTCCCCTTCATACAATTCTACCCATAGTGAGCCAGGCGGTGTGAAATTCACTTTGGAGGAGATCTACAAAGCTACAAGAAACTTCTCCCCATCTTTCAAGCTTGGACAAGGTGGGTTTGGTACAGTTTACAAAGGAAGACTCGAGGATGGCACTTATGTTGCTGTTAAACGTGCAAAGAAGGTGAGTAAGGATTGTTACCAGATAAATCTGTGAATGCTTTTGGGCTGACTTTTTTAAATTTTATTTTATTGGGAATGGAAGATGAGGGGTGATATATTTGAGTTTATGATTGCAGAGTGTATATGATAAGCATCTGAGTGTGGAATTCCAGAGTGAAATCCAGACTCTGGCGCGTGTCGAGCATTTGAATTTGGTTAGGTTTTTTGGCTATTTGGAGCATGAAGATGAAAGAATTGTTGTTGTGGAGTACGTGCCCAATGGAACTCTTAGGGAGCATTTGGATTGTAAGTTCTTGATCATGATCATTATCATCACTTGTGTTCTTGTTGCTTCTTTTGTCAGACTTGGGTCCAAGGTGTCAAGACACTTTGAACCTGGAAAACCTAACCCATTGACCCAGTCCTACTGTTTTATATGAAATTTTTAGAGACAAACATATGAACTTTCTATTTTAGATACTAAAAAAATATAATTAATGTTAACACACTCTGTGCCATTAAAAAAAATGTTGAAATATATTTTTTTCTATCTACCAAAAAAAAAAAAAATCATTTATGTCAATATTGGTTCATCCTAGCATATGAAATGAGGAAATCTGTCTATAATGATAAGCATAAATACAATAAAATTATATGCATATTATCAAAATATGAAGTTGGATAAGATTAGGTTTTATATTCATATAAAAAGGACAATATAAGGTTTTCCTCTCATAATAGGTGTCTGTTTATGTTACTGACATGCATGCCAAAACACCAATTTTTAAAGTGTGGAGTGTCCATGTTTCTATAATTTGCAAGCTGGCGAGTCCTAGCCTGTTTCATGACAAAACTTGCCCGAGTTTCCAATCCCCAACCTGATTGTAACAAAATACTTTCTTAACTTCCATGATCCAGCTCACCATGGATGGAGAGCCTTCAAGGTCTCTCATTATTATTATTATTCTTATATTAACGACAAAAATATTAAACTCCTATTTTCTTAACCCACCTGGTCAACCCATTGACTACTGACTTGACCCAATGTAGTGACTGACCAACCAGCAATCCAAGTCTTGGTATGGAAACTATGCTTGTTTCATTATAAGAATAAATATTTTTGGATTAATTGTTTGAAAAATGCATTGCATTGTGTTTGCTTTTCTTTATGCAAGTGAATGGTGGATTATGGGTTTGATACATTGCAGGCATGCATGGGAGCACTCTTGACCTTGCTGCTCGGTTAGATATTGCCATTGATGTGGCACATGCTGTTACTTATCTTCACATGTATACAGGTAAGAGTTCAGAAGTTAATGCTGGAGCTGCACCTTTCAAATTGTTTTTTGCACTTTAGATTTGGATTTTCACTTCTTGTTACATGATTAGAGGTATATCATAGAGTATTAGCTTGAAGCATGCATGGCTTGTTAAGCTAGCAATCCCATTTAGTTTTTATGCTTTAATTGATAGAGAAGCTACCATTAAGGATATGTAGACCTCATCTGCCTCTTCATCGAATAACTAGAACCTGAAATTGTTATCACCTAAGATGTTGGGTCTTCATGCAACCTCAACCATGCTCGTCAGTCGTCATCCATGTCACCGTAGGGCAATTTATATCTTTTTGGACTTGAATTATATTTATCAAATATAGCAAGACATGGATGTTCGATGAGGTTTCTCATTGCTTAGAGCCTGGGTTGACAGGCAATCGTTTTGAACTCATGATGGCCTATTAGGCTCTCAAAGTCCTTAATCGGTAACCATTTTTGTTGGCTCTATTTAAGCTTCACGTCCAATGGTAATACTATGGTTTCACTGCCTGAACTGTCTAGCTAATGTAGAAGTCACACATCACATTCACATGATTCTTAAGATTCCTTTTCAGACTCATTCATTGGAAGGATAATTTTTGTAGGGGATACAAAGAACGGTACTAGTTGCATGTTTAAAGATTCCTTGCAGCCTTGTAATCTAGTGTACATCTTCAATGAAGTCCAGGAACTCTCTTCGTGTTCATACGTTCCATGTGGTGTTTTAAATAGCGCTAATGTGTTGTGTAGCGCTCAACCCTCCGTAGCGTGTAGCATAAATAGCGTAAGCTACACGATGCTTCTAATTTTTAATTCAAAATTAGGAAAATATGATAAATAGTAAGAAAAAAAAAAGGAAAAAAAAAAAATAAAATTGCATAAAAGATTATTCATTTTTTCAAGCATAAGCATGTTCAAACAAGTTATTAATTATCATTTATCAAAAGCCAATCCACATATATAAACCAAATGCGAATAATTATCACATCAACAACTTTCTAAGTATACCACTTTAATTAATAATGTCTAATTAAAACCACAAGTCACAAGTATGAAAAGAAATAAAATCTTATAGATTAAGAGTATTAAATATAATACAAGTGTCACATTCCTCAACATTAGATAAAAAACGTAATTTAAAAAAATAATAATAATACACTGTAGTGTATGCTGCACGCTATGTAGCTGTAGTGTACGCTACGACCCCTGTAGCGTGCACTACATGGATTTACACTATTTAGCATGCTACATCGCGCTATGGTTATGCTACGCTAAGTAGCATATGCTACCACCATGCTATGAGCGCTATTTGAAACACTTCCATACATGTCATTCTATCATCCCTTAATACTCTAGTCCAGTTAATGGGACTGTTTTTATGCTGGGCATCCAATCATCCATATAGAAATTAGTCTTGATGCATGTAAACATGAATAGCATCCTCATGACCCCGACTGTTCAAATGGAGTCCATGGTTTGTTGATCCAAACTGTTGACCTGATGAACCTCACTTTGTATGCGGGATTCCTCACAGAAAGATCCTAGCCATCAGATCTGTCCTTTTTTCTGAATGATTTTTATGTTACTCTATTAACTGCCTACTGAAGTTTTAGAATCTTCCTACTTGGGAGATTTTTTGGGCATTCACCATACAAAGTAGGCTCCACCAGATTAGCAGTCTGGATCGCCAAAGCATGGACCACTTGAATAAACTGGTGTGCATCAGAACACAATTCACGTCCTGACGTATCAGGATCCTGTAATTTCTCATCATCCTTAGATGCTCAACACTGATTTATGATTGTTTTCAATGCAGACCGTCCTATTATACACAGAGACGTTAAATCTTCAAACATTCTCCTTACGGAAAATCTCCGAGCCAAGGTAGCTGACTTTGGATTTGCTCGCCTGGGGGCAACTGATGAGGGAGTCACTCATGTTTCCACCCAAGTTAAAGGAACTGCTGGCTATTTAGATCCAGAATATCTCAGAACTTATCAACTCACTGAGAAAAGCGATGTTTACTCTTTTGGCGTATTGCTGGTGGAACTAATGACGGGAAGGCGCCCTATTGAACCCAAAAAGGAACTCAAAGAACGGGTAACAGCAAGATGGGTATGTTCTTCCAACTCTCTTTATCGCTTTTCCATCATTTGAGAATCACTTCATTTTTTTTATTTTTTATTTTTTATTTTATTTTTTTTCTTTTTCTGGGTAATGTTTAGTCGGTTACCATGGGGAGAGGTGATTCATGTTGCAAATGCTACCAGGGCATGCATGCGTGTGGGATCCAGGCCATCGACCAGGTGTTGCTTAACATGAACATGCCCTGGCCAAAAATTCAGGGTAGTCAACCTATCTGGTGGACCACAGATATTAGCAAAATGTACAGTTGGAAAAATGAGCAATGGTCCATATTCAATGTACACATGTTGCCAATACTGATGAGTGGACTGGATCCAACTTCCTTTTTTTCTCCCGGCCAATGAATGTTGGTAGTAGGCCTGAACATGTACAGATGTCTGAATATGTACTGAAAATCACTTCCAAAATCTCTCCTCACCTAAGAATCTCTTATGGCAAATGTTGGATCTCATGCAAATAGGAATGAGCTTTACCTGATGCTAATAGCACAGTTAAAATGGTGTTAGCTTTGCACCATTTTAAGAAAAATGTTTATATGCGGGTGAACCTTCATACGTCATACTTGTATGTCAATCCAGACCCTCCAAATCGATTCAACTATAGGTGGTGGGTCAATTTGTTTCAACCATACATATGACATAGTTGTATGGTAATCCAGACCATCCGAATCAGGTGGTGGGCCACTTGGTTTCAACCGTAAGCATGATATAGTTGTATGGGAATCCAAATCACAGACTCGTTTCTGGATGGAGGGTCCTACTAATATAAACTCAAAGGCCAAGCATGTTACACATACTGGGCTCAAGATACCTAGCAGAAATAATCAAAGTGTTTAATTGCTCTTTTGATAATCAGAAGTGCTTCATTTCCTTTTCACACCCATTTTTCCCTGTTGAAAATGATTGTAAAAAAAAAAAACCTGCAGGCAATGAAGAAATTCACTGATGGAAATGCACTTGAAACATTGGATCCAAGAGTTTCACGCACTGGGGCCACCAATCTGGCATTGGAAAAGATTTTTGAGCTGGCGTTGCAATGCCTAGCTCCGACCAGACAGAGCCGGCCAAGCATGAGGAGGTGCGCGGAGATCCTGTGGAGCATCCGTAAGGATTACAGAGAGCTCGCAGCCTCGGATATCGAATCCCAGTCTTCAAATTCCCACAGGAACAGCACTTCTCTTGGAGAAGAATAAATGCCATCTGGGTTTTGGCATTTAAAAAAAAAAAGAAAAAAAAAAGAGGAGGATTGGCTTCAAAGAAGCCTGGAAATTTTGCCGACAAGGACACGTTGGCTGCTTTGAATTGTCATGAATATGAGTGTGGCTGGCATCTGACGTGAGGTGGGGCGCAACGTTGCTTTAAAAGGAGTGGTTCGTTTATGAAGGGGAAATGAATATGATGATGAAGATGGGTGTTGGTGGGTGAAGTAGGTCAGTACATAATACACTTTATATAACTATATTGATGAATTTCAATGTAAAGACAAAAAAAAAAAAAAAAAAAACAGGATGGGGGAAGTGCTATTGGCTCAAATAGCATATCTTTTTCTTGTTTTTTTTTTTTACAAAAAAAATTGTTTTTTTGTGTTTTGGAATATTATGTACCATAGTGAGGATTTCTCCTTTTGACCAAATAATAGAAATTGCATGCGTATGGGTCTCTAAGGTTTTAAAAAGTGGTTTTTTTATTAACGGCAACCATGTTTTTAGAGGGAATCACCCACTTTAGTTGGGGGTTTTATGGGACCTTTACCCATTTGAAAGGTGGGTGTCTAATTTCACCTCTCTTTTTTTTGTTCTTCTTCTTTTTCTTTTTTTTTTCCGCTAACTCTAGTGAATGGCAGGGGGTGTGGTCTGATTCTAGCGGGCTCCACTGTAAGCTGTGGTGGTACTGGGCAGGAATGGGGCCCACGTGATGTATTAACGGGTGTCTCTCTCACCTGTCCCTCAGATGCATATCCCTGATTCGGGCAAGGGCCCGGCCCACCATGTTGTGACTAGTAAAGAATGACCTTTCATCTGCCCTGGGTTGAATGGTCGGGATAAAAGTCGGGGTGGTGTTTTGCAATTGAGTGTGGCTCTCACTATGGTTTTGGATGGAGCTGATTGAGGTTTGTAGGGTTAAGGTAAGCTTTTAGGTAGGGGACGGATACCATCGATGGATTGGATGTGATACTGATACATACACTCTTGTGGGCCCTGTATCTGCCTGGTACCACCATAAAAGTTTACTCACAGCAGCACACCTATTGTTTTTAAAGTATATATCGCCGCTTCCCTTACCAAAAACGCGTTGCAGCCGCATTACTTGACTTTGACTAAATTAATGTAAGCTCCTGTCCTACCTTAGTGTAAATAGTTAAGGGATTAAAAAAAATAATAATAATAATAATAAGTGGGCCCCACCAGAATGTTTGTGAGAAATCTACCGTCCGTCAGCTTTACCATCTCATTTTAGGGAATAAGGCAAAAAAAAAAAAGAAGCAGATCTTTAATGGGCCAACATTGACTCGGCCATAGCCATATATTGTAGGCAATTCATGAGGTCCTCCTATTCTGCCAAGTGCCAACCACACAACACTAGAAAGGGGATTGAACGCACACTGTTGAACCATTTGGTGGGGGCCTCAGACTTGTTGCCAAATCTAGGTAGGACATCCATTTGCTTTGACAGGAAATTTTAGGGCATGAGCCGAAAAAATAAGGGAGATCCAAAGATTGAGTGGGCCACACGATATAAAATAGTGGAGATTGAATGCCCGTCATTAAAGCCTTCTTGAGGCCGCAGAAGCTTTGGATCAAGTCAATAGCTTTTTTGCTTTCAGTTTATTTATCCAACTGAGAATGAATGACCTAATGAACGGTTTCGATGGCTTATAAACGTCACTGACCCCCAAACACATTTCAACTGTATAGAGATACCTTTTCCATTATTTCCCGTCATCTGATCCATTCCAGTTTCAGTTCCTTCCCTTTTTTGGTCTAACGTAGTAGCATGAGCTGGAAAAACAGATGAACGGATTGGATTTCGACCAAACAATAAGTAGGGCCCACCTTCTGTGGGGGTCAACTGTCGTCAAGTCAGTTTACCTTTACCTCGTTGCAGAGAGAGAGAGAGAGAGAGAGAGAGAGAGAGAGGACTCGTGTAGATTTTGAATACGCCGGCCCGTCGGGCCTGGCCAGAACACACCGAATTCGTGCCGAAGCCAACCCCATGATTGGCCGTTGATATTCAAGGTCCACAAGGATGTTTGTGAGAAATCTGCCCCATCCATCAACTTTCCATCCCAAAAATGAAGTAGATGCCACGCGAGGGAAACCATTGGGATTAAACGGCCACGGTCCGCACATTGGCTGGGCCACACATTTTTGGCAATCCATGGCGTCCTGCTGTTTTGCCATATCATTTTAAGGCATGGGACGAAAAATGAGATATACAAAGTTCAAGTGGACCACACCACTAAACAGGTGCTTGAATGCACACCGTTGAACCATTCTGTGGGTCGTAGAATTTTCCTACCAAATCCAGGACGTCCTCCTGCTTTGGCAAGAAATTTTAGGGCATGAACCCAAAAATGTGGCAGATCCAAAGCTGGAGTGGACCACGTGACAGAAAACAGTGGAGATTGCATGCCCATCGTTAAAACATTTGTGGGTCCACAGAAGCTTCTGATAAGCAAATTGTTTTGTACTTTCAGTTTATCCAACGGATAATGACCTTATGAACGGTTTGGATGGCCTATAAACGTCACCGTGGGCCCCAAATACATTTCCAACGCAGGGAGATACCATTCCCACTCCTGTTATCTGGCCCACATCAGTTTCGGATCCGGCGGCGAAGACAAAACTACCATCAGATGTATATGAATGGCCCAAAAGAAAAAGAAAAAAAAAAAAGCAATCATCATCTCCCGTAAACATGTGGACCACCTGATTATTGGACAAGCCTGATATTTGAGATGGGGTTTATTCAATGTTGGCCCCACTGAAAACACAGGATCAGGTAGTGTTGTGTCTTGATGCCATGGGGGCCAACGTGATGTTATACATTTTATATCCATGCCGATCTTAGGGCACGGATTCAAAAAAATCAAAAAATCAAAAAATTAAAAAATTGAAGCAGATCCAAAGCTCAAAGTGGACTACACAACAGGAATCAGTGCGGAATGAACTCCCATGATTAAAAACTTCATTGGGGCCACAGAATTTTTGGATCATGCTGATATTTCTATTTCCCATTCATCCAGGTCAGAGTGACCTTATTAACAGGTTGGATGACAAATAAACATTACGGTGGGCCCTAGAAGCTTTTCAACAGTGGGTATCATTATCTCCACAGTTTTCTGTGGTGTGGTCCACTGGAGCTTCGGATCTGCTTGATTTTTTAATTCATGCCCTAAAATAAGCTTTAAAAAACGGACAGCATGATTTAAAAAATTACATACATCACGCCCAACACATCAACACCACCTAATCCTGCTGATGATATTTCTTGTAATGTGGGCCCCATGCGTACAAACTAAAACAACAGAGTTTTCCAGTTTGGACATTTCCTACGGCAAAATGCCAGTAAAGATGGGTAGCCAACAACCGGTTGCAGGTAATTAGTTCTTAGGATTAGTCACCTCCCAACCAATTGCATGCAACAACCGCCTCTTTATCGGAGAACTTTGCATCTTACCATAAAACCAATGGTCCAGATGAACAAACATGCCATTGGGTGAATGCTAACATCCATGCTCTTGCCATGAAGGCACCACTTCCGCATTCCCAACGGGGCATCGGAAATTTTGGAATTTGAAATGCGTTAATCAATACCAACAAGACAAGCTATGAATATGATACTTTCAAACATCGATTCATATGCTAACTTCGGGGTTGCTATAACATGGCATGCTATTTCAAACATAGATGTCCATACCCAAGTGGAGAGAATTCCAGTTTGAATCCAATTAGGAGTTTGAAAAGAAAAGGGCATGCCCTTGGGAGTGAAACCACAGCCACAATCGGATGTAATGCACAGAAAAGCAAGGGAGAAAGTAGGCTGACTGCTTTGTAATGCTTCATGTGATGTGTCATCTTTCGCCGCCAACTGACAATGAACGCTCCCTGTGTCTCCCGTGTGAGTTGGAATACTCATCCCTCCTCCCATACGGAGAGCGGGATCGTTCCCGCCGACCCCTCGAATCAGAGGGGCCTCTTTCCCGCCTCCGGGGTGAGAAGCTAGGCGACTGTCTCCGCCCACGACCTGCCAATTACATACAGTCAGAAAGTGTCAGATTTGCTTAATGACCCTCAATTGAGTGGTCTTTTTCTTATATAGAAATCATTTTCCCTACTTACAATATATCCCTCAATTATAGCATAACAGCAGCATCTATATCCCCTAATTATAGCCCTTAATTACAGCATAACAGCAGCATCTATATCCTCTAATTATAGCATAATATCTCCTAATTACAGCAGCATTTATATCCCCTAATTACAGCATAATAGCAGCATCTATATTCCCTAATTACAGCTCTTAATTACAGCAATATATGGTAGGTTTGTTGTCTATCCTACTAACATCCCCCCTCAAATTGATGTTGGTCGATCAAGAAGCATCAATTTGCCAACAAGAAATTGATGACGTACTCGTGTCATAGCTTTGGTGAAGACGTCCGCTATCCGAAGGTCGCTTGAGATATGTGGAAGAGAGATAACCCGAGTATCAATAGCTTCCCGAATAGAATGACAGTCCACTCGTGATAGACGGGATTGGTAGTGATCTGAATAGCACTCGTATTATCAGCATGAAGAGGAGTGGAAGTAAACTGAGGAAAACCTATTTCAGCAAATAAGCCACAGAGTCACATAGTCTCCGAGCAGGCTGCCAATATGGCACGGTACTCGGACTCGGTCGAAGATTTAGAAACACGATCATGTTTCTTACTCTTCTAAGAGATAAGTGAATCACCAAGAAACATACACTACCCGGCGACAGACCGGCGAGTATCAAGATATCCTGCCCAATCAACATCACTAAAAGCCACAAGGCGAAGAGGAGTACCAGTAGAGAAGAACAAGCCACGGTGAGAGGAACCCCGAAAATATCAAATAATTCGGCGGACTGCGGCAAGATGAAGGTGGCGAGGAGACTGCAGAAATTGACTGACTTCCTGGACAGCAAAGGAGATGTCAGGCCGTGTAATAGTGAGATAATTGAGACTACCAACTAATTGTCGAAACACAATGGGATCAGGAAGGAGATCCCCCTTCTCACATCGATACTTGACATTCATTTCCAAAGGGGTATCCACTGAAGAGGAGTCCCGCCAACCAGACAAGGAAATCAAGTCTTCCGTGTATTTATGCTGATGCAGGAAAACCCCAGAGGAATCAGACTGAACCTCCAAACCGAGAAAATATCGGAGAGGACCAAGATCCTTCATATGGAATGAATCATGAAGATGTTGCTTGAGTTGATCAATGAGGGTAGAATCAGTCTCAATGATGACAATATCGTCGACATAAACTAGAAGAAGATCGATACCAACAGAAGTCGTATGAAGAAACAACGAAGAATCATACTGGCTTTAGATGAAAGAAAATCGAAGTAAGGTAGCCCGGAACTTATCAAACCAAGTCCGGGGAGTTTGTTTCAAACCATACAGAGAGCGCTTCAGCTTACACACATTCGACGTTGATGACGAGCAGAGGCTAGGAGGAAGTGTCATGTAAACATCTTTCTGTAAATCACCGTAAAGAAATGCGTTCTTCACATCCATCTGGCAAAGGGACCATCCTTGAGAGGCTGCAATGGCAATAATAGTACGCACAGTGGTCATTTTAGCGACAGGAGCAAAGGTCTCCTCATAGTCAACCCCATACTCCTGGCGTTTATCAAGGGCAACTAAACGAGCCTTGTAACGGTCTACAGACCCATCAGGCCGAAGTTTCACAGAAAAAATCCACTTACACTCAATTAGGTTGACATGAGAAGGACAAGGGACCATGTCCCAAGTCTGATTTTCTTGAAGAGCTCGAAGTTCTTCCTGCATAGTCTTTCTCCAACACTCATGTTTATCAGCTTGTGAGTAGGAATTAGGAATCGACGCAGTTGATAAGGTAGCTGTAAATGAGGTATAAGAGAAACCATACCTATCCAGTTGATGAGAAGTACAGCCAGATCGTCGAGGAGGATGCAAAACGAGATCGGGTGGCAGATCAGACTCAGGAAGGGGTAAAGTTGGTCGACGGGGTTCATACACAAAACCAGGCTTGAAGCGATCAGGAGGGTACATCAAATCATCAAAGTGAGGAAGAACAAAAACTGTACGAGATAATGTAATAAAACTAGGAAAGAAATATTGATGCTTAAAGAAAATAACATTACAAGATATATAAAATTTATTGGAAGAAGCATCATAGCACACAAATCCTTTTTGAGATAAGTTATATCCCAAAAAGACACATTGCACAGATTGCGCGGAGAGTTTGTGACGTTGATGCGGAGGTAGATGCACAAAATAGACACAGCCAAAAGTGTGAAAGTCAAGAAAGTTAGGGTGCTGTTTATGCAGATGATAGTATGGAGAGTCAAAATTTAGCACTTTAAAAGGCAACCTATTAATCAAATATACTGCTATAGCTAAAGCTTCAACCCAAAATTTAGGAGGAACAGAAGATGCAAGTAACAAGGTCCTAGCAACATCTAACAAATGTCGATTTTTGCGCTCAGCCACGCTATTCTGTTGAGGCGTATAAGGACACGAGCGGTGAGAAATAATTCCTTTGTGACGAAGAAACTCAAGAAATTTATGAGACATATATTCTCCACCAGAATCGGTTCGTAAAGTTTTAATGCTAGTGGTAAATTGATTCTCAACATATGCTAGAAACGATTTGAAAACAGTAAAGACTTCAGACTTATAGCGCAGAAAATATATCCAAGTACACTGACTATGGTCATCTATGAAGGTCACAAAATATTTATAATGAGCATGAGAAATGATAGGAGTAATGCCCCATACATCACTATGAACAAAGTCAAAGCAATTCTTTGCCCTACTCCTGGAAGAAGGGAAGGGAAGAATCTTACTTTTTTCGATTTTGCACGTAGAACAATCAAAAGACAAAGCATGAGGCAAAGAAGAATTTTTTTCCCCAACGAACCAAAATTCAGCAAATGAGATAAAACAATATTGTTTGGATAGCCTAAACGTTTGTGTTATACTTCACAATTATTGGACATAGTAGTACAGGCCAAAGAAATTATACTAGGAATGGAAAAGTATAATGGAAACAGTCTCCCAACTTTAGGCCCCTTCGCTATTGTCCTCCTCGACACCAGATCCTGCACATGACAACCATCACGAGAAAACTGAATATTATAATTATCATCCACTAATTGTCCAACCGAGATAAGACTCGTAGAAAGCCCAGGTGATACAAAAATATTAGTAAGTGATGGTGCGATATCACCAACTCCAGTAATCAGTAAACAATGGCCATTAGCAACTTGAATATTAGAAGAACCAGTGTACTTACGAACATTGCTAAGCATATTAGGAGAACTGGTCATGTGATTATATGCAGCGGAGTCAACAAGCCAAGATTGAGAGGGTATAGTACGTATAATACCCTTACCTTGCAGCCCCAAAGCAGAAAATGCCAATACAATCATTTGCTGCACCATTTCTGGTGTAAGGGCAGGTGTAGCAGCAGTGGAAGATGACACTGGAGCGAGATTTTGAATGCTGGTTACCCCATTCGAAGTGTTGCCAATAGCAATAGCATGATAAGCATTCACGAGTCGGTTTTGAGGACGTGTTGGGCATTCTTTGATGATGTGCCCCTTCTGTTTACAGTAGCTACAGAACTTTTTAGCACAATGGGTAGCAATATGCCCATAATCTTAGCAACTGTAGCACTGAACTGTACGCATGTCTCAAACCCTCCCTTTGTCTTGAGCAGCGTATGCGACAACATTCTCTTGCGGAAGCGAAGATTGAGTAAAAAGACATTCCTCTCGAAGAAGTGCTCCAAAACACACGTCAAGAGATGGTGAAGGATCCCTGTGCATCAGGTTGGAGCGAATAGACTCAAATTCTGGCCTTAGTTTCATTAAAAACTGGTCTATTTTGCTAACTTCATGGACTGCTTGAACAACAGAGAGAGACTCGGCAGACACGTTGGCATACACAATGTCGGAAAACTCAGCCCAAAGATTCTGAAAACCATAGAAATATTCCTGAACAGAGAGTGTACCTTGGGAATAGGCAGGAAGATCAGTTTCCAACTGAAATCGCCGGGCAGAATGATCGTGATGATAGACCTTTTTCAAGTACTCCCACATCGATTTAGCCGTCTTATGTGGCCTTAAATTGAGTATAAGCAGTGGATCAATACACCCAAGAATCCAAGTCATCACGTAAGCATCTTTCACCTTCCATTGAACCAACGTCGTAGGATCGGTAGGTGCTGAATCACTCCCATCAACATTTCCCCACAACTCCTTTCCCATGACAAAAAGTTGAAACTGAAACTCCCAGGCAGCATAATTCTTCCCATTAAACCGAGTTTGAAAGACTTCTGAGTTGGAGTTGTTAGCCATAACTAGAATCTCTCGAAATGCACCCAAAAAAAAAAAACTGCAAACCAGAACCAGCACCCAAGAACCCAGAAAACCAAAGCCTAGAACCACGAAAATTAGACCAAAGAGAAGGTTGCAGAGAGTGGCTCTAATACCATGTCAGATTTGCTCAATGACCCTCAACTGAGTGGTCCTTTTCTTATATAGAAATCATTTTCCCTACTTACAATACATCCCTTAATTACAGCATAACAGCAGCATCTATATCCCCTAATTACAGCTCTTAATTACAGCATAACAACAGCATCTATATCCCCTAATTACAGCCCTTAATTACAGCATAACAGCAGCATCTATATCCTCTAATTATAGCATAATATCTCCTAATTACAGCACAATCTATATCTCCTAATTACAGCCCTTAATTACGGCATAACAGCAGCACCTACATCTCCTAATTACAGCAATATATGGTAGGTTTGTTGTCTATCCTACTAACAGAAAGAAGGCCGACAAAATCAGAATCCCCTAGATAGCAATTTAAGATCAATATTCAAATGCACAACCATCAATTTCAAATTCAGAATCTTGAATGGAATAGGAAAGAATGCGTTGGACATTGTTCCTCATAAACGGAAAAAAAATAATAATAATAATAAGGAAGCTTTCACCAATGTTGGCAGTTGGAAAATAAGCTAAGAAGCCAAGTGCTCAGACCTACCTACACAAGAACCGGAGCCACCAAACTTAAATTACCGGCATGATGTTTCAAATAGTGGAAAAAATGGAAGATCCAAGGCTCATATTGGGGAAAAAAAAATGATTCATACTACTCAGTGGAAGAAAAAGGCCTTCTTGCAAACAAATGTCAATAAGCATGAATTCAAATTCAAATGTACCACTGATGCTACTTTAGGGCCTGTTTGGACACTTCCTCAAAAGAGGATTTTTGAAAAAGGGGTTTTGAAGCCTGCGTTATCAGTCAACTCGCAAAAAACAGATCAGATTGATTTTTGCTGAGTTGGCATTTCCGTGCCCATTTTGTTGAGCAGGAGATGAGCCAGGGGTTTGCAACGTGCATCCAAGCACACAGCATTAACTATTGTTTGGATCAAAATGGTGTTTTAGGCCTCGAATGCCCCTCTAGAGGGTACGTCCAAACGGCCACTCAGCTGAGTGGGCTTTAGGAAGGGCAGAATTAGGAATATTTCCGAGGAGCTTCTAGGGACCTTGTGACATGTTGTGGCCACGGACTAGGAGATTATTGCGACCTCATGTTATATCGGGTGCTTAGCCTCAGCGCTGATGGTCACAACTTCCAATTTGCTTGTTATCACTTGTAGCTTCTGGTCACTTGATGGAGCTTAATATTTTAACCCCTTGTTCTTGGGGTGACAAACTGACAATAGCACCACATCTTCGCCTATCCATGGTACTCTCCAATCTTATAAAATTTTGCTACCTTTTCCAAAAAAAAAAAAAAGGAATTCACTCCCCATACTGTAATCCCCCAGAACAATCTAAACATGGACTTCCGGAAACAATGTTGGTATGTCAATCATCTCTTGGAAAAGAAAAGGATAATCCGGTGTTTCATAAGTGCACATTTGGTATTGAACTGAACTCTCGCATTGAGTGGGAAAGGATCACATCATCAACAAGAGCCTCGTCCTGGCTAGTTGGTTCTTCTTTACAAATCTTGTTTTGTTAATTATTCCCAAGCTCCATTCTCAACAAGAGAAAAGTCTTCATCTCCCTTCCCACCACCGCTCTCCACGCCCTCTCAATAGGCTTTTTTAGCACATGGAGGAACCATCTCATTTGGCTCTACATCATTCCATCTCCTATTGGGTCCACTCTTAGGCTGCTTCAGATGACCTCCATCTTGATTCTATCCTTCCTAGTCTTCCACACATCCATCTATCATCCTCATCTCCACAGTAAAGACACTATATGATGTTACCCGCCTCATTTCCCAACACTTGGCTCCAAATAGCATAGCCGATAGAATAGTTGTCTTAATAAACAATTCCTTTCAATTGGAGAAGATCAAATCCAAGAAAAAATGTCTACATGTGAAGTCTGGGTATCAGCTAGCAATATATAAGCATACCCGAACTCTATGAAAGAGCCACAAAAAAAGAAGAGAGAGAGAGAGAGAGAGAGAGAGAGAGAGAGAGAGATGAGAAGGTATGGATATGAGTCATATGACATTCTAAATGTAATTGAAGGTTATACATTATAAATGTTGCTATTAACAATGTTGTACTTGTAGTCAGCAGTTGAGGGTCTTCACCCCATTTCACAGGCATTTTGGCCATTTTATGAGAAGGATTCGGAAGGTAGCAATATAGTTCCAATAGTGTATGTCCTATGTTTATCAGCATCCAAAATCCTACACTGTCACCTTAGTTGCAAAAATCACTAGGGGCCTGTTTGATTTTTCATGATACAAGTAAATCCTGGTAAATAAGTAATTATTACTTTTTCACCATGTTTGCAAAATGTGAGAGTAAATCCATCTCGAAAATCGGTACAAAAGTGTTGACTTAAATATGTGGACCCCACCGTAATATATATGATATATCCGCACCATCCATTTATTTTATTAGAATATTTTGGAGCATGAGACGTAAAATGAGGCAGATCCAACACTCGAATGGCCCACACGAAAGGAAACAGTGGCCGTAATTCGTCCACCGTTGAAAGTTGTTTCCTTGACTGGGCCCACATTGAGGTTTTGTCATCATCTAACCCGTTCAAAGGGTCACACAGACATGGATAAGGGGAAAACACAAACATCAGCTTGATTCTAAACTTTTAAGGGCCCCAAGAAGTTTTTAATGATAGGTTTTTGATTCCTGCTGTTTCCTGTGGTGTGGTCCACTTGAGCTTTGGATCTACCTCATTTTTTTGCTCATGCCCTAAATTCAGCTGGCATAACAAATGAGCAGTGCGGATAAGTCACATATATCACGATGGGCCCCACATTGATTTCATAAATTTCTCGATTTAAGTGTTAAGAAAGTAAGTGGTCACATCGTTATTAGGAAAGATGTGGTAATTACCTGGTAAATAATGATTACCCATTTACATGGTAATTACAATTGAGATGAAAAATCAAACAGGCCCTAGGGGAGGAGGAGATGATTCGGGCATAAAAGTGGGGAAGTAGTTGTTTCAGAAGAGTAAACACATGTATATGACACGGGCAGGTGTGCTCAAAGTATCGGTATCGCTACAAGTTTCACTGGCCAAGTATATGGAAACAATATCGACATCGCCGATAATATTGCTGATAACCGGAAATGTGGGGAAACATGGGAAAAACGGTGGAATTTTCGGCAAAACTTCAGGAGATGTTAAAATGGACATATTGGCATATTTAGAAATAAAAAAATTTGCAAAAAGAATGCATACATAACAAGTTTCTATTTAATGGGCCCTTAAAAGCATGTGTTGTTGTAAGAAATCAATCCAACCATCCTATCTGGCCTATTTAACCATCCAACCTTCCATCTAAACATCCATTGATATTGCAAAATATCAACGACACATGATATTTCACCAAGAAATCATTAACAATTGAAAAGGAAATGAAAGATTATGGTCTCAATATCGCGAATGTTGCGATATCGATAATATCGAGATGTTATCAATATTATCAATGACAAATTGAACACTACATATAACCATGTGCCCATGAAAAAAAAAAAAATTTGAAATAAAATTTACTATTGAAATATCGTCGATACACTTATGATACAAGCATTACCTAGAATTTACACAGTTGAAAATATTGGCAATACATTGACGATATTGATGCATTGGTAAAACAACAGACACCTAGAATTTACATTATTGAAACTATTGCCAATTAAATTAGCGATATTGATATATTGGCGATACTTAGCGATATATTGCTAATACATGGAATTTCTGATACTACCAGTGTTATCGGTATCGCTAAGCTGGAGACAAATAATATTGGAGATATTTTGATAATATCGGAGACAATTCGAACACTATGGGCAAGGGACAAAAGATCACCATAGGGCCCAGAGAGAGAGAGAGAGAACCTCAATGGAGTGAGTTTTTCCATATCAGTGAGGGGAAAAAAAAAAGAAGAGGTGAAATGTAGCTTATGGGGCAATGAATATCCTAAAGATGTCATCAGAGATATTCAAATCCACGGCAACGCATGGAAGACAACTATCATGGTGATATATGAATGAATTTCCATTGCCTGTTGACGAGTTGAACCCACCATAGGGCCCAAAGAGAGAGAGAGATAGCCTCAATAGAGTGAGTTTTTCCATATCAGTGAAGGGAAAAAAAAAAAGAAGTGAAATGTAGCTTGTGGGGCGATGAATATCCTAAAGATGTCATCAGAGATATTCAAATCCACGGCAACGCATGGAAGACATGATCAGTTCTTGGTAGCCAAAATTTGGGCAACAATCAAAGACAAAATAGACACAAGATACAGCATCATAGGAGGGTAACAAGGAGCCAACAATGACCCAAGGGAGTTGGCTATTTCCTTTACCTTCCTAGGATTATTCCAGAAAACAAAACACTCCTCCCATTGGCCACTCTAGAACTAATCTGTTATGTAGAAGAAAAAAATTTGTTTCAAAGGGCCTCCTACATTAGCCCATTTAATGGCATTTCAAGAATCCCCTTCTATGATAAAATTGGTCCAAGGTATAGTTGCATGAAGCGTGAACCAAGTGGCAATGAATTTGGCGCGGGAGTACGGAAGCATCTCTTTCAAAATGTAAACAAGTAGGTAGAAAGCGGGAGTGAGAGCGAGATTCTGAAGCAGGGAATCGAAGCATGAGCACAACCTAAGTTAAGGGTCCTTCAACTAAGTTCCCAGAAAAATTGGACTAACATATATGCAGCCTGTCTTCAAGCACCATAATTTCTGCCTCATTTGATCCCACCTACAACAAGGCCCCAAGAAGACCACTAGGATTTCCCCTGCTTCATTTCTAAGAACTCCCACACCCATAAAGCCTAAAGAGGCCAGGTTCCCGAGAGAAACCCATCAAAATTATGTGGAAGTGTATAACAAAACTCGAAGGATTTTTTTTTAAGGGTAAAAATCTGAGTTTCCATTGACTACTAGGAAAAGTTGAATGCTTTTGTCACACATGCACGCATGATCAGTTCCCTTATGTACCTTTCTTTTCTCTCAGACCCTGGTATCTACCTGGAGTAGGTGTCCTTCCACGTTTCCTTTTTGCCTGCACATATATACATCAAGGAGGAATGTCACATCAAAAAACAGAGACAGAGAACTCCGGTAGACTGACTTCATACAGCTAGACAACTGAAATTTGAACTTCAGGAAAAAAGAAAAAGAAAATAAAACAAAACAAAAACCAAAGACTAGAGACCACCCCATTGAATGATGAAAACAACAAAGAAATAGGAGAAAGCTCCAAACAGATTCAAGGCTGCTTCATCATTGTCAAGGGCTGTTTCTGTCATTCTCTAAAATATCTTGGCCACGTTTTTTGAGGTAGTGAGGTTCATAATCCTCGCTTTTGCAAATATGATGAAAGTGACCTAGATTAAAGCCCCACGGAACACATATAGAAGACCAAATAAACTGTGCATTTGTAACTGGTTTTATATGCCTCTACAAAATTCATTAAGCAAGGATCTAAACCAACCAGAGCCCTATTAGGGCAACTCGCGGGAGTATGATGGCATATCATTCTCCCCACACATGCCATGTGGCACATCTGTGAGATCCAGGTCATTCATCAGGTAAGCCCATCACTGCCTGAAAGTCTGGTCAGAAGGTGGGCCACACATAGATGAAGAATGTGGACCACTGATACCTTATAATCATCCATTCTTTTTATATGTGCGGCCAACCTGATGAATGACTAGCCCGATAGTGAGCCATAAAACTTACATAGAGGGGCCCACTAGATGAATGCCCTTGATCTAGCACACATCATCAGGCGTGGTAAAATAGGATCCAGAATCTACTATCAGAAGTAGCCATGCATTTCTCAAAACAACCATGTTTATACGCTGTTATTAATTAAGAAAAAGAATACAGGGCATACAACCCTTTGTAAAACAGTCGGATTTGAATTGATGATTTGAAGATGTCGATGTAGAGCTCATGTCGAGAAGGGGGGAAGTTCTGACTGTTAAGAGCTTAGATTGTGAGTTCGATGGAGCTACACACACCAGACCTGCTGCCAAAAGTTATCAGGCAACATTTCTGCAGATGAGCAGTGCTATCAAAAGATCGGATATGGAGAACCACACAGCTCATGACACTATATAGTTTATCCACGGCTGAAAGAAAAGCTAGTACCTTCTGCACTGTGATCAATCGGCCTTCAAGTACTGAACGGTTCAGATACTTGACACAGCGGTCTGCATCCTGCACAGTTTCCATAGTTACAAATCCAAATCCACGAGATTCTCTTGTGCGGGGATCCATGACCAGATGGCATTCCACAACCTGCAAAAGAAAAAGAACCTAATACTAATGCACCAGTTCTACATAGATGTTTTTGTGTGTGTGTGTGTGTGTGTGTGTGTGTGTGTGTTAATGTTAATGATCACATGCATTCGAGGACATGGTAAGTTGCCATGCTGGTGACCTCTGTGTGCCCCGACATGCTGTATCGCAGAGACCCAAGCCAACCCAAAAAAAAAAACATCCTAGAGGAGGTACCCATTGTTGGTTTGGTTGTGGTGCCCACCACGACGGCTATACACAATCCAACCTGTTCATTGTGTATGCCCCACCTGGATAAGGCGATATACCAGACATTAGGCCCTTCTAGAACACATTTGAGCCCCACCACGCAATGTTTTGGCATTGTTCCAAATGGTGTGGCTCACCTAATTTTCAGATCCAACTGATTTTTGGGGGGCCCCATTTTCATGGTGGGTTTCCTTTGATGGACGGTTCAGATGGCTGACACACTGCATGGTGGGGTCCAAATGCAATCACCTGTATAGTATCAAAACCACATCAATTGTGCATTGGATCCACCCCATCCACCAGATGCACCCTTCGATGTTAGGCTATGGGGTCAAAAATCAGCCTGTATAGAAACACAGGTGGGCCAAACCACAAGGAATAATGGGGAGATAGGGCTGTCAATGGGCTGAGCTTGGACCTAGCAAATGCAAAATTTGAATAGGAATGGCCTGAACAGTTCAAAATGCAGCCTGAAGGCCCGCCTCTTGACAGCCCTATTGAGAGGGGATATCCAACCAATAAAACCTTGCCCACTATTTGTGGGACCAACATGTTGTGTATATGCCATCTAGTCCATTCAACAGCCACACCCCACTAGGATGAAGGGACACCAAGAAAAAAAAAAAAGGTCATTCCAAAACCCACCACGTGAATTTAGTGGTCCGGGCATCATTTTACATCGCTCCCTGCGTTAAGGCCCACTAAAGTTTAGGATCGGCCTGAATATTGGTTTATACAGCAAGCATGAGGGGAAGAACATGAGCAATGAGGTGGATCGGATGCAAAATTGATGTGGGCCCCCACAGTCTGGAACTACCATGTGAGCACCTCATACAAACATATAGATGCACACCACACATACATATGCGCATGCTGCGTGCAGAGAGAGAGAGAGAGAGAGAGAGAGAGAGAGAGAGAGATGCGCATGCACCCATGCAGGGTTTTGATCTGCTACAGTCAACACTATTGTAGCCTACAATGGTGACGGATTGTGTGGGCCTCAATGTAATCATGCGTGGACATTGCCCCCAACTGTTTCCCTATGATGCGGCCCACTTGAGTAATGGATAGGCTTGATATTTGGATTCCTCGGAAAACACAAGGGTGTGTGTTTGCACCTTGCAGACAGATTGGATTAATACATCATGGTGGGGCCCACGTAACTCGACGCCACCATAGTTGTTCAAGTATAAAATAACTGTGTGCATGCGTTTGAAAAAACTATGAGAAAATGAGGAAAAACAATGAAGATTTAAATTTATCATGCACAATATTTAAGGTCTTATAATCCACAACCTAGGGATATATGCCTCTAGTATAAGGGTTGTCAATGGGTACCCAGACCATGGGCAGCTGACAAACCTGACCTAATTTTAACAGGCCAAAGTTCCATTTATTGGACTCGTTAAGAAATCAGGTCATATGTAGGTCTTGCCTTTTGGACCCCGTTAAATTCATGTCTGATTCCACTCGTCCCCGAGCCGAAAATATATCTGATGATATCCACTCCTTAGGTTAATCTTTGAAAAGTCATTTGCTCCATGTAGTAGCATGTCCAACATATCATCCAAGTGAGGAATAGAAAACCAGTACTTGATAGTAATTCAGTTATCTCATGGCTTTCCACGCACATCCTCCAAGATCCATCTTTCTTAGGGGTTAATAATGCAGGAACAACACATGGTGACATGCTTTCCCGAATTAAACCCTTTTGTGGCAACTCAGTACTTGTTGGTGGAGCTCAATATGTTCGACTAGACTCATCCGGTAGCGTGCAAGATTCAGTAGACTCGAACTGGCACGAGATCAATGTGGTGCTAAATGTTCCTCATAGGAGGAAGTCCAACTGGGAGTTCTTCAGGCACTAGGTCTTTATAGTCATAAATGAACTCTTGTATAGGAGGCGAAACATCTAATTGCTTTGCGTCTTCTTTAGCAACCAAGACATAAATGATGTCAATCTTCTTGTGTTCCTCTTCAAACTTCTGCACACTGAACGATTTTTTACCATCCTCCTCATCAAATTTAGGTGTTGGAATATGCTTCATTGGGTGCAATGTGATATTAACACCATCCTTAACAAAGGAATAGGTGTTGGCCTGAGTCAAATGTATCATATCTTGATCCCACAACCACGGTCTCCCTAACAAAATGTGGCATGCATCCATGGTGACCACATCACACCACACTTCATCCTTGTACTTAGATCCAATATACAGGGAAACTAAGCTTCTGGAATTACAGAAACTTCTCTCTCTTGAACCAACGAATCTGATACGGTTGTAGATGCTTATGTTGTTTGAGTTTTAATTTATCGACAATTTCTTGTGAGACAATGTTGTTACTGCTCCCCCTATCTACCAAAATGGTGCATATCTTCCCACAAGAAATACAAGTGTGCGGAAGATATTGTATAGCAACCATCGCTCATCATCAATCACTCGAGGCGTCAATAGCATAGTGCGTTGGATAACCGACAACTCTCCCCTATCACCATACACATCTATTACATCTTCCCCAACATGATTCTTCATATTTTGTGTCCACTTCAACTTCCATTTGCACACAATCGAGAGTGTCTTCAACATATTCTCCTTAGCTAAATTTACTTTAATTGTAGACTGATGTTTAGGACAACGAAAAGAATGATGTCCTAGTTGCCAACACTTAAAGCACGTGAAATGAGTGTTGCTTGCCCCATCTCCGATGTTAACCAACGACTCTCCCCTATCACCATACACATCTGTTACATCTAGAGGTGGGCATCGGACCGAGTCGGACCGGATTTGGTCCAACTCGACTCTACTCGGATTTTTTAGAGCCATACCCGAACTCGATCTAATCCGGGACCGAATCCCGATAATCTAACCCGAACAGATTCGAAATCCTGTTGGCCTTAACCGATCCGAGTACGACCCGGTCAGGAAAACCCAGTCGGATCAGATTGGGCAAGGCCAGGATCGTTCAGTTTTTTTTAACGGCATGAAAATCATTATTATCAATGTTTTATACGGTGCAATTTACTTGATCATTGAATATATTTAAAATTTATTATCAACCCCTAAAATGATCTAAAAAAAACTGATGAACGGTGTAGATAAATCAAAAAAATTCAAGATGGCCCACATAATGTAATCAGTACGATAAAAACTAGAGGAATGTAGCTTCTTGAAGAAGCTTTACTCAGAGATATAGCTTCCTGAAGAAGCTTTATAATTGTTGCCTGCAGCTAGTACGGAAGTGGATTGCGTACCGAGTAACTCAGTACGCTAAGCGTACTAAGTAAACTCTGTTGGATCCACAGTGATTGATATATTTTATCCACTCCGTCCATCCATTTTACTGGATAGTTTTAGGGGTTGAACTTAAAACCGAAGTATATTCAAACCTCAATTGGACCACACCACAGAAACCGTGTGAATTGAACACCTACCATTGAAAATTTCTTGGGGGCCACAGAAGTTTTGGATCAAGCTTGTATTTGTGTTTTCCCTTCATCGATGTTTATGTGATCTCATGAACAGGTTGGATGAGAAATAAACATCACTGTGGGCCCTACAAAGGTTTCAACGGTGGAAATCATTACTGCAACTGTTTCTTATGATATGGTACACTTGATCTTTGGGTATGCTTAAATTTTGGCCTCTACCACTAAAATAGGATGGAAAAATGGATGGACGGCGTGGATAGACCAGATACATTCACGTTTGGCCCAACCAAGTTTACTCGGTATGATAGGATCGTACTGAGTAACCCTGTAGCTAGCACTAGCTAGCATATATAGTTGTTCTTAGTACATGTCATGCGAAGAGAGCACCGACGCTCCTCGATCTCCGAGTTGTGAGAATGGTTCAAAGGAGATCAAAGTTACATCTTACGTGGCCCCACAGTGATGTATTTATTATATCTACACCGTTCATCTAACAATAGAGATGATTTTAGAGCATTATCCAAAAAAATGAATCATAACCAAAGATCATGTGGACCACGCCATAAATAGCAATAGAGATAATGATTTTCACCGTTAAAAAATTTGTAGGGCCCACTATAACGTTTATTTTACATCCAATCTGTCTATGAACAGGAAAAATAAATTTCATACGGTCATAAGTAACCGAATGAAGAGAGGAAAAACAAATTTTATATTGATCAAAAATTTGTGACCCTAAAAAGGGTTTCAACGGCAGACGTTCAATCTCCCACTAGTTTTTTAGGTGTGGTCCAGTTGATGGTTAGATCCGTCTTATTTTTTGTCCCAAGCCTTAAAATGAGCTCGCCAAATGGATGGACGGTTTGGATACAACACATACCTCGTGATCAGACCCGTTACACCAGCTAATTTGCGTTGTACATAGGCGCTTCCATCAACTTCGGGTGTAACTGTCAAGACAAACAGCTGTATGCACCTGCTATGACTCTCTCTCTCTCGTTTACAACCATACATCATATCTCGGTATATGTTTCTCTCCAACAGATAAAACCCACGGAGCTCCATAACCCAACAGCAACCAAAGAAAATTTTGATCCATCAAAGGACATCTAGCTAGTCTTGTTTTTACCTTCTTCTTCAATAAGAATAAAGAGGCAGAAATAGAGAGAGAGAGAGAGAGAGAGAGACATAGATATAGAGAGATAAGGTCGGGGGGCTTGGGTGTACATTGGGCGGGTTTTTTTGGCGCCGAATGAAAAGCCTTGGCGGTTAAACTTTTATTTAGAGATATATTTACATCCGGGTCGGGTCGAGTCGGGTCGAGTCGGACCATTTCGGTTCGAGTTTTCGGATCGGTTCTGTTCGGATACACATCTATCCGAACCTGACCCGAAAAAGATCGGATTTAGATTAGCAAACTCGATCAGGGTCGATTTAAGCCGTCGGTTCTGTTCGGAACGGTACCGAGTCGGGTCGGATCCACCGGATCAGGTCCAACATGCCCACCTCTAGTTACATCTTCCCCAACATGATTCCTCATATTTTGTGTCCACTTCAACTTCCGTTTGCACGCAATCGGGAGTGTCTTTAACATATTCTCCTTCCTCAGCTAAATTTACTTTAATTGTAGACTGATGTTCAAGACGGTGAAAAGAATGATGTCCTAGTTGCCAACACTTAAAGCATGTGATATGTGTGTTGCTTGCCCCATCTTCGATGTACTAGCCCCATTTCCATATGGGCACACTCGGGGTGGGTGGCCAGCATAACCCATGGATTTTAGGCCCGTGTGAAGCGGGTGACTCGTGTGAGGTGGAGCCCATGGATTTGGGGCCCACGAGGAGGGTTGGGCCGAGGACCTAACCCATGGATTTAGGGCCTGGGCTATGAGATAAAAGGATTAATTCGTTATGCTCTATCAGTTCGAGCTTTTAGAGCAAGTGGTCAATTGTCTTGCATCAAATTGGTATCAGAGTGGGAGGTCTCGTGTTCAAGACTCCTCACCGGGGGTAATTAATGCGGGGGCATTTTCACACCGAGCTTGAGTGAGGTTGCCTGTGGGATGCAAGGGCACACTCAGGGTGGGTGGCCCACATAACCCATGGATTTGGGGCCCGTGTGAAGCAGGTGACTCGTGTGAGGCGGAGCCCATGGATTTGGGGCCCATGAGGGAGCGGAACCCATCGATTTGGGGCTCACGAGGAGGGTTCAGCCGAGGACCTAACCCATGGACTTGGGGCCTGGGTTATGAGATAAAAGAATTAATTCGCCATGCTCTATCAGTTCGAGCTTTTAGAGTAAGTGGTTAATTGTCCTGCATCACCTAATCTATGTGTTGTTGAACTGAATAGATGCAAATATATTCAAAGTCAATTCATATAATTTACAAATGTAAGAAGATTTGTATGAAAATACAAGTAATACATTCAAAAGCAAAAGAAGTAGAAAAATAGAAACATGTGAATGATGTGTGTGGTTGTGGCTTAGACCCACATAGAGTTGCGCATACATTAGGAGTGGAATTTTCTATAATTAAAAAAAAAAAAAGTGGAGTTTTGAAAAAAAAATATTTTTTTTTATCCACAATAGATCTAGTTAGAACTTAGAAGTATAGAGGATGAAAAACGAGAAAATTAAAATGATTTTTTTCGAATTTTCTGAAGAAAGCCCTACACTTCACACATTTCTGTGCAATACTAATGTCGTCGTTATCAACTGATATCGAAAATTTTATAAAAGGGATTGGTCACGATATTTAGCGATATTATGCGATACATTGTGATATCATGCGATATTTTTTGTGATACAGAATTTCAGATACTAACTTGGGGTTTCGTATCGCACAAGTGGTATAGAAGATATATTGTGGGATATATCAACCGATATCGTCGATATTGAAAACATTGGATGCCACAACAAAATTTAGAAATGGGGCCAAAAAATCAAGCCCATCCGTGATTCCTATGGACCACACCAAGGAAAATAGTTTGAAGGGTGTACACTGTTTCCAATCATGTGGTCCACTTAAATCACGGATGGGGCTGATTTTTGGGCCCCAGACCTAGAATGGGGTGACACACCTGGTGGATGGGTTGGATTTCACATAAACATCACGGTGGGGCCAACCTGAGCCGTTGACCCCTTCGCCTAAAATGGGGGTGACGCGTGGCCAAAGTAATAAAGGCTTACAGCCTTTTTCTTATTTCGAAAAGACTGTTGCAGACTGCAAGAGGGAGGGAGGGAGAGAGAGAGAGAGAGGAATAACAAAAGGAGGGAAGAGATGTAGCAGAGATAGAGGGAGATAGTAGAGGAGGAGAATGAGAAGAAGAGCTACTTTTCCGATATCATTGATACATCGCAATATATTGCAATGTATCGCCGAGATAAATCACAATAATATTGCCGATATCCCAAAAAACATGAAATTAGGTGGGGTTTCATATCGAGCACGGGCGATACTAGTAATATCAATTGATATTATTGATGCCGCATTCTCACTGGGCCTAGCAGGTCTAAAATTAGTTTCTAAGCTCCCTTCGTAAGTTCAAATGAAGAAAGAAGTGAAAAAATAAGGAAATTTTTATTTATTTACTCTTTTTTTTTAAATGGGGCCTTTATGGCTATATCAGCCTGAGTCGTCCGTCACGGCCCTATATTGGTGAAGATACATGCTGTATCAGCCTGTATTGGCCGGTACGGCCCTTTTTTCCCTTAACATACTGGTTCACCCCCATAATGTATGAAGGGGTGACTGATATCATCAGGTAACAACCAATACAGGGGTAATGTAATAGATATTCAAAACCATGTTATTTAAGGCCAATCTTTAGGCATGGTCTCAGAGATGACGAAATACAATTGTTGTCTCAGTTCCTACCCATGTTGAGGTCTATACTCCTCACTTTAGGTGCTAAAAGATGCACATGGGAGCTCGAAGCCAGCAGATGCTTCTCAGTGTGATCCATCTCTTTAGCTCTTTCTGATGAACCTAGCGATATTTTGAAATCACATCCGAGTGTGGTTCATGGTTGTCTTTCAAAGGTTAATACATTTTGCTAGACATCCTGTTTAGAAAAAAAATTTAACACCTAACCATTTTAAAGATAGGTACTTTTTCTCTACCCAACAGATGTGTCATGCGTTGTAATTCAAAAGATCAGTGCATCATATGCTCCCATTTGTTCAAATGAGTGGGCAGTACGATCCACTACATTTGCTAAATTCGACAATCTGGGTGATTTCCAGTTCGGTGAAAGAGCTTTTCGAGGGTTGGTATATTGATTACATGGGTCCCATCGACTAGTTCCCCTGGAACACTGGTGTTTGTGGTTGGAAAGAAACGGTAGGATTTTCAAGGGGAAATCAAGTTCAATGAATGCAACTGTTAGGAAAACATCCGGTTTGGTTGTGAACTAGGGTAACGGAAATAAAAAGATGAAAAAGGACGAAGAATCTGATATGGTCCAACTGGGAGAATATCTTCTTTTTTTTAGGGAGAACAACACTTTATTAGAAAGCTCGCCAAAAGCGAGAAAAGAATGCAAAGGTAAAAAGCAAAAAACGCAAAAGAGGCTCAAAAAAAAAGAAGAGAAATTAGCAGCCAAAGCCACATCTACATCTGCCCATTCCAAAACTAGCAACTTTATGTTCCTAATAACATCCTCCACACCCCGATTCTCATTGTGAAAGCACCACCCAATGCGAGCTCCCCAAATAGACTGAAAAACTGCCATAATCATAAGCCTCCACTTAGCTTTCTCTAATTTCCCTGTTCCACTCCCATGCCACACTGAAAGGAGACCGTCCACAGATTTCGACATAACCCAGGCTGTCTTAGGCACACCCAAAACGAACACCCATACCTTATGAACAAAGCAGTGCACAAATAGTTGATCAATCGATTATGCATCCTTCATACACATGAGGCAAATATCAGAAAGAATTAAGGATCTTCTTTGTAAGTTGCGGATAGTAAGGATTCCAGGAGAATATCTTATCATGCAGTTGGAAAGAATCAAAGGTTATAGAAAGGTGGAGAAAACCCTGTGCTGATTTTCTAACTTGCTGGTTTTTCTAAGCTGAAGTATAATGGGTGCTTTGTGGGGAATCAAGGCCCAGCAAGTGTCGGAGTTCTCAGACCCTGATGGTGTGTGTGACTCCAATTACGTGGAGGCAGCAACCCTTCTTAGGAGTTAGATTAGAATTTAATTTCAACCTGTCTCCAGAAATAATCAAAGGTGATTTGAGCAAATCTGATTGCTGCTCATGGAAAATCACCAATCTGATTGAGGAAGTGATGGATTATGCAATAGCATTCAAGTGGCATTCTTACAAGTGCACCTAGAAGCAAATTCGAAAGCAGACAATCAGGAAAAAGAGAGAATTGTTAGAGATTGTCTCCTTGCAGTTGATAGGGTAGGGAGTAGACAGTTGTTTCTATGGCATGTTCAGGAAGTTTATTTTGTTTTTATCATCATCATCTAAGACTTGTCACAATTAATTGAGGTCAGCTACATGAATCTTGTTCTGCTGTTCAACTCTATCAAGGGCTATACCTTCAGTTAGATCATAGGCCTTTCAAATATTTTCTTACTAACTCTATATACGTCCTTTTGGGCCTTCTCCTTTCCCTTTTCGAGCCTTTAACTTGTACCAACTCACTCCTAACCGGTGTGGTTCTTGATCTCCGTTGTACATGAACAAACCATCTAAGTGTACAATCTCTCATCTTATTACCAATTGATACTGCTACTAAGTTCCCTCAAATGCATTCATTTCTAATTATATCTTTTCTCCTCTTGCCACTCATCCATCTCAACATTGCCATTTCAACTACACTCATCTATGAACATGTTGTTCTTTAACTGCCCAACATTCTGTCCATAACGCATGGCTGGTCTTAGTCTTATGGTAATTCTATCAAATTTCTCTTTCAATTTGAGTGGTACATAACGAACAAATAAAATTTGAGCCATTCATTAAAATTTAAATTAAAAAAAAAAGGGGGGGGGGGGGCGGGGGGTGGGGTTGGTGGAGAGGGCAATGAAGCTCTTTGATGCTCAGAATGTGCAACGCATCATAATAATTTTGCCATCTTCTCCATGGTATTCCATAACATTTAATGATGACCATAATGTTCACCACCATTACCGTTATGATACGGACTTGTTTTGGCCCCATAAAAGACAGTTACAGGCCATCTTTTTCCATAATGGCCGTTACAGCCATGTAACGCTTACATGGTTACAGGCCTTCAAAAGCAAGTAGTTTTACACATTGCTAAAACCATACATTATTCAAGGATTTTGAACTAAATGTAGGGATATTTAGGTAACTTAGCTGTTAATCCCTGCTCTTAACCAAGCACATCAATTTCTAAGATAGAGGACATCTTTGACACTCTAGGTAAGTGCGACCATCGATGCACAAGCATGGAAAAACTGTACATGGCATACAAGTAACTTCAATTAAACAATTCAAATATTTATCCATAATTGGAAGAACCAGAAACCAAAACATTCTGCTGATTTTATTATCTAAATGAATGATTAGTGGACCTTTTAAGTATGAATGAGGCATATCCTATGGTCTTAAA
Source organism: Magnolia sinica (assembly GCF_029962835.1). NCBI lineage: Eukaryota > Viridiplantae > Streptophyta > Magnoliopsida > Magnoliales > Magnoliaceae > Magnolia > Magnolia sinica. The sequence goes on along the minus strand of NC_080589.1, from coordinate 65,147,016 downwards.
TTTACCAAACAAATGTCCACTGTTAGAAGGTTAGGGTTGTTTAGATAATATGATCTTTAATTAATGACTCATTTTTTTGAGAGATTTTAATTAATGACTCATTGAGATTGGGTTTTCCAATTTTGACAGTTACATTGAATAGCATAAGCAACATATACAAGTTCCAGATACATAACAATCAAGTGTCACACTGTGCCAGAGTATCAAACAACTCCCTTTTTGTAACTCCCTTTTTTTTTATTACTGCTCTACCCTTCTCTATACATCTTGCAAACCATCTCCTCTCTCCACGTGCAATATCCACTAGTACTAAATGGTAAGAAAGAACTGAAATACCGAAACCAATACCTTTCCTTCACTGCTAAAATATTTCTCAAGATCACTGTCAGTAACCCTTGTGGATAAGCCCGTTACATACAAGTTATTTCCAGGATTGATTGCATCCCCAGATTCTCGGCTCCTGTCACGCAATCCAAACCATGGACGCCTATTTAGCTATCATTTCAAAGAAGGGAAAACAAGTAATGAGCAGCATTGATATGCCATCCCTTTTTTTTTGGAATGAAACCAATTTTATTGAAGGAAAACAAAAACAAACTAAAGGAGATGATGAGAAATCATCCCACCTGAAAGATACAACCCAACTCTCTCAAGAAAGAAACAAAATACAAATAGATAAATTTAGGAAACCCCTCAATTAAAGAGTCTAACTCGGAAACATAGTTGTCTAAGTCTGTTATTTATGGTTTACAATTTAAGTCGAGTCCCCCTTTTTAAAAAAAAAAAAAAAAAAAAGATAGTCTAGACCCTTTTTAAATGAATCCTACAATGAATGGTAGAAATCCTGATTTAAAATTCAAATCATACTTGGTCTTTCTTCTTTAAATTTTATTTAGCTTCCTCTTAAGTTTATAAACTGGCAAGAGCATTAAAAATCTCTTAAAATATGTCATTATTTTTTATTTTTATTTTTTGAAAGATTTTAAAACATGAAAATAATTTTATTTTATTTTATTCTTTGAGAATGCATTAAATGATGGATCTTCTCTCCAACCTTAAATTGCGGAAACTTTCCTCGCAACTTCTTAATTGATTGAGAACCAAATTGATCTATGAATTACCTAAAGCATTTTCATGGACATCTGCGATCATGTCTGTGGTAATATGGCTTACACTTTCCTTGTCACGTATCTTGAATTCAAAGTTTGGTTTTCTTTTTACTGTGTGTTTTTCTAGGGTTTCATTATATGTATTTAAACTCAAAGGTTTCAATTCTTCATATAATAATGAAAAGTTATTAAAAGATTTTTCTCAACAGACTATGCACTATTTGACTTCGACTTTAAGACATAACGGTGTTTATGTTCTGTAAGGGACATTACTTTACAATCACGTTCTTGACCCTGACAAGAATCTTGATATTATGGACCCACAATCAGGGTGTCCCATATCCGTTACAATATGGCCGTATCGACTGATACGTATCGGTAACGACAGTGGCTGTTACGCGATATGGGGTTGTAACGGGGCACCCCCCGATTCTGTAGCCGTAACGGCCGTTATGGAGCGTAACGGTAAAAAAATGGCCTCTTTTTTTTGTCTTTTTAAGGTCTTTTTTTCACTTTTTTTGAAACTTCTTTCTTCCAAACTCTTCCTAAATCATTCTATTGCTATTTTCGACCACTCTTAGCTGAATATTACAGATAAAAACAACTTATATTAAGGATTTTCTTGATTCGAAGCTCCGTGAGCCATTTTCCAGAAATTCCTCAAAAATAGGTATTTATATTTTTTATTCAATGTTTTGTTGTTTGAATGGTAGAATATGATGTGTTAATCATAATAGAAGATATTAATGTTCATTTTACAGATTGTCGTTGTCATTTTATATTTTTTTATAATTTTTTTCTATTTACGCACTATTTTCGGCCCCTTTTTTTTTAAAATTCAAAAAATCATTTTTTATTGAATGTTTTGCTATTTTAATGGTAGAATATGATGTGTTAATTATAGTAGAATATGTTAATGTCCATTTTACAGATTATTGTTGTCATTTTATATTTTTTTTTAAATTTTTTTCTATTTACGCACTATTTTTGGCCCTTTTTTTACTTAAATTCGAATATATTACATATGTAAGATATTTTCATATTACATTCATTCTAATATATCTATCATTGATAGTAGATTGTTAGAAAATTAAATAATCAGTCAAATCCAGGTTGTCTGGTTCATAAATTCATCAGACAATCCGATAAAACTTCTCACCAAAGAGTAGACTGTTACACCACCATAAACATGTTCCAATTTATAAATGAATGCATATTTGAAATGCTTAGAATATTCCGGATTAATTCATATTTTTTTCATTTTTTTTGGCAAAAAAAAAAAATGCACCGTTACGGGCCGTTACGCCCCCCATATCGCCGTTACACCCCCATATCGGTATCGGTATCGGAGGGCACCAATACGCCAACCGATACCAATACGAGATACCTTGCCCACAATACACGTACCTGGAGCGACTCCTCACCCTTGACCTTGACAGGGATCTTGACCTGCTTCTTCTTTGTGGCGAGTGGGAGGGTGAGCGGGAAGTATTCCTGAAAGCATGACCATCACACAAGTAATTTCTATAGGTTTTAAAAAATAAAAATAAAAATAAACTATGATCTTTATCAGGAGTGAATGACAAAACTCACCTTCCTTCCCTTGAATATGACATCTTAACAAAACAAAAACAAGGGATTAGAAACCATTCAACTGTTGGTTTGAAACTTCTAAAAGACCACTAAACATTCACATAATTTAACCAAGTCAATAAACAACTTAACTAAGAAGCAAATTTGTAAGTAACATATGCATCAATAAGAATCCCAATATTTTGTAGAAATTTTCCAGCAAATTCTAGTGCGGCCCCATTTGGATTCTTGGAAAAAAAAAATGGGGAAAATGATGCTTCCTGGGAAAAACATTTTCATGGGAAAGGAAATCTTCAGCTTCCCCTTATTGTTTCTCAGCAAAAATTTCTTGAAATTTTTTCCTCCATTTCCAAATCTATTGCTTCGCAGAACATAATTCTTCATGGAAAATTTACTTGAAGATGGAATATGGCACATGTAGCGTTGAAGAAAAATTGGGGCACATATAGCACATGTGGGATAGTGGCACACATATGGGGCACTTGAAGATGGATGGTGACACATGTTGCAGACATGGCATATTTGCATGTTAATGCAGGGGAATTTTCACACCGAGCTCGAGTAGGGTGGCTTGTGGGCTGCAGGGGCACACCCAAGGTGGGCGGTCCATGAGAGGCGGGTGGCTCGTGTGAGTCAGAACCCATGTCATGCGGGGCCCAAGAGGGAGGTTCGACTGAGGACCTAACCCATGAGATGTGGGGCTTGGGCTATGAGATAAGGGGATTGATTCGCCATGCTCTATCAGTTCGAGCTTTTAGAGCAAGAGGTTAGTTGTCCTGCATCAAAGTGGTATCATAACGGGAGGTGTCGTGTTCAAGACCCGTCACCGAGGGTGATTAATGCAAGGGCATTTTCACACCAGGCTCGAGTGGGGTGGCCTGTGGGATGCAGGGGCACACTCAGGGTGGGCGGCCCATGAGAGGCAAGTGGCTCATGTGAAGCAGAACCCATGTGATGTGGGGCCTATGAGGGGGGTTGGATCGAGGACCTAACCCATGGGATGTAGGGCCCGGGCTATGAGATAAAGGGTTTGATTCGCCATGCTCTATAAGTTGAGCAATTGGTTAGTTGTCCAGCATCACATGTGGTATGAGTGGCGGATGTGGAGAACTTGAAGATGGACGGTGGCACACTGGCACATATGGGATGCTTGAAGATGGTCATTTTCAAGTACATATGCATCTTTTATGGAGCTCTTAGAGATGGCCGATTGCACATGTTATATGTGTGATGCATGTGGAGCACTTGAAGATGGATGGCAAAACATGTGGCAGGCACGCAAGGCACTTGAAGATGGATGGTGGCACATTCGCACATGACGCACTTGCAAAAGACAGTTGACATGTTGCACATGTGGTGCATTGACACATGGGGCACTTAAAGATGGGCATTGGCCAATTGGCACACGTGTGGTGCTTTAAGATGGACGGTGGCCCGTGTTTGTAGTATCAGTCTTGTTACATGTATGACTGGCTAGGGATACGGAAACATGTATTGATATTGCCGATATTATCGCTAATACCCGGAAATGCATCGTTGACTAAAAACCTAATCTATTCTTTCTTCATATGGCAAAAGCCTAACGAAAAGCAAACATGAAAAGCAATTGAATCTTTAAATCCATACCCTATCTTCAATCATATCAATTACACCCTCATCACATTTTTAAACAAGGATGTTCTTATGAACAAGAACTGGAGAAGAGTGGGAACTCACATTAGGTAGTGCATTGCCCTTCTGCTTCCTATTTCCCCTTTTATACTTGCCATTAGGAGGTTTTCAGCTAAGCCCACAAATTGACGCCCATTTTCATAGAGGACTATTTCAGCCAACTAAAGTTGCACAAGCAATTGATTCAGAGATTATCATTATGTAATTCAAAATGAAATGTTTAAAACTCTTTGACAATGAATTCATGATCATGTCAATCTGTGTTTCACGGTGGTTGGCAGCTCAATGGATCTTCAACTCATAAATATGAACCATCATTTTAAGCATATGACTCTTGACAGTACCTTCTGCCCTTTTCAAACTTCTTAAGAACCAACTGCCTTTTTGCCCTAGATTGCTTGCCAAACATCTCCTCAAATGGGTTTTCTACAATGGAGGCATGCTAAATTTGGTTCATTCTTACTATGTAAAAGAGCAACGTTTACGAGAATTTCAATTGAGCATTTTTGGAGTGTCATTCATTTGGTTGTGGATGCTTTTACATTTACCTTCCCCATCACAAATGATATGTGCTGCATTTTAATCACCACACCTAGAGATCCCTCTTTCACATACATGGCTGCATGAGGCATTATTCTCTCCAAAGATCAAAACATGAGCAATAGACTCTGATGTGTCCAGGCCATCTGTCATAAGATGGATCCTAGTTGAACGTTACAATCCGGCCAATCAAAGATCTGACTGCCAGATCACAAAGCAGGCCCATCCAGTGATCTGTTTTAAAAATCTAATCATCCAAGTTGAATATTTTGTTAGAGCAAGACTTTGTGTTGGCAATAGCATAAAAGAAACAAGTGTTTTTGTCACCTGGTTTCACCCAAAGAGCCCTAGACCTTTGCCTCCATTTGATTTCTTGCTAATGAACTAACTTTCCATATGATTCTCTAAGGAAGTCTCTACGAGCTCTATTGTCTTATGAGAGGGTGTTGGATTCCTCCTGCTAATCCAATGAAAGAATGGCCAAAAGGGAATTGGTTTTCATAGCCTCAAGATCACCCCGAGTCTCTTTTCTCCAATTAAGAAGCTTGGATTTAAGCAATTTAAGCTTGCGACTCAGAATGAAGCTCAGCCTACCTGAAACTTCAAAAGAGGACCACCAAGAAGAAACTAAAGCTTTGAAACCTTCAACCTCAAGCCAAGAAAGATCAAAACAAAACGGCTTAGGGCCCCAGCTCTCCTCCACCGCGTCCGATAAGATTGGGCAATGGTCATAGACAAGCCTGGGGAGGCCCCGTTGAAAGACCAAGGAAGTGATCTAACCTAGAAAGGATAGGGAAATTGACCATTGGTCCAAGTAAATTTAACAGTAAGAATATTTACTTTGAATTTGTGAAGAAAGGCTTTGACTTGGGCTCTTTTCCTCTTAACTATCGAGGCCCCTAATGTTCCAGGATAAGATCTTCATAGTACTACCAACTTGCCCCTATGTGTTAGCCAACCACGAGTTCAAACCCGTCTTGTAGTTGACCGAAGAAGAGAGACTTACCAATTCCTTCCAACCTCAAGGGGATTTGGAAGATTTCTAGCTACCAAGGTTGCTTGGGCTCCCTGCTCCTCAATGAACTGAAACAAAGTGATAGTCTTCTTCCTTGTCCCCGAAGGACAATCCTACTAACAAGCCAAAGTCCATGAGGGCTTCTTGGATTCGCTGGGGATCCTTAACATTGAGAAGGGATTGAATTAGGATTCTTTGTGTAAAGTGAGATAGGAGCTCTTAGAGAGATCAGGAGTAGGGTTGTCTGTTGGTCAAACTTGGATGGGCGTAATATCCATAACAAAAGGGTTTTAAGTGTTTAGGCATGGATGGCAAGCAAATTGGTGAGCTGAGAGTTGAGATGGGGCAGAGGAGGCAAAAGGGAAGGATGATGCATGCACTAAAGCCCAAACTTAGGGATCTTAGATGGAAAATAAAGAGAGCTTCCTCCCAGGAACCTCTAAAATGGGTCTCTGATATAAGATTTTTGGGAATGGAGCAGGGGGTTTAGGGAAGCATCCTAGCTAGGGTGAACAAGGAATGTTACAGGCTGGAGGACGTTTGAACAAGGTAAGGCAGATGGGCCAGGACGTCACCGCCATACCCGAGGATGGAGAAAAGGGAAGAGGAAAGAGGGGGAGTGCATGGGCTATTCCATGATCAAAAGGGATAGTCATAAGGATTTGGTCGCAAGCCAGTCGATCACAACCTAAGACTGAATCGACTTCAAAGGTGGGTGTTTTGAGGGGTCCAGATGTCAAGAGGAGGGAGTGGTTCTGATGGGAAGAGATATCAAAATCCAAGGAGGAGAAGCATGAATCGACGTGTCTCTCTCGAGGCAAAGGAAGAGACATACGAAGGGGAGAGGTAACCGTCCCCGACGTCATCATCGTTGTCGGATTCAGACGAGCTGACTGAAAGGTTTCTCGCTCTGCCACGTGCAAATCCCTCTTTCAACAGAGTTGAGACCTCATTAAAATGGCTTACATTGACAACTACAAAGGATGGCGTCAGCATCTCCGTCCTCTAGGCTTAGGACTCCTCAGGCAAAACAAGAACTGTTGAGATCTCAACACGTAAGGCCAAGATGCCAGCAACTAGAGCAGTACCAGGATAGCGGTCAACAGGAGGTAGCGTGTTTGCATCAAGTGTTCGGCAATTGAGGTGATTGAGAGACTGAGAGGATCCTTGACGAGATCGGCGTAGTTCGGCTCGAGGTAATCATTACTTGGGAGCGAATGGCAGTCGTTGATCTGTCCACTTGGATCCATCATAAGACAATCCCAGCCACTCGTCACGAGCATGGGATCAATAGTGTGTATTACCGCTGGAGAGAGATGGGATGACACGTGTTTGCCCCTGTTGCATTCAGGAACGATTGCTACTCTGCCGAAGCATCTTGCCTCCGGTACACCTTCGCCTTCAAGGGGTGTCGTCGCTCTGTCTCTATGGAATCCGACAATCTTGCCAATGGAAATCTCTGGCCAAACTCAAATTAGCAAGCAATCATCTCGCAAGCAGTCATCACCCACCACGATGGGAATGTTAGGTAAAGAGGATGAGAGCTTTTTAAAAATCTAAACGTGAGCCAAGAGAAGCTCCCGACCAGACTCCACAAAATCAAATTGAAGGACCTCACCAATGCATGAACCAGCTACAAAAAGGAACTCTAGGTTCCATAGTTCAATAGGAATTCCACCAAAGTGATACCAAGCTTCTTTATGGCCAAAGAAGGGGAAATGCTCCCGTTACAAATCGAGGACACTAAGTCGTCATCATGAACTAAAGCCCCCATTGTAAGGATGGAGTCAAGACTAGATCTTGGCATGAGATTGATGAGGAGCTCTATCTCCCCCAAGGGCTTTAGACCATAATTCCCCTTTGAGAGATGGCATCAGCGAAGCAACCATTCCTTGATGTCCGGTAAGGACACACGCCTCTGCAGCATTGGATTACTAGGCTGAGGGCGTAGGCTATCGTCACTTCGGAAACCATGGTTCAATCAACCACGAGTTTGAGGCCGGATTTGGATAGAATTTTCTAAATTCGGGAGGATTTTTTTACAGGGTCAATGGGCAAGGAAGTCGGGAGAGGCTAGATCCGTAACACCCCTAACATCGACTCCCGTGTACATTGCACGGGATCCAAGTTCTGTGGTATTAGATAATGTACTCAAGGCATATGCCTTGTACTTGTCATACATCACATGCATTCACATTCATGAAGGTACCCGGTCACAAGAATAAAACCAACCATACTATAATTCTTATTGCATTTAACAATAAAAGTTCAACAAATCATTTAATGCGCACTCAGGTGGGAGCTTATTACAGTAATCTAAATTCGCAGCATGAAACGTAAATAAAACTAAACTAAAATAGGAGCATGAGCGATGTAATCCCACGTCACTTGTAATAGTCTTTCGTGGGGAGATCATCGCCCGTATCTTCAACCTGTGCATCACCTGCACCATCTATATGGTTGAAGGGGGTCAAAGCCCTACTTAGAATGATGGTTATCCTTCAAGATTAACAACAATTCAAATAATTCACCACGGTAAGACAATATAAAGTTTTCAATACATCCCCTATTCCACCACTACGATGGTATTAGTATGCACAACAAATCTACATGAATGCATGTCTAGCATAGTGTGTGGCTCATCATACATAGTAACCACCACATTGTAGAATATAATTTATAGAAGTCAAGCTTGCTCTGCATTTCATAACTACAGAGATTTGTCGGGGTATCTGACACTACCGTGAATTTACGTGAACACCTCGATACGGCACAACTCATAGACTTGAAGAAATTACGTGCACGATTTGTTCATAGAGCGACTAATTGCAACATCCAATCGTGGGAAGTAATGTACCACGCCTAGCAAAATTACGTACATTGATGTATGCACCACTAATCAAATCAAGGATTAACACGTCGACCAAAAGGGTCACTACTCAGAGTGCATTACGTCCACAATATATACACAAATCACTAGTCGTAACTTGTGAGTCCTTTAACACATCCCTTGCATCAATAGAGAATTAAATCGAACCATGTGAGTTTTGGAACTCCAAGACACATGCCCTAGCCATGATTAAGAAAATTAGCACAAGGCTAACCCAATAAAAGGAAAAAAGGTAGCAATAAGTTAACGCAATAAAAAATGAGGAACAAAAGCTAACTCAATAACACGAGTCGCTCTCAAAATCGGCAAAGGGCAAGACTCATATCCATCACTCCTCATGAATTCATAAAAAGTCCAGCGGTGCTTTCATGGACTAATCAATCTAGAATTACAATAAAATAAACCCCAATATGATAGAAAATAGTCCAGACACTTCAAAGTGATAGAAAATAGTCCAAACACCTCAAAGTGTATCGATAAACACAACAGTGCGATTTCGGGTCAGACAGGTCACCCAGTAGGTCCAAAAGTGGGCCTTGCTGCCCTAAGATATAAAATATCAATTTTAGGGCAAATTAATATCAATAAAATTATAAGGTATGCTGATATAACCATCCGGTCTAATAGATGCGCAAATTATACACCGTTCGAGACTTGAACGTGTGTAATTTCACGATTTAAGGCATAGTTTTGTGATCCAACGCACAAAATATATTCAAGGTGATTAAAATCGCATCTCAAAAATAATTCCCACATGGATAAAAATTCAAAACAGTCCAATAACTTATTAGCATGGAAATCATAGTACAAATCAAACTATGCCCAATTTTAAGGCGGACATAAGAGAAACTATCTATAAATTCAACTTAAATTGGTGTAAGCCTATAGGAATCCCTCACCTCAAATTGTATATCACTCTAGGGCTGATCCAAGTGAGGAAAATAATAATCTTTTAAAAAAAAAATCAAATCAAATTTCAAACGGTTTCGATTTCACATGTACGGCATGGATCAAAACTTGAACTTCGATTGGGCGGTTTAGAAAATAGACAACTGAAAAAAAAATAAAATAATAATAATAATAATAATAATAAAAAAAATCCCTAATTTAATTAAATTGAGGATGAACTACCTTAAGATCAATGGAGGATGAGGAGGAAGAAGATGGAAAACACCTTTTAAGGTAGGTCAGCCCCAATTTAATTAAATTAGGGATTTGTTTTTAGTTTTCTATTTTTTAAACCGCTTAATCAAAGTTCTAGTTTCGATCCACATCGTACATGTGAAATCTAAATCATAAAATCTAAAATCTTGTTTTAGATTCTTATTTTCCCCACTTGGATCAACCCTAAATTGATCTACAATCTGAGGTGAGGGATTCATTTAATCTTACACCAATTTAAATTAAATTTATATATAGTTTCTCTTATCTTCGGCTTAAAATTACGCACAGTTTGATTTTTTACTGTGATTTTTATGCTAAGTTATTGGGTTGTTATGAATTGTCTATCCATGTGGGAATTATGTATAAGATGTGAATTTAATCATTTGGGTAGATTTTATGAGTTGGATCACAAAACTATGCCTTAAATCATGAAACTACACGCGTTCGGGTCCCGAACGGTGTATAGTTTGCGCATCTAATGGACCAGATGATTATGTCAGCAAACCTTATGATTTTATTGATATTAATCCGACCTAAAATCCATATTTTAAATCTTCGGGCAGCAGGATCCACTTTTGAGGTGTTTTAAACCTACGAATGACCCGTCTGACCCAAAATCATACTATTGTGCTTGTTGATACACTTTGAAGTATCTGAACTATTTTCTATCCTATTGAGGTTTATTTATTCCAGATTAATTAGTCTATGAAAGCACCACTAGACTTTTTATGAATTCATGAGTGATGGTTACAAGCCTTGCCCTAAGCCGATTTTGAGAGCAACACATGTTTCCACTCTTTATTGAGTTGGCTTTTGTTCCTCCTCTTTTATTGAGTTAGACTATTATTAACTTCTTTTTCCTTTATTAGGTTAGCCTTGTGTTAATTTCTTTATTCCATAGTTGTATCTTGAAGTTCTAAAACTCTTATAGTTCAATTTAATTCTCTATTGATGCAAGTGATATGTTGAAAGACTTACAACAAGTGACTTGTATATATATCGTGGACGTAACGCTCTCTATGTAGTGACCCTCTTGGTTGACGCGTAAATCTTTAGATTTGGTTAGTGGTGCACACATCGATGTACGTAATTTCACTAGGGGTGATCAGTGTTCGAATTATCTCCGAAATTATCTTTATCTCCAGCTCAGCGATACCGATAACACTAGTAGCGATACCGATAACGCTGGTAGTATATAAAATTCCAGGTATTAGCAATGTATCTCTAAGTCTTGTCAATGTATCAATATCGCTAATGTAATCGCTAATATTTTCAACTATGTAAATTTTAGGCGTCGCTTGTATTGCCAATGCATTAATATCACCACTGTAACACCAATATTTTCAACTATATAAATTCTGGGTAATGTTTGTATCATAAGTGTATCAACGATATTTCAATAATATCACCAACGTATTGATATCATCAAAATTTTGTTTATTAGAAAAAAAAATTATTTTCAATTTTTTTTTCATGAGCACATGGTTGTATGTAGTGTTCAATTTGTCATTGATAATATTGATAATATTTCAATATTATGGATTTCGCAACATACGCGATATTGAGACCACAATCTTTCATTTCCTTTCCAATTGTTGATGATTTCTTGGTGAAATATCATGTGTTGTTGTTATTTTGCAATATCGATGGATGTTTGGATGGTTAAATAGGCCAGATGGGATGGTTGGACTAATTTCTTACAACAACACATGCTTTTAAGGCCCCATTAAATAGAAACTTGTTATGTATGCATTCTTTTTGCAATTTTTTATTTCCAAATATACAAATATGTACATTTTAACATCTCCTAAAGTTTCATTGAAAATTACACCATTTTCCTCATGTTTCCTCGCATGTCCGGTTATCAGCGATATTATCGGCGATATCGCTATTGTTTCCGTATCTCTGGCCAGCGAAACTTGTAGTGATACCGATACTTTGAACACTGCTTATGAGCAATGTTCGAATTATCTCCAATATTATCAAAATATCTCGGATAATATCTTGATCTCCAGCCCAGCGATACCGATAACACTAGTAGCGATACCGATAACGCTGGTAATAACAAAAATTCCAGGTATTAGTAATGTATTGCTAAGTATCACCAACGTATCAGTATCGCTAATGTAATTGCCAATATTTTCAACTAAGTAAATTCTAGGCGTCGTTTGCATTGTCGATGCATCAATATCGCCAATATTTTCGACTACGAAAATTCTAGGTAATGCTTGTATCATAAGTGTATCGATGATATTTCAATAGTAAATTTTTATTTCAATTTTTTTTTTTCATGGGTACATGGTTGTATGAAATGTTCAATTTGTCATTAATAATATTGATAATATCTCGATCTTATCGATATCACAACATGCGCGATATTGAGACCACAATCTTTCATTTCCTTTCCAATTGTTGATGATTTCTTAGTGAAATATCATGTGTTGTTGATATTTTACAATATCGATGGATGTTTGGATGGTTATATAGGTCGGATGGGATGGTTGGACTAATTTCTTACTACAACACATGCTTTTAAGGCCCCGTTAAATGGAAACTTGTTATGCATGCATTCTTTTTACAAATTTTTTTATTTCTAAATATGCAAATATGTCCATTTTAACATCTCCTGAAATTTTGCTAAAAATTTTGGATGGTGCATTCTTTTTGCTGAAAATCCCTAGCCTGCGAAACTTGTAGCAATACCGATACTTCGAACACTAAGCGTGATACATCACTTCCCTGGATTGGATGTCACAATTAGTCGCTCCATGAACAAATCGTCCATGTAATTTCCTCCAATCCATGAGTTGTGCCGTCTCAAGGTGTTCACGTAAATCCACAGTAGTGTCGAACATGCTGACTAATTTCTATAGTTATGGGATGCGGAGCGAACCGGACTTTTATGAATTATATTCCACAATGTAGTGGTCACTATGTATGTTGAGTTGCACACACTATGCTAAAAATGCATTCATGTAGATTGGTTGCACATACCGATACCACCCATAGTGGTGGAATACGAGATGTATCGGAACCTTGATATTGTCTCACTATGGTGAATTACTTGAATTGTTATTAATCTTGAAGGATAACCATCACTCTGAATAGGGCATTGACCCTCTCAAACCATATAAATGATGCAGGTGATACACAGGTTGAAGATATGAGCGATGATCTCCCCACGGAAAACTATTACAAGTGACGTGAGATTGCATGGTCGATACTACCATTTTAGTTTAGTTTTATTTACGTTTCATGCTGCGAATTTAGATTACTGTAATAGGCTCCCACTTAAGTGAGCATTAAATGATTTGTTGAACTTTTATAATTAAATGGAATAAGAATATAGTATGGTTGGTTTTATTCTCGTGACTATGTACCTTCATGAGTGTGAATGCATGTGATGTTAGACAAGAACAAGGGGTATACCTTGAGTACATTATCTAACACCAAGGAACTCGGATCCCATGCAATGTACACAGGAGTCGATTTTCGAGGCGTTACAAGATCTCCCAATGAGAGCCTCTTTAAAGGAGCAACCCGCGGTTTGGGGGCAAGCTTTCGTCTCCAAGGGACATGACATCTCACCTAAAGGAGGTAGAGGTCCACCAACACCCTTGGAGGGAGGCAAGATAGATTTGGGACCATACTTCACATTTTGATGTTAATCCAGTGACCATTAAACCCAACACCATGCAACAAGGGCGTCCTAGTGCGTCCCCATCCTAATGAAAGCGAACTCTCTAAACTGAGTCGCTCCTTTCCTTCGTGGGAGGACGATCTCTTTAACTTCACCCACTCTGAGGAAAGATGTTGGAAAGCATGAATTCATCCCAACTGTCCAGTAGATTGGAAACAAACAAGGTTGGGTGGTCGGCGTAGATGGAGAAAGGCACCAACTTACCTTGACCCGTAGATCTCTTCTTTGAAATTGTAGTCTAGTCTTCCTCCACTGCAATCTACTAACTCTATGAATGGATAGGAACTCTTCACATGATGCCTTCTTGTCCTTGATTGAGACAAGGGGTACTACTTCCTCTGGCTCGAAGGGCTTGCTTATGAAAGGTAACCGACCTAGTTGATGACCCAACTGTCCTATACTGGAGAGCATCTCTCTCTTTCTCTGCTATTGGAGGGGCCATGTATTCCATCTTCCAATGACCTCATGCTTCTTCCTTTCGATCAGCCACCATCGTCCTAAGACCAGGAGGGTCGTTGAGAAAGACCACCTCACCCGATCTTATCTCATCTTCCATCTCCAACAATCGATCTCTCTCCGAAGACCTGAAAAGGAATCCATCATGGCAATGTTGCGAAGTAGATGTGGAAGGAGAGAGATCCCTCCTTTTCCGTCAAGGTTCTTCTATCTGCGTCTTTGAGCTTCTCTCCGATTAGCTCATTTTTTTCCCTCTCTAAGATTCCTCCGAGGGAATCTCAGGCGAGAATCACTTCTATACTTCTCTCTTAAAAATGATCTTGATCCTTTGTTCAAGCTAATGGGATGCGGTGATCAATGAAGTGCTGCTTTGGTGGTTGAAAAACATGGCTTTACCAGATTCAAAGGTTCTTGAATATGAAATCCAAATTTGTTTCAAGGAGGAAGAGATACATGAGTTAAGGCCTAAGGGCCAAAAATTATTAGCCTGGGACTAGATCAATTGTGGAAGAACCAGTTACCTGAGAAGCAAGCACACAACAGGATGATGTTTTAGTTTTGAGGTGCACAGAGTACACTAGTTCATACAAGAGTCCTTGGAAAACCAATGCGAATATGCATCACGACCGCACGACGGAGGATAAGCATCTTTCATTGCTTACTGAGTTTGAGATCGTTTGGGTTAGGGGTCATTTGGATGTCCTAGATATTTCAATTGCATGGTATTCAAGTGCCAAGTTATCGTAATTACAGGCAATTATAATTTTTGTGTTTCGGTAAACTCCTTTGGTAGGGCATTGTGATTCTCAGAAACTATAATGCTCAGGTTTGGTTCATTTACAAGTTGTGAATCACATATAGTGTGCTGCTTATTTCTTTACAAAAATTCCAAATTAAAGGAATAAGTGTGTCCCATTATATCACCCGATCAGCTACAACCAATGTATTAAAAAATAGTTACATACCGGCCATTATGAAATAATAGCAGGGGGAACATTACGCGTTACAAGGCCGTAACGGCTGTTACAGCCCGTTACGAGGCCAATACAGTTCTTTTACAAAAAAAAAAAAAAAAAGGCTGAAACAGTGTGTTTCCTAATGCTAATTAGGGTTAGTCGTTATGGCCAAATCTACCGTTATTGAATACCTTGATTACAACTCTCAAATACGGTTTGCATGAACTTCTAACAAAAAGACTCTCAAATGTGAATTGTTGCAGTCAAATTGATGAGTGGATTGGACATTGCCTAGGTGATGAAAATTTGGATGTGTGATCCACAATGTCGAGGGAAATGAACGGCCCATGTTGATCATACTACAATCCGATCATTGATCTAGACCATCCATCATGTGGTTCACCCTTCATTTGTGAAAATCGCTTCTATTAGAAGAGCCTAACCATTCATTCAATGGTTAGTGAAATGGATACCCATATTGATCATGCTGCAAATGGTTCAATCATTGATCTTGACCATCCATCATACGGTACCACCCTTGATTACCCATCACCATAAAAATAAAAACACTTCTGCCAAACATCTTAACCATCCATTTAATGATTACGAAATGGGTGATCCATATTTTATCATATGGAAAATGGTCCAATCATTTACCTAAAACCATCCATCATATGTCCCGACCTTGACTGCCCATCCCTCTCAAAATTAATTTCCATTGGATGATCCCAACTATCCATTCAATGCCTAGGAAAATGGATGGCTCGTATTGATCATACTACAAAGGGCTTGGCCATTGATCTAGACCATCTTTCACGTGGGTCCTCCCTTGATTGCCTACGCCTCTAAAAAAACAATTTGACTGAATGATCCTAATCTTTCAATCAATGCCTATGGATATTGACAATCCATATTCTACTACAAATGTTCCAATCATTGATCTATGCTATCCATCATGTGGGTCCCACCCTTGAATCCTTGATTGCCCATACCACTCAAAGGGTCACTTTGGTTGTCCATATTAATCATACTAAAAACGGCCCAAGCATTGCTCTAGACATCCATCATGTGAGTCCTACCTTTTGATTGACCATTCATCTCAAAAAACCACTTTGGATGGCTGATCCTGGCCTTTCAATCAATGGCAAGGGAAATGAACAATCCATATTGACCATACTAAAAATGTTGCTATTATTGATTTAGACCCTCCATTATGTGTCCCATGCATTTAATTGCCCACCCCTCTTAAAAATCATTTTGGTCCAATGATCCTAAGGCGAGATTTTGGAATTCTTGATAAGTATTTGAGTGAAATTTCATCATCTTTATGGAAATCAAAGATACCATTTTTTTGTGGTGCAATGACCAGTTGTTGGCATATAAATTGCCAAGAATTTTTATGCCCATCATCCTCCGAAGATTGAAACTGTCAGGGTAGCAGATATTAGAACGTTTGCACATTTGAATTCCCCCAATCGAAACAACCCCTTAGAAAGTAATGCACCACACAATTGCAGCCGAGAATACCATTGCACGTCTGGAAGCCCAACTCGAAATACATAGACTCAACTTTTGCAAAATAGGTTACATTTTCAAAAGTATATGGTGCTCTCTGGGACAAGTAGAGTGTTATTGCTAAGAGAGGGTGATAGAATTGTGGACTCCAACAAGAAGCTAGAGTTGGGTTGATGTGGCATTGTAGTTGTCATGGATGTGGTAGTTAGTGACTACGATGATGCCCTTTTCAAGGAAAACACATTTACCACAAAACGATTGATGTTCTATGTCTTACTCAAACTCTCGAGAAAAGTTTATCATAGATGAGACACAGAAGGCTAATGATAAGGGGGAGTGTTAAGATTATAGTGAATCTTTTGAGGGCCCCCACAATTGCAACAACTGTACATGCTTTGGTGTCTTTAGGTCTTTGCCGGGTGTTATTCGGTTTGCAAAATACAGTAAGTCGAATGTATTAATTTCTTATTAGCCTATGAGTTATAAATAGTGTTTTGGTTAGGGTTTTTATAGAATCCATACAGGAGGATAGAGAGTTGAGAGTTTGTAAGAGGGGCTTTTCACTTGACACGGAGATCAACTCACATGATCATGGCACGATTGAGAAATCGTGATTGTGGCTTTCACATGGGTTCCTTTGCACATTCATAAACACAAAAAGGATGTGAACTTAACAGTTTGTACAGTACACTTCAAGCTTCCAGTTGGTACAAGTGGGGCCCATGATTCAATCATTCAAACTGTTGATATGATGTGCCTCATCGTGGACGGTTCACACACCAAAAATCCCCCATATTGGATAAGTCCTAACCCTTCAGTAATTGGCCAAGAAATAGACGGCTGAGAAATAAAACAAAGCAACAGTTCACTACCAATCGGGGGGATTTTCGGCGCAATGGCAGGACAAGATCATATCAACATCTTTGATTACTTAAAACATTACAGGGTGGAACCTTCAACACGAAAATCATACGATTTCGACTCGGGCACCTTTTTCTTCAATCCAACAGATAAGATAGCATACAATCGGCCGGATTTTTTGCATAAGATCATCTCCATGGTAAGGCCCACGTGAAGAACGACTCGGATCATGGGCACGTGTGCGGAGTGTAAGGAGTTAGGGTTTGGGCGGGCGAGTAGGAATAGCAGAAGGGTTGTGATAAAAAAAACCCTAATCACGATCGTTCTTTGAATCGGATACCAAAAAGAAAGAAAGGGAATCCGTTGAATGCAGAATGTAAATAATGAAAACTGCGATTTCGAAGAAAACTATTGGGTTTGAAATCTTACTTTGATTGAATCGAAGCAACGACGGTTTCTACAACGGAGGAGAAAGAACGAAAGCTCTGCCTGAGATGGAAATGGCGAAAAGAGGGCTCGGAATATAAGCGAGTATACAGGTTTGGTGCTATGGCGGAGTATGAGGAATCATACACAGGCACTGAGAGTTTGCACATGGAGTACGTTATAAACCGTCCAAATAGTGGAACCCACCTTTATTCAGATATGAACCGGACGCGATTTGGCTGGTGACGCTGCCACCGGTAAGGTAGCTAGTGGTCGGAGTTTGTGGGGCCACCATGATTTATTTGTTTTGTCCATGCCATCCATCCATTTTTATATATCGCTTTAGGCTTTACTACAAAAATGAGGCATATCTAAATCCCAAGTGGATCAGACCATTGGAAAACAGTAGTCATTGAATGTCAACCCTTCAAAAGATCTAAAGTCACGATGTAATGTTTATTTCAAATACACCATGTTGATTAGTCATGCAGACTAAGATAAGGGCAAAAGACAAATATCAAACTTTTGTAGCCCCAAGAACTTTTTAACTGTGGGCATTCAATCAACATGATATGCACTACTTTAGATTTAGGTCCACCTTACATTGGAGCTCCTACTAGAAAATTAGATAAACGTCATGGATGAAACACATACATCATGGTGGGCTAAGGGTCAGATTAGATGTGCCACCGGCCTAGGTGCGAATTGGGTACTACCTCACCAGGACTAAGCTAGAGATGGACAGTCATGTTGGGGCTTCGTGGGGCCCACCGTAATGGTTGGGTTTTATCCATGCCGTCCATTCATTTTGAGAAATCATTTGAGGTGATGAGCCCAAAAGTAATGGGGATCGAATGCTAAAGTAGGCTACACCGTGCAAAATGGTGAGGATTGGATGCCTACCAAAGAAAACTTCTTTGGGTCCACCATGATGTTTATTTGAGGTCTAACCTGTTTATAAGTTAACAGAGACATGTGGGGTAGGTGCTCAACGTCCACTGTTTTCTATGGTGGGGTCCACTCGAGATTTGGATCTTACTCATTCTTTGGATCATTCCATAAAATATCATATTCAAATGGATGGACGGTGTGGATACAGTACATACATCATGTTGGGGCCACAATGCTTAGTGACATCACTTCAGTAGGCAAACGGATTGGCTACTCCCCCAGCCACCAGCCACCAGTGGCTGATGGTTTGGGACTATGTGGGCCTCACCATGATGTATGTGTTTCATCCATTCCGTTCATCCACTTTTACGGATCATTATAGTGCTTGATTTAAAAAAATGGAAGGGCTATAAATCTCAGGTGGACCACACCACAGGAAAACAATAGAGATTGGATATCCACCATTAAATTCCTACTGACAGCTACAAAAGTTTTCGATCAGCTGATATCTGTGTTATCCCTTCTTTCATGTGTGCGTTAAAATATGAACAGGTTTGATCTCAAACAAACATTATGGTGGACATTAGGAAGATTTTAACGGTGGGTGTCACTCTCTCTGCTGTTTTCTGTGGTGGGGTCCACTCGAGCTTTGGATCTGACTCATTCTTTGGGTCATGACGTAATATGATCTCTCTAAATGGATGGACGGTAGGGATACAAAACATAAATCATGGTGGGTCCCACAGAATTTGGTGACGTCACTTCGGTAGGAGTCTCGGTACTCAACTTGTCAGTATCCGATCCGCTTCCGTATTAAGTGATGCCGGCTTCACGTAAATTAACGGACACCTTACGTACGGTTGAAATGAAAATCATTTAACGTTTCCGATATAATCAGAGTTTATGAGCATCATTAATCAGATTTTTGGGGTCCTAACCTATCTACTGCAGGTCCCAAATTTTGGACGGTTGGATTTGATTTAAATGCACGCCGAGTGAGTTCTTTCGGATTAGATGTGGATGAACCATCGGAGTATCCAGTAATTCTTCAGTTTGCTGGACGACGATTGCCTACTGCAGCAAGCCAGGTGGGGCCCACTGTGATGTTTGTGTGAAATATATCCTGTCCATCCGTTTTGTAATATTATTGCAAGACATGTGACGAGAGATGTGTCAGATATAAAAATCAAGTGGGCCTATCACAGGAAAATTGGGTGGGGAAATGCATACTTTTGAAACCTTCTTAGATCCACCTTAATGTTTATGTGCCATCCATGCGGTTTATAATATCGTTAGTATTGAGATGAAATGAAAAGACAAAAATATTAACCTGGTCCAAAAATTTTATGGTCTCACTAATGTTTCAACCAAAGATATTCAAATCCATGATGTTTTCTGTTGTGCAGCCCATTTGAATTTTGAATCTACCTTATGTTTTGACTTATGTACTAATATGACCTGGAGAAAAATGATGGAAATAGTTAATTTATCATAAATATCATGGTGTGACCACTTAGCTTCCTGTTGTCGCCAACAATTCATGTCCAATTTCTTTCCTATCAAGGCGCAAGTTGTTGTTGGGGAACCACGGAAGCACACAAACACAAATTAAGCAAAGTACACACAATCGCACAACTAAGTGCAAACAAGAACAATTTGAATTTTATGTGGAAAAACTCTTTCGAAAAAAAAAAACAATGGCACAAAGTGTCGAGTAATGCAACTACGAAATCAGAAATTACAAGAGATAATAGCTTACCAATTCGAACAAGCCTCGAATCTCTTTCACAAGTCCTAACTATGCCATTGAACCCTTATGAATGATTTATAAAGCTCTATCCTGTACTTATGCAACTCTGCACGCCCACTCGATGAGACCTTCGATGGCATCAACACCCTCATCAAGGATTTGTCGATGGCATCAAGCTCTTTTGATGTCATCGAGTAGCAACTCCCAAAACGTTCCAGCAACCAATATAAATTTTTGGGATTCTCAATGGGATCGAGCATTTGTCGATAACATCAAGTCTATCAATAGCATCAACATACCCCTGTTACTAACAAATTTAAGACATCAACAACAGCTGTTTGTTCCTCTTGCTCACAAAAAGTTCATGTAGTAGGAAGCTACGTGTGGCCTATGAAGATTTTCGTGAGAAATCCACCTTGTCCATTAGTTTCTCCATCTCATGTTAGGACAATATCTAGAAAACAAGGCAGATCCAAAACTGAAGTGGTAGGGACGGAAATACCCACCATTGAAACCATCCTGATGCTCACCCTAGGTTTTCATATGCCATTTAAAACCTTCATAAGGTATTTCTATTGGGGTATGAACTGAAAACTCAAATATCAATCTAATCTAAAACTTTTATGGCTCCATAAAAAGTTTTGACAGAGAGCATTTTGTCCCCACCTTTTCTTGTATTGTAGATTACCTGAGTTTTAGATTTGCCTCGTTTTTGTGATCATGTCTTAACATGAGCTGGAAAAACTGATGGACTGGTTAGATTTCTCATGGACATCTCTATGGGACCCTTGTAGCTTCCAACCACGTGTGTTAAGGATTATGGCATTAAAAAAGGCAATTAAAGGGGATTTCCATTTGTAAAACTCTCAGTAAATAATGAACCAAATGGAGGGTTAAGATTAAATCTCATTACTTAAGAGGGATAGTACATTTTCACTTGGTGTGATCTAATGCTAAAATCAATTTGTAACGCCCCGAAATTCAGGGACCGAGTAGCAACTCAGCTCCTGAATTTTCGAGTGTCACGTGTGCAATAACGAGTCATTAATGCATACAATTAACAGGTATTAAAAAGCAATGATAAATTAATCTAAGTATATTCGATTTCTAATCAGATAGTTTAGAATCTAAGTGTCATTAACCAACAGCGTACCATAAAAGGTTCGTATCCACCACGTTTGACAAGATAAAATTAGTTTAACAGTTATCCATATTTTTACTCTCAATACTCATCAATCTCCAAAATGACCTAGGCTCTGGCCCAGTCCTGCCGACATCTATCTTACTAATATGCTCCACCAAACTCCTGCTAGTACGCTCGCTCCTTGTCGTTGTCGGCACCGACATCATCCAGTGCGTGCCGCTCCAGGGTACTTGTATCTATATCAAGTTCTAGTTGGTGTTTTAAAACATCGTCCCAGAGTGGGAGTGAGTGATCAACTTAGTAGTACCATTAGCAATACGTATCAAATTATCATGCATGAGATACATTTAATGAATAACAAACAACATAGATTCCTAAACACTGTTATTAATGCAAGTGCATGATTATGACATGATGCATGCTTCTCACCAAAAACCAACACTCCCTCAAGCGACGACATCCGACGTTCACAATGAAACAACAGTCTCTCAAAAACGACCTTGACTGCATAATCGCCAACAATATAAATGCATTGTCGTGGAATATGCTAGCCAGGTTGATTGATTAAGTCCATTCATCTAGCAAGTTGGGGAAACCAAGTTACCCTTAGTGGAGTTATTGCCCTAAACCGATCGTGCGGCTCAAGGACCGTGGTCATGTGACTCTCGCAATTCTTAGCCCTATATTGAGGTCGTCAATCCCGAACAAAATATAACATGGACGAAATCAAATTGGAACTTAGATGTCCCACTCATGGTCACTGCAGGGAAGTCGTCACCCCAACATAGGCCAACAGCACGGGTACAGTGTCCCATACCACCGTTCCAGGCTCACGAGTCCAAATGCTCAATGGACACTATGAGGAGGCTCATCACCCCAGTGTAGACCGACAGCACTGGTATAATGTCTCATACCACCATCCCTGGCTCATGAGACTTTGTGGGCCGTAAATCATATTTTAAAATGGGTGCAATGGTCTTAGGGTACTTTAGGTTCATACAGGTTTGATCAAACAAGGTTAACGAACAAGGATGGTCGACTATTAGTCAATGTGCCCCGACGGACTAAACTATAACTAATCGGCCTGAGAACACGATCTCGTATAGTCCAACTACGGCCAACGACCTACGGCTCAACTATCGAGCCAGATTCACTTAGGGACGGGTCTAATAAGGACCGCCTAGATAATTCTAGGTAATCTGCCAATCCATAGGGGAATTATGCATTATACATACCAATCACGACATCCATACAAACATTTCACATCAGGCAGATATAGTTTTAGCAAAATCAATGCATAGGCAGCTCCATACACAAGTTTTATTTCATTTACAGGTTCCACACAACATGTTCCAGCTCATATAATTATATGAATAGTCATGTAGCAAAGCACCTAAAATAAATTCCCCACAGGTTCCCATGCATTTTACGGTTCAATTATGCACTACAATCCAGACAAGTGAATCGACCAATTCGGCACTTCTTCATCATTACATGTCCACAACATAGCATGCTCAACTACAAGTTTAGGGATTCGTGAAATCAAACAACCATTTTTAGCAATACATGTTAGCATGTTGGGTATAGTTAGGACCAAACTAAAGGAAACACAAATAATCATTAGCAAATTAGGGAAATCCACAAATTTGAAACCAACAAAGCATGCATATCAGCAATTTAGTTTAATTGAGGGTTTGAGGTCAAGTCCTTGCCCATGAATTTCAAAAATCTCTCATTTGTCACCTTAGTTATGCCTAAAAGGGAAAATCCAGCCACGTGCACTAACATACACCAAGCACGTTCGCTAGGCGCAATAACCAACCACCTAAAGGTAATGGTCCTCACCTAAACTTAACCGGAGGTTGCTGAGAAGATCCTAGCAACGCCGGGTCCGCAAGCTCGAGGTGTCGGGGCCCTGCATTGCATTGGATGGACAAGAATTACATGCATGTTGTAGAAATCAGGGAAATAGAGTGAGAAATCCTAAATTACCTTAGATGGGTTGGAATTTCTTCTTCCAATGGCGGAGATTAACCAGGATTTCTGGCGGAGGAGGGAAGAGGACGCCGAAATTGACAAAATCCAGACACCGGGGCCACATGCAAGTGAAATGTGCGGGCTCACCCTTATATATGCCTGAGGTTATTTCAGTTAACCTTAACGGTTAAAGAAATTCCTCAAATAGCCATATAGGGCCCATTTCAGGTTATTAGAGCTGCTCTGATGGACCCCTGGCCCATCAAACATGTGGGATAGGTTCTCCATGGCCCGATGAAGGGTTGGGCAAAGTTTGATCACAAACAGATGCGGGTTTTTTTCGCAGCTGCTCGATTCAAGATCAATGGTCACTGTTTCACGATCAATGGCTAGATTTTATAGGCGTGGGTCTGGACTTATTTCCAACCTTTGGTGTGAATTTGGAATAGATCCAACGGCTGGAACGCCCGGATTTGCATACTTAAGCAGCAGGGTTATTTAGTTAAATTTCAGAATTTTATTACTTTTGGCCAAGCGACTTGTGGTTTGCAAGTGCTTAGCAAAGCAGTGTTGTTCGACCATTTCTAGGCATCTTCGAAGCCTGACGTTCGCGTGGGACCACAAGCCTAGTGAGCCCAAGCGTCTGACAAAGTTTCAAATTTTTTTTGGGACCTTCCTCAGGCGATACACAACCCGTACGAACAGTCGCCAAGTATAACTTAGCTGACTGGCTTTATGGCCTATGCTCGACCCGATCTTAATTTAATTTAAACTATATGGAAGGGTGAATTGGGGTTAATTAACCCATCTTAAGCCCACACATACAATAGAATCGATCGGTCCTGAGTCAGTTCGCACATGCACCTCAGGATACTGTTCCCTTTTTGGACGAGGTGTTACACAATCTAAATGGAAAAATCCTGACTATTGCGAAAGATGTCTTTGGCTATATAATCCATTCAATTGAATTTTACAAACCTTAAATTGTTAGATCCAGCCAAGAGCGGTTTGATTCCCATCATTGGCTTACATCCACCACACTGTACATATCCAACAGATTCGATGTTACCTCCTTTTTCATAGGAGAGAAGTAAGCATATTTGAAACTGTTTGTTGTATGAATAAATCCAAGCTGTCAATTTATAAGTGTGCAAAATTTCAAATTTCCATAAATACCATCGTCTAAATTAAAATTGTCATTCAAAGTCTATCTGGATACCACCAAATAATTACTTTTTCTACTTACAACAATAAATGAGTGACTTATTTCATATAAGTAAGCTTGGTTTATGATTAGTTATAAGTAACTTTTTTTACTTAAAAGTACATAATCACTTCGGTTATTATTATTATTATTTAGCTTTTCTACTTTTCATAAGTTGTTGAAGAGAGGGATCAATAGAAATGAAAGAGAGGAGAAGTTATGTAAGACCCTGGATTTTCACCAACTTGGGAATTGAATGTCCTTGGGCATTATCTTTGATTTCTTGATTTGAGTGCATGTCCGTGGATGCATTCACATGTATTTAGGACAAAAAAGTAATGTGGGGTCCACTAAAATTGCCTAAAAGAGTAGAAGTTCAAACTTTAAAGAGCGTGAACCGACCCCGACAGTGCCACCGCAAAAAAAAAAAGTACAGACTTCAGCGGTGCCACCGCCAAAATTGGACAGCAAGCGGCGGTGCCACTGTCACCCCCTTGTTCAACGCTATAGCGATGTTCAGCAACTAACAATTTTAATGCATTAACTTCAAAAATTCATTTCTTTTATTTTACAACTATGATTGAGGTGATGTAAAATCCATATTGATTAATGAGTCTATTTTTATATAAAACTAAATAATAAATAAAAATAAAAGTCAAAGGAGGTTAATTTTATGACGTCTTAGAAACTGTATCGAAAATCAATAGTTTTAGGCAGTTGGTACTTCTAGAATTTTTAATTTTTTTTAAAAACTCAAAATAAAATGAAACTTGGTTGAGATAAATTAGACTTTATGATGAACTATCATAACAAAATACAAAAATAATCTAGTAATTAAAGTACAAAAAACACTATCAGCAATAGACCTATTGAAACTGAAAAATTATGCAACTGCACGTTGTCGATGGATCGCATGTGTCTTTTTCATCTTAGAGTTTTTGTATTCAGTGTTTGTTAGTGCACTGATTTATACATCTTGTTTGTCAATCGCGTGAGTCCTTGTGTCATGTAGTTATTGAGCCTTTACAAGATGAAGACCGGAGACACAAGAGTACAAGAGCATTAAGGAGACAAGAACATGTAAATGAGGTGCATTAGTGACTCTAACCCTTGAACTCCTAGATAATGCTGGCTTAATAGGTAAACTTTTTTTTTTAATCATCCATTAGCCTCAGGAACCTAATTGAAATGTGATAAGTAAGGCTAGAAAATGTGTGAAGCTGCTGTGAAAATATACGACCAAAACAACAAACTTCAAGTGGTGTTCGATCACATCGAGTAGACCTCGAGAAGTCTCTGATGACATCGAAGATCCCCTTGACGACATTGAAGGGAAGTCAGATATATCCAGTAAGAAATTTACATTTTATATCAGTTTCTCGATGTCATCAAAGTCTCATTCGATGGCATCGAAGACCACTCGATGGCATCGAACAGGAAGTCAGATATGTCCAGCAAGAATTAATCACCTTATCTTATTTTATCGATGACATCGAAGCTTCATTTCGATGACATCTAATACCACTCATTGGGATCGAAAGGTAACTTAAATATGTCCAACAAGAAATATATCATATTATCTTATTTTCTCAATGACATTAAGGTACTATTCAATGGCATCGACATAGCTATTATTTGTCCATTTTTTGACATTTGGAACTTAAACTTCTTATAAAGGGCATTCGGTTCTTAGGCATTGCTATTAATTTTTGATACAATAGAAGCTTGGGTGAATTCATATTCATATACCTCATCCCAAGCATCTAAACCAATGAGTTACAAGTCATCTTCATTGAGATTAACACTCTAATGAGGATTCCAGCCTCGATCTTGAAATGTGCTTGAACTCATCCATTTCATATAGACTATACTTAACCTATATTAGCATATTATTGTCTAAACTCTATAGAAGATCCATCTAAGTGAATCCTCTATGAAATACAACTTCTCATTAGTTGTAGGAGATTCAACTAACCTTTTATCACCTTGGTCACCTCAAATGAGCATTATATGCAAGGTGTTTGATTTTAAAGCTGAAGCCTTGGCAAGCATTAACATCATGACTGGGGGAGCAAAGGGGAGCTAATGAAGCACGAAAGAGCATCGATCATGCTATCCAAGAAGACGCTACAAAAGGGGCTCAATTTGACAAGTAAGTTGTTAAGTGTATGAGTCTGTATACTCTCTTTCCTTGTGTAGGATTGAGGGTAAGAATTTGTGACCCAAACTCAAATAAGTTCTTGTGTAGGACCTTGACTCTCGTGTAGAGCCTTGTCTCTTGTGTATAGCCTAAATCCTAGATTCATGTATCGGACCCTCGCTCTTGTGTAGAGCTTAAATCAAGTCCTTATGTAAGCCATCGGACACGAGTGTGTACAAGTTAGTTTTCGTGAGAGCCTCCTACGAAAGTAAATGTAGGTCCTTCGACTAGGACCATAGTTGTTAGTTAGCCTACAAAAAACCAACTTAAGTTTCTTGTAGGAGCCTTCGATGAGAGTGTACATCAGTAGGTTCTTGTATAGGACCGATGTTTGTGGCGAGCCTATAGAAAACCACATAAAGTCTCTTGTGGGAGCCCTTCTTTATGTAGGATTATAAATGTTAAAGGTTAATTTGATTTAAAACCTTCAATAATGAAATCCGGTACACTCATGGGTTGAGTGCGTCCGCAAGGAGTAAAGCAGGAAAACCGAATCACTATACATGTTTGTATTTGGGATTGTCATTTACGCACTTGTTTAATCATACTTATGTAATTGAATGTTTAATTATTTATATGCATGACTAGATGAATGCTAGGACTTGATAGTTAGCACATCCCACACACACATGTACATTATCATGTTATAGACTAGTTGCTTAATTGACATATCATTTGTAGTCTATGTAATTGGACTCTTTATTGGCTTGAAAGCCTTAAAGTAATTATTTTTCTTAACTTAATTTGCATATTAGCTCAAGTAGACAATTGTTGTTTAAAAAGATGAAATTTTTATTTAGTCTTAATCATCCCTCTCTTGGACATAGCCTTCATTCGTTAGCTCCGCCAAGCTTCCGTACGCACAGTTGTGATAATCCAATTACACTATAGGCGAATTTTTAGTATCTTCTTAGGATTTGCTTCTGATCATACTAGGAATTATCTTATATGATTAAATTATGATTTTTTAGTATATTTTATTATTTTATATAGTTTCTAGTATAATTGAATTAGGATTCTTAATTAGTGTGATTAGAGCTGAATCATCGTCTCCGTTAATTACAAATATGCCACACTATGAGCTTAGTTAATCCGAACTCTAGCTGTCATACACAAGAAATATCGTTGCCTAATTCATTTCATAAATGCCTTGATTAACCAAACTAGCTATAAGCCGTGTGTTAGTGGGCTGCTGAACTCGAAACTATACAAAGACGTTTGTCTTCTTGAGCTTGACGTCCATGACAGACATTGAGTCGAGATGGCACGCAAAATCACTCAATTTAGAGCTAAAAAAGCAACACGTGTTGTGTGAGGTTGGGCTGAAATCAGCATGAACTTGAGTTAAATGTCCACCTTTGGATATTTTTCTGAAGTTGTGAATTTTGGGCCATTAGATCACAGCCTAACTTAGTACGATAATATAAAGTAATATCCTACACACATCCGTATAGTTGCAATCCCGATTGATGATCAGTAACCGTCAAACTGACTTTTGATCATACCCATTGATCAACGCATCCAAATGGCGGGCCGATCGTATCTATACGTAGATCATCAATAGGGTCAATTATCCTATGGTGACCCCTATACTCTACAATTGACCCCAAAGGTTAGAAACACCCTCCCATAAGGCTAATATAATGAAAACATAACCCTTATAGTTGCCTCTTTTTAACTTTTGAAGCCACTGATTTAAAACTACCCCGATTTTGATCATATGTGAATGTTAAGCAGACTGCATGGCACATGGGAACTCACTCACGTGTATTTTCGCTAGGTTCACATCCGGGAACTCAGAAATGAAGTTTCCGTACTTGGGTGCCGAATTTTAGGGCATGACAAGTTGGTAAGTATGTTGTTTGCCAAATATATTTATCTTCTTAATAGGTAGAAATCAAGTAGCTTATCTTAAGCAACTTAAGATAAGGCCCGTTTGGATACCGCCAAATAAGTTACTTTTTCCATTTACAATAGTAGATAAAGTAAGTTATTTGAGATACGTAAGTTTGGTTTGAGATCAATTATAAGTAACTTTTTACACTTAAAGTTAATCACTTCAGCTAAATAAGTAAAAACCAAGATAAGCTAATTAAGGCATAAGCAGCTTATTTTAAGACATAAGTAGCTTATTTTAAGTAACTTACTATCCATGCACTCCCTTATGTTCCATGAAATCTCAAAAGCCACGTCTCTCCTAAAATTAATTGGATGGGCAAAAGTCTCTCCTTCAGTGTTATGTATGATAGAGATGTGTAATTTAAAGATGCTTATTGGATGTGTGCCTTCGATATGTTGTTAATAGTTTAAATTCACTTCAGAGCGGTTCCCATTCAATGATCCAAACTTCTGTCCATTTGAACTTATTGTGTATAGAAGATATCTCAAAGAAAATTCTTAGATTGAACCATTTAAAACCTTCGATTATTTGATTCTTTTATCTGTAAGGCTCTTTTGGCCTTCCATTTAATATACATTGGTGGTTTAAAGACACTTCTTTGATCTAAATCATTTATATGATGGGACTTGTTGTGGTTGAGAAATTTTTAAGGAAAATTTATAAATTGAACTAATTTCAAACCTTTAATCATCGAACTTAAAACAAGGCCTTTTCAATTGGTTGGGGTTAGGGTCATGGCTTAAGAGTTTAGATCCAAGCTATGGGCAGACCTAAACCAGGCTCAATACCATGCCATTGCCACCCTTAGTTATATCATTGATTACCCATGGATTTCTAA
The DNA here is from genome assembly GCF_029962835.1 of Magnolia sinica. Lineage (NCBI taxonomy): Eukaryota > Viridiplantae > Streptophyta > Magnoliopsida > Magnoliales > Magnoliaceae > Magnolia > Magnolia sinica. Next base: position 65,117,216 of record NC_080589.1, on the reverse strand, counting down.
TGTATGAGCCACCCAATGACCAATCAGCATTTTTTTCCCCAATGATGATGACAACCATTGATTAGCCTGAATTTTTTGGGATGTAGTGTCCTACAAAAGTGAGGTGTTGTCCAAAAAATGGGGTAGATGGATCATTTCTTACAATTAAAGTCGTGAATCAGTATTAAAATCTAGGAACAATATAGAGACTTGCCCTGCTAGCATCCCTATGGTCAATCTAGAGATGATGATTGGAGTTATCTTGTTTCTCTGCTCAATCTTGATTGTCCATTTTCTATGATATTGTTTTTATGTTTGATTGGTGTGATTTTTACACCATATGAATGAATGAACGGTTCATATGGATCATGGGTTGCCCCATGTGCCATCCCACCCCCCACCACGACATCCACACCCACATCCTTGTACCATACATTCATATGTGCATGTGCATGTGTACAAATGTAGGTATGCACACACACGCACACACTTATACATACTATGAACGCTAGGAAATCAGTGCCCATGCTTGGCGTTGGAAAGAATGTGTTACGTTCTTTTGATTTGTGTTTGTGTGGCTTGATTGATGTAAGTTTGGAGTCGCCACTAGCCATTTAACCTCTAAATCCCGCAGTCGGCTAGAACCTACAGAATATGTAAAGCTAGAGAATCTAAAGACTCTCTCGCTTTAAGTTGACTCCTGGTCTGCGATCTAAGATTCCGAGTAAGGGACCTCGGTTACAAAGAGGGAAGGTGTTAAGCACCCTCTCTATCCGTACAAATGTATGGTCTCTACTCTATGTGGTAAGTAATCTCAAAGGATAAATGATGTAGTCGGAGTAGGACTAGGCACATATGGATTTCTGGTGTAATGAGATCCGGCATTCCGGCAAGCTACAAAGCATACGTCCGAAGATGTGTCTAGAAAGGCGGGTGTAATGATGCTTATGTAATAGTAAAGAAAAAGCGGACTAGATCACTATGAGTTTCTGATGCGACAGGATCCGATATACGGTAAGTCACAGAGCATATATTCGCCAGCGATCTAGAGTAGCAATGGGGTTGAGAAGAGGGAAGATGATATAATGAATGCTTAAATAGCTAATAAGATGATCTTTGGCTTACTCTTGAGATGATTAAAACATAGAATGCACCATGACCAATCCGGGCTAGACTGTGGGATCGAGATGGCTTGGAGGAGGCTAAGGGGTAGCTGAAAGATCGGATCTTGGAGGCTTGGAGCTCCTTTTCACCCTCACTCTCTTCCTCTCTCTCTCTCACTCTGTCCCATGAAAAATTTAGGAATGAGATAGTTGTTGTGTATTCTTCTTCTTTGAAATGAGGAGAGGTGAAGGCTATTTATAGCTTTTTGTGATGACATTTTGGTAATTGTTGGGTTTGTAAAGGGTAAAAGCTGAGATGACAGCTTGTGATTTGTTGATGAGAGAGAAATGCCATGTGGCATGCTCTTATAAGCTCTTGGGGTTTGGTAAAAGCGTAACTAGGATGAACTTCAGGGGTAATTCCATATAAAAGTTGACTTTGGGAGGAGGGACAGTTGTGTGCTCAGAGGGGACACCTGTCGGATAAGGGGCTGCAATCCGATTACCACCCAGACTAAGATTCTCTCTGGGCTTTGTCCAGTGGGCTTGCTTCGATGTTTTGGCTCAGTCCAAAGTCTTTTTTTAGAGTTTTGGCTCAAAATGATTCAGTACATTTAAGGAATTGTATTGATTTGCATGTAGGCACTAGCTTAGGTGGTGGTTAGGGTTTAGATTAGGGTTTAGGCTAGGGTCAGGGTTCAGGCTGGGGTCAGGCTAGGGTCAGGGTTCAAGCTGGGGTTAGGATAGGGTTAGGGTTTGATTAGGGTTTCTCGGTTGTCTTTATCTTCTCAAGATGCTAGCCTGGGTGGGGTGTCTACACATACATACATATATTTAAGAAATGCTTAACTGCCCACATAACCAGGACTGCTCTATTGTTGTGTAGCAATTGAAGCCTGCTAATGCTGCTTTGGCAACACTTTATCGCCTTCTCTTCACTTTGGACAGGAGCGCTAATGGATACAGGGAGAGAGAGCAGGCAAAGCATGTCATTCTTAATGGAAAGAAATATACCATTCGTTTGCCACTTTGTTGGACCACCGGCACGAATACAATGGTCTCTGACGGGATCTTGATTTCAATGGGAAGGACAGCCTCCATTGCATAAACTAATGAAAACAGTGTTGCATGGGTAGGAATAGACATTCGATAGGCCCAGAGCGTGAACGGGAGCTCTTTCCTGAACACCTGGGGATCGTCGAATCGAGGGATCGACCTCCCAGGAGTCTTGGATGAATCCGAGTAAATTCCTTAATAACCTAGCCTTGAGACCCGTCGGATAGAAGGAGACTTTCACCTGCGGATTCAGATTCTGGTATTGCCGAGAGCATCGTTTGCTCGCCGACTCAAAAGGAAAAAAATCTTTCAGTTGTAAGCGCTTGCATTCAGCAAATCACAATTCTTTGTGTATAGGGTTGTCATCAGCCAGGCCTGAGGTAGGCCTCAACCCGGATTTTAAACTGTTTCGGGCTGAGTGACGGGCCAGACCTACTCAAAATTCTGATTTTTCATGCCCAAGCCCAGCCCATTGACACCCTTACTTAGAACACTACAAATTATAGTGTTCCTAGTTGCATTGAGATCACTATAAGTTATAGTGCTCCTAGTTGCATAGTTTCAATTGACCAGACCAATTGATCAAGCTGAACTGTCCCAAAGATATAGAACACTTTTGATGGCCTACTAAACAAACCTAGCATTGATCGGACGATCCAATCCATCCAATCCATCCTTGATTAGCTTTGTTTTTCTATAACCATCCTTTTCAAGCCACGGATGGGATGGTTATGATTGCCTAACAAAAGTGATCCTTTAGAATTATAAGCAATTTCCTTGATGGTTCCTAACAAATGGGTGGATTAAATTGTTGATTAGGTCTATTTCTATGTAAATGATCTTGATCGTTCATATAAAAGGCTAGATCAAATGGTCAATATTAGTCAAGTAATGCCATATAACTCATAAAAAGTGCCTTGGAACTAATGAACAGTCTGGATCAATGACTTAGATAGTGCAAGTGACTCAAAGCAAATAAGAGTACTATAACTTCTAGTGCTCTAAGAGCATTTGAGCATCCGTGTCTCTCACATTCTTGATTGGATGTATTTTTATGTAAAAATCTTAATCATCCATATTAAAGGCTATTATTCAAATGGTTAATGTCTATCGAATTGGTGTGATGCTTGGTGTGAGAGACCATTAAATGTCTGTCGGACGTAGTGGACAGTCTGGATAATTAATAAATCGTAGTCTTAGTATTCCAATATAACTAAGAGCATTATATAAGTTGGTGTGTGAGTAGAGCTGGGCATGTCTGACCCAATCTGGTGGATCCGATCCGATCCGACTTAATTCGAACCAAACAGACAGCCTAGATCGGTGCGGATCGAGTTGGGCCATTCAGATCCGAATGTTTTTCGAATTGAATTCGGATTGTGGTCAATCCGAACCGATCCGATCCGAAACCCGATCCGACCCAATCCAAAGTGGATAAACCACATGCATTAACAGTGGGCCCCAATAGAGTTTACTTAGTACCACACACTAGCTATATAGCTGTTGTAGCCTGTAGGTACGTGTCATGCTGAGTACTGAAGCTTCGGATGCGGATTTCCTCTACAACATCCTTTCGCAGGAAGTTCCTGCGCAGGAAACTTAGGTGGGGCCTACCGTGATGCTTGTGAGAAATCCACCCCGTCCATCCGTTTTGTGAGATCATTTTAGGACTTGAAACCAAAATTGAGCAGGATCCAAGACTCAAGTGGGCCGCTTTAAAGGAAAATGTGTGCAAGGAAATTCCTGCCGTTGAAACGTTTCGGGCGTCGACAGTGATGTTTATATGACATCTATACCGTTTATAACATCATTCATATTGGGATGAAATGAAAAATCAAATATTATCCCGATTCAAAGCTTCAATGGCTACATGAATATTTCAACTATTGACATTCAATACTCACATTTTTTGCCCATCTGAGTATTGGATATGACTCATTTTTGGCCTTGCAAACTAAAATGAGCTCACAAAACAGATGAATGGAGTGGATTTCTCAAAAACATCACCTCGGGGCCCACCTATGTTCCCAGTGCAGGAACTTCCTGCGAAAGGCTTTCGCAGGGAATCCCTATCCCAGCAGGGAATCCCCATCCCTGACGCTCCTCGAGCCCTGAGATATATGAACGTTTCAAAGGAGATCAAAGTTATATGGGCCCCACAGTGATGTATTTATTATATCTACACTGTTCATATATTTTTAGAGATAATTATAAAGCATTATCTAAAAAATGAATAATATCCAAATATCATCTGGACCACACCACAAATAACAGCAAAGATAATGATTTTCATCGTTAAACAATTCGTGTGGTCCACTTGATAGTTAGATCCATCTTATTTTTCATCTCAAGCCTTAAGACGAGCTCGCCAAATAGATAGACGGTGTGGATATAACACATACCCTATGATTATACCCATAGAACTTGCCAACGTCAATACAACAATGCACGTTATGCACCTCGTGCTCTGTGTTACAGCTGCACTTTCATGCTGTGCACGTCATCAAGGATACGCCTACACGCCTCGAGCTCTGAGTTGTACGAACGGCTCAAATGAGATCAAAATTACATGGGCCCCACAATGATGTATTTATTATATCCATACCGTTTATCCATTTTTTGTGATCATTTTAGAGCATTTGGAAAAAAAATTGAATCATATCTAAAGCTCGACTGGACCACACCGAAAATAGCAGTGAGGATAATGATTTTCATCGTTAAAAAATTCAATCTAAATCGTACCCAACCCGATCCAACTCGGTTTCCTTGACCAAGTTGGACTCGATTCGAGTCAGGCCAATTGTGCATCGGATCGGTTCGAGTTAGATGTCCTGGACTCGGTCCCGGATCGAATCGAGTTCGGGTCCACCTATGTAGATTTCGGACCGAATCAAGTTGGACCCAATCCGATCCGACTCAGTCTGATGCCCAGCTCTATGTGTGAGCATTATATAACTAAGACCATTACATATATATATATATATATATATATATATATATATATATATATATATATATATATATATATATATATATATATGGAAATGGTTCTATGCTGTGTGGGCCCCACCATGATGAGTATAGAACATCAACATCGTGCATTTGATGGGTCCCCTTTAAATTATGGGTTATACCAAAAATCAACCGTATATGAAACTCAAGTGGGCATCTAAAATCATGTGAAGACATGACTAAAACATATAAAAGCATTTGGTGGGGCCCACTTGAAACTTGGATGTGTCTGAAACTTGGTCTGAACCCTAATCCAAGTGGGACACACATAATGGATGGGTTGGATTTGTGAACCACATCTCGGTGGGGCCGACAAATGATTATGAATGTTTTAATGGAAGGGTAACCCCTCTTAAGTTTTGTATGTGGTGTGCCCCACACAAGTCACGGATTGACTTGAATTTTAAGCCCGAGGCCCACCATGGAATGGTGCATCTAACTGATGGGGTAGATGTTCAACACTCATCATGGTGGGGCCCACACAACTCGACGTCATGGGAAGTCGACCGCATAGAACCTTTTCCCTCTGTAGAGCTCATGGGAACTCCATATGAGGTCGAGCTGTGTGGGCCCCACCATGATGTATGTCGAACATCAACACCGTGAATTTGATGGGTCCCCTTTAAATTATGGGATATCCGAAAAATCAGCCGTATACGGAACTTCGGTGGGCCATACCATCTAAAATCATGTGAAGACATGCCTAAAACATATAAAAGCACTTCTTAGGGCCCACCTGAAATTTGGATGAGTCTGAAACTTGGTCTTACCCCTCATCCAAGTGGGACACACATAATGGATGGGCTGGATTTGTGAACCACATCTCGGTGGGGCTGACAAATGATTATGATTGTTTTATTGGAGGGTAACCCTCTCAACTTTGTATGTGGTGTGGCCCACATAAGTCACAGATTGACTTGATTTTTAAGCCCGAGGCCCACTATGGAATGGTGCATCTGATTGATGGGGTAGATGCTCGACATACATCATGGTGGGGCCCACACAGCTCGACCTCATGGGGAGTTCCCATGAGCTCAACCTTACAGAACCTTTTCCCATATGTGTGTGTGTGTGTGTTCAACACACATCACAATGGGCCCACACAGCTCAACCTCATGGAAAGTTCTCATTAGGTCGACCTTATAATACCATTTCCCCATATATATATATATATATATAGAGTCATGCTGCCCTGCGCACCTACGCACGTGCGCACCTTTGCACACGTGCCATGGGTGTCAAATCTGAACGGTCCATGTGATGCGGAATCCCATAAAACCCTATATGAAAAGTTTTCACCCCGATCTAATATTCTGGTGGGCCATAGCAAAGAGAAATGCAAATCAAGGGAGGAAACTGTTTTCATTTTTCATGGCCCATCAAAGTTTTAGATCAAAGTAAAACTTGGACCTAAAAGGTTTCAGGAGGTGCTGCTTCACATGAACGGTTCAGATTTTTGATCCACATCACATATGGTGGGTTCCCAAAAAAGTTCGTACGTAGTACGTACGAACTGGTTCGTAGGTGAGTGTTTCCCTATATATATATATATGTATAATATGCACAGTTGCACACCATGGCTTACTTCCGGCTGTAGGAATAAATGAATGGCTGTGGCTAACAATAGTGTGCCATTTAAAAGGTGTAGGGATGGTGCCAACCTCTTGGGAAGATGGAGATGCTAGCCAACCTCATGTGCCATCCCACGTGTGCCAGATTAACACATGACACATATGGAATGCTCAAAGATAGATTATGGCAATTGTGGGTGCTTAAGCTTAATGATGTGGCCGCTTGAAGTTGTATCGTGGGTGATCAAATAAAACATTAAAGCATGCACACACTAAAAGAATTGCATGTCTTCCTCCCATCACAGTAGACCTACAGCTAAAATATATAATCTGTTTACAGCCTGTAAAGGCTTTACAGGCGAATACATACATCCAGATAATCCTTGTAATCAGATTACCTGCGATCCCTTTACAAAAGAACTTTACCGGCATCCAAACAACCCCTTAGGGTCCACAACCATTGTTTCCTGACAAAACAATCAGATTATTTTCCAAGGTCTACTCTATTTGCCATACTAAATTGTTGTGATGATCCAAACAGGTCACAAAACCCTCAAACGGGTTTCCCCCCCTTAAAATGGTTTTAATTGTGCACCCAAACAGGCCCTTACACATCTGGTGGAATGGCCCTTTTTTAGCAAACCCACCTCCAAGTTTCTTTTTGAGAAATTGGGGCCAATGGCCCTTATAACTAAACATGAAATTTAAGAATTTCCCAAAAGCACTCCAAATTGATCATTCAAATGCAACTTCCATGAATCTCTTTTTTTTAAAACTCTATCAGCCAACCTTTTCGTTGACATATCAAACTAGAACCGTATGGTTTTCGGTGAGTAGACTTTTTTTAATGCCAGTTTTGCCTGGTGAGGCATTAAACGGAGTCCACAAACATACATTGAAACATGGGCGTGGAACTGGAGTTTGGCTCAAATCAAGGTTTTAACAACAAAAACCCTTTTTTGCGGGTGCGTTCAACGCATGCGCTAAACCGCTCATGAAAATGCCATAGCTACTATTAAAAAATTCCAACTTTATTTGAGCATTTGTATGAATATTTCATTTATCCTCAAGACACAATAACCCATTAGACTACCTATTACAAGCCTGTCTAAGCATCTTGTCATTATTCCCAAAATACTCTCAGTATCCGCAACAAAATACCATACATGATGAGATTTTGATGAAACGTACGTAGTGAAATAAAACTTTTCAAAAACCAATTTTAGTTAATCCTAAAGATCATCGCCCTAATCATGCCATATATCACAAATAAACATAAACAAGATCATACATAGCATGTAAAGAACTACTTAATGTTATCGTGGTCGATCTTTCATCTAATGGAGCTTCTCCTCGAGCTATCGTAGGTGTAGGAGGGTGAGAAACCACGTCATGATCTCTAGTAGGAGCCGATAACTGACATGAACCATCCGAGGAGTGTACCACATGTCTAAGCAAAGGTGTGCGCATGTGTGGATGGGAGATGGGGAGGTAGGATGTCCAACATATCCTCTCTTCTCCACTCCCTTGTAGCCCTATTTTAAAGGTATAGCCGTCCAAGGGTCTCCCTCCCTCCCTCTTGGATAGGATTTTAATTAGTGATGATTAAAGTTTTAAGAGGTACATTAAATATGGTGCTCTACCATCCTACAAATTTTAGTGTACCTTACTATAAATGAAATATGTTTACTTTTCTCATTCATTCACCCCAATCATCCTAATCCTTCAACTCTATGCATTTTCCATTCTTAAGCAATCCCATACCACCCCAAGGAGTATTCAACAAATCTTGACTATTTAATGTTGTAGAGTGTCACGCCCCAAACTCGAAAACTAGGCTCACAAAATTTTCGATCGTCGAATCCAGTGCTAACAGCCTCTGTAGTACCCCATTCTCGGCTCCCAGCACCCATACGCCAGATTTCGATCCTGAGATTCTACAAGGAGGTTTTCCAACGTACATTTATCTCGTAAGAAGCATAACCACAAGTTTACTTAAATCACAAAGGCAACATCATCATCACATATCTACTAATATAAACATTTGAATACAATGCTGAAAAGGAAATACATATATCGATAATCAAGCTTCAGAAATCTGCTGCATCTTCCAATGCTCAGTGTTGCTGCAACCTAATGCCACATGCACACATCTATTGTGCATAAGCTTATAGAAAGCTTAGAGGGTGGTGAAAGTGTGTGCACAAGGTAAATGCTAAGAATGCAATACAATACCATAAATCATATAACATCGGTAATACAGGCAAGATCATGAATCATACGATATCAGAGTAAGCGGAAATATGCTGGTGAGTCCACGAGTGCCATCAGCCGTACCAAGGCTATGTGATGCAAGGCATGAATGCTAATGGTCATATCAAGGCTATGCGATGCAAAAACATAATAAGCTAATATCAGATGTCGAGGATGCAATGTAATATGCGATACGAATGGAATGACCAAGCTAGAGTGTGAAGTTAGGATGATAGTAGGATCGTAAGCTACAAGGTTTATCACAAAGGACTTCTATCAAAATCAGTCCCATACTTAAATTTGGATAGTTAGACTCAATGTGGTAAACTCCTGATCTCAGGTTAGTCACGCACCTAATCGAAATCCTGGTCATGCGAAGATACATAACAATTAGTTACGCACCACCAGCCCTAGTGGATAGTGAATGAATGAATGAATAAGTAAATTACTGAGTATGTAACTCATGCTTAATAAGTCCGCATATCAGTACTTTACATCGCTTGGATCATCATCGGGGTCTAGTATACTCCAAACTAGATTGCTGCCCCATCGTGTGCAACAAGGCGAGTGGAAGACACCTCACTATCCGCCTGCCAATATCGGGCCTAATGGTATACGACCTAGCTTTTTCCCCTCCTCTCGGGCAGGTAAGGCTGCATCCTCTTCCAACTGACTACGACACAGTGGTACACGCGGCCTAACGGTATACGGCCCTCATGCGCTCATGCATCCACTTGGTCTAGATGTTGGAGCAACCTTTGGAACCAGGAGGGTTTGAAGACTTTCACCCAAGGATATTTATAGCACCCCATGTAGAACAGATTTTCGGTATCCCATCTGGCCATCCACGATATGCCTGTGGAGGCTACGACTTTAATATCGCTAGGGCGTACGGTAATCATAATCACACAATGTGAGATGTATGAGTCACACAGTCCAATCATGTATCAATCCTGCCCATACTGTGTGCTCATGTGGGGCAACTCTGCCTATCAGGGAGTCCTGTGAATAACCTGCCCTATGACATATGCAATGGCTAACCATATCTCATAACAAACATGCAGATAATACGTATGGGCATGTATCATGATGCTATGCTGTCACATACTCATAATCGGTATCGATAACCAGCATCGATAATCGGCATTGATAATCGGCCTATCAAAGGGCTTAAGGGAAGGTCGCAATGAGGGCATTTAACCATCATTGCTCGTCAATGTGGACATTTAACCAACATTGCTCCCAAAGAGTGGCCTATATAGAGCCAAACATATAGTAGGGCCATAGCCTCACACAAGGGCCTAATATACATCATAATGGGCCTCACTCAAGAGCCACATATACACCACATCAGGCCTTATCAATGGCCACAATTACATTATAACGGGCCCCATACAATCACAATGAGCCACATACAATCATAATGGGCCACCTACAATCTCAATGGGCCTTACATAAGGGTCTCATACATCAAGTGGGCCGCATCACATGAGCCTTATACATCATATCGAGCCTCATACAATCACAATGGGCATAATACACATCACTATGGGCCGCTCACACGGGCCTAATATACATCACTATGAGCCGCATCACATGGGCCTAATACATATCACTATGGGCCACTCACATGGGCCTAATACACATCACTATAGGCCGCATCACACGGGCCTAATACACATCACTATGGGCCGCATCACACGGGCCTAATACACATCACTATGGGCAGCTCACACGGGTCTAATACACATCACTATAGGCCGCTCACATGGGCCTAATACACATCATTATGGGCCGCTCACACGGGCCTAATACACATCACTATGGGCTGCATCACATGGGCCTAATACACATCACTATGGGCTGCTCACATGGGCCTAATACACATCAGTATGTGCAGCTCATACGGGCCTAATACACATCACTATGGGCCGCATCACATGGGCCTAATACACATCACTATGGGCTACTCACATGGGCCTAATACACATCACTATGGGCCGCTCACATGGGCCTAATACACATCACTATGGGCCGCTCACATGGGCCTAATACACATCACTATGGGCCGCTCACATGGGCCTAATACGCATCACTATGGGCCGCTCATATGGGCCTAATACACATCACTATGGGCCACTCACACGGACCTAATACACATCACTACGGGCCACATCACATGGTCCTAATACGCATCACTATGGGCCGCTCACATGGGCCTAATACACATCACTATGGGCTGCTCACACAGGCCTAATACACGTCACTATGGGTCACATCACATGGGCCTAATACACATTACTATGGGCCGCATCACATGGGCCTAATACACATCACTATGGGCCGCTCACATGGGCCTAATACACATCACTATGGGCCGCTCACACGGGCCTAATACACATCACTATGGGCCGCATCACATGGGCCTAATACACATCACTGTGGGCCACTCACATGGACCTAATACACATCATTACGGGCCGCTCACACGGGCCTAATACACATCACTATGGGCCGCATTACATGGGCCTAATAAACATCACTACGGGCCGCTCACACGGGCCTAATACACATCACTATGGGCCGCATCACATAGGCTTCAAATACAAAACAAGTGGGCCCCATCACATGGGCCAAAAATACAAAACAGGTGGGCCCCGCACATGGGCCAAAAATACATCATAATGGGCCTCATGGACGGGCTGCACCAATGGGCCTCAACTGGGCTTGGACCACACCAAAAATCATTTCACTAGTTGCAGGTGTAAATGTGTATCACTGTACACTATCATTCTATGGGGCACATAGCCACTAATGATGATCAGCACTGTCCAACATTGGACATGCAAATCAGCACCGTTCAACATTATCCAGCACAATCTGGACAGTGTGGATATAATAAATGCATCATGGTAGTGTCCACGGTCCAGATGGGACCCACAGAACTTGTTGACGTCGATGTAGCAACTGCTGCTGCTGCTATGATCTGCTAGCCCACCGTCCAGACAGTGGACGGTTGGGATAAAACACATATTTCATAGTGGGTACCCATCCTCCAGACCTGTTGGACGGTGCACGTAAGACCCATACATTAAGGTGGGTCCACATGTGAGGCCCAGCAGATATATATATATATATATATATATATATATATATATATATATACACACACACACACAGAATCGCTCACCTGCGAACCAGTTCGTACGTACCACATACGAACTTTTTTGAGAACCCTTCATACGTGATGTGGATCCAAAATCTGAACCGTTCATGTGAAGCAACACCTCGTGAAACCCCTCAGGACCAAGTTTTACTTTGATCTAAAGCTTTGATGGGCCATGAAAAATGAAAACAGTTTCCCCCCTTGATTTGCATCTCTCTTTTCTATAACCCACTAGAGATTTAGATCATTGTGAAAATTGGTCTCTGAGGTTTCATGGGATTCCGCATCACATGGACCATTCGGATTAGACGCCCAGGATAAGTGTGCAAAGGTGCGCAGATGATCATGCCTCTCTATATATATATATATATATATATATATATATATATATATATATATATATATATATATATATATAAACAACGTCCTGGCCTATGGCCCTTTCCAATCTGGACGAACGGATTGGATGGAGAATACATCACGGTTGGTCCTCTCTGCATCGTCCAGAAATGGGCGGTGTGGATATGTGATTCATACATCAAGGGGGGTCCCATCCCACACGTGCAACACGTGTAGGGTGGGACCCACACGTCTGCTAGAGGGACGGATGGAGAACCACATACATCATGGTGCCACAGAGCTTGCTGGCATCAAAGCAGCAGCTTTAGGCTACGTGGGATGCACAGATGGACGGTCTAGATAAAGCACATATATCATGTGAGTCCCACATCACTACGTGGGCCACACACAGAGGGTCCCACATCACATGGGTGGCGTTGATAAAACACATAGATCACAGGGGTCCCACCGTCCTGACATATGGACGGTGTGGATATAGAATAAATATATCAGGGTGGGTCCCACCCACACGTGTGAGGTGGGCCTTCACACGTTCAGCAATGGAGGACGGCAGGGATAAGATACATATGTCAAGGTGGTCTGCATAGCACCGTCAGATTGACGGTGCAGACAACACATACATCACGGCGGTCCACACAGGTGGACGGTGTGGATCAACATCAAGGTGGGCCACAAAGGAGAGAGAGAGAGACCCCGCCACTATGGGCCTTTCCTATACAATGCATATATCAAGATGGGTCTCACCAATGTGGGCCCTTAAATTACAAAAAGGTAAATACAAGATCACCCACCGTCGATCTCCTCCTCCTCCTTCTGCCAATGTGATCTAGAGCTCCAAGGGGTACGATTCAACGGTCGAGATGGACTTTGGATGGTGGGATTGGGGGGTAGGAAGGTGGGCCACACCTAGCTCTCTCATGGAGCTTGGACGATTCTCATGGTTGCTTGAGAGATGAGTTTAAGAAATGAGAGAGAGAGAGAGAGGGTTATAAGGAGAGAGAGGGATGGGTGATGGAGTAATGGGTGTATTTGATGGGTGGAGAGAGAGAGTTAACTTTAGGGGTTGCTTGGGGATGGGGTTGTGAGGTAATGTGTACTTGACATTTGATGGGACATGATTTGAAATCTCTCTTGGATTTGCAAATGCGTGGTGTTTTTCTTCGAACCGAACGCGGGTCCACATCTCCTGGCATGGGTATCGCCTTGGTGCGTGAGACGCGATGTTGGAACCATGGCGATGACGCGGTCGCTAGGGTACAATTTTTGTGTCAAGCCGACTCTGGAACACGGGATACGACTTATGATTGCGTGCAAATGCTATCTACGCATCGCGACTCGTCGGAATTTGACCGGGAGGACCGGGAAAGCCTATGGAACGGTACGGGTTAGGAAACGGGTCTTACATAGAGTTGAACTAAAATTGCTGTAGAGACGAACACCCCAACCATGTGGTGCTTCTACCTATTAGGTAGGGGAGTGGTTTGGGCTCTTCTTTTTTGTAGGAGCTTGTCAAATGAGGAGTAGGAAGAGTTTGTGAGGCTTTTGGAGTAGTGTAGGAGAGTATTTCCTTTGATGGGAGAAAAGGATATTGTTTGTGGTATTGGTAATATTGATGGTCAGTGATACAAAACTGGTTGGAAGTGTTACAACTACTAGGTATTAGTCGATATCTTGTGAAGCATCACAATGTATTGTTGAAATATCAATGCATTGCAATATTTTCATTATATCACAGCTATAGTCTTCCATGTATCTACGATACAATCGATATATATATCTATATATATATATATATATATATATATATATATATATATATATATATATAGAGAGAGAGAGAGAGAGAGAGAGAGAGAGAGAGAGAGAGAGAGAGAGAGAGTCATGCTCCCTTGCGCACCTACGCACGTACGCAACTTTGCACACGTGCCATGGGTGTCTAATCTGAACGGTCCATGTGATGCGGAATCCCACAAAACCCCATGTGACAAATTTTCACCCTGATCTAATATTCTGGTGGGCCATAGCAAAGAGAAATGCAAATCAAGGGAGGAAACTGTTTTCATTTTTCATGGCCCATCAAAGTTTTAGATCAAAGTAAAACTTGGGCCTCTGAGGTTTCAGGAGGTGCTGCTTCACATGAACGGTTCAGATTTTGAATCCACATCCCGTATGATGGGTTCTCAAAAAAGTTCGTACGTAGTACGTACGAACTGGTTCGCAGGTGAGCGTTTCCGTGTGTGTGTGTGTGTGTGTGTGTGTGTGTGTGTGTGTGTGTGTATATATATTGTCAATACATTCCAGCCTACACCACCTGCTAAAAAAACACAAACAAACCAAAACCCTCTAAATTTGCATTTTCTTTCAAATCTTTTGTTTCTAATTCATTTCTAACCATAAATCGGCCAACCCTTTTTGGTTTTTTAGAGGGAAAATATGATTTTGGTATGAAAATTGAGATCAGAGAGTGGGTTGGCCAAATTTGCAAACGGTGAGAATTTTCAATTTTAATTAGTTTGCTATAAATCACTTGGAATCATTACAAGAAGGATGAAAAATCACGCTTTTGCATGTCTTGCACGCTCAATTACGGATCTTAACCTCCATTTGCAAATTCGGAGAAAATTGAAGTAATTGGGAAAAACTAGAAATTTCCCCATTTAACTTATTTAATTTGCAATTAGAGTGTAAAAGAATTACATTAGAGTGAAGGTTGATCTACAAATTGACAAGAATTTTTAAATTTTTAAAAATGTATTACTTGTGTTTTCATGTGTCTTCTTCGATTTATAAATGACAAAAACTGATTTTGAATATAGTAACATCACTTTTGTTACACCACGTATAGTTTGAGACCCAATACCCAAAAAAAAACTTATTGTTTGCACTTGTTTTTTTTATGATTTTTCTTTTAAATTTCTTAGTATGTTACAATGTCCTTTTAACATCTCCTAGAGTTTCATAAAAAAAATTTCCAAATGTTTTCCAAAAACAACAATACATTACACAATACCCTTGATATTTCCCATATGATACCCAATGTGTTTCTGCATTCTAAGGGTGCTATACATCCATTGATACCGATATTGACAACATTGAAAAGGGTTGCTATGGTGTGGGTTAAAGAGAAGTTGGGCCATTTTTCGTTCCTCTTGTGTACAGGGTACTTGCTGCTTTATGCATATAGTAATTGCTGGTCCTTCCTTTTAAGAGAAGGGGTAGTTCATAGCTTGTGTGGCATTATGGTGCTCCTCACAAAGTTGTTGCTCTTGCTTGGCTCATGAGTTGAAACAAGGGGCTGGCCATTGCTAAACTTCGAAAAATGATGACGCTCCTGAATGTGTATGTGATGTGTTTTAAGAAAGCAGAGTTGGTTGATCATCTTTTTATTCATTGCTCATTTGTCAAAAATAAAATAAAATAATTAAGAACGCTTTTTTAATTTATTTGATATGTCACAGGTGATGTTGGGCGCAATTGGGAATTTGTTTTTAGTGTGGCAAAGTGATAGAGTAGGAAAGGTTGGGATGGAAGTTTGAAGGGTTGCGTTGTTGGTTAGAATTTGGTTCATTTGGGGGGAGAGAAACAATAGTTGTTTTAAGAACAGAAGCTAGAGGGCTGTGGAGATTTTTAGTAGGGCTTAAATCTCATGTGATAGGATGAACTTTAGCATCAAAAGTAGTGGGCAATAGTTATTTTATTTTATTTTAGGAAAGTTATTTATTTATTTATTTATTTATAGCAGTGGGCAGTAGTTCTTTCTTTACCTCCTCAGTCTGATTTGTAATTCTTTTGGCTTCAGCCTTTTCTAATAAAGTCATCACCTTTCATCCAAAAAGAAGAAGAAGACGAACTCCCTCCTTAGGATTATAAACTTTGCAATGGTATACAGACATCACCCTGCATTACTTGTGTAAATAATTTCATCATACCCAATCCCAACTTCTAAGACATTTACAATTTTTTTTTTCAAAGCAAAAAAATTAATCCTCGGTACAGACCAAATTACCTTAATTTCACATAGCGGCGCAGTACCTACATCGGTTGTGCTTCCTACTATTCCCCTCACATCACTGCCATGCAAGTGCTGACGGAGTAATAATAACTCTCTTCCCACCATCTTCGCCCCTCACCAAAAATATATATGGAGACGAGTTCATATACAACTTTGTGTGGGAGGAGACATGTTTACATACAACTTTGTATGGGAACTTTAACATACGGCGTTTCTATTTTCTGCTAATGTGTCACTTCAGTGGAAAATCCAAGCTGAGAAAATGGTGGGCCATCCCATGAAGATCACCAAGACCAAAAATTGGAATAACCCATGTACAAACGATGAATGGACCATCACAGTTTTTATCCTGGATGATCTTTATGATATCTCTAACCATTTGCACTGTTTGGATGTTTAAAAAAAAAACTCACATGTTAGCCGGAAAGAAAACACCATGTTGAAGTTCCCATACAACGTTGTATCTGAACATTTCTCTTTATTAACTTTATGATAAATAACCCTTCGGCATCTTCTTTATTCCAAGAACTCCATAGCCTTCATGGCCGTGCAACATATGCCTGCAGCAACGATGAAAGAATCGAACACCGACGTTGTCGAGCTGGCTACCCTTTCCACCCCAGACTATAAACTGTATGTGATTTTCTTTACATTGATGGACTCCTTCCACAGACAGTATCTTTTGTGTTACTGCCAATGGTACTGATGAGAGAGCTCAGCACTTTTATCTTCTCTGGCCCACTTCAGTCAGTTGGAAGCTAATGAGTTACAATGATAGCTACCAAAACAGCTTGCCTGTTCTAGTCACCCTAATCCATTGGTTGTGGCTGATGCTGCATTTTCGACTGAGTTGCCTCTTGAAGATGAATTTTGCCGCGTCAGTTCATATTCTGATTGGCCTCGTCTACTGTTATTTACAGAAGTCGAGCAGAGGAAGAGGAAGGAGGCTGTGTACATGGTGATGTGCCACATACTGCAATGAACAAAGGTGGTTCATGGCGATCAGAGACGTGAACAGAGATAGAAGACTTATGGGGCCATGATGATTGGAATGTGTGATGTCCAAAGGGGGTTCCATGTAAGTGGGGCATGTTATGACAATCCTGACCTTTGATTCAATGGGCACCTCGTAGATGGAGGACACCTTGGAACCTTCCATATCGAATCTTTTTTTCCCAAACTGCTCTTGTATATATATTCAGTCTGGGACATTTGGGCATCCCTCATCCACCATGGGGGCCCACCTGATCATCTTCTGGACCATCATAACATGGACACCACCATGCATGTTTCCTATGGAAGACACGGTCTGCAGAATTATTGAACCCTGACACATCAACACATGAATTGCGCCCTTATGTGCGCATTTTATACAAGTGGGACCCATGGTTCGTTGATCCAGACCGTTGAACTGATGGACCTCACAGTGGGTAGGACATGCCCCAAAAAAGCCTTACTATTAGAAGATTCTAGACATGTAATTTTTGGCCTTTCTACCAAGCTGTTGCAGTAATTTTGATCTCAACCATCTATTCATAACCCTGTGATTGAAGGGTTACAACTTACAACCTTCATCTGGACTTTATTTTTTTTCCAGCTTCCCTCACTGCAGCTGGGATGATCAGATCAGTACTCTTGATCGTCAAATCATGGGTCAACATGTACGGACTAGAGGCATCAAGACCCTATCGCCTCATGAAATTTACTGGCAAAGACTACATGTATAAATTCAGAAAGGGGTGGACTGAAGTGCTGCATAAATGAGCGGTCTTGTACCTGTGCCAAATCCAGTAACTTCGACTGTTTTCCAGTTTCCAACTTATTCCAGCAGCAGATAATGCAACCGACCCAAGAAATATGAAGGGCCAGCGGAATCGTTTCTGCAGTGTTTTCATAAGATCGTAGAGCCAACCTCTAGTACTCTGCCATCTGCAACAAAGAGCAAAGAAACACAACGGGATTCTTAGAGAACTGGGATGGATTATCTACAAGAATTTGTGTTTTTTTTTACTTCTATTCACTTTTCACACATGCTACTACAATAGTTAGCAAAACACTGTTTTAAATTCCATATTCTTGAAAAATACACGTATAACTGAATAAACGTTTAAATTAAACTCCGTATATTTCAGAAGATAGGCAAAAATACCCATTTTTTTGACAAACTGTACTAAATATGTTATTTTAAATAATAATTTTATTCATTAAAAAAAAAAACTTTTGAGGGTGATTCAAATGTAGGGAATGGTCATTTGCCTTCTTTTTTTTTCTTTTTCTTTTTTGAAGGGTGGTCATTCGCCATCTTTAATAACATCATGTGACAAGTGGAAACTTCTAATGGAAAGAGCACCTAACAACACATCTTCACTAAAGCTTTATTGGTTGAAGGAGACTCAAAGAATGTGATTTCATGGGCTTCCCAAGAGCACTCAGATACTCAGTGGTTCTCTATTTTTAGGGCTTTTGACATATGCTCAACTGCCTTTTGGTGTATTCCCAAATTACACACTTTCCTTTCTGCATTCCTAAATAAACTCTTACCTTTTCGACATACAGTTGGTCAAAAGGGTCACTGAGATGATGGACCCTGAAAGAAGTTTGATGGAAGGTGCAGAGTGTGAATTTTGAAAGTTGCTGCAAGTGAAATGACTATCTTTCCCTAAAACACTAGTACATATAAAACTTGAATGTATTCTCAGTTTAAGTACCTACATTTGCAAAGTGAGGTTAAATCTAAAGTATCTGTGATTGTGACAGCGGAAAGAAGAGTACCTTTCAAGTATATTGAAGCGGAATCCCAATGAACAATGTGCGAATCTATTTGCAGTAGAAAACTCTATCAACCATCCAACGAGAAGGCCTAGAATCCCAATGGCTACAATAATAATAATATTTTCTGACCTGTAGAGTTAAGTATAGACATGATTAAAAGCCTAGCAAACCTGCCAAAGACAAATTTTACTAAGGGTTGCAACTGGGATGGGTCACCTCAGTTCCTGTCCTGAGTTCGAGCTGGTCTGGGCTGGGCCTTGCAGCCCATGAATTGCAATTGGGCCTGAGATTTAGGCCCGGCATCTGGGTGGGCTGGACCTGGGCTTGTATCTGCCTAGAGGCCCAGCCAGGCTTGGCCTGAATTATTTAACATTGGTGGGTTGAGTATTTGGCTGGTGGGCCTCCCCATCTTTAGTTCACTGGATGCTCTGGACTCAGGTCCCTAGGTAATGGGCTGGACCCGGAAATGCTTCCGCCCACCCAGCACAGTTACAACCTTATTTGCCCCATCAACTTAAATCCCTGATTTTGTATACCTGGTTGCATTGGTTGCAGCCATAAGAGCTGTAAGAATTGCAACTGTCGTATGAATTGCCCTCTTAGAAACTTCATCTATGGTAGCCATGTACACAAATGTGCTCACCACGGCCATGAAAGAAAGCCAGAAGTCCATAAACTGAAACCGAAGTCCCGTTAAAATGGTTACTGATGGTTGTCAAACCAAATAATAATACTAATATTCTTGTAATGGGAAAAAAGGTAAAAAAATGAACTGACAATGCACATGACACAGCTTACCAGGTGGCCTTTAAATGGCCAGATAAACAGGACCCACATTTACCTGGCCATTAAATAGCCCCTGATAACCTACATCATTTATGGCCTGCTTCACACCACCCAGTCCCTTATAATCAATTTCCAAATAAAAACTTGAGATTGAGATAATCGAAAACGTCATTTTAAGATGGAATGAGCATATTGCCATATATTGAAAGAAAACATATTTTTAATAGTTTAAGCTTATGAAATAGTAATATCTAGACATTGCATAACCCAGATTATTAGTTAATCAATGGGATCCATGACTTTGAAAAAGGTATAATCAAAAGAGCAAGAGAATTATTATATAGTAACAAAGACACGGCACTTGTCAGTTTTCCTTTCAAGTCCATAACCCTAGATTCTCATATCCCTAACCCTAGAAAGACCAAATCAGCCCATTTGAAATAGACCCAAGCCTATGATAAAGTGGAAATTCTACCTTCCATTGGTCCTTTGAAATTCATGTTTTATATGTTTTAATTTATTGTGGGATCGTGATTTAGATTAAAATCTGAATTTTATTGTTTATTTGATTTCTTAGATTTGTGGTAAGTTAGTATATCTTATACTTTGAATTATTCTTTAATCCATTTATAATTTCTTTGCACCATAGTTAGTCTAGATCACGTGTCCTGCATCATATGTACTTTCTTTGTGATCTTTTAAGTTCCAAGTGTATATTAATGCCATTTTTAACATCCAATGAAGTTTCATTGAATTTTTTTACCAATTTCCCAATGTATCCCATTACGTGATACATGTAATATTTCCCATGTGAAACCCGATATGTTTCTGTATTCCAAGGGTACGATACATGCGTTGATAATGATATTGAAAACACTGGGTATAACTAAGTCATGAGATTTTCTAGCAAATGGGAAAAACACACACCAAAAGATACACAATAAAATTTGAAAATGTGTTGGATGTTTGTCAATGTTATGGTATGGTAGTCTTGCCTCAGGTGAGGAGCATGTCATTTTCTATGTGTGAATGAGCACTAATAGTCGTATACATCAGAAGAAAGAAACTCGGAGGAACAAGGCATCTACCTGTAAAACACGAAAAGAGAGAACACACCAGGTGCCTACATCACACGCATGATACAGTCCACTTGAAATTCCACTGGACGTGAAGAGAACCCATTCAGAGAATGCCTGCCACATGCAATTGTTAGTGTATGTTATGCATCAATAATATAAGCCAACCAAATACAAATTAACTTGCTACTACCGAACACGGAATTATATACATATATATATATATATATTTATATATATATTGGTATAGGTAAGCTGGGCTTGAGCCCAAGACCACAATGTTGAGAGTATTAATTTCAATAAGCATTAGGAGCATGATATTAGCTTATGAATGTTATGGGGAAATTTGGATAATCCAAACATGAGTTACCATACAAGAAAATGTGCCGAAGGTCTTGATAGATCACTGGGGAAAAGCCTTTATTCCCACTCAGAAGCAAACTTACAACTTGCATCTTGACATAATAATGTAGGGCCATAATTCGGTGATCAAAACTGTCGATCTAATGGGCTTCATCATGGATTGGGGATGTCCGAAATATCTATGAGATTGGAGGATCCTAAACCCTTAATCCCTGGGCTACAAGCATATGGTTACTAATAAAATAAAGCAATGGTCCACATTCATGAGAACAGAACCTAGAATTAAAGGTTAGGATCTTGCAATGTTATATATTTTGGGGCATCACCCATCTGCACAACCCTATACAACAAAATCCTGTGAAAAAGGAATTAAACATATCGACTAGCTCTAGACCCTAAGGGAACATCTGACCCACAATATTCCATGTATGATGACTCCATGTATGCACCCCTAAATCACAGTTAGCAGGAATTGAGTGTCAGCAAGGAGGACTTGGCATTTTAGGCAGAGCAGAAAACAAAAACCAAATTGACCAGGTCTCTATTTTCCAGCCTTTTCCGCCCCAAATGGCAAGTGAGAAATATAGAGGAAAGTCCCAAGTATATCTCACCTGTAATTTGGTGTAAGTCAATCATGTAGGCCCTGGAAACAATGAACTTCCAGAATCCAAACACAGACTCAAACTTGATTTTTTGTGGCATGACATTATAAAACGGATTAACTTCAGCATGCTTAGCTTAATAACTTAAATCTCACCTTTTGCCGAAGAGCCCAAAATGCAGGCAGAATGGCCGCTGCATTCGAAGCAATAAGGACAATTGACTGCCATATATGTCCTACATTGAATCAAACAGATATACCAAGTGTCAACGTAACTTAAAACTAAAAAAAAAAAAAGAAAAGAAAAAAGAAGAAGAAGAAGAAGAAGAAAAAGAAAAAAAGATTGCAACACTCTAATGAGCATAAATCATAAGATATGAGCAGAATACCCATGTATGAAGGTGTGTTGTAGTTATCATGACGGAAAACCATACCTGCAGAGAGTTCATAATGAATAGATACCAAAATCTAAACCTATCATGGTACTATACAAAATACCTTCAATTAAAGAAATGCTAAGGAGATTGGCCCCAAGATGATTAAGGGTTTTCTTTGCAGCACACACGACAAAATAGCAAATCTACGTGAGATCTGGGCCATTGATCAGGTGAGGCCACCATGAACATGCTGTGGCCCAAAAAATCAGGCTAGTCTATTCATCAGGGGGCCACGGGCAGAAATGTGCGTGAATAATATGGACCGTTGGTAATTTTTCATAACCATCTTCCATCTATTTTTTTTCCTCACACATGTGGCCCATCTGATGACCAGACTGCCCTGATTTCAGCCAGATGAATGGCATGGATCTTGCATGCATGTGCAACAGTGGCACGTGTGCCATAGTGAAAACCCCAAATCGCCTTAAAGCAGTCTTCTTCACATTTCCCGCATTATGATTTACAATATAAGACATTAGGAAATCAAAAGGGGTTTTGATAGAAGATAACTGTGGCAATTATGTTCATCGATATGAGGATGGGCTTAACTAATCATAGATATCAATTATTAGTTCCAAAATTTTGATTTTCTTTTTATATAGTGCTATGAAGTCTCTTCAAAATCTTTCAAAATCAGGAAAAAAAAAAAAAAGTCTCTCCAAAGAAAGAAAAATGGTAACCTTTTAGTACGATCATGTTGTAGAACAATATGAAAATCAATCAGAGAATTGGTCCCTTTCTGTTGCTTTTAGGGTTAGACATGGTGACAGTTCACTGCCAGATTGCAAAAGATGGGGACTCATTGAGCTTGTCTCGTCGGTGATTTAATTAAAAAAAGAAGATCATTGTGAGAGGCTTCCTCAATGCTGCTGGTTGAGCTAAGTCGGGGACAGATTTCCCTTGGAGGATACCCAAGTCTTATACTATAAGTAAATTGATTGAGGGTTTAGGGCAGGTTCAGATTATTCGCACAAGTTGAGAGAGACTCCCTAAATTCTATCATCTTCTTGCAATCTGCATTTCACCTATCAAGAAAAGAGATATATTTGGCTATTTTAATTCAGAAGTATGCTTTTATCTATCAAACATTGCAAAGCAACTAATGATGGGGACATCATGTGCACACGCACGCCCCCCCTACGCACGTACGCAAGGAAGAGGAGGGCCCCACCATCGATCTGAATCGATGACGACGTCCAGGGAGGGCCTCCTAGTTAGAGGACTGCGTTTTGGTTCATTGGAGTGGACTCGATAGCCATGTAAAGCCCACCATGGGTTCTCATGATCGTGGCCCACTAGTCTAATTAATCTCGTATTTTAAGTTTTGCTTATTATTGTTATTACAGGTGTCATGGATGGTTTAGATTATTTTTATTAGTTGTTATTTTTTATTACTTCATCGCCAAGTAATAGGTTGCGCACATGGCGCGAATTTTGGGGTATAGGGTTTTATTATAAATAGGCACTCCTTGTAGTCTTTTTAATGGATTGAAGATTAATAAAATTTCTGCGTTTTTCTACTCTTCTAAATTCCTGAGTTGTGGAGATTCAATTGGGTGTGAAACCCTCCATTCCTCGAAGGGCTGATTACCGTGGTGCGAAGCTACACCTATCCCGATTTACCCCCACCTTCTACCATCCATATTTCTCATCATACAATCATCTATGCTTCAAATCCATCCTCTATTGTAGTAGTTTTTTTCTCTACATCAGAATTCCAGAATCTGGCCTTGCAGGAGGGCTGAAACTTCGGTGGCGCACCACACACAAACCGTGTGTCAGATCGAGTTGAGATTTGGGGGTTTTGGAGTCCATCCCTGGCTGACTAGGGCCAAGCTAGCCTTTTTCTGAATAATGGGCCCCACACACGTGCGGCTTGGATCACACGCACGTGCGTCTGGGCCATTGCTGTTGTCCACACGTGCGGTACTTCTCTGGTTCGTCTCTCTCCTCTCTTTCAATCCTCCTTCACCCAAAATCCCTAAACCTAACCCTAAGTTATTCAAATCCCCAAATTTATGCCATTTCTTCAACCCCAAGGTTCCCCGAATTGAAATTGTGAACCCCTTGGATTAGGGAATTATTTCTGTGCATGTGTGGATGAATTTACCCTCCTTTGATTATTGTTTGGTCTATAATTTTGATTGATCCAACCTTGGCTTGTGTAGGCCTAGGCTTGCATAGATTCTCCTTGATTGAATGCTTGAACTTTTATGTGGGATATAGAATTTTGTGTAATTGTTTTTGAACTAACGTGATCTAAGCCTAAAAATCTTGCAAATCATATTTGAATTTCATGTCTTGCATCAAATTTGGTATCAGAGCTTAGGGTTCTTATAGGGGAATGCTTTACATCTGTAGGGTTTAGTTTGTCATGTCCATTATGCATCAGGTCCCATCATATAGAGCTGTTTAAAGGTCTATAATTCCTGGTACAAGCTGCTGGATTTTCTGCTGACAGATTCTTTGGACAGGTAGGTAGTTGAAAATCGTGTAGTATTGTGTCGTTTTACCCATATAGAGTCCTATAGGAGCATTTAGTCCCATTTAGGTGCATATAGTCGCAGTAGAAGGTCTTTAGGTGAGTTAGTAGTTGTATGCCCATATGTATGGGTCGCGGTTTTGGTTTGCATCTTACACTAAACATGTAACAATTGCAAGAATTAGTGAACAAGTTGACCCAGCAGTTTGAGTCTTTGGGTATGCGCTTGGACACGTATGGACTAACGCCTTGAGCAATTTAATGTGCGCGTTACCCAATTAGAGACCTCCCTTTGGGGGCAAACCCCACTATTGGGGAAGACGCCCAATCTCAAGTAGGTGGTCAGGAGGTTAGACCAAGGAATGGAGGTGGCCAAGGAATTGGTCATGGGCGCACACCGGTGCACCTGCCCCGCTAGGGATATTATGATCAATATGACCCAGATGTACAACTCCTCGAGGGAGTTAGAGTAGATGCCCCTACGTTTGATGGCCACTTAGACCCTAAAGACTTTTTAGATTGGTTGGCGGATATGGACCACTATTTTGAGTGGTATGACATGTCGGATGCTCGTCGAGTCTGATTCGCCAAGATGAAGCTTGTGGGCCAAGCAAAGAGGTTTTGGGCGACGGTAGAGCGAAAAAAAGAAAGAGTGAGGGAGCTCCCAACAGTCCATTGGGGAGAGATGAAAGATACTTAAAGAGAAGTATTTCCCTTTCTCTTATCACTTACGGTTGGTTGAGGAATGACAGTCTCTTCGACAGGGTTCCATGAGTGTTGCTGAATATATTGAGAAATTCGAAGAGTACTTGACTCGTTGCGAGGTTGATGAGGACCCCATACTCACCCTTGCTCGCTTTAAAACGGGCCTCCGTCCTGACATTAGAAGAGAATTGCTCGCCAAAGACATAGACACCATTGAACAATTGTATCAAGTAGTGTTAGACATCGAGCAACACCTCAAAGCATCTGTGGGAAGGCGGTTTGAGTTTCGCAATTCTAGTGCTAAGGCTAACCCCTCTGGAGCTAAACCTCACACTGGATACCAAAACAAACCTTCCAATAGTTCTCAGTTCAGGCCCAAGGATGATAAGGGTAAAGAGATTATCGGGTTTAGTTCACGTGGAAGTGGGGCAACTAGGTGTTTTTATGTGTCAGAGGTTGGTCACTTTGCCCACCAGTGTAGCACGAAAGAGGGCACTAAAGTATTCCTTATTGATGGGCAAGTAGAAGTAGTGCCCCCAGAGAGTGAAGGTGATGAGGAAGAATATGAGCCAGTAGAAACCCCTAGTGATGAGGAAGATGGAGCGCAAGAGTCTGCGACCCTCGCAATTGTGCATTGCGCCTTTGCTCAAGCCAGGAATACTGACGATTGGCGCTACAACACGATCTTCTATACTTATGCAAAGTGTGAGGAAAAGAGCTATAAGATGATCATGGATAGTGGTAGTTGTGCCAACGTGGCATCGACTAGCATTGTGAGCCGTTTGGACGTAAAGCTGGAAGCCCATCCTCTACCCTATAGTCTCCTGGTTAATGAAACTTCTATTCCAGTCTCACACCGTTGTCTTGTTCCTATTCAGTTTGGATCATATAAAGATACACGTTGGTGTGATGTTGTTCCCATGGATGTTGGCCATATCATTCTAGGTAGACCGTGGCTCTATGACAGGGATGTTACCATATTTGGTCGTTCAAATGTGCATACATTCTGATTGGAGGGCAAGAAGGTCAAGCTAAATCCACTGCTACCCAAGAACACGACTGGAAAGGAAACCACCACACAGAGTGGTGTGAGCATCTCAAAAGAATTGAAGGAGTCGAAGTCCAAGTCTAAGCCTCTCCATATTCTAAATGCCTAAGACTTTGAGCGAGAAACGGATGTGGACTCGATGGTATACACCCTTGTGGGTAGGGAGAGTGTACCGGATGCTAGTGTAGAGTTACCCACTGAGGCCATTTAAGTAGTGCATGAGTTTCGTGATGTCTTTCCTGATGATCTACCAAATGAGCTTCCCCCTATGAGGGATATACAACATGCCATTGATTTAATCTCTAGGGCGACTCTACCAAACCTCTCGTATTACAGAATGAACCCAAAGGAGCACGCTGAGTTGAAGAGGCAGATTGACGAACTCCTAGAGAAGGGTTTCATTCGAGAGAGCATGAGCCCGTGTGCTGTGCCCGCCCTTCTTACACCTAAGAAGGATTACACATGGAAGATGTGTGTTGATAATAGAGCTATCAACAAAATCCCAGTCAAGTATCGGTTTCCCATACCGCGTCTTGATGACATGTTGGATATGATGGCCAATGCTACTATCTTCTCGAAAATTGACCTCAAAAGTGATTATCACCAAATCCGTGTACGCCCTGGTGATGAGTGGAAGACAGCCTTCAAGACGAAGGATGGGCTATATGAGTGGTTAGTTATGCCTTTTGTGTTAACTAACGCCCCAAGTACTTTCATGCGTGTGATGACCCAAGTGTTGAGGCCCTTCATGGGAAAGTTCCTGGTCATATACTTTGATGATATCTTGATTTATAGCATGACCAATGAACAACACCTCAACCATTTGAGGCAGGTTTGTGGGATCCTTAGAGCCGAAAAATTGTACGCCAACATAAAGAAATGTGCATTTTTGTCTAGTAGTGTTATCTTCTTAGGTTTTATTGTGTTAGCCAAGGGCGTATCAATAGATCCCGAGAAGGTCAAGCCCATCGTCAATTGGCCTGAACCCTGCAATATTCATGAGGTGTACAGCTTTCACGGCTTATCTACCTTTTATAGGCGGTTCATTCGAGGTTTCAATTCCATTATGGCTCCCATCACGGATTGCATAAAAAAATGAGAGTTCCGATGGACAAAGGCAGCCTCGAAAGCCTTCAAGGAGATAAAAGTCAAGATGACCGAAGCTTCAGTCACGCGACTTCCAGATTTTTCAAAAGCTTTTGAAGTCGCATGTGACGTGTCAGGAGTCGGCATAGGAGGAGTACTTAGTTAGGAAGGGCACCCTGTCGCCTTTTTTAGTGAGAAACTGAATGAGGCGAAACAAAAATATTCTACCTATGACAAAGAGTTCTATGCGGTAATGCAATCACTACGCCATTGGCGTCATTACCTATTGCCGCGAGAATTCGTCTTATTCTCAAATCACGAGGCCTTGAGATATCTGAACTCTCAGAAGAAATAAAAACCCTCGATACGCCAAGTGGGTTCAATTCCTTCAAGAGTACACTTTTGTGCTTAAGCACAAGGCCGATGTAGAAAATAAGCCTACCGACGCGTTCGGTCGTTGAGTCGCATTACTCAATTCCATGAGTGTCGAAGTCACGGGTCTCGAACGCATCAAAGAAGATTATTCTGAGTGTCCAGATTTTCGAGTTGTGTACACGTTGTTGTTAGATAGTCCGTCAAGAGCTAGTAGTAAGTACTTGATTTTAGACGGATATTTGTTTAGGAGTGACCGCTTGTGCATACATCGCACCTCTCTCCGCGATTTTCTTGTCTGGGAGTTACATTCAGGAGGGGTTGCGGGTCATTTTGGTCGAGACAAGGCCATTGCCTTAGTGGATGATAGTTTTCATTGACCAAGCCTCAAGCAAGACGTGGCCAAAATTATAGGGCAATGTCGTACTTGTCAACTGGCAAAGCAAAAGAAACAAAATACATGATTATGCACACCGTTGCCAGTTCCATTCATCCCTTGGCAGGACATCAGTATGAATTTCGTGCTTGGACTCCCCAAGACTATTCGGAAACAAGATTCCATATTTGTTGTCGTGGACCGTTTTTCTAAAATGGCCCACTTCATTCCTTGTTCTAAGACCTCTGACGCATCTCATGTTGCAAATTTGTTCTTTAGTGAGGTTGTCAAACTGCATGGGTAACCAAAAACCATAGTGTCTAACTATGACGTGCGATTCATGAGTTAACTTTGGAAGACACTATGGCACATGATGAATACTAGGCTTCAATTTTCTTCTGCCTACCACCCTCAAACCGATAGTCAGATGAGGTGGTCAATAGGAGCCTAGGGAGTTTGATCAGGTGTTTAGTAGGGGAGCACACCAGGACATGGGACATAGTACCTATAGCCGAGTCTGCGTTCAATAGTTCTGTCAATAGGTCTACAAGTCTAAGTCCTTTTGAAGTCGTTACTAGTTATAAGCCTAGGAAGCCTATTTATCGTGTTCCTATGACACTATCCCATAGGCCATCAGAGTCTGCAGAGTGCTTTGCACATCATATTCATTCATTGCATCAAGAAATTAGGAGAAAGGTCACTACTAGTAATGAACATTACAAATTTACTGTAGACCAACATAAACGTTTCAAGGAATTCAATGTAGGGGACACTGTGATGGTCCACATTAGGCCCGAGTGGTATACTTAGGGGGATGTTCGTAAATTACACGCGCGTAGCGCTGGACCCTTCAAAATTATAAAACGAAACGGTTTCAATGCATATGTGGTAGATCTTCCACATTCCATGGGAATTAGTTCCACATTCGATGTGGAGGATCTAATTACTTTTTAGGGGACCACTGATACTTTGTCCGGCCCTTCGCCCACCCATCCTGATTCTCCAGATTTGTCCCTTGATTTATGGCCTCTTCCCGACATTTCTTCCTAACCTTTACCTCCCATACCAAACCTTCCCACACCCAGAGAGGAAATAGAGGATATTCTGGACCATCGGATAGTATCAACGTCGAACGGCGAGTTTCAGAAGTACCTGCTTAAGTGGAAGTCACGCCCAGCTTCAAACAGTACATGGCTCACTGAGGAGGAGCTTCAGAGACTTGATCCTAACATCTTAGAGCGATTTAGGAGTTTTGTTTCACCAGTAGCGAAATCTTCACAGCCGGGGAGAGTTGATGGGGACATCACGTGCACACGCATGCCCCCCTACGCACATACGCAAGGAGGAGGGCCCCACCATCGATCTGGATCGATAAGGACGTCCAGGGAGAGCCTCCTAATTAGCGGACTGCGTTTTAGTTCATTGGAGTGGACCTGATAGCCATGTAAAGCTCACCATGGGTTCTCATGATCGTGGGCCACTAGTCTAATTAATCTCGTATTTTAGGTTTTTCTTATTATTGTTATTACAGGTGTCATGGACGATTTAGATTACTTTGATTAGTTGTTATTTTTTATTACTTCATCGCCAAGTAGTAGGTTACGTACATGACGCGAGTTTTGGGGTATAAGGTTTTATTATAAATAGGCACCCCTTGTAGTCTTTTTAATGGATTGAAGATTAATAAAAATTTTACGTTTTTCTACTCCTCTAAATTCCTGAGTTGTGGAGATTCAATTGGGTGTGAAACCCTCCCATCCTCGAAGGGCTGACTACCGTGGTGCGAAGCCACATCTATCCCGATTCGCTCTCACCTTCTACCATCCATATTTCTCCTCTTACAATCATCTATACTTCAAATCCATCCTCTATTGCAGCAGTTTTTCTCTCTACAGCAAAATTCCAAATCTGGCCGTGCAGGAGGGTTGAAACTTCAGCGGAGCACCACGCACAAACCGTGCGTTGGATCGAGTTGAGATTTGGAGGTTTTGGAGTCCATCCTTGGCCGACCAGGGCCAAGCTGGCCTTTTTCTGAATAGTGAGCCCCATACACATGCGGCCGGGATCACACGCACGTGCGTCTGGGCCATTGCTGTTGTCCACACGTGCGGTACTTCTCTGGTTCGTCTCTCTCCTATCTTTCAATCCTTTTTCACCCAAAATCCCTAAACCTAACCCTAAGTTATTCAAATCCCCAATTTTATGCCCTTTCTTCAACCCTAGGGTCCCCCGAATTGAAATCTGTGAACCCCTTGGATTGGGGAATTATTTCTGTGCATGTGTGGATGAATTTACCCTCCTTTAATTATTGTTTGGTATATAATTTTGATTGATCCAACCCTAGCTTGTTTAGGCCTGGGCCTGCATAGATTCCCCTTGATTGAATGCCTGAACTTTTGTGTGGGATATGGAATTTTGTGTAATTGTTTCTGAACTAACGTGATCTAAGCCTGAAAATCTTGCACATCAAATTTGAATTTCATGTCCTGCATCAGCTAAACCATAAATACTTTACAAAAATAACAATTAAAATACGGTTCTGATTAAGTTACTTATTTCGATTTATTGACTATATAAAATTAATTAAAGATTTTCTAAATTTTATGATTTTATTAATGCAAAGTTAATATTGAATTTTATGATTTTATTTATGAAAAGTAATATTCATGCATTTTTAGTTACATATTTTGAGTCCATACCATTTTATATACCTTACTTGAGTCCATGTTGCTACTACATGTTCTTTTTTTTTTCTTTTTTTTTTTATAATACAGATATTGAATAAAAATGATAGAAAGGAAGCAAAGAAAGCAGCTCGTAAGGCTAGTATAAAGTGAATGAGTGGAGGTGGTTAGCCATTTTTTCATGCATTGCGAGGTCCCAGGTACGTGTGAAGGTGGTTCTTTTATCTTTTTGGGGTAGCTTGGGTGGTGAAGGGGAGGTTGGAGCCTTCTTTTAAGTTTGGAATGCAGGAAGATGGGACCTAAAAATAACGTGTGGAATCTAACTTTGTTGGCTGGATACGGACATTCTAGAAGGAACCTAATAACAAAACATCATAGACAAATGGAAATTTTCTCGTGGTGAGGGGCAGAGTTGTCTCTAAGCTTCAAGGTTAGATTTTTTTAAAAGGGCCTCAAAACTGCTAAGGGTAGTTGCAGAGAGGACTGTGTGTTGTTTGGGAACCAATGACCTCCCATCATTGAGTTTCTCTTTGTTTCTGTTTGATGCTTGTCAGCATCCTTGGTGTTTGCTGCTTTTGGCTTTAGGTGCTTTTCTTTTTTTAATAAATTGAGTGATAGAAGAAAGAGACTGCTCAATGCGATGTATTTCGTTGCTGTGGCTCTATATTCAAAAGGACTTGGAGATCAATAAGGGTGTTCCCAAATGAATTAGAATTAGGTGGAAGAAGCAAAAGATGAGGGTGTTGTGTGATCATCGCAAGCTATAAAACTTAAGGGAAAATGTTACGAGACAGCTATTTGATCGACTATGCTATATAGGGCAGCATTGGGCAGCTAGAACACAGCATGAGGAGAGATCAGGTATCGTAGAGATGAGGAAGTTGAGATGGATGTGTGGAAAGACTAGGTCATCTGCTTAGTCCCAATAATAGTAAAATTACGGAGAGCAGATGGAAGATAGTTCGGTCATGGGCAACAAAGACCAGAGACAGCACCAACAAGGAACATTGACTTGACAAGCCCAAAGAGAGGATGGTAAGGAGACTTAAAGGACCTGCATTGAGGTGTTGAAAAGGGATATTAAGGATTGCTCCCTTGCAGCCTTAGGTAAGATTGATTGGCAAAACAGGATCCGCAAATCCTACTCAAAATCGTTGGGAGAACACAATGATGATGATGAAAGAAATTTTTATTGCAGAGAAGAAAACGAAAGAAACCTGCTATCTATTAGGGCAATGATGGATAAGAGGTTCCGTATAAAAAGAATGCGCCTAGGAACTACTCAATATAAACCACTGGTTAATGAACCTCCCTAGACCCATTTGAAGATGACCTGCATTACAGACAAGCATAGCCTCAATTTTGTTAACAAAAAATGCCCATGGCACACGGACATTGTTTTCTACCCACAAGATGGCTTAGAAAAAATCACCTTCAACTAAAAGCGGGCCTTCAAGCAAGTCTACGAAAATCGTTGTTTATTAAGTGGCATATTCATCACCTTGCTAATTCTGCCACCAATAAAGAGTGTACATGACTAAGGTGCTTGTGGCTCAATGGTGATTTTTTAACTTCCTGAAGCATGCAACAATGTCACGCTATCACGTTACTCCCCCTTCCTATATCTAATTCTTCCTTCTATATTCCAAGTCTTCCTTCTACAATCTCTTCTACACCGACACATA
Organism: Magnolia sinica; assembly: GCF_029962835.1. NCBI lineage: Eukaryota > Viridiplantae > Streptophyta > Magnoliopsida > Magnoliales > Magnoliaceae > Magnolia > Magnolia sinica. The sequence continues at coordinate 65,084,231 of NC_080589.1, read as the reverse complement.
CATGCAGCCATATGCTGTAGATGAAGTGGCCAAAAATCAGGCCAGTCAACAAGTGGACCACGCATGTAAGTTGAATGTGGACTATTGGTAATTTCTTTTGGGTCGTCCATTGTTTGTGCACATATGGCCACATGTGATGACTTGAACAGCCATTTTTTTGGCATGCCACCTACACAGGTTCTTCCAAGTTCCACCTGATGCACAGCTCAGATGTCCTAGACATGTGTCAGGTTGCCACATGAGTCTGCGCATCGAGGTGCATGTGGCTGTGTAGAGCTCCATCACAATTTAATGTTTTCAAAGAAGAATCACATATTGGGTCCTTACTCTTGCTCGGGTGGTAGACTCTGAGGAGTTTCAACACCTGGTCAAGGGTTCGAGTACCCATAGGTGGTGAAATCCCACTAAGGTGTGAGTGTGTGTAAAAAAATAAATTAAAAAAAATAAATAAAAAAAATAAAAAAGAAGAAGAAAGAAGAAGAAGAAGAATCACATATTGAAGATCACTGCAAAACTTCATATGCCTAAGTTTAAAATGACATTACCTTGACGTGTTACAAGCTCGATGCTACAATCAAAGCCGCCATGGTCCCGATCACATGAGCAGTAGCTGGGAACAAAACGCAACAGTAAATAATCTGAGGCAAGATAACATCTAAGTGGTATTATAGCGTAGCCCAAAGTAACGGCATCTTCATTCAGGTCAAGAATCCTGTAGGAGGGGGGTTATCTTTCAGGGAGCTGGATACTTCATTCGATGGTCCCTGAATGGATAGAAGATGGAATATCTCCTCCATTGGACAAACACGTCCATTCAATGGACTTTCGACCACTGCATATGGAATGTTCATTTTCTTTCTTTTAACCATCCATTTCTTTGCCAAGTATATGGTGGCTAGAATTGTAAAATGGGGGAGTTTTGCACAGCATCATCAATCCACATTAGGCCCACTGAAAGGTGGGCCCATCATGTGAAATCTGACCCAAATGAAACACTGGTAATTTTGGCTGAGAACTGTATAGATCCTCAACAATAGCAGCATTTGGAATTTCACCATTAACATGTAATGCTACGAACTCCAAATCCAAAGTCAATGCTTGAATAAGAGTATACCAAAATATCTCCAAAAAAAGAAAAAGCAAAAGAAAAGAAAAGAAAAGAAAAAAATGTAGAACAGAAAATTCGCTACATTTCAAGAAGGAATGAAAGGATCCGATATTTAACCTGTAAAATGTCAAACCACTTTCATCTGCGGGAAAATGGCACGTCCCTTGAGAAGAGCATCGTCTTGGGCATCCCTCAAGACCGAAAGACATGGTAATATGATCTTTGACTCGACTATCAATGAGATGCCTCAACCCAAAAGTCCAAGTTCCTTCTTTAGCATATAAAATATAAAAATTCACCCTTCCTTCACTTGAATCATTCAATGCCAAAAACATGGAGCCATTGCTACTGCTCGTCCCATTAAAATAATAGTCCCAAGTACCAAGAGACGGTATCCCACCAAATCTGGCATATATTCCATAAGTCACTTTTGCATCGGATACTAGTTGAACATGTATGTTTGCGCCAGCTGCACCACGAGGAACGTCCAGAAGAAAGTAAGTCCAGGCAACATCTAATTTGTCCCCAAATGAAGAGTTGCTTAAAAGGGGCTCCACAGGGAAATTAGCCGACTTCATGAACATCGTTTCACCAATTGGCAAATAATAAGATTCAAAAGGAAGAGGACTTTTCTTAAGAACTCTCTGCAGACAACCATCTTAGTTGGTCAATTAGAGCTTTCCACAAGCAAGTTTCTCCAAGAATCAAGAAAATAGATATCAGAAAGAAGGTAAGATACGATCGGGCTCTAGATTTAGAGCAAGGATGTGACAGTAGAACAACCCACTTCATTAGCCCATAACATATGCAACATAAATGAAGGAAATATATAATGTCTGAAGGAGCATTTGGTCAACCCAACAACTCACACATGTGGATACACCTTCTGGTAATCCAAATCATTCATTGGTACAATCCATGCAGGATGGAGATACCCGGAAGGTCATGCTACAGATGATCCCAACTGTCCGATTGGGCCTTTATTAAACGTGGACCATTAATGGTATTTGTCATGGCTAAGATCATCTGGTAGGCCAGGTATCGGGTGATGGCTCATCCCATGATGAGCCCACCAAATCAATGGTTTAGATTACCAAAAGGTGGGTCCACCTGAACTGAACAGAGAGACACAGTCTCTTAAGATCAAGCATCATAGTTACCTCATGTAAATGAATATGCTACGAAGTATAGAGTGATTAATGCCAAGGATAAAGATAAAGAGAAATGAGTGTCAAAGAAACATTGCAAGAAATTGAAGAACAGGTAAAAAACTAACTCTTATAAAGCTGGAAGAGAAACAATGAAAACAGAACTCGTGACACATGAGTCATTCAGTCAATGGCTTCCTTGTTAACTGAATTCGATGTCTTTAAAAGACTTCTTACAGAAGAGAGGAAGAACTGTCTTATAAAAATTCATTTCTTTTGTTATAAGATGACAAAAATGTAAGTGTAAATGTTCGTGCATATAAATCTGCAAAAACCACAGCCGCATGCATGAACTAAGAACTATAATTTAACAGAACATGAAAATAACTGAATTAACAAAAATTGTATAAAATCACAATGCTGAGTGACCGAGTTGGCCAAATCAACCACCAACTTGGAGATATTCCATTAGAAAGGTTTTTCAGGTCCTCAAACCAACGCTTTGCACAGTAAAGGAGGGTTTTTAGTTCTGACAAGTGGGGCCCATGGATCAGAGATCCAGACCATTGGTATGTTTGGGGACACTTGGATGGACAATACCCAAAGGTATCCTCAGTGGAATAATCCTAACCCTTTGATTTCTGACCTAAAAATGGATGGTAAGAAGAAAAATACAGCAATCGTCCACATTTGAATGAGAAAATGCCCCAGATTGATGACAAAGATCCTGTAATCTTGGAATTTTTCAAAGCACAGTCCATACAAAGTGAATGCAATGGAAAAACTCTCCAGATTACAGAACCATGGCTCCACTTGTCAGAAATGAAAACCCAAGCATACTATGCAACGCCTCAGGCCAAGGATCCTATAACTCCTCCTTGTTAGAACCATGGAATTGATGGCTGATGGAGCCTGAAGTTAGGAGCTTCATTTCCATCACGATTTGCTCTCTCAAATTTGTCATACATGTAAACATTCCTCTATTAAGTGTGTGGGTCTGATTACCCGAATTAGAGCTGCAACTTAGGTTTGGGTTGAGCCAAATTTGAACGATCCAACCCAAGTTTGGGTCAGGTTGGGTTGGTTTGTCATGGTGCTTGGGTCAGATTAGGGTCAGAAAACTCCAACCTAATTTCAAATCAGGATGGGTTCGCTTTGAACAAATTCTGGTCAGGTTAGGTCAGGTTGGGAATGATCACATGTATTAGGGTTAGGTTGGGTTGGGTTGGGTCAGTTTAGGGTTGAGTGTAGGGGAATTTGGTTGGGTTTCGGTTAGGCACCTTGGGTTGGAATTCCGGTCAGGCCAGGTTGCGGGTTCAGACCTCTTGAGCTTGGGTTGACTCTCAACATGACCCAACCTGCCAAGTTGCACCCTTAATATGAATAATTTCCTTGAAGAAGTTTTTGTTCTCTAATGATTCTCCATCAACTACTTAAATGCAATCAATTTCAGCGTCAACTCAGGTTAGTCGACTTGCACATGGCTCTGGACAATTTCCGAGTTGAAGGAAAGTTTCGAAAATTGAGATAGCTCAGGTTTAGTGTAACTAAATGTTCACATAACAATGCTAGAATGATAAAAAAACGCATGCAAAAAATAAAATGAAATGAAATGAAATGAAATAATTGACAGAACACAATAAAAATTAGAGTAAAATCAAATTAATGAATGTAGAGAGAAAATGACAATACCTGAAGCATATGCTTTTCCCACGTGCAGTTTGGTCCAGCCTTTCCAAGAGGGCATCCGTCCACTTGCAACTCCAAGGAAAAGCACAGACTAGCATTTGTATATACCTCTTGCATCTCTCCATTTACACTTGTCTGGTTCACAACATGAATGGCAATATACCATCGGCCAATCTTTGGTGATTGGATAATCAAAGGAACTCTACTTATATCACCAGAATAGTCATTAACAGTGCTCAGCGGCATAGCATCATGTCGAGCATAACACAATATCAGCATTTTTCCATCATTCTCAGTGACATTTGCATTAGATGTTTGATTGAATCTGATGTCTGTAGCCATAATCTTTAACTGGAATGTCATGTCCACTATTTCCAAAGAGTAGATCTTTAACTTGTCATTTGCAAGACATACAGCCTCATGAGAATCTGTACAAGTGACAACATTTTCTGAGGCCGGTAACACACCAGGTGTCAATGCTGCTTCCTTCTTTTCATCAGATGGGGCATTTTGTATGCTGCGTACGTAGATATTACCGCTGGCTGAGCCTCTACTATTGTACATCTCATGATCTAAAAGACTTCTTCTACTTGTGTTGGCATCAGTTTGAACACAAGAAAGCTGACTGATTGACTGATTGCAAAATGGGCCCCACATTGTTGAGGTTATGCATCCTTCTATACTTATGTCGGCTCTGAACGTGTATGATGGGCCTCGACTAATCTGCACCAGTGCCAGAGTAGTAGCCTTAAACTTCATAACTGTATGATAACAAGACAAAGCATAGACTTTCTGAAGGAAATTAATGGAAGAAAATGGCAAGTTGGCAAAAATATCCATGATGGACTTGATCAAGCATTTGTTCAAACAGGTAAACTGTATGTGGGGCAATTTTCTATTCTCCAAATCATTCATATGGTGGGACACATGGGACGGAAGATGCTCCAAAAGTCTCTAATCATCTGACAGGTTCCTGACAAGTACAACTGTTTGTAGTTGCCCAGTCATTAGATGCCTAGGACCATCTGATAGGGGAGATATTATGGAAAGCCTCATCCATGTTGGACCTATACCATTCCTAGGTTGAACGAAAAAAAAAAAAAAAACACTATCTGTTGATCAAGCAGCATGTAATACCTCTTTATAATTTCTTTTAACAAGCTAAACCAATAGAATGGGAATACATGTTGGCTGAAAAACCTTGTAATGCTATAAGTAGGTATACATTATGTAGTAAACAAGACAACAATGTCAAGTTTCTGTTCTATTTATCATGTATTAACAATTTTAAAATTTACAGGCAAAGCTCTGCATCTGTGACTGATAGGGAACTTCCCTGATCGGCACAAAGTTCGTACACGTGATCCAGACCTTTGATCCGATGGACCCACTGTGGATGGATGATGGTGATTACAGCCAAAACAATCTAACTTCAATTCCAAACGAAGAAAAGCATAGGAAACAAACCTTTTCACTGCTTTCTAGATTTAAATAGAATAGACAGCTTTTAGATTCACTGTTGGGCTCACCAATTTCATCCAATTCACACACGAGAAATATAGAAGCAGGGGAATAGGAAACATCACGCGCAAACGCACATATAAAGGGGATAGGTTTTTATGGAGGCTTGCCACAACAAGAAAAGCCAGAGGAGCCTACCGCTAGTTTTCTGGAAGAGTCTCACTTTAGGCTTTTTTTTCTTCCAATTGCAGGAATCAAGAATCCTTTTTTTTTGGGTACAATCACATATCATGCCATATTTCCAATGTATGGCTATGTATTATATAGCCTTGTATATAGAAATCCTGACTAGAATTAAATGTCCAATCAACTCTTACTGGTCCAAGTTTCAGTTCCTAAATTTACCCATACTAACCTAAATCAATTGTAATAACAAGAAGAAAACAAATTAGATAAAGAAACTAGGTAGAATTTAGAAAGGATGTAAACACTACTCAAAGCTCCCTATATATACAACTGTATAGCTCTTTATACGAACATATGCGTTAAAAAACCCTAGGCATACCAGTCAATTCAACTTGTGCCTTGTGGGTCCCACAATCCATCGGTTGGAATTTTGGCCATCCAATTGGAACTGTGAGTCCCACAGTCCAAGCAGACCCTTCGGTTTCCCCTTACCCTTAATCGCTTAGCATATGGGCCAATTTTGGCCCATTTTGTCTGATGGTCCTGCATCAACGGACCATGCCCTAAAAGGTCCTAGGTGCCCACTCTTTGGCCCTTTTCCATTAAATGTGGGCTTTTGGTATGTTTATTTTTCCTTAATCCTTAATTTGCAGGCCAAAAATCACAGAAGAATTGTCCCTTTAGGGAAATTTGGCTCATGACCATCCATGAAGGGACCCATCAGATCAACGGTCTGGATGGTCAAACTGTGGGCCCCACATGTACAAATTCCATACCAGATGGGGAATTATTCGTCATGACAGAGAACTATGCCTCTCAATTTTGTCATAGAAACAAGATACATATTCCATAGCTAGACAAATTGTATCATTTAAATTTTTTTTTTATATATAGAGCAGGGGAGAACTACACACAACACTAGACCATAATGAAGGAAATATTGCAATAGAACTGGTGAAAACGTTATTGGTCCCATTGATGTTATAAATGACATACCATCTTTGATTGTGTTCTTGCCGGCCCAATGCCATTGAAAAATCCTATATACAGTACTCCAGGAGAGATCTGCACAATGCATTCCAAGTTGGACTTTGTTACTTCGATTAGACTCATAAAATAAAATAAAAACAAAGCAGAGGAAGCACTCAAACAATTCTATGCATCAAAGTAGAGAACCCTTACAAAAAGGTACAGCCCATTCATGCAAAAGTCTAGTATAATGCATAATAGGACAAACAAATCTTACGGGGGCGAAGGAATATTAGACAAGATTATACAATTTGAGTGCTGTGTAGGATAGATTTTCATGACAAATATTGCATCGACAATTAATAAGTATGCTAAAGAATACTTGGCACGTATTTTGCATTTCAAACAAAAATTGATCATGGCAATCAATGAGTGGCATTTCCATGAACCTCGTTATAGACTTATAGCATAGGTCAATATGGAATAACATGCACTCAATTGCATACAATGAATCCAATTTTGCTTTCGAAAAGCAACATGCTAGACACTTAACCATGGGTGTTGAAGGCTACAAAAGCAATACCAGAAAACAGATGTACAACAACTAGGGCCCACACAACAAGGACCAATCCCTTTGGTCAAGGTCCTTACTGTAGATACACAACCAATTACATTCAGCTTTGCCTTTTTATTGACTTTCAACTCCCTTTTTACAGACTTTCAACTCCATCCCATTCAACATTGAAGAATTGTAACATGCATGCTTATTTTTTATTGGGAATAAGTAAAAAAGCAATTTCAACTCACTTTCCTTCCTTGAAAGCATCCATCTTCTTCTCATTCATTTCCATCATATCTTCTAAAGCCACTATTACAGCTTCCTTCTCACTCTAGGCAACACTGACTTTGTTTTATTTTTATTTTTTAATGATTATATAATTTGCCCACCCATGTTGAGAATGATATGACGGTGGGGATGGCTAACATCGTAGGCTGCAAAATCATATCCTTCCATTCCTCTTATCTTGACCTCCTGTGCATCAGAATTACCATTGACCAATGGGGCCTGAAAAGGCAAGGAAACAAAAGCTATTGTCATCTTTGATGCACCCCCTACAGTATTAATTTTGAGCTTGCCTATGGGACTTTTGTAGACATCCAGTTTTAACAAGCTTGAGGAAGGTCCCACTTGTTGATCTTTTTCCAGGCATTGCTGTGATGAGAAACCACCAAGTTCCAAAGCACTAACGACTTTAAATTCCTTGGAAGATAATCCCCAACTTTAGAAATTCTGTAATGGTTTCTTTAAATTCTAGCATCAATGTCTTTCTATTGTAGGCATATCTTTTGTTTCACTCTTTCCAGATGCCCTACATCAAAGCATGGGGAAGCATCCTCCAAAGTACACACCCTTTAGATCAGAACCCTTTATGCAACCCTCCAAAAGGACTGCAACTAGCCTTGGAAGAACCAACATTACTTCCAAGTAGCTGGAAGAACTACCACACTTCCCACTCACAAGATGATGCAAGATGAAATGATCTAACCTAATATGATGCCATTAAATTAAAAGACAGATTAACTAGAGCAATTGAACGACAAAATAAAGCCAATTTATCATAAATTCAGAAATTTCAGATTCATAACATGTCCAAATTCAAGCATATGACAGTTCTGCAATGTGAATCTCATAAATTACTGATTAACCAGGACCTATGGGAGATAGAACCCCCATCTTAGCACAAGGTTAAATATGAATTCAATGGAAATCATGTGCCCTGTGCGAGTTTTGAGATGTTAGGGCTATTTAAAAGCTAGGGAATGTTTTCCTCTCAAAAAAAAAAAAAAAAAGAAGCTAGGGAATGTTGGAAATGGGTTTGGGGTATCTAGGCTTAGAGGAATTAGGGTTTGGAACATTAGGAAAAAAGCTAGGGAATGTGGGAAATGGGTTTGGGATATCTAGGCTTAGAGGAATTCGGGTTTGGAACATTAAGGTTGAGGCTTTGGGAGGTTTCGGGTTAGGATTTCAGATTTTGGGTTTAAGGGATTTAGGATCTAGGGTTTCTAAAATTGAGAATATGGGTTTTAGGTTATGCGAATTAGGGATTTATGATTTGGTGAAGGGATTTTCATATTTTGGGGATTGGAGTTTGGAAAAATTGAGGATTTTGGAATTTGGGTATCTTAGAATTAGGATTTTGGGGATATTATGATTAGTGTTTCAGAGATTTAGGGTTAGGGTTTTGAAAACTAGGATTTTAAGAACTAGGGTTTTGGAAAAAAGGGTTTTAAGAACTAGGGTTTTAAAAACTAGGTTTGGATGGATTAGGGGTTGTAGAAAAAAGAATAATGAAAGTTTAAAAGAAGAAAAATGATACCTTGTTGAAAAGAGAGAAAAGTAGAAAAGATAACTAGGGAATCGCTCCCCATGGCTTCGCATCACCAATCCAATCACAGGATGGAATTTTGCTCAATCTCAAAGCAAAAGGAGAGAAATCTCTTTCATTCATAACATGCATCATCGCTAGGGTGGGGACGTCCAACCTTTATAGTCTTAGAAAAGAATTTTTACAAAAAAGCGCTCTCAGATAAGACTCTCAACATAGAGACGCTTAATGAATTAAAAATTATTCCTAACTTCCTAATCTCAAAACAAATATGAGCAACGCCAAAAATAATGAACATGTAAACAAATTAAATAACTAAACTATTTCATGGCCCATGGGTCCACGATGAAGATGCTCGATGATAATAATCCAACCATTAGAATGGTCTATGGTCAAAATCCAATAATCCAAATGTGTCCATCAAGCTCCTACATGCAGCCCATATGCATCTTCCCAGTGTGGGGTCCTCAAAGATGCACAAACATGCACGTGGGGTCTTTAACATGGCTAAGAATGTGAATTGAGCCAAGTGGGCCCCATGTAATGGTTGTTGTTGAGACTCAAATATTGCATAATTTTCCCATTTATATCTTGGTTTTATGAACATAAATCATCTTAATATTCTATTTTACTCATGTATGTGTTGCAAGGTGAATTTAAGAGCTTGGATTGAACAAGGGTGCTAAAAAGTAAGAATTTGATGCTCAAAAATCACCAAGGCAAGGGATGGATTTTAGGAGATCAAGATTGAAGAATTCACATTCCAAAGATCCAAGAAAACCAAGCGAGGAATGAAGAGAATCAAAGATTTGAAGTGAAGAATCCTGAAATCGTCCTGAAAAAGTGTATTATGAAGCTGTGAAGTTTATTTTGGAAAACTGCGCAGCAGGAAGTCTGTTTTAAACGAACTATACAGCAAGAAGTCTATTTTGAAAAAATACGTATATTTGAGGCGTTTTCTAGGGTTTTCAACTTTGTACGAAAATTGGAATTCCCTACTTATAAGTAGGACCTCCTAGGGCATTCTTAAACATTATTAGAAGCATTCAAGAGCAATATTTAGAGTTTTTAAAGAGTTTTTAGTTTTATTAAAGCTTTATAAGTTATTTTTTTATTTTAGATCTTTTCTATTTGCATTTTTTTCTTCTTTCTTTCTTGTTGCTTTTTATTTCTGCAATTTAATTATGTTTTTCTAAGTTCCCTCTAGCCCAAGCTAGAAGGGAAGCACATGGGTTTATTATTTCTTTAAGATTATGATGATTGATTGTTTTAATGATGAGAAGAATGGTGTATGCATGTTATCTATTATTTAGGTTTTGTTTTTTAATCCTCTTGTAAGATCCATATATTTCCATCATATGAGATCCACATTGATGGATAGGCTTACCCTAGATCAATCAGATTTCCTAGATAGGAGATGTTCTCAACCTGTTATATTTCTTTGATATTCATTATCCTATAGATATTGAATACTTAAAATCACTGGCGCTTGAGAATATATGTCAATGGTGCAAATCCATTATTTTCTAATCTTTTGTATCATTTATTAAATATTTAAACTATTTTATTTTCCGATTAGGCTGACCATAGTGCTCAGATCCTAGTTGTGTTATCCAAGTCATCATGATTTTGGAACATTAACCTATGTGTGGAACTTTGAAGCTTGGGTGTTATTTTATTCAGTTGAATTACATCCATTCAAAAATCCCAAAATCAAATCATCAGATTAATTTTTATTACTTAGTTTGTTTTGCATTTGATTTTTTTTTCTTCTCGCAATTCATCTCCCTGTGGGATCGACCTATATTCACAGGATATTACTTATGAACCTCTGCACTTGGAGGCAAGCAATCAGTTGTCTAACCATAAGGAGACTAGCTCACCCTCCCCCTTTGGTATGTTGCTCGGACGTCCTCATCAATTCCCCTCGATTGAGGAGATTTTTCCTATGGCGAAATAAAGCTACGGTGACGCTCGAGGAGATCCGGGACTTGTCGCTGAAGCTCGGCCTTTGTGATTCAGTTACTGTCTGACTTTGGCTTGCCCTTCCACTTGACGAAGTACTCCTGGTAACCTCCATATCATGTGGAAACCAGTCGCTCATCCCAGATATCCTTTATCCTCTCTCATGATAGGTGTGTATGGCAAAAGAAGTAGATGCTGGGAAGAATAGTCGGGTATAGGCCAAAGGTCTTCAACATGGCTAGGAATATGAATATGAATTGGGTCAAGTGGGCCCCATGTAACAGTTGTCTAGCCATAAGGAGATTGGCTCAACCCTCCCACTCTAGTATGTTGCTTAGATGTCCTCATCACAAGAGATGGATGCCATGCACATCTAAATTTGGTGATTGAAAAGAGAATAATTCTCATAAAAGTAAATCTTTGGCACTCGCAATAGAATTAGCAGAAATAGCATCGAGAATTTATATGATCCTCAACCCAAGGATATGTTTCTCCTTGGACTGTAGTTCATTCTGTTATGCCCTATGCTTTGGTGAATACGACTGCTGACCTGATAAGACCCACAGTCAATACACCTTGCCCCAAAAATATCATCAAATCCTAACCCCCAAATTCATACCCAGAGGGGCCAAGATTGGAGGACTAGGATATTTCAGTTTGAGAGATTATAGGGCTTAGTCCATGCACATGGGCCTCATCAGATAAAGTCTAGACCACAGAACCATAGACCTCACTCTCATGAACTGAAAACCCAAGGATAGTATGCATATCCTCAGGTCAAAATCATACAATTCCTCCTGTTCATATCACCACCATATTCAATGTATGTTAGGAGACCCACTTTAAAATTGATGAAACATCTGTAATGAGTTCACAAGTCATTACGAAGATTATATATTCATCCACTGATGGAAAAACAGTTTTCATTTCATGATAAACTAAAATTGCTAACACAACCTGCTCATTCGTCAACTTCACTGTTGTATTTTTCTGAAAGGAAAAGCACTGTGCTGCACCCTGAAAATTTTGCACACCTCCAACCGACCCATTGAAGTGAAGATGTAACACTACAAAAACAGAACAAATGCTCTTCTAAGATTAATGCAATCATTACAAGATTAGGCTAGAATGAACAAAGAAGGGCATTTGTAAGGTAATATTTCATTTGGTATGTAGCCCTCAAGTCCAAGGTATTCCAAAACATTTACGTAATGGTAACAGTGCCAATATAATTTTTACAGAAAAAAATTGACTATGAATTTGTTAAATGCCATTTCTTAGTGATGTAGGCACATTTGAAAGGGGTAGAACTCGGTTTAGGTGGCTGCTTTTATACAAGAGTCAGTCCTTGGTATCTGGGATACTCACCTACTTAATCCGAGCTACATTTAGGGCCTGATTGAGATCAGGGAAATGCAAATGTATTTGATAAATTCATGAACTAGTCAAATTCATGCAATTGCACTGTATTTGGATTTGGCAAATCCCAAAGTCCATTGCTTGGGAATGAAACTTCATACCCTTGGATTGGGAGAATTTATGGCAATATCAGAGCATTTATTGCAATGGAATAACTTATATTGCTTTTAAACAACTCTCACTTTGTGGAATTGCAAAGTCTTTAGTGTGTGTTTTTTACATGGGGTGCGGATTTGGATTTGCCCCAAATCCATGGATTTATGGGGGTGAGGATTTGGAAATCCATGGATTTATGGGGGTGAGGATTTGGAAATCCACGAATTTCACAAATCCTCAACTAAAAACATTTTGGGGAGATTTGAAATCCATGGATTTCACAAATCCCTGCCCCAAATCCCTCATCCCAAACAGCCCCTTAGGGAAGTTATATCCACCATACTAAGCTGCCTTACCAGTATTTTCTTGGGTTTTGTTTTGCTAATGGGATTAAGGCTAGATTACGTATTTTGATTTCTATAGTTAGTTGAGTTATATTATTTGCATAAAGGTTTAAAGATCATTTTCTCATCAGTAAAATGTTCTAAAAGTAGTTCATTAGTGTTTAGTTCCCTAATTTAATCAGATGTGGGGTTTTTAAGAGTTTACCATAGTTGTTTCAGATCTACAAAAATGAGAGCTATTTGATTTTTGAATAGCTTCGTTTACTGTGCAGTTTTGCATGAAATCCTAGCAGTCAAGATGTTTTCTTTTTTCTTTTTCTTTCTTCTTCTTCTTCTTCTTCTTCTTCTTCTTCTTCTTTTTTTTTTTTTTTTTGTGAATCAGGACAAATTATATTAAAGCCAAAAGGCCAAAAACAAAAACAAAGGGCCCCAAAGAGCAAGTAACCCTCTCATCACTCACAGATGAGCTTAAAGCAAACAAAGCAACTAGAAGAAAAAAAACAACCAATGAGCCAACAAGGCCCAGACCTTTAACCAACACCACTGGGGGACAATCAGGCTTAGGGAGGGCCCTACAGAAAATCACAGAAGTAACCATTCACTTGATGGAACCAATCGGTCACCAAGGTCCATCCCATTACCAACATCCATACAGGGACACTCAGGCTTCAGGAGGGCCCAACAGAAAACCATAGAAGCAATCCTTCGCTTTATTGAACCAACCGGCACTTCCTCCTTCCCTCCGTCTCTCTAAAGTCCAACACCTACATTATTGCACATGTTACCATCTTCAAATGACATTTCCCTGCAGTGGAAATGGACCAGCAAGCCAACCAGCTATCACCTTGGAGATGGATCTATTTGCATACCAATGAACATCGAAAAGGCCAAAAAAATGAGGCCAAACGGTGCATGCACTCCTAAAATCGAGATACAATCAACTCTTTCATTGTTCTTACACATGATGCACGAAGATGGTACCAGAGGGTTCCTCTTCATTAAGTTGTCCACCATTAGAATTTTATTGGCCATGGCCACCCAATCCAATGCTTAGACGCTAGCTAGGATTAGGAAAGGAGGCCTCCATTGTTTGGCACATGGGCAAGACAACTCACCATTTGCACACAACAAAAAATTGTGACGTAAAATCTTCCATTTGACGACCATTTCCGAGCCTTTCTATCCACAGCCAAGGAATCTATCCTTGCCTCGTGAAGCTTACCCAGAAGCCTGCCATAACTATGAAGCACCACATTACAGACGAGACAACATAACCTCAATCATTCAAAATGGTGTCTTAAGGAAAAAAGACCTTCCTAAATCTTTTATTAATAATTGAATATACAAAGATATGGTGTCCCGATGAAGAACTGGAATAAAATACAAATTACTCTCTCTAATAGGAATTATATGGCTAATGCAGCTTCATCAAGGCAAACATCTTTTCCAAAAAATAGAACTTGTCATTGCGACGACCAATAGACCAACATCCATTAGAAAAAAGGATAACTGCTTTATGCGGTATTAGAGATGTTTTCTCCTACATCATTTGGTGTTAGAGAAAAATCCGCTCCTTGGGTTGGTAGACTATAGTTCTCGACCATGAATATGCATGATAAAAGTTACGAAGCGCCAGTGACTCAGTTACAGAGCAAAATCAACGAAGTTATAAAAGCTATAGAAACAGGTTGAGCAACCCATGAAACGAGTGAACTGTTGAAGGTACTTGGAGAATGACTGTAACTGTGCTTCTTAATGTGGAATACAGGGAGGAAAGAATTGTAACCTAGGGTTTTCAGTGAAATCCTTTTCTATGATTCTAATTTACATGTAGAGCCGAGGAAAAAAATGAATATCAAGGAGAATCAGTTAAATGGTATTTATTAAAATGTATAAGGATGGCAATTCTTATTCCTAGTATCCATGGTGGAAATTTGACTGGAAAGAATCATCCTCGATGAAGATGTGGATGGATAAAGGTCAACAATGCCAAAGAAAGGGTCAAGTTGACCCTTCATGTGAATGTGAGGTAACTCCCAGCATTATTAAATCGTATGATTAACGAAATGAATCAACGATTCATATCATATCGTATGGGTGTTCAATTTGAATCTTACACCCAAATTGCAAATCTTAAATAATAGTGTGAACCATATCCAATCGTACGAATGGTATGATAATCGGATAATGTGTAAATGGGGCCAAAATTTACATTTAAAATCAATTTTAAACCTTTTTATTCATTTTTTTCTTCATTCCTTTTACCCTTTCTGCTTATAAAACATGAAAAAGGCCCTCCCCTATAAAAAATATCCTCAATTTCTTTTGAGAGAGAGAGAGAGAGGAGATTTGGGGATTTTGATATTCAAAACTGAAAACAAAGAAATCAAGATATCTTTTTATTTGGTCAATGTAATCGAATGCCATTTTTTCCAACGTGATTCTACACACAAGAAAGGTACAAAGAACAAAATTAAAGGAATCATGTATTTTTTGGGGAATTTTCCATATAACCACATGCTCTTTGAGCTACGGACCGAAAACCGCCTGCTTTAAAATATTTAAATTAAACCACAAACCTATTGCAAATACGGTGAAAAAAAAAAACGCTACTTTGACTTTGACTAAAGTAACAATGCATGACGGAAAAGCACCGTTAACAGGTGAAAAAGTTTGATTTCCCCCTCATGACCTCTTGTTTTTTCACAATTTAACCACATTTCAACGAGTGATGTGTTATTGGGCTTGCAAAAGTTTCAATGCGGCCCACCGTGATGTATGTGTTTGATCCATGCCGTCCATCTATTTTGCAAGCTCATTTTAGACCATGAGCCCAAAAATGAAGTAGATCTGAAGCACATGTGGACCACACCATAGGAAACAATGGTGATTGAACACCTATCGTTGAAAACCTCTTAGGGGCCACAAATGTTTTGGACCGAGCTGATATTTGTATTTTCCCTACATCCAGATCCATGTGACCTTATCAAAAAGTTGGATGGCAAGTTAGCATCACAGTGAGCCCTAAGAAGGTTTCAATGGTGGGTGTTCAATCACCACGGTTTCTTGTAGTGAGGTCTGCCTGCACTTCGGATCTACTTCATTTTTGGGCTCATGGACTAAAATGAGGTGGCAAAATGAATGGACGGCGTAGATAAAATGATAGGGACATCCCGCGTGCACACACACGCATGCCGCCCCCCCACGCACGTACGCACGAAGACGGAGGGCCCCACCATCGATCTGGATGGATGAAGACATCCAGGGAAGGCCTACTAGATAGAAGACAAAGTTTTGATTCGTCGAAGTGGGCCCAATAGTTAAGAAAATCTCATCATGGGATTTCATAATTATGGCCCACTAGTCAGATTTAGATCATATTTCAGGTTTTGCTTATTTATGTTGTTTAGAACATCATGAACGCTTTAGATTTCTTTGATTGGTTTTTATTTTGGTTTACTTCATCGCCAAGTAATAGGTTATGCACATGGGGGGAGTTTTGGGATATAGGGTTTTCCTATAAATAGGCACCCCTTGTAGTTGTTTTGATTCATTCAAACTTAATAAAAATTCTTGCTTTATTTCTCTGCTCTCTTCGTGAGTTGTGGAAGAATTCAAGTTGGGATCTCATGATTATGGCCCACTAGTCAGATTTAGATCATATTTCAGGTTTTGCTTATTTATGTTGTTTAGAACATCATGAACGCTTTAGATTTCTTTGATTGGTTTTTATTTTGGTTTACTTCATCGCCAAGTAATAGGTTGTGCATATGGGGGGAGTTTTGGGATATAGGGTTTTCCTATAAATAGGCACCCCTTGTAGTTGTTTTGATTCATTCAAACTTAATAAAAATTCTTGCTTTATTTCTCTGCTCTCTTCGTGAGTTGTGGAAGAATTCAAGTGGGTACGAAGCCCTCCCTTTTCGAAGGGCTAACTACCATGGTGCGAAGCCACATCGACCTCGACTTATCGCCCTGTAGGAGGGCTGAAACTTCGGTGGAGCACCACACACAGGCCGTAGCCCGAATCGACCCGAAACTTCAAGGTTTTGGAGCATACCCTTAGCCGACCAAGGCCAAGGAGACGTTTTTTTGAAATCGACGCCCCCTCACATGTGCGACCAGGTACATGTGCATGTGCGAACGGCCCAGGCCCGCTGTCCACACACGGGGCCGTCTTTTGGATCAGGTTTCATCCTCTTTTATCCCCTCATATCTGTTTCTCATGAACCCTAGCCTAAGATTGTGTTTTCCCTAATTTGTTTGCACCTTTTTTTCCACCCTAAGGTTCCTTGGATTGAAATTGGTGAATCCCTTGGGTTAGGGACTGACTTCTATGCATGTGTGGCTGATTATCACTTATCATTGAGTGTCGTTTGGTTCATAATTTTACTGATCCAGTCCTAGCCTGTGTAGGCCTGGACTCGTGCCGATTTCCCTTGTTGAATATTTGAGCTTTTCTGTGGGATGTGGAATCTTCTGTGATTGTTTCTGAACTTAGTATAATCTAACGCCTGAAATCTTGCATAACATGTTTATTTTCCATGTCCTGCATCATAAAACACACACATCACAATGCACCCCACAACGCCTGCCAGCATGGGATCCGCCTCCAAACCAACCACAATTTTGGTTGTAGAATGTAGAAGACTTGGGTGGTCTACCATACACATAGGGACCCACAATATGACTAGCTGGAATAAACAAAAAGCAGACCATACATGTACAGTTGTTGGGCCAAACAGATTGCTCAATACAACTCAGACACTCCTTAATGAGCACTAATCACCTACATTTGTCAGCATGCCGAGCCTCATCTTGCCCACCAGTGTGTGAACATCCAATCCGCGCACAGTGTGTTTAGCTAGACCATTGACCACCATTGAGTTTGATAGTGTGGCCAACCTGTTGCGGACCGGGGATCCTCGCCCTTCAGATAAGAAACGGTGCTCGCCGTCCAATATCTGCCGCACGACATCTGAGATGGTGGATCAGGATCCTCCATCTAGTGGGTGCCATTGCAAAATGGGCTTAGGTAGAAAGTTGCACCGAACCGACTATGCTAGCGATTAGAACCTTGGCTTTCAAATGGATGGTTAAAAGTAAAGAAAGTTGATGATCAACATTCAACAGGGAAGAACTGGTGTCTGGGATTGCCCATTTGGTGTGATTTTCAATGGTGGGCCGTCTCAATAGATGGATGGTATGAATCCAAATATTCCATGTTTCTGTTATCCTTTGCAGATCTAGTGGGTTGGATCATTCATCTTCTAGCCATTACAGGAAATCACTATAATATGTCAATGGTGGAGAATCTGTTTTAACTACAGAAGTTTGTTGAGCCCATACACCCACATGCAAGCACACATGCCAATACGCAAAACGTGTGTGAGATTCAAGCTTTCTGTTAGGTGGACCACATAGTTTAGATCTTTTGCCGTAAAAAACTCTGTCATTGTCACTCCTTAGGTGGGCCACAACGTAATAAATGTTGGACTGAAAACTGTGCAAGCCATCCGTTTGTGTTGTTCACCGTGGCCCACAAATGATTAGATAGATAGGATTAAACCACACCGGAGAATAAAAGAGGTGAGAGAGCCGGACCACAACTGATTACGTGAGAGGGGAGATAAAGAATGAGGAAGGAGAAAGGATTAGGGCATTTACCCTAGCTTTTAGCCATGGTAAATGGTTGGGCTGGATTTAACTCATGGGTATTTTAGGCATTTTAAAATTATGGTTACGTATGGCTACACAACGGCAAGAGTTGAGATATCTAACAGCACAAAAATTAAGCGGTTTACTTTAAATATTTTAAAAGCATGTGGTTTTCGGTCCAGAGTTGAAAGGGCAGGCAGTTACATGGAAAAATCCCTTTGTTTTTTAAGGTAAATTTCTTGAAATACAACAAAAGAGGACAAAGGACAAGGATCATTTACTATCATTATATGTATACCATATACATGTTGTCAATTGATAATATCATGATATGTATTACTTTTCTTGGGACATGTTGATGGAAATGGATGATTGATGAGTTTAATCTTTTTTTCTTTTATTTATATTTTTTCAGATGTTTTCACATTTTTTAAGAAATCAGAAAAAAAAAAAACTTTGACATACAATACAATTTGCATTTCAATAAGATTCCCCTATTACAATTTGTGATATAACAATGATTTTGACAACATTTTTTTATATGCACACACCCTCACACCCACACCCACCACAATGGGTACTCGAACCCATGACCTTGCTGAAACTCCTATGAGTCGACAACTAAGCCATGAGTAATGATTTTGACAACATGGACCTCTACTATTCAATGTAGATACTTCAACAAAATCCTATAAAGAGAAGGCAAGGAGGTTTTTGCCAAAAAAAAAAAAGGCCCTAGGGAGCATAAGTTGAGTGACCATTTGATGAAGGAAACAGATTACATATTCCTATGCTAAGGGGGTCTCAACGCATGGCTTAGTGGTAGACAGAGCGTGTTTCAACACTGAGGTCATGGGTTCAAGCGCCCATATGGGGTGGGGGTGTAAAATAAATAATACTCCCATGCTAAGGGGACCTTGATTTCTTATTGTAGATTAAAGTTTGAAATGTTTGTTGCTTCTGCCAATGAGGACTTTGGTTCAGAAGAACCATGAGATTATGTTTCTTGCATTGTGAAGGCCCAGGAAAGAAAAGAGTGCAGCATTAACCTCCATTATCAACTAATGAAATAGATGAAAATGACTTGTTTCAAAAGGGAACCAGATCACAGAACTGAGAGAAGCCAAGTTTCTTTCAAGCTGGGGGAGAATGATGCAGCCATGGTCAGATTGTTAAAACCTTGAACTCAGGTTTCCCAATTTACATGATTCCTTGTGTATTCATCTCAAGCGAAGCTACATTTCAGTGAAGTTACCTTCATCAAACTCAGTTGTTTCTGTTTCATCATTATTTCTAGAGTTTATTTTTGGTGTCAGGAGGATTAATGGTAGATAAGATATTTTATTTTTCCCTTGACCAGTTTCGGTTTGTTTATTCTACTATGGAGATTTTGAGGGTAGCTTTTCCAGTATTTAATTGTTTTTAAATGATTTAGTGTTGAAAGTAGAGTTATTTCTTACTCGTCTCATGGGAGGAGACCCAATCCACCACTTCATCCTCCCATTATCTGTGTTGTACACATGGCATGTGTGTATGACGATCTAAACCATTCACTCACTGAGAAAAATCATGAACAGGTCATGGTCCGAAAAATTGCAGTGGTCAAACAAGCACAAAAAAAAAAAAAAAAAAAAAAAACCAAACAAACAAACCAACCAACCTATAACTGAGACGATGATTATCATGACATTTTTATATAGTAAGGATTGGACAATCGTTGCTACTGTCGGTATAGTCCAGTTCTGCAGCCTTATGATGAACGAACGGTTTGGATCATCATACAAATATTCCACGTGTGGTTTAAATAGGAGGACGAAATTTCCATCCTCCCACGTGAACTAGCCCTCCTCCCACATTAGTTTCTTAGTTAGTATATATTTAGGGTTTTTAAGATTCTATACATAGTTGACACCCAGATGTATGCAATTGAAAGTTATTTGACTATCCAATATAAATTGTTTGTTTTAGAGTTTTGGCATGAAATCTTGGCAGAGGAGTAATTTTCTCCCACATAGAAAACTCATAAAAAGCCTACGATTTTGTGAACAATATTTTCTATCTACAAGATAAAAGAAAATACCACACATTACAAAACTGGTGGTGGATATGGACCAGGTTTTCTAGTAGGCAGATAATATGCATAGTAAAACTAGTAAATATGGTAGCTGCTTAAAGCAGCCAAGATCAATTGATGTTGGACTTTACCCAAATCTCTCATAGAAGTTTCGGATACATCTGGAAGAGGGGGACTACCATCTCTTAAGCACATCATGGGCACTGTACTCTTAGAAAGCTTTTTCATTCTATGTTCATCCTGCACAGCAAACCATAAACCAAGGAGGGGATGAAAATTAAAAGATGCTACAATCCCATTCTAACAAAGACGAAGAAATGTAAGATGCCAGTGAAACAGTCTTATGCTCTAATCCTGGTCACTATATCATATACATAAGCATTTATAAGTTTAAAGATTAAAAAACAAAACTAGAATTAATGAATGCTAGTAGTAGACATCTGTCATCACCAAATACAGATTACTTCAGGACTTCTTACGGGAAGTGCCGTTTTGTAATCACAGATGTGTCATCTGTTTTCACACAAAGCAAAATAATCAAAGAGTTTCTGACTGTTCTAAGTTGACAGCAATAGGAAAAGGCAGATCCATCGTCAGCACATAAACCTTTCTCCCTATAGGTATCATGGATCATTGCTAACCACATTACAAAAATTCGTTTGGTTTTGCCATTTATATAGATATGTTATTATTACATGTGCTTCATCCAAGATCTATGAAGTACCATATCCACTGTACACATAGGAAGAGGTATGGTTATCTAGAGCAATGTTTTAAATATCGACGATATTGGCCGATATATCCCACGATATATCTTGTATCCCACTTGTGCGATACGAAATGCACAGATAGTGCCGATATATACCACATGTTCGATACGGTGAGCATTTTCAATTTATGATCCATTTTTTTGTTGAAATTATGTTAAATCAGTGTCAAATGCTTATAAATCCATTGGTTCTTCATGTTTTGCATGAAAAATTATGGAGTTGGAGCTTTAATTTTGATGTCCCTTGGTTCTTCATGTTCTCCATATTTTTTTTCGAAAATTTCCTTCAACCAGCTGTCAATTGAGACTAATTTCAAAATATTTAGTCACATACACTCTACTTTCGAAATTTGAGTGTAGGTAGTCCGATTTGGGAAAAATTGAAAAAAAAATAAATAAATAAATAATCCCCAATTTCTCCCAAATTACTTGCAATGTTGCACTCCAAACATGAAATCAAGCATGTATGAGGGCCGGAACTTAAAGGTGACAAAAAATTCATAGAAACTACATTTTTCTCAAATGCTAGCATGGATTGCAATGTCTATACATGATTCTCATGCATTGACATGGATTTATGGCTAAGAAATCAACATTTGAGTAGGTGAACGGGGGAAATCAGGAAATCTTAATTTCCTCCATTTTTAATTAAGACCGGATCTTTTATTACTTGCATTGTATGATATTTGATGATATAAACTCGTTCTACATATAATTGCACTGTTTTTTCGACAACACAAGGTTTAGGCCCCTGTAAAATGGAAACTTATTATATATTTTTTTCCTTTTTTCTATTGCGATATTTTGATTCTTAAATGTATAAATATCTGTCTTTTAACATCTCTTCAAGTTTCAATGAAAAATTCTACCTTTTTCCCAATGTTTCCCTAAGTCACACGACTCACACCTATAATTTTCCAAGTATCGACAATAATATCGGCAATATCGACACATGTTTCCTTATCCCCAATCATCGATACATGTAATAATACCGATGCTCTCAACACTGGCTACAAATATATGAAAAATACGGATATGTTAAAAACAATCACCCACATGCAGCATACACATTCTCTTCTCTTCTTTTTTTTTAGACGTCAGGGTGTCCCCGTCTCATTTTAAGGCAAGACTATTCCCTGCGGATGCACGCAATCAAAACAGTCACCCACATGCAACATACACATCTGGCCTGCTAAATGAGTGAACCCATCTAGTTCTAGGCCAGGTCATCTACATGCTGTGCCCCAACTGATGCATGGTCAAATGTCCAACAAATATGCCAGGTGGCATGTGTAGCCATGTGTAAAGGTGAATGTGGCCCAAACAAAACTCTGAAAGATATTTATGCAACCATCAACTGGCAACCAATAATGGAAATATTAATAAGGAAATCAGCTAAATATATCTGTCATTGGACTAAGCTACTACATGATAAATATACGCAGTCTGAGACAATTATCACAACAAAATCTCTAAACGCATCAGTCAACCGACAATAGCTGTTACAATCAAATTTTAGTGAGATTGATGGCTATACTTACAAAGTCTGCATCTGACTCTAGAGTCATTGCCATGGAAGAGAACCAAGGTGGCAGCTCAACTGAAAAAAGGCATACGCATCAAAACTAGTAAAATGTTGCATGAGTATGAAACAATTCAAACTTTAAACAGAAAAGATTTGCTTATCAAACTTTAAGAAGTGATCGTTATGAGCTTAAGTAAATAAACCTCTTCTTCAGACTCTTCCTATAAGATCCAAATCAGTATTTCAACAATTGAAGCACCCATTCTCCACATTTCCACACAGTAAAAAAATCAATTCTGAGTAAAAGGACTGAAAAGGGGTCCAAATATATGAAATAAACTTGTGTCAAGAAGTCAATGGTAGAGAAGCAAATGATTTTTTTTAATAAAAGAAACTCCATATAGATACCGTGAAAGTTTTTGAAAGGGGATGGAAGAACAAAGACAAACATCATCGTCAGAGCTTCGTCCCACCTATATGGGGTCAGCTAAAGATCAAAGACCAAAAAAGGAATAAAATATAATCAATATGGAATGCTACGAGGACTTGGAGTATGTGCCATTCCTACATGGTGCAACTTGGTTATCGAGTCAATGAGATCTCAACACCAGAATTGCAAAGAAATGAACACATATACATGCACAAGAAATATTTGAGTAGAGAGAGAAATAACTATATTGATATTCAAAATTCTTCTTGTACAATACTTAAGAAAACTCACAACTCAAAAGAAATGTTGAATGGCTACCTCCTACACGACCACTCTTTTTATAGACACTAAAGACAATCCCTATGAATCTTTAATGAAATCCTCCCCCTCGAGTTGGAAAGAGCTCGACTCCAGTGAGTTGGGGGCTCCATATAAATAGTAGAGGTCTGAATCCAATCTTTTCAATTCATCGCCTATAATCTATGTGCATTCAGAATAGGGCTTATTGTTACATTTCACCATGTATTACTTATATTAGCCCCATCAAGTGTCAGTCATCGTGTCCAACTACTTCCTTCTTTTTCTTCAGAGCTATTCACCCATATTGACAATGACTTCATCTTGCATGTCAAACGCCTCACCATGGTACCCAAACAAATCGTCTATATTGAACGTCGCAAGATATTTAAGTCATCTACCAACTCGATCTCATAGCCATGGTCACCCAACTTACTCTTGACTCAGCATGAACCAATCTTCTTATACTTGAACTTGTTATAAGTTCTCCTCATAAATCTTTCTTTGCTAAGATAACCATAACCAAGTCACCTTCTTTGTGTATCTTCTCACGGTGATGTTCATTTACAGCTTCTCAATACTTGGCTCTGCTCCCTTTGATATCCTTCGCTTATTTTCTTCTTTTGAACTTCTTTATGCCAGACCATTCAATCGGTAGGAGTTTGGCTTATTTGGTTGAACTCATTCAATAATGTGAAAGATTCAACATGTTCATACGTGTCGCCGAGTCAGTATGGTGTTAAATGTTCCTTACAGGAGGAAGTCTGACTGGGAATTCTTTACACACCGAGTCTTTAAATTCGCAAAGGAGTTTCGGCATGAAAAGTGGAACATCTGATTATTTCATTTCATTAACAACTAAGACATAGATGTGTCAATCTCCTTCATCGCTTTTTCAGATTTTTTTACACCAAGAGATTTTTTTACCCTCTTTATCAGATTTGGGTAGCAAAATTTGTTTCATTAGGTGCAATGTTATATTAACACTATCCCTAATGAAGGAATAGGTGTTAGCATGCGTCTAAACCATTTGATTCCACAACCACGATCCCCCAACAAGTGGGTTATCGATATTATTTTTCAGCTTTTTTTTTGCCGCAAGACACCCTTCCGTGTGTAGGGCTGTACATCGAGCCGAGTCGAGTCGAGGTGGGCCAAGCTGGCTCAACTCGTCCATGTTGTACCCGAGTTTGAGCTCGAGCTCGAGCTCGGCCTCGAGCTCAATATTGAAGCTTGGCTTGTTTGCCAAAGCTGTCGAGTCGAGTTTGAGTTGAGCTAGTGGTTCGAGTCAAGTCAAGTTTACCTCGAGCTCGAGCTTGTTCATATGTTAACCCAGCCCCCAACCCGACCCAAACCCCAACTCGACTCAACCCAACGCCCAACCTGAACCAACCTAGTACCCCCACCTGACCCAAACCCTAACCCGACTCAATCCAGCGCCCAACCCGACCCAAACCCATTGCCTAACCCGACCCAAACGACCAAACCCCAACCTGACTCAACCTATTGCTGTTGCTGCCCAACCCGACCCAAACGACCAAACCCAACCCAACTCAACCTATTGTTGCTGCTGCTCGACCTAACCCACTGGCCATCATCACCCAACCCGACCCAATTAATCCAACCTGACCCAATTAATCATATTCAAAAAATAAAAAATAAAAAATCTACAATCATATATTCATTATATTAATATTAAAAAAAAAAAAAAACATTAATCAAAATCACCTACCTTTGTGCTTTGTGGTGCCCGAATGGACTAAGTGGGCTGCTGGGTGCGGCCGTGCGGGCTGCTCGAAGTCGCTGAGTCGGGATTGGGCGTAGTCACGCGGGTTGGCTCGAAGAGATTAGGACTTCAGGAGAATGAGAGAAAGAGAGAGATAGAGAGGGGCAGAGACAATGACCGGTGGGCTGCTGGGTGCGGCCGTGCGGTCTGCAGCGTGCTAGCTACTGGGTAGGGTAAGAGTAAGGGAAAGAAAGAAAGGGAGAGATAGAATGGGTCGGGTAGGGTTTTTTTTACGTTTTTTACTTTTAACTTTTTTTAAAAAAAAGTTAAATATTATATATATATATATATATATATATATATATATATATATATATATATATAAGTCGAGCTCGAGCTTCGAGTCGAGTCGAGTCGAGTTGAAATGCACCATGGTCGAACTCGGCTCGAACTCAACTCGAGCTTTAGAAAAAAAGCTTGACTCACACCGAGTTGGCCTTTCAAGCCGAGTCAATCTGAGCTTATTCGAGCCGAGTCGAGCGAGCTTTTCGAGCTAGCTCGACTCGTGTACAGGCTTATCCGTGTGTGATCAGATTTGGACATTCGTTGAACTTTCTTATTGCAATCGTTCGATCTCCTTGCAATTGTCGTTGATAGCATTGTTTTGACATTGGTTGTTTAAGATTCTATATAACTTTATCATCCACATCTGAGACTGTAGACCCCATCAATTTCAAAATGGAATGTTAGTTGTTCATTCTGCAAACTCTGACCTGTAGATTACAACACATAAAATGAAGTCAAGTAATTACCTTTAGAGGTCTAAAGCAGTTGAGATTTTTATTGGAGGTATATATAGATGGCAATATAAAAGAACCACCCTCTACCACCAATCCCTCATATGTTGAATGGAAATCAAATAATTTGTTGGTTATGCCCTGACTCTTAAACTCTATGGAACCAAAAGCTAGCGAAGGTCTTTTTTGGCTATCTACTGCAAGAGAGATTTGGCTGTAGGCCAATGAATTGTATACTAATCAGAACAATAGGGCTCGAATTTATAATATCTATTAGAAGAGTAGTCACCTAGAATAGGGGGTGGGATCTGTGCTGATTATCATGCCAAGACGTGTGGTCTGTGGCAAGATTTATGCTTTTCTCGATGATCTTTAGTTTGTGTGTTCTCCGAATGCGGAGGCGTATAAAAAACATTGAAAAGAAACTGATCTTTGAGTTATTAGCAAGTCTTAATGCTAACTTTGAACCAGTTTGTGCCCAAATTCTTGGATCACCTTCTTTACCATCACTTAATAGTATGCATGGTTGGCTATTACGTGATGAAAAGCGTCAGACAGCAATGGGTTCACCTATGGTTGAAAAATCTGCCTTAGTGACAGGATTCAAAAATTTTGATCATACTGGTGATGGACTTGGGCATGGTACAGGGAGATGTAGTCGTGATGGTGGCAGAGGTCGTGGACATTGTCCTCGTCGTGGTCATGACATGGATCGATTGTGTACTCATTATAGCAAACATGGACGCAATGTTGACCATTGCTAAGTTCTTCATGGTCGTCCTCAAGATAGAGCAGCCAATTCTATTGCCTCGGATGGTAGGGACTCTTAGATTACTATTGGGGAGACAATACCTTACACAACTTCACATGTGGTTCCATTAGTTAATGATGTGGTTCATCTCTCAAAATCCGAATATGATACTTTGTTAAGGGATGCCACTCAGAATAAAGCCTCCTCATCCACTTCATTGGCGAAAACAGGTGACACATCCACTACCTTTCATACTACTTCTATGTCTAGTCCTTGAATTATTGATTTGAGGCAACCAATCCTATGACAAGTACATCTGATTATTTTTCTTCATTTACTCCTAATCCAAATTTAGGTCGTGTAGATGGTACTAACAGCTATTGAGAGTAAGGGTATTGTATTTGTTACTCTATCTCTCTCCTTTTCATCTATCTTATTAGTTCCTAATATTGTGTCTAATTTGGTATCAGTAAGGTTATAAACGACCTAAATTGTAGCATGACTTGTTATCCTTATCATTGTGTTTTCCAAGATTTGAAGACGAATAAGCTGCGTGGTGGTGTACATGAGAATGATGGTTTGTATGTTTTCTGTTTAAATACTTCAAGTCATATTAGTGAGTGTCCTAGTGTCAAGAAGGAAGACCTTTACATCTAGCATTGTAGGTTTGGTCATCCCTCAGGCCTAGTCATATTACAGTCTTCATTACCTGTGTTCATTGAGTCTAATGATGCCAAAAACTTAAATGTGGGGCTTATGTCTTAGCCAAACACCATAAGTTTGTTTAACCTCCTATGAAGAAACGGTCTAATAGTATTTATTTTTTTTCTTTGATTCATTCAAATATATGGCCAATTCCGATTATTTTTAATGGGGTTAAATACTTTGTCTCGTTTATTGATGATACATCTCGTATAATGTGAATTTATTTGATGAAAATTAGAAATGAGGTTAGCTCTATTTTCGAAGTGTTTCATAGTTCGGTCGAAAATCAATTTAATATGAATATTGGAACTCTTCATACGGATAATACAAAAGAGTGTCTTTCTCATACTATATTATCTTATCTTCAAGAGTATAGTATTAATTCTCATATCATGCGTGTGTATACCCCACAACAGAATGAAACTGCTTAAAGGAAAAATATACATTTTTAAAAGTTACTCGTGCTCTCCTCGTTGGTATATTTGTTCCTAAATCTTTTTTAATTAGAGGTTGTTCTCACAGCCTGTTATCTGATTAATCGTCTTCCTACTAAGGTTCTTGCTAGAGAGTCACATGTCCAATATTTTTCGGCCATCTATTTGATCCTTGAAATTCCATCATGGGTATTTGGGTGTGTATGTTATGTCTATGATATTGATATGCTTAGAAATAAAGTGTCAAATTGAACTCTTAAATGCATTTTCTTAGGATATTTGTCTTCACAAAAGGGGTATAAATGTTTTGATCTAATTAGTAAAAAGAGTTATATTTCTATGGATGTTAAATTTGATAAAAGTGCTCCGTATTTTTTTATGGAAAGGGAGAGGATCATTCTATGGTTCTTCCTGTCCATGTCCATGAGTCTGATAAAATAGTGTTTGTTCCTTACAAACCCGATAATGCTAGAGATAAGGATACTACGGATTCCATCAAGTCTAACTTGAAGGCATATAAATGAAGGAATGATCGCAATCATATTCTTTCTCAGGACACCACGAAGCATGCTCCTTTAGCTACAGGTACCGATAGTGTTCCCACTAGTTTGCCTATTTATATTGACCCACATTTAGACGACCATTCCTTAGACTTGCATGTTGATGTTAGAAAGCAAAAAAAAAAAAAACAATGCACCTCTCATCCCATTCAACGCTTTGTTTCTTATCATACTTTATCTCCTCAGCACAGATCCTTTGTTTCTACTCTTGCGTGCTCTTCCTCCACCATTCCTAAAAATCTCTAGGAGACTCTCATTTCTCCTCTATGGCTATAAGATATGACGAGGGGATTGCAGGTTTTGAAAAGCATCATACATGGCAGATGGCTGAGTTACCAATCGGAAAGAATCCTGTGGGTTGCCGCTAGGTGTATGCACTCAAGTACAATGCTGATGGAAGTATAGCTTAACATAAAGTCTACCCTATAGCCAAAGGCTTCACACTTACTTTTGGTAAGGATTATTTTGAGACATTTGCTCCATTGCTAAGATGAACTTTGTTCGAGTGATTATTTCTCTTACTATTAATCTGCATTGGCCCCTTCATTAATTAGATGTTAAAAATACCTTTTGAAAGGTAACTTAACTGAGGAGATTTATATGCTTCCTCCTCTTAGATTTACTTGAAAGGCTGAGGAGAAGAAGGTATGTCATCTGAAGAAAATGATATATAGTTTAAAGCAGGCTCCTCGAGCATGGTTTGATAAGTTTAGTAGGACCTTTGATTTGTATATTCATTTTGTGTTTTTTAAGAGGCATGTGAAGGGGACTTTATTGTAAGTGTCTATGTAGATGATATTCTTATTACGGGTGATAATGCTAATGGCATTATGAGATGAAATTAATCTAAGTATAGTGTTTGATATCAAAGATTTGGGACAACTAAAATACTTCCTTAGAATTGAAGTCTCTCATTCCAAAAAGGGCATAATTCTATCTCAATGTAAATATGCCCTTGCTTTGTTGACTTCAATTGGCAATCTTAGTGTCAAACCTATTGATTCTCTATCAGAAGCCAATAAGAAGTTTAGGGCAGATGATGGGGAACTTGTTAATGATCCTTTCATGTACCAACACTTGATTGGGAGATTGATATATTTGAAGATTACTCGTCCAAATTTGTCCCATGCTGTGAGTTTGGTTAGTTCATGCATGCTCCCCATTCGAGCCACCTTAAAGCAGTTCGCAAGCCGCAAACGAAAGCAACTTCAGAAAGAGAAGATCTACTCCTATCTTCCCCGCACCCGGCCGCCTGTTCCAAGCCTTCCTATCCAAATGCCTCCCATTAAATTTCTCATTTCCATTTGACAGGCCCTTAATTGGATGGTTTTGATCATCCAAATTGGGTGATCATATGACAATCTGAAATACACCGAGGAATACCCCCATCCAGTGGCCCACCTGTGTCCCACAAAGGAATTCTAATGGGAATAAGATGCAGAGAAGTTGCACTGGATCATGAGCCCCCATGAATGAATGAAACATTGTGAAAATTAAAACACAAAAATCACATCCCATAAAACAAAAATATCTTTCATCTTAAAACAAGTAATTTTAGACAGAAAACACCGAATCTGCAACTCACTTCACTGTCCAAATCGATAATCATTTCAAACAAGTTCTAGCAAAGTTCAAATTCAACAAAAATTCAAACGGGTCGATTTCCAAGCACCCAAAAATCCATGGGCAAAGACACGTGAAAACAGCCATGAGTCGAACAGAGTAATTGCAGGGCCTCAGCCTCGCCCACAGCCAACCTTGCAATTTGCATAAAACACAAAAACATCTTCCATTATGAGAATAAAACACAAAAATCACATCCCATAAAAACAAAAATATCTTCCAGCTTAAAACAACTAATTTTAGACAGAAAACACCGAATCTGCAAGTTGCTTCACACCGTCCGAATCGATAATCATTTCAAACAAATCCTCACAAAATACAAATTCAGCAAAAATTCAAACAGGTCGATTTCCAAACACCCGAAAATCCATGGGCAAAGACACATGAAAACAGCCAAGAGTCCAACAGAGTAATTGCCGACCTGTGGCCAACCTTGTAGTCTGCATATGGGACAACGAATCACTAATCCGAACCGATGATTAAGTGGGCCCGATAATAATTTCAAACAAGTCTTCACAAAATACAAATTCAGCAAAAATTCAAACGGGTCGATTTCCGAACACCCAAAAATCCATGGGCAGAGACATGAAAACAGCCAAGAGTCCAACAGAGTAATTGCCTGGCGGCCAACCTCGAAGTTTGCATATGCTACCATGGATCATTAATCCAATCAGGGTGGCTAAGATCATGCAACCTGTGTAATTTCTACTTTGCAAACCATCCAAAGTAGGGCCCATCAGATGAACGGTTCAGATCTACACATCCGTCAAGTGTTAGAGAACTTTGTAATTAACTCGTATACAAGTGCCTTCCAACTTCAGAGAGAGAGAGAGAGAGAGAGAGAGATTATTTAAAAAATATCTCCCGAGTTACTTTATTAATAAGATTTCAAACTTCAACAACGAATGCCAAATTACATTATAAAATTATCATCTTCCAACCTCAACAACAATATAGATAATAAATTCATGCATGCATGTTACTGCATGCACACATGGTGTAATCATCCTGTACGAATCCTTCATACCTTATTCCTGTGTGGCCCACCTATGATTACTAACGACCATTGGATGGGTGCAATCCACTTTGGCTTACTCATGGCCCCCGAAATCACCATGATCGGATAGTCAAATTCCCCCGTTAAGGCATGCAAAATGGTCTTACCTTCCATTAGACAGGCCTTTAATTGGATGGTTTTGATCATCCAAATTGGATGATCATATGACAATCTGCAATGCACTGAGGAATACCCCCATCCAGTGGCCCACCTGTGTCCCACAAAGGAATTCTCATGGGAATAAGATGCAGAGAAGTAGCACTGGATCATGATCCCCAGTGAATGAAAGAAACATTGTGAGAATTAAAACACAAAAATCACATCCCATAAAACAAAAAATATCTTTCATCTTTAAAAATGTAATTTTAGATAGAAAACACCGAATCTGCAACTCACTTCAGCATCCAAATCAATAATCATTTCAAACAACTTCACGCAAAATTCAAACGGTTTGATTGCCAAACACCCAAAAATCCATGGGCAAAGACACATGAAAACAGCCATGAGTCCAATAGAGTAATTGCAGGGCCTCAGCCTCGCCCACAGCCAACCTTGCAATTTGCATAAAACACAATAAGATCTTCCATTATGAGAATGAAACATAAAAATCACATCCCATAAAAACAAAAATATCTTCCAGCCTAAAACAACTAATTTTAGACAGAAAACACCGAATCTGCAACTCGCTTCACACTGTCCGAATCAATAATCATTTCAAACAAATCCTCACAAAATACAAATTCAGCAAAAATTCCAACGGGTCGCTTTCAAAACACCCAAAAAAATCCATGGGCAGAGAAACATGAAAACAGCCAAGAGTCCAACAGAGTAATTGCCGACCTGTGGCCAACCTTGCAGTCTGCATATGGGACCACGGATCGCTAATCCGAACCGTTGATCAGGTGGACCAAATAATAATTTCAAACAAGTCCTCACAAAATACAAATTCGGCAAAAATTCAAACGGGTCGATTTCCGAACACCCAAAAATCCATGCGCAGAGACATGAAAACAGCCAAGAATCCAACAGAGTAATTGCCTGGCGGCCAACCTCGAAGTTTGCATATGACACCATGGATCGTTAATCCGAACCGTTGATCAGGTGGACCCCACCACAAACGGGCGACGCCCTGAAGAATTGTCAAATCTATCAATCCCATCCTTTCAACCGTCGGCCGAATAATATACGGGCAGAACATCCGAACTAAGTTCAGGGGAGAAATTTAAAAAAGTTAAAAAAAGACCCAATATTAAAACAGTGAGGTCCATCAGATCAACGGTTGGGATCACCAAACCACAGGACCCGCCTGTAGCGCCCCAGCAAAAGCATTCATCAGCTGACGCGCAGGACCCCGGGCGAATCCCGCGAACCTGCCGACTGAGGTTAAAGTACACAGGGGGTGCGTAGGAGTAAAACGTGCGCACCTCTGATGTAACGCCACTCGAAGGGCTTGAGCTTGGACTCGGGGTAGCTGAAGCTGGAGACGAGGAGAGAGGTGTACGGAGGAGGGTCTGCGAGAGCACGTGGGAGGCACGTGAGGAGAGAGAGGTGAACAGCAACCAGGAAGGGATTGCACGAGATGATTCTCATCTCGTCGGAATCAAAGGAGATGGAGGAATCTGAGAGAGAGGAGAGAGAGAGAGAGAAGGGACGGATTTTTTAAATCATTTCGGTCTGATTCGTTCGATAAAAATGTGTGATTTTGTATGAGATTGTTTTTTCTCAGGGGTGTAATGTTCAAGACTGGTTTGCACGAGAAAATCGACTTTCTGCACTGAAAACGCTCGGTACTTTGCTGTGTATGGATATCCATAGTCACGCATAAGGAAATTGTACACGGGCCATGTTCCACCCCATTTCTGTAACGTGAAAAATGGGAGCGGATTAGGTTTTACTGTGTACCGTGGGGCCCACATTGATTATGTATTGTATATCCACGCCTTCCATCTGTTTCGATAGCCCATTTTAGGACGGATTCCCAGAAATTAAGAGGATTCAAATCCCAGGTGGACCACACCACAGGAAAAATTGGTAATTGATTACTCACCATAAAAATTCCAAAGGGCCCATCGTAGGGTTTAATTTATGTTTATTTTCCATCCAACCTGTTGATAATGTCATAAAGACATGGATGAAGGGAAAAATACAAAGATCAGCTTGATCCAAAACTTTTTGGCCCACAAAAAGCTTTTAATGGTCATCCAGAACTATTTCTATTGGTGTGGTCCAACTGATATTTTGATATCCTTAAGTTTTGGTATCACTTACTAAAATGAGATGGTAAAAAATATGGACCGCGTGGATATACAAAAAATACACCAATGTGGGCCCCACACGTTTAGAGTAAGTAACAGCTAATCCTCTCCCGGGAAAATTCTCAGGAAAGTAGTTACGGCTGTCGGATCGTTGGTTAATGAACGTTTTTGAATGATCGAAATGAACGTATTTACGGTTGTGATCCGTCTATGGTAGTAACTTCGGTTTAGACGGTTTGGATCGTTCAAACTGTAAGCGAATGATGTGCATGGGTGTGATTGTTCGTGATCTGCCAGCGTATTAAATAAATCTATTGGTTATTTTATTTATAGTGACCGGTAGAAGGGCATGTTTGCCATTTTGGACCATATTTACGAAAATACCCCTGATTAAGGCGGAAATCACTGGAGTTCATTTACGCGCTGGTCTATGTAGATTTTTAGCGGACGACACAACGCCTCAACGCCGGCACGTATGTAGATTTTTGGCCTGCGCCGACATGGAGAAGTTCCTGTGGTTGAAAGCTATATGGGGCCCACGGAGATGCCTGTGAGAAATCCACTCCGTGAATCAGTTTCTTAAGTTCACGTTAGGATAGGATTAAAAAAATATGGAAGATCCAAGACTCAGGTGCGCCACACGACAGGAATCAGCGGGGATTGAATTCCTATATTTGGAAATTTTGTGGGGGCTACAGAAGTTTTATATCAGGATGATATGTTCTATAACAGTTTATCCCTGTGTTAATAACCTTATGAACGGTTTGGATTCCATATAAGCATCATGGTCCTCTCCAGAGAGGTTTCAACGGCAGACATTTGTGTTTTCACTGTTTCCTGTCGCGTGGCCTACCTAAGTTTTTGATCTTTCTAATGTTTCATTTCCTGACCTATCGAGAGCTTTAGAAACCGATGGACGGAGTGGATTTGTCACGGTCATCTTTTTGGGCTCCACGTACCTTCGACCACTTGCGGCCGAGGGACGCGGATAGGGTACTACCTGGCTTGTCTCTGCCTAGGAACGGATAGGGTCTTTGAGGGCCACCGTCATGTACGGAGTTTATCTACATCGTTGATTCATTTTTCTATGTCATTTTAGACCATAAGCCCAAAAATGATGGAGATCTAAGAGTCAAGCGGACCACACAAAGAGGATTAAACACTTACCGTTGAAAATTTTTGATCTTTGGATCTGCCTATTTTTGGTCTTGTATCCTGAAATGACAGCGGATGGACAATGTGGATGAATGCCATACATCATGGTCGTACGTTACTAGCTATAGGTCCTGTCCATTTCTGGCCGCTCATCCGATGAGAGCACACGGATCCCGTGAATCATTTTTTGGCCATCCATCTCATCATACACGTGTTGCTCATCCTATTAATGGATCGACCAGATCCTTTGGCCGGCATAATGGCCCCATCTGTTGGACCAGAACTCGCACATGCGTGCGTGTTGGCACGAGTGGCACAAGTCGCTTTAATTTTTTTTTGGTACCGCTTGCCGAGTGCCTGTCTTTGTTGAGGGCTCTTTTTCTGTTCTTGACCGTTTTGTGCCACACGTGTATGGCATGTCGCCCATTCATCAGAAGATCCCGTCATGGACACGCTCACAGGAACGGGCTCATCAGTCATCCTTTCCATCCTTTCCATCCTTTCCACATCGTACAATGACACAGACAAAAACGTTACCGTAGAGCCGTAGTAACCCAAAGGCCAAAAACAATCTCTACGTAGCACGTGTAGAAGAGTAACTTATCAATCCGATCCATCCATTTAGTGGGCCCTTGCATGGATTGGTTATTTTGAAAAAATAACGTATTCTAGACAATACAATCTATCCGATCACAGTCATTCATATCAATATGTAAGTATTGAGTGAGATTAATCTAATAAAATCACTATATGGGTTATTCTAATAGGATTGATATTTTACATGTAACATATAAATTCTGGGGCCCAGTAGATGAGTGGACCCGATTGATCCTTCAGGATGGCATGTACGCTCTCCAGAGACTGATTTATTCATGCGCCAACCTATCACCTTATATACATAGATTAAAAGAAACTTTTGGGGCGTTTTGGTAAATTCACAAATTGTGTGCGCTTTAGACGTTTTCTTGCCACTTGCTGGAAGGTTGCCCGACACTTTTCGTCAGTTCCAACAACTGGGCCCATTTTATCGTAATCCAGACCGTTGATCTATCTAGGTCCATCATGTGCAGAAAAGTACCAAATAATTTAGCAATATATTTTATTTTTTCGACTTTTTTCCTAAGATTAAGAAGGAAAATTGAACAACGGTTCACATTCAAGTTAAAACAAGTCTATATGTTGGTGGATATAATCTTCTAATTCGAAATATTTTTTGGGAAATCGTCCATCCACGATGGGATTCATCGGTTGAATGGCTTGGATGAATGAATTATGGGGCCCACTTGTCAAAACTTAAAAGAGCGTGTAATTTACAAAGCCTCGGCAAGCGTGTCCTGTAAATCTCCCTCGGCGACATCGGTCAACCCATGATGCTGCAATGCTGCTTCCGTGAGACGCGGATTAGATACTGACAGGCTGAGTAGCCAGACTCGCTTTTAAAGTGGCGTCGCTGAGTTCTGTGAGACCCACCATGATGTATACGTTGTATCTGCACCATCCATTCATTTTGAAAGATCATTTTAAAGCACTAGATAAAGAATGAGTTAGATTCAAATCTGGAGTGGACCCACCATAGAAAACAGTGGGGAGAGGGACGCCCACCATTAAAGTTTTCTAAGGGCCACGATAGTTTAAGATGAGGCTGAAACTTAATTTTTTCCTTCGTTCATGTCTGTCTTAGCCTGTTGGAACTCAGATAAATATAATAGTGTACCTTAGGAAGGTTTCAATGGTGGACGTTCATCTCCCCACTGTTTTCTGTGGTGGGGTCCACTCTATATTTGGATCTGTCTCATTCTGTCTCATGTCTTAAAAAGATCTCTCCAAATGGATGAACAGTATAGATAAAACACATACATTATGGTGGGCCCACATAACTTAGTGACGTCGCTTCGGTAGCGAGTCTGGCTACTCAACCTATCGTAATCTAATCCGCGTTCACTTCCGTGACGCTGTATTTACTCAACCTATCATAATCTAATCCGCGTTCACTTCCGTGACGCTGTATTCTTGCAGCGTTGGATTGACGTGGGACGTAAACGTGAACATTTCACACGTGTGAGTCCCGGTCACACTGATTGGCCCTAGGGCAAAATTATAATCTAATCATATGATCGCAGCCGTCCAATAGATGTGAAGATGGATGGCAGGAAACAGATCCACCGTCAACAGAGTCTACGAGCAAATGTATGGTATCATGTGGTTGGTGTTGTACAGTTTTTTAAAGCCCATGTGAAATCCGGGAGTGGATTGCCTGTGGCCCTGGGCGCATAGAGATATACCTGTGCCTGCGTGGGGTCCACAGAGATGTCCATGATGAATCCACTCCGTTCATGTGTTTTGAAAGACCTAATAGGTGGGGAATACAAAATCAGGCAGATGCAAAACTCAGGTGGGCCACACCAAACAAACAATTGGAAGGGAAATTTCCACCGTTGAACCATTCCTAGAGCTGATAAGATGTTTATATGCCATCCAAACCGTTCAAAGGGTTATTACCACTCAGATAAACTGCAAGGAAAAATATAATGCTGATGCAAAACGTCTGTCACCACTGACATTAAATCCAACTGTTACGTGTGGTATGGCCCACATGAGTTTTGGATCTGTCTGACTTTGGCTCCTGCCCTATTGTGGTCTTGAAAAACAGATCAACAGAATAGATTTTGTAGGGATTGAGCGGATTGCCTGTACACCGATCTTAACATTCTATGCGGGACCTAAAGAGATGCGTAAATTGAGCTAGAACGTGTCACAAATAGACTCCTTACATCATCATCATCATCATCATCATCATCATTATTATTATTATTATTATTATTATTATTATTTTAACACACTTACCCGCCACACACCCACACACGCCATAGTGGGATTTCACCAACTATAGGTTTCAAACCCAAGACCTCGGGATGAAGCACCTCGGAGCCTACCACAAGGGCAAGGACAGGAACCCCACACTCTTACCATGGTTGGGCCAGAAGGTAGATCATAAATTGATCGTAACTTTTGATCACTACCAATCTTTACTGAAGAAGGATATCCGAGGTGATCCAACTCACATAATGGTTTGCTATTGTCCGTTTCATCAGAAAACGTGTTCAAAAATGAATATTTAGAAAAATTAATATTTTTAGTAATTTCAATTTTTTTTAAAAAAATTTTTTTTAGAGTTTTAAATTTTCTTCCATTTTAGAAATAATCTGTAATTATGATAGGATTCTTTTAGCAAAAATTATTTTGAATTTTTATTTTTAAAAATTAGGCTTTAAAAGAATTTATTATAATTAGAATTTTTATTATATTTAGAATTTTATTATTTTTGGTAATTACGAATTTTGATTTATTTTTTTCTTTATTAATAGTGTAACAGGACACATGAGGCCATCAATCAATATTTTAGAATTTATTTTTATTTTTCTTGCTTTTTTTCTCGTCTATTCAGGAAGTTTCCATGAG
Organism: Magnolia sinica; assembly: GCF_029962835.1. NCBI lineage: Eukaryota > Viridiplantae > Streptophyta > Magnoliopsida > Magnoliales > Magnoliaceae > Magnolia > Magnolia sinica. The sequence continues at coordinate 65,046,184 of NC_080589.1, read as the reverse complement.
GTGTTCAGAAAAGCTTAATAGATTGGGAGTAGTTATCTTGAGGAACACAGTAATCAACCTCGTCACGTTTATCCCTGTTACAAATCCACTCTCACCATTTGTTTTGAAAGACCATAGATAAGCATATCCAAAACTCGTGTGGACCCTACTACACCAAATAATGGGATTGAACGCCCAACATCGAAAATTTTGTGAGCCAGATCCAAGGGTCAAGTGGCCCACGCAAGAGGGAAAACTACGAAAAGAAATGCCTATTGTTCTTGAGGTCCACCTCGATGTTTATCTACCATCCAAACTATTTATGAGGTCACTCTCATTGGGATGAATTGAAGACACAAAAAACTTAGCCCAATACAAATCTCCACTTTTTCTTCTCATGTGGCCCAATTGAGTCTTCAATCCGGATCATTTCTCACCATGTCAAATGAGCTCATAAAGCAGATGGACATAATAGATTTCTCACAAACATCACGGTTAGCCCCACCTAGCTTTCCAACATAGGAACTCCGTACCATCAGACATGTCCCTTATGATCAAACTTCATGGAGCCCTCTTTGACATGTGTGTTTTATCTATGTCGTCTATTTGTTTTCCTACCTCATTTTAGGGCATGAGCATAAGAACAAAATAAATCCAAATCATAGGTTGACCACACCAAGGGAAATAATGGGGATAATGACACCAACCATGAAAACCTTACTTGGCGCCACCCATGATTTTTATTTGTCATCAAAATTGTTATTAAGGTCCAATGGACCTAAATGAAGGGAAAACATCAAATATCATCTTGTTCTGTAGAATTTTTTAATGGTAGGTGTTCAATTCCCATTGCTTTCAACATAGTGGTACACTTACGACCTGTTTGGGGATTTGGAAGATTCAAACCCCTGGATTTGAAACACCCTGGATTTGAAATCCTCCTGCTGTGTTTGACACCCTAATTTGGGAATCAACTTTAATCCAAAAGTAGCTATGCATGGTATAGTTTGAATTTAATTACTAACTCAACTTTAATGGCTCTAATATTTGACATATGTAGTGTTCGACACAATGGTTGTAATAAGTTTGCTAAAATATATGCTTTGCCCGAAAATGATGAAATTCCAAGTCTCAGATGGGCCACAAGCACAAGATCATATCTAAGTGACTAATCAATGATCTCAACCATTGATTTACATGGACAATGTTTGGATGGTGTTGATCATCATATTAAAGTAATTGATGGTGATGTCATCGATAATCTAATTACTTTTGGATATCATTAGTAGGCCATGTGCCCAATAGAATAATAGTATGGTGACACATATGCTACACATACAACTATTGAAATAATTTTAGGTATAATCAAAGCTCTTGCCTCGGATTTGAAAAACCCAATACTTTATGCTACCAAACAACCAGGGGATTTAAAAGCCCCTCAAATCTCCCCAAATCCATGGTGCCAAATGACCCCTTAAGTTTTGAATCTGCTTCGTATTTTTCTCTCATGCCTTAAAATGAGTTGACAAAGTGGATGAACAGCGTGGATGAAACGCATACACCACGGTGGGCCCATAGGTTTTGGTCTCTAGGGAATCCACTTTCCCATTTTTTGGGTCTATAGGGGAATTTGTAAATCCATGATTATTAGAAGCCGAACATCATACTCCCTGTTAAGTACTAATCTGCAGATGTGATGAAGCTTGCCCAAAAAATCTCCCAATGTGGAAAATCACGACCACCAAATCTTTTAATCTTTTATACATTGAATATGGAATGTGGGTTCATTTGTCAAGGTCCAGACAAAATGAAGAGATTTAGCGGTCATGTTTCATCTAAGATTGGTACATCATATCAAGGACCAGACAAAATGCCATTTGTAAATTACATGCCAAACAGGGACAAGCGGGGAAATCCCCTGTTTGGAAAGAAAAGGGTAGGTTGGTGTTCTCCTTATCATTCATGTGTGAAGTACAATTTCTTTTTAGGGTTGTCAATGGGCTGGGCCCAGGCAAGGCAAAATCAAACTTTTGAATAGTCTCTATTGAAGAGTTCAAAATCAGGGCCCTAGCTAACCCCAGGCCAACCCCATTAATGGCCCTAATTTATTTCCATGATTTTCATGAATATAATTGTTTTAAGAACATGGTAATTCAGTGTTTAGGGCCTATTTGGATACCACCAAATAAGTTATTTTTTCTACTTACAATAGTAGATAAGTAGCTTATTTGAAATAAGTTTAGTTTATAATCAATTATAAATAATTTTTTTATTTAAAGTTATTTAATTACTTTAATAAGTAGAAATCAAGATGAGCTATTTGAGGCATAAATAGCTTATCTTAATTTCTACTTATTAAAGTATGTCCTTGATCTTTTAAAAACTATGGTGATGTTAGGATCCCGTCGTGCAGACACACTTATTGAGATGAATTACTGGTTATTTTCAATGGAATGTAGTTCTTTTTATAGAATCTGGCTTTTATTTGCGATTGATTGGAAAACTCATCTACTAGTCTATCACTCAGTTTGATATTCTTTATGCTGTTAGCTTGGTTAGTTAATTCATGGTGGGCCCCACCTAGCATCCTAGAGGGGGTAATGGACACTTTCATGTCCAAGATGGATTAGAGAAGGGCCCAATCAAAAGCAAAAGTCATCAAAACCATCGAACCTTAAAATGGCACACAAACATAAATGTCAGCTCGTGAATATTTTAATGGTATGCATTTTCCTGTCGTGTAACCCACTTGATATTTGAATCCATCTCATTTTTGGGCACGTGTTCTAACATGAACCGTAAAAACGGTATGGAATCCTCACCGCAACCTCCGCACAAAAGAGGAGCGTGGTTTGGCTGCGACCGGAAGCTCCCATGTGGGTGAGACCCTGACCGTAGGGCCCACTCACCATTGTATGAATTGTAAATCCACACCGTCCATCTGTTTGGCAGATTATTGTAATATGTTCTTCCCAAATCAAGAAGACAGAAATTTCAGGTGGACCACACTATAGGAAACAATGGTTGTTAAATGCCCACCATTAAAAATTTCCTAGGGTCCATCGTATTGTTTGTTGACCATCCAACCTGTTGATAAGGTCAAAAGGAGCTGGATGAAAAGAAAAAACAAATATCAGCTCGATCCAAAACTTTTATGGCCCACAAAATAGAAAAAGCCCTAACTTAAAAACATATTAGGGAGCACATTAATGTTTCCGTAGTGTTTCTTTGCCATCCAATCTGTTGATAAGGTCAATCAAGCCTGGATGAAGAGTAAAAACCAAATATAATCTTTATCCAAAACTCGTGTGGCCCAATAATTGTCAATCACCACTGTTTCCTATATGGTGTGGTACACCTAATAATTGGATATCCTTCATTTTTGGATAATGCCTGAAAATGATATGTAAAAACGGATGAACAGAGTGGATACAAATAACATACGTCGTGGTGGGCCCCACTGCAAGGGCCGCACCATCTTCGGTGTGTCCGGGGTCTCACTAATCCACTCCCTTCCTCGTGGGGAAACGGATTACAAGACTCATTTTTGTCTTACAGCTTAGTTGCATTGGTAAAGTAGGATAGTTTAATAATTCATCTGAACCGTCCATTCTTCTGAAGACAATATTAGCAGGCCATATTACTAAAATCACACGGAGGGTTTTCTACAGCCTCACAGGCTTCCAAGCCCGTAAAGTTATTTATAGCCAATGTAGTTGAGGGTATTCGTAGCCTTTAATCTAATTTCCCTGTTTTATTTTCTTTTTTGGAGAAGTTTTGATTTTTTCTTTACTTAAAAAAAAAAAAAAAAGTAAAAAGATCTGGTGCTGCATGTGTTATATCTACACGCATACAAGGTGTAGATATCCTAGGGGGCTGTTTTACTTTTTTACTTAAAAAAAGGTAATTAAAGACCAGATGCAGCCATGACTGACACCAAATTTTGTGGGCCCCATGATGATGTATGTGTTACATCCACCTTGTCCATCCATTCTATGAGATCTTTTTAAGGCATCAGTCCAAAATTTAGGCAGTCCCAAAGCTCAAGCCAACCACACCACAAAAAATAGTGTAGTTGAACGCTAACCATTAAAAACTTCTTATGGGCCAAATAAATCTAGATGAAGTTGATATTTGTGTTTTGGTTTCATTCCAATGAGGTGTGAGCTTTTAAACAGGATGGATGGAATATAAACATCGTGGTCAGCTCTAGGAAGGTTTGAGATTTCTACTGTTTCCTACCGTATGGTCTACTTGAGCTTTAACTTTCTCATTTTTGGATTATGCTCTAAAATGATTTGACACAATTGGATGAATGGTGTAGATATAACACATACACAATTGGTTTGCTAATAAAAAATCTGCCTCATTTTTGGATTATGCTCTAAAATGATCCCACCAAATGGACACACTTATTGAGATGAATTACTGGTTATTTTCAATGGAATGTAGTTCTTTTTATAGAATCTGGCTTTTATTTGCGATTGATTGGAAAACTCATCTACTAGTCTATCACTCAGTTTGATATTCTTTATGCTGTTAGCTTGGTTAGTTAATTCATGGTGGGCCCCACCTAGCATCCTAATGTAGAACGGCTCACGGACACTTCCATGTCCAAGATGGATTAGAGAAGGCCCGATCAGAGGCAGAAGTCATCAAGACCGTCGGAACCTTAAAACGGACATATCAAGCAAACAGGAATGAATTACTTGACATCCCCACTGCGGCCCATGCTACATTGTTGCACACACGAACCCCCTCAAATAGAAAATTCCCTGCCAACTTAACCTCTCACACGTGTGCTACACAGGTGCGAAGTAGGTGCCCCATCCGAGAATCTTTTTTGTAAGGAGTCTTCGCTGATGCATCTCTGGACACGTGCAAGGTTACCGTATGTTAGATGCACAATCAGTTGATTCATATGATGGACGGTTTAGATTTCTGGATAGGCGGTCCAACATGGATGATTCAAGATCAAAATTTTAGGTGGTTTGGTTTGCCGTGGATGAATTTGATTGATTAGATCACACGTTGGAAAGTAGGTCTAGGGCTGACCTTTCTAGACAGTCTGGATTGATGTGATGATGGCTAAGTATCCTGGTTTGGACTGTCCAGATTGGTGGACGGTGGTTCTTCTTAAAGCATGTCAGCCATTCTTGCGCAATTCGAAGAAGATGAAAATTGTGTCAGCGTGTATTGTTGAATGTTTGATGCCTTTCAACGTTGAAAACGGCAATCGGCTGTTGTCTTGTTTTGAGTTTACACGTGAGAATGTGTCCCATTAGGAGGATGCACGCTGCTCCTAACTCTTATGTTTGTGCGGTCCTTCTGATGGATGGAATTTAGATCAACGAAAGAATGATTCTACACATATTTTAGACGGACGTGATGGAAGTTTGTCTTTAGAATGGACGGTTGTAGGATTTTATAAAAGGAGAACAAGAGGTCCAACAATTTTGTGGATCAATTTTCATATCAGGAAATGCAGAGTGACAAACGAAGGATGGAGGTTCAAATGAATGCAATATATATATATATATATATATATATATATATATATATATATATATATATATATATATATATATATATATATATATATATATATATATGGTATCCATCATTTATAGTAATTGAAAGGTCATGAAATTTTATTATTATTTTTTTTAACGAAGAGATGTTCCTGTGCTTTTTCAGGACATCTATACTCATTCACAACAAATAATATTTTTAGTACATTGATTTTTGCACCTGGTTTGTCAATTACATGAGTCGTTGTATCAAGTAACCGGTTGAGCCTTTGGAAAGTGAAGACCGGAGACATGACATCATTGAATAAAGAATATGTAAAACATGTGCCTTGGTGACGCTAACCGTTGACCCAAAACAACTCATATACCTCTAGATGATTTTGACATAATAGGAATACATAATTGATCATCTTTTAATCTTAGAGATCAAGAGAAACATTATAAATAAGGCTAGAAGAAGTGTGAAGCTATTGTGTAAAAGATATCCCACAAACAAAAGTTTTTAATTGATGTTCGATGGCATCGAGATGGCATCGAATGACTGCCCAATGACATTGATTAAGAGTCAAAACTATCCAGAAATATATTGACAATTGTTCTGATTTTCTCAAAAGCATCGAGGTACATCAAGGACACCTTCGATGACATCAGAAATGGTTCAAGTATGTCCAACAAGAAAACGTTATATTTATCTAGCAAGAAATTGAATTTTTTCTGACTTTCTCGATGGCATCAAGGACACCTTCGATGACATCGAAATGGTTTCACATGTCCAACAAGAAAACATTATATTTGTCTGGAATGTTCGGTGCATCGGGCGGCCCGTTTTCTACCTTTTTTTTTTTTACCGTTAAAGCTCGAATTTTTTTATAAAAGGACAAATTGTTCTTGGGCATTATGATGGGGTTTTTCAAGTAATAGAAGCCTAGGAGAATTCGTGTTTATATCTGTACCATCCTGAAATTTCAAGAGTTGTGTAGTACTCGGCTCTCGAGATTCCAGACATTAATCTCGCCCCTTTGGGTAGGAGGTTCATTCAAGTACTTGTCATAAAATGATCAAACATCTAAGTGATTACACATTAAGTGAGAAAGGAGTTACAAAATGATCATAGTTAAGGGAAAAGAGAGTAGACTAAAGATGTCTTATACATCGAGTCGGGATATGGGCCTACAACCAGGCCCAATATACATTTAAAGCTCTTAAAAAATATGTCCAAAAGAATGGGGCATCCAGGTCCAAACATAGATGCCAAAATCAAGTGATATGCCGTCTAAGTCGGCCCGTCTGAAAGCTGGATGAAGGAGAATTTTGCCTCCTGGTCTATATATGCATCTTTGAGTGCGTCTGCCTCAATCGTACCTTCATCTATAAGATTGTCTGGTTGGTGTTTTAAAACACTGTCCCAAAGTGAGAGTGGGTGATCAACTCAATGGTACTATTAACAATGAGTTACGCATATTATTAATCCAATTGGTACAGGTAAGGATATTCAGGGAAAGCAACATTTTATAATAGTTCTTATCAACCACGGAATATGAAGTCATAACATGAGTATACTCTTAACTAGTGCAATACAATGAATTTAAATCGTTAGTTAAGCGTTTAATTTATTTTTTTCACCCCGTGGTTTGGGAGAAACTAAAGTACCCTCATCTTATATTGGTCTCAACTGGTTTGTGAGCTCGGAGTAGTAGAAAACACCTCTTACCTGCGTCTCGAAATCCGACATCGGGTTCATGACCCGTGCGACAGTTCCCTAATCGATGAGAGGCTAACACTGGCCTGACCAACAGGCCCGACCGATCATTATGGACTCGAATGACACAGTCCGGACGCACAGGGTTAGGCGGCCCATTGACGAGTGGAGGGCGTTCTTGATTTACGTAAGAGTCGTCACTCATACATAAACGTGAAACGGTCGCGATATTGTTGTGATTTGGAATATCTTATTCACAGTTTCCTTGATTGTTCAATAGTCACTATGGGAAGGCTCGTCGCCCCAGCGTAGGCTGACAGCTCGGACACGGTATCCTATACCACCATACCCGGCTCATAAGTCTTGCGGATTCTTCTCTGGTTGCAATTCAAAGTAGACTCATTTCAGTAGTAACGTGGGTGCTCTAGGTTCTTTTCAAGGTTATTTCGATCTAAGGATTCCAAGCAATTCGTCAATTTTCAAGCTAGTTCGATTGACCTGGGGCACTTCAGCTCAACCGACATTGGTACAAAGGTCTCATGTAGTCTGGCTACTGTCAGTCTTCCAAGTTCAACCCAGGTCGGTCGGACAAGGTGAATGCGGCCTGCTTGGATCGAGCCGCTCCTTAATTCAAGCAATTAGTCGATGTTCCCGAGAAGAGAAGAAATCATATGTCTCCGTGACTTGGTAACCGTCACGTAAATTTAGCATAATACTATTGTCAGGTCCACACAAGCATTTCATCGAACACATGAACATTAATGGATTTGCACATTTATGGAATCATCAAAATTAACACATGAGTAGTATTTGTTGTCATGACTTTACTTAGACATTTCAACAAATATGCAGTCAACAGTAAGAATCAGAATGAAAATCATCAGGCATTTTATCAAACATGTGGACTACAATAGATTTCTCGAATAAAACAAATGGCAGTTCATTTAAAGATAAAATGGCGTAACTATTTTATAAGGGCAGCTCGTGACCCACGATCATTATCTGGACCCTTAGGGGTCAATAAAAGGCAACCTAAAATTAGGGCTGGACATCAAGCCGAGCCGAGTCGAGTCGACGTGGGTCAAGCTCGGCTTGACTTGTACGTGCTCTACTCGAGCTCGAGCTCATTCTTGAGCTCAGCATTGGAGCTTAGCTTGTTTGCAAAACTTTCGAGTCGAGCTGGTGGATCAAGTTAAGTCAAGCTTACCTCGAGTCGAGTCGAGCCTGTTCCCACGTCAATTTATTATATTCTTTTACTAAAAAATACAAATTAAAAGTCAACAATATTAAGTCTAAAATGTCTCACATGCCAAATTATTAAGACAAAAAAAGTCTTATATATACCTTTAAATACCACATGTTGGTCCTTGACATCAAATCTAAAAGGCGAAAACACATCACAAAATATAAAAGCTTAAATAAAAATTTAAAAGCCTACATTCCTTCAAGTAGTTTTAGATGCATTCTGGACCTCGTCTTCACTTCCATTCTCATCCTCATACTCTTCAACATCGAAACTATTACCACCCCAAGCTGGATGCAACCAATCTTGCATACATATCAATGCTTCAATTGTTTTCGAGGCGAGTGAGCTTTGATATTGCTAACAACCCTACTTCTCGTGCTAAAAGTTTATTCTGATGCCATAATTGAAATTGGAATTGATAATATGTCTCGTGCCATTACCGAAAGTATAGGGTATTCACGAGCTCTCAACTTCCACCACTGCAAAAGATCAAAATCATCTTCTTGTAACCTTATGACCAGCTCCTTTAGATACTTCTCTACTTCTGATTTAGTTTTATGTGTATCCATTTCTTCTTTGTCTAAAAAAGAGATAAAGTCATAAAGTCTCTTTTCTTCAGTAGAAGTACTACCTGACCCCATAGATTGAGTAACTATTGGACTCGATGTTGCAGCCAAAGCACCAACATATGAAGTGAACAGCTCTTTAACTGCCGCATGAATAATGGCGGTCTCCAATGAAACTCTTTCAGAACTGGAATAAAGTGATCTGAAAACATACTTAATCATTGCTATCTTGTACCGTGGATCCATAACAATTGCAATGGCCATTAACAAATGACAATCAGCCCAATACTTATCGAATTTCATTTGCATTCCCAAAGCCATCATTTGTAAAAAAACCTAGACCCTCATTGACATACTTTTTTATAGCGTTTATAATGAAAATAATTTCTGGAAGAAACTGATTTGTCGTAGAATACTTATTCCCTGAAAAAATCTTCGTGCAGTCATAAAAAACTTTGAGAAACTGATGAACATGCTCAGCTTTCGTCCAGTTTTTATCACTAGGTATGTATGTATACATTTTATCGCGTACTGCAAGTTCAAGAAATGTAACTTTAAATTCTAAGGTTGTATCTAACATCTCATAAGTTGAATTATAGCGCATGCAAACATCCAACTTCAATTGTTTTTTAGATTTCAAATCCAAACATTGGATTATATTATTCAACGTACTCAATCTTGAAGGTGACTCTCTTATACACAATTAAGTTCAATATGTGAGCACAACATCTGACTTGGAATATTTTACCATCAAAGAATAAATTTTCGGCTGCCTTGAATTGACTACGTAAAAAAGAAATCAAAGTGTCGTTGGAAGAGACATTATCTAAAGTTATTGAAGAAAATTTTTTTTCGATGCCCCACTCAACAAGACAATTATAAATACAGTCGAACATTACCACATCAGTATGAAGAGGAGGAACGTAGCGAAAGTTTATAATCTTCTTTTATCGTTTCCAATCTGCATCAACGAAGTGTATGGTTAATAACATATATCTCTTTCTTTGATTCGATGTCGTCCACATATCTGAAGTCAAACTTATTCTTGATACGGATGTTAGAAGAACTTTCAAGTTTGCTTTCTCAATTGCATACATCTTCATTCACTCTCTTTTCACAGTACGACGAGATGCCTTCTCACAAATGGGATTAAGGAATTTGTAATATCCTATAAAAACTTTGCTCTTTACCATACTAAATGGTTTCTTGTTAACTATCACCAATCTTGCAAACCATTCTTTCAGCTTTTCTAGATCATACTTATAAGTGGAGAATGTAGCTTGAGAGTCGTCATTTTCAGAAGTGGTAAATGAAAGCAGTTGTTGGACTCCACTTGCCAACGCTCTTGGTCTCTTCACACATTTATCAAGATATCTTTGATAATGAGTTGTAGAAGAACCAGAATGCTTGTCGTAAAGAGTTTTACAATACTTGCATCTAACTTTTGCCGAACCATCTGGTAGCGTGATCTCATCAAAAAATTCTTATATTACTGATCCTTTTTTTTCCTTTCACTAAACTTGAAGTCGTTTCAACTCTGTTTTGCAATATGTCTCCCTCCACGATAGGAGGGGATGTGATTGACGCACTGACACTGGGGGTACTTGGATTTTCCACACTAGCCATCTATAAATCAAAAGATAACAAGGGTAAAGTAAGATCAGAGCTTTTAAGGTTGAAGTAATCAATCAATCACATTTACGTATGTGTATAAATATATAGTACAAACAATATCGGGGTCCTTCTATAAACTATAAGACACAAGTGTCTCAAATAATCCCCTAATAAATAAATCTACCGGGGTACAAACATATACATAACTATATAGTCTCTAATTATTTCAAATTTCATTTACTAACTGTCTCTAAATATCTCATCTATTCCTACTTGTCTCTATCTAGAGGTGCTAATTGTCTCTATCTCATTCGGTAACATACCATGTACTTTCCCATACAGTTTACATATGAGCCCAAATTTCGGAAGCATCTCTCCATATTCTCCAAATATATGTAAAATTCAATACTAATTAGCTGCCACATATAATCCATTACACATGGATAGAGGAAAGCAATTAGTAAAAAACCACATATCTTAAGAAAATATAGGGAGACGCCACTGAAATTCCAACTACATATAAACTGAAAATGAGGACAACCTAAGTACATGGTATGGTACCGAACTGTTCAAAATGGGATAATTTAAGAATCCATAAAGAACAAGTATTTTCAGTCGAATGACTGTACTTGTTTAATATAAATTCCTAAATGGAGGGATATATTGTTAAACCACTAGATAGCCTAAATACTAATTAACAGCATCAATTAACAAAGAATCACAAGCATAAACATTTAAAGAACAAATATCGAAATATATAAGAAAATGATTGAGATAATGATTTAAAGCACAAATATAGAAATACGAAAACATAAAATGTGCCTAAAAATTATTAACAAAAAAAAGAAGAAAATATCATATGAAACTTCAATATTAATTAAAATTTGAAATATATATTAACAATATTAATTAAAATTTGAAATATGTATTAACTTTCTATAGATTGAAGAATAGAATAACCTACCTCATGGTTTAGATCTTATCTTCAGGTTTTTGGATTGCTTTGAATACACCAGTCAAAAGTTTGAATTAGTGCTAGAAAGAGGAAATCGATCCGATCTGTGGCAAGGAAAATAACCAAAAATTAACTAGAGAGAGAGAGAGAGAGAGAGAGAGAGAGAGAGAGAGAGAGATGGTGTGATTTGGAAACTATTTTAAATGGCGTGGTTCCATTTTAATTCAAAATTGTGACTAAATCATTAATAGCAAATTCACGTGTTTCAAGTTGGACTTTTCTATAAGTAATACATTTTTTTTTATTGAAAAGAGAATAAAAGTTACAATATTATCCACCATGGCAGTGAATGATAGGAATTGAATTTGATGGGAGTTTGGGCATGTTTTTTCATTGGGAAGGGTGAATTTAAAAATATGCATGCATATCTGTACACATGGTATTTAAGTAGTTTAATCCACCAGTCTAAATGGTGGGGCCCTCTTTAGATGGGGAAATCTCAATGGTTAGACAGTGGATGTGAAAAAATAAAAAATCAATCAATTAAAATTTGGGGCCACACGTTGTCACGCCCTAAACTCGTAAACCAGCTTCAAAAAATTTTCGATTGCCAAATCCGGTGCCAACGGCCTCTGTAGTACCCCATTCTCAGCTCCCAGTGCGCATACGCTAGATTCCGATCCTAGGATCCTACAAGGACGATTTTTCAACATACATTTATCTTGTAAGAAGCATAACCACAAGTTTACCCAAATCACAAAAGCAACATCATCGTCACATATTCACTAATATAAACAGTTGAATACAATACTGAAAGGAAAATACATATATTGAAAATCAAAGCTCCAGAAGACCGCGGCATGCTCCAAGCTCAACGCTGCTGCGACCTAACATCACCTATACATCTATCGTGCATAAGCTTGTAGAAAGCTTAGAGGGTGGTGTAAGTGTGTGTGATGCACGTGCCAAGCATATAGATATCAAAGTGGAAATACTGTCAATCCATAAATTGTACAATACTAGAGTAATGCGGAAACATACTGGTAAGTCCATAAATACCATCAGCCTTATCCAGGCTATGTGATGCAAAAACATAATAAGCCAATATCATATATCAAGGATACAATGTAATATGCAAATCCTAACAAGTCCATGAATGCCGTCAACCTCATTTAGGCCATATAAATGCAGAAACGTAGCAACCCAGAATATCATATGCTGCGGATGTAATGCAATATGCGGTACGAATAAAATGACCAAGCTGGAGTGTGAAGTCAGGATGATAGTACGTAGTATCGCAGGCTATAAGGTCCATCACAAGGGACTTCTATCCAAACCAGTCTCATACCTAAATTTGGATAGATAGACTCAATATGGTAAACTCCTGACCTCAGGTTAGTCACGCGCCTAACAGAAATCCTGGCCATTGTGAAGGTACACATATCAAATTAGTTGAGCACCACCAGCCCGAGTGGACAGTGAATGAAATGAATGAATGAGTAAGATGCTGAGTATACAACTCCCGCTCAATAAGTCCACATATCAACACCTTACATCTTTGGGATCATCATCGGGGTCTAGTACACTCCACATGTAATCGCCGCCCACTGGACACGCAACCATGCAAGTGGAAGAGACCTCACTATCCGTTTGATTAGTAGTCAGCCAATATCTACCCGACACGTCGATAGTGGACCTGAGTACCACCTCAAGCAGAAATCACTAAGGACCGAATTCTGTAGAAATTAGACGAAAATTAATCAAGTACTAAACTAAATTAATCAATGAATTATCTTGAACCACTATTTATATGAACTGCAAGACCCAAAACCATTAGAATCTCTAACTCAATATTACCTAAAACCCTCGAAGAAATCCCAAAGCCCAGTTGCTCCTGGGAGTACATTGAAACTCCGTATCAGACCTGGACCGCGCGTCGAAAGTCTGATGACCGCGAAACTATAGGGTTATGACCGCCTTACTGGGCTTGACAACCATCATGGGAATTGAGCCCAAATAGTATTCAGAAACGCACAACTTGAGCCTTGAGTAAAGTGTGTGAGAAACGCGAATATCTTTAGAAAATGAACCAGAACTTAAGTGAATTGGACCATTTCCTTATGGGAAAATTGAAGAATTTAGACCGTCAGTTTCTAACCAAACTTTACATGTGGATCAGGGAAATTTTCCTGCACATGTCAGTATACTTGTGGCCCTGATCGAGTGACGATGACTGTTGAACTGATACGGATCCTCCACGGTCGATCCACAAATTCAATTGGACCGAGATCATAATATAGCTTAGATCCATGGTCAGGGAACTTACTACATGACATAGGTGAGTAATGGGCCTCCAGATGAGTCCCGTTTGCCCGAAACAGACACCCTTTGGCTGTAACCTAAGTATACCATGGCCCTGGGGCCATTGACATCACTTCTGAGCCTATATAAGGCCCTTAAACCACCTCACCCCTCTCTCATACGAATTTGCTTAAACCCTAGGAGAGCTAAGAGAGAAAAGAAGACAAAAGAGTGAGGAGAAGAGAGAGAGTTTGGGAGATCGAGGCGATATTTCTCTCTTACGACTACACACACTAGATAGTCTATACATCTAGCTACACGAGCTATTCCAACTTCAATTTGGGTAAGAAATCATAACCCTAATTTCATTTTAAGAATTCGAATAGAGGAATCGATGAAATAGCTAACTTATTCCGTGATTTAAGTAACCGTTATGCTGTAGACGGGAACGTAGCGTACAAACCGAGTTCATAACGACCAAACCGACAAAAGGTGCGGACTATAAATGTTTAGGTTATGGTTTTCAAGGCTTTCAATGTCAGCAATGATTTATGTCTGACTTGATTGCTGCCATATGATCTTAGTTACGATGTATTTGATAAACTATACATGTGTGTGCACTATGTGAATATAAAATGCATTCTATGTGTTTGTTGAAATGTTTGAATGAAAGTGAAATTATGATTTATGCTGGCCATGACTATTAATCTATAATACATGTTTGTTGTGTGTATGACAACTCCTTTATGAAAGGATTTGCTATAATATATGCTATAACTAATTTAGTTTGTGTATATAGTATTATGTAGTCTAAGTGTTTGATAAAATGTCTGAATGAGAAATTGTTTGATAAATCACTTCCAACAAGGGTGTTGAGATGAGAGTCTCAACTACCTTATCCATATTTGTAGTTTCCTTCATATAATGTAACTTTTTGCTATGTGATTTATGGATAAAACACATATGTATAACAACATGTTCAATGTGTTTGATAAAATGCTCAAATGAGAATTATGTTTAAATTGTTTGTTAAATGCTGTTATGATTAACATATGTAACTACCTATTGCATTTGAGTATGATTGGGACTACTGCGTAGTCCAGGAAATTAGTAATAGTTCCTGACTGAGTGGTCGAACTAGTTTTGCCATATTAAACACGTTCAATGAATTCGAGCCGTACGGTGATTATCGACAGTGGTTAGGCCACGCGGAGTACTTATGCACTCTATGTCGATCAATTCAATGTGTGCTCATACCAATCACACTTGTCAAATAACCCGATTAGCCTCTTATGTGTTTACTGTGTATGGATACTATTGCTTGAATCTAAGGTACCACTTACTAATGTAAAGCTCGTTTCAACTATAGTACCAAGATCTACTAAGACTCATGAGCCAGACATGGTGGTGTATGGGACATAGTGGTCGAGATGTTGGCCTACGCTAGGGTGACTAGCCTCCCCATAGTGACCTGTAAGCAACCCAAACTCGTGAGCCGAATACAGTGGTATGGGACACTGTATTTGAGCTGTCGACCTACGCTGAGGTGAACTCCTTAGTATAAACTAGGCCTACGCTGAGGTGACGAGCCTCTCCGTAGTGACCTCGAGTGTGAACTCGTGAACTTACCTATCTACTACTTTTCATCAGGGGTGATGCCCTACAACTTGCCTATCGTATGTAATTAACTAGGATTGACGACCTCAGATGGATCATTATTTGGGTAAGTGATATAAAGGGAGGTACCTTAGCTTATCGAATCTGCTATATGAATGAGCCTAATAAATTACTTGGCTTATACGACCATGCACCGCATTGCATGTGATTTAGCGAGGTAGCGCACGTTTAGGGAGTTTGTCATGCGCGATCGTGAGATGATGTCACTGAGGGAGTGTAGGTGAGGGCATGCATCATTACAGCATATCATTTCTGCATTAACAAGAATACTTAGGATATGATTGTTGTACTACTTTATCATTACTACTTGACTAATTGATAACATGTTAATATTTGCCTTATAGTACCACTGAGTTGATCACTCACTCCCACTCTGGGACAGTGTTTTAAAACACCAACCAGACTCTATTTTAGATGCAGATTATGGCGAGGCTTATGCGACGGAGCCAGACTTCTTCGACGAGGAGGAGGAGTTCTCCTACGTGCAACTCTCAGGCAGGTTTATGTAAACCTAGAGTTGCGTCGTCGAAATTTTGGGACTATGGATTAGTTGAACCTTTACATTTGATATTTTGTAAATTTTGGAACCATATATGTATTTATTTAGCCTAGTAATATACTCATACTCTGAGGATTGATAAACCCTTACATATTTTATATGTTCATCTCAGTCTTCCGCTTGCTCAATTTAAGTAACTCTGGAGTATGATATGCTGATTTGGTGTAATCCCACTCATGTTTAATGTACTAATATGGACAACATTTAATCATCATTTATGTTGCATAAGTGATGCGTTGGAACTCGGGAGTTGAGCCTTGCTCGACCCCCCAATTTTTGGCTAATATCTACCTGGCATGTCGATAGCGGACCCATTAGAGGTGGTCAAACTCCTATCATGCCCACTACCCTCAGGGTAAGGCCATCACCCTCCCAACCGACCGACACAATGAGAGACGCGATCCTACCGGTATTCGGCACTTGGGCTCTCATGTATCCACTCGGTCTAACGTTGGGGCGTCTCCCGGCCACAGAGGTTTAGAAATTTTCATCCAGGGACATCTATGGCGCCCCGATGCTAATCAATAGATTTTTGGTGTCCCATCCGGCCATTGCACGATCACTGCCTGTGGAGGCTCGCCCTGATGTCGCTAGAGTCTCAGAATCACAACACACATTGTAAGATACATGAGTCATAAAATCCAATCATGCATCAATCCCGCGCATACCATGCACTCATGTGAGACAATCTCCGCCTATTAGGGAGTCTTATAACAACCTACCCAATGTCATATGTAATGGTTAACCACATCTCATAATAAACATGCAGATATGCGTATGGGCATGATCATGATGCTATGCCATAATAAGTATCGACAACCAACGCCCATAATCGACATCGATAATCGGTCTCGATAAACAATCCAAATTGGCCTCGATAATCGGCCCAACAATAGAATCGGCCTCAACAATCGGCTCGAAATCGGCTCGACAATCGAAATTGGCCTCAATAATCGGCTCGACAATCGGAATCGGCATTGACAATCGGAATGGCCTCGACAATCGGAATTGACCTCGACAATTGGTGAATCCCGACAATCGAATCGGACCTACAATCGAATCACCTCGACAATTGACTTAACAAAGGGCCTAAAGGAATGTCACAATGTGCATATTTAACCATCATTGCCCATCAATGTTGACATTTAACCAACATTGCTCCCAAAGAGTGACCCACATAGAGCTAAAACGTATAGTGGGCCCATGGCCTCACACAAGGGCCTAATATACATCACCATGGGTCTCACTCATGGGCTACGTATACATCACATTGGGTCTCATCACATGGGCCAAATACACATCACAAGGGGCCACATCACAAGGGCCACATATACATCAAGTGGGTCGCATCTTACGGGCTTAATATACATCGTAATGGGCGCTCACACGGCCTAATATACATCAAGTCAGCCTCATCATATGGGTCGGAAATATATCACAATGGGCGACGTCCCATAGGCCTCAATACATCACAATAGGCCACAACCCATGGGCCTAATGCATATCATAATGGGCCTCACTAAATGGACTATAAAAACATCACAACGGGCCATATCACATGGGCCTTATACATCGCAATGCCCCGTCTCATCACTAATACATATCACAATGGGCCATAAACATGCAATAGGTGGGCCTCATATACATCAATGTGGGTCTAATGGGGCAGCCCATAGTTTAATAAAAAAAGATGAACAGTATGGTTAAAACACATTCATTAAAATGGGTCCTGCGCATAAATGGTAGGTGGGTCCACGTGAGTGGCCCACCATAGTTTGAATTAAACTGATAATTGCATTTTTCCTTCATCTAGGCCTGCCCAAACGGACAGGCAGCGTGGATACATCATACATCGCGGTGGGCTACACAAGTGAACGGCATATATATACAATACATACTTAAGGTGGGCCTCACGTTAGCAGCCAAAATAGGTGGATGGCGTGGCTGCAAAGTACATTAAGGCGGTTCCCACCATTAGGACGGTGAGAATACAAAGCATACATCATGGTGGGCCACACTCGTCTAGCATACAGGGTGGATGGCATGGCTGAAAACACATACATAGGGTGCAGCCTCACGCCACACGTCCAGATAGACGGCGTGGATAAAGAACATATACATTAATGTGGGTCCCACTTGCCCACACGTGTCACACGTGTGGGGTGGGCCCACACCTCAAAACAGATGGACAGCTGGAGAAACACATACATCCTAGTGTGTCCCACACCACCCATCCAGATGGACGGTGTGGATATAGAACATATACATCAAGGTGGGTCCCACCTTCCGACACATGTCACACGTGTGGGATGGGCCCCACATCCAAACATATGGACGGCTTGGAGAAACGTGTACGGCATGGTGACCCATAGAACTTATTGACGTCATACAGCAACTATATAGCTGGTGTGAGGTACTCCAGCCAATCTACTTCCCACCGTCCAATCCTGGATGGTGAGGATATAACACATCCATCATGGTAGGCCCCACACCCCACACGTGCAAAACGTGCAGGGTGGGTCCCACCATCATAGACAACGGGCTGTGTGGATAAAACTCATAAATCATGCAGTTCTTCTCTACATCGTCCGAAACGGACGGTGTGGATAGTAGACACACATCACAGGTGGGTCCCATCCCACTTGTGCAGACGTGTGGGGTGGGCCCCACACATGCATGGATGGACGGTGTGAAGATAACACATACCTCATGATCGACCCACATGCTGATATTAATACAACTGCAGCTGTAGATGGACGGTTGGATCTCACATAAAAATCATGGTGGGTCCGATGTACGGACAGCATGGATATAACATGAGCATCATGGTGGGAGTCCACCAACAAATGGACAATGTGATTCACGCACACATCATGGTGGGTACCCACCGTCCAGACGACAGCGAGGATATAGAATAAATACATTGTGTGGGTCCCACCATCCACGTGCGGACGGTGGAGACCCTACACATGGGGTGGGTCCCATTGTCCAAGAATGTTGGACGGTGTGGATAAAATACATACCTCAAGGCCCCCAATTGATCAGTTGGCGTCCATCCAACAATCGGATGGTGTGGATGAAACAAATACATCATGATCAAGCCCACCCAAAACTGGGCAACAAGTAGGCCCCTAGATGGACAATGGCGTGGATAAAAGGGAAATAAAATGGGGGCCCACAAAAGGCCTATTCCATGATTTTACAACATACATCAAGTGAGTCCCATTTCATGTGGGCCCATCGATCAAAATCAACGGTGGAGATCCTTTCCCCACCGAAATGCAAGGTCTAGATAACCATATATATGCAAGAAAAATAAACTTCACGATGGGGTCCATGGAGAATGGCCCCATCATGGGATGATCATGGGAATTAAGGTGGGTCATCGGCACATCTAGGGTCCCAAGTGAGATCCATACCATCAATCGGTAGGCCTCACTTAGCCTATCATCAAAATAAGAAATCTAGGCCTATAGAAACACCCACCTTAGATCTCTTCTTCCTTCTTCCGCCAATGCATACTAGAGCTCCAAAGGAACAATTTCAATGGTTGAGATGGTCTTTGGGGGGTGGGATTGGATGATAGGAAGGTGGGCCACACTAGCTTCTACTCTTGAAAGCCATGGACGTTTGGTGCTTGGGAGGAAAAATGAGAGAGAAATGAAAGAGAGAGAGGTTGTAAGGAGTAAGAGGGATGGGTGATGGAGTGATGGGTGATGTATACTTTGACATGTGAGGGATGGGTTGCTTTGACTCTGGGGTTGCTTGGGGATGAAGTGAAAGGTGATGTGTACTTGACATGTACTTGACCCTTGATGGGATTGATTGATTGATTGTTGTGACATTGGGTAGAGATTCTCTCAAAATTGTAAATGCACGGCGTTTTCCTTGAACTGAACGCGGGCCCACATCTCCTGGCTTGGGTTTCGCCTCGACGCCCGAGACGCGACATCAGAACCGCGGCGATGATGCGGTCATTAGGATATAAGTCTCGGGTTGAGCTGACTCTGGAATACGGAATACGACTCAGGGTTGCGCGTAAATGCTGATTATAGGTCGCGGGTCACCGAAATTCGACCAAGATGACTGCGAAAACCTACGAAATGGTACGGGCTAGGATACGGGCCTTACACACTACGTCTGGACGGTGGAGACTCTACACATAGAGCTGGGTCCCACCATCCAATAATGGATGGACGATGTGGTTAGAATACATACCTCAGGGCCCCACATCACCGTGCAAATGGTCCAGCACCGTCCAACACAATCTAGACGGTGTGGATGAAACAAATACATCATGATCAGGCCCACCCAAAAATGGGCAGCAAGATGGGCCCTCGGATGGACAGTGGCGTGGATAAAATACATTCATCATGGTGGGCCACACATCAAGAGAGAGAGAGAAAGAGAGAACGATGATGATGGGAGGAGCTCTGCCACTATGAGCTCCTTCATGATATAATGTATACATCAAGATGGGTCCCACCACAAGTGGGCCCTCAAATCATCAAATCTAAGCAAAAACATATAAATCTAATCCTAGGAAGGCACCAACCTTAGATCTCTTCTTCCTCCTTCCACCAATGCATGCTAGAGCTCCAATAGAACATGATTCAACGGTTAAGACTCATCATGGAGGGTGGGATTGGGTGGTAGGAAGGTGAGCCACACACAAAGCTCTCTCTCATGGAAGCTCTCTTGCTGGGATGGTTGCTTGGGAGAATGGATGGAGAAATGAGAGAGAGGGTTGTAAGCGATGGGTGTGATGGATGAGGGATGGGTGAAAGGTGATGGATGTACTTGACATGTAAGGGATATATAAGAGAGAGAGTTGACTTTAGGGATGTGTATTGTACTTGGGGATGGGTGTGAGTGATGGGAGTGATGAGATGTGTACTTGATATTTGATGTGATTGATGGGACATGTTCTCTTAGGTTTGCAAATACGCGGTATTTTCCTCGAACTGAACGCGGGCCCACATCTCCTGGCCTGAGTATCGCATCAACGTGCGAGACGTAGCATCAAAACCGCGGCGACGGCGCGGCCGTAAGGGTTTAAGTCTCAGGTTGAGATGACTCAGATTGATAGGGTACGACTCAAGGATGCACGCAAATGCTATCTACAAGTCACGAGTCGCTGAAATTCGACCGAGAGGACTGTGAAAGCCTACGGAACATTACGGTTTAAGATATGGGCCTCACACACGTGATGCACATTTCTTTTCCACTTCATCCCTCCATTTTTATAGCTCATTTTAGCACGTGAGCCCAAAATTAAAGCATATCTAAATATCAAAGTGGATCACACCATAGGAAATAGTGGGCATAATGAAATCCACCATTGAAACCTTCCCAAGGCTCACATGGATGAAATTTTATATTGTTTCCATTGGTGTGACTTATAGGAGTATTTTTTCAGAATAAAATTTTTCATATACAATTAAAATAGATGTTCTTACATGATGGACGGATCCAATTTACATATATAACACTTGACTTTGGTGTTTTCCACAACTGCGTAAAACATAGGTAGACCAATTCCGATGCACCTAGAATGCTATCTCACTGTAATGTCAGATAAAACTCAAAAGTATTCAAAATAAAGCTCACCAACTCTTCACTCTTCTCTAAATTTCGTATCTCAAACATCTAAAGCATACAGAGATTCTCAGCTACAGAGCAGAACAAAGCTACAGAGGCCAGATCACAATCATCCATCTTCAAGGTTGGTCTTTCAAATCAAAATCCCACACTTGATTTCCAAGTTCCAACCACACCCACATTCTCTTCTTTCCATTAATACCAAGTGATGGTGCTTTCCAGCAGCAACCTGCAAGGGCCACAATCCACAAGGGCTGCAAACATAGGAAAAGGAGAGAGAGAGAGAGAGAGAGAGAGAGAGAGAGAGAGAACCAATCTCTTCAGTCTTCAGTTCCAGGCTCCAACGAAGGGTATGAAGAACCGCTGGATATTCAGATCAGATTTGGGAAGGAGAAATAGAGAATGAAAAGAAGAAGGAATGGGGAAAGGGAGTTAATTGTCCGATCCTTAGATTTGGGAAGAAGAATGAGAAGAAGAGGAGGAAAGGGGAAAATGGAGAAGGGCTACGCAATCGTGGCTATAATCTTAATATCTTATTAAAGAATTTTTTTACAACCCATTTTATATGCTAATGAGTCGAGTCGAGTTTGAGCCGAGTTGAGCTTCAATTCAAGTCGAGTCGAGTCGAGTGACCTAGTGCTCGAACTCGACTCGAGCTCCTTAATGTGACTCGACTCAACTCGTCCCACTGAGTCGAGCCGAGTTATTTTTATTCGAGTCGATCGAGCTTCTCGAGCTGACTCAGCTCATGACCAGGCCTACCTCAAATTAATACTCCGCACCTTTACGGCGAGTCTCCCTTCCTTAATGTTTTCAAAGATAGGGTTCGACAGAGGGCGTCAGAACCTATCCAACATACGAAGTCTATAAGAAAATTTGAAAAAAGAAAACCCGATTAACCTAGGGTTTGGGTCAAGGGTCAGACTCACCTTCTTATGATTCTAGGGAACCCGAAAGAGCTCCCGGTTGCGGTACGAAGTCCTCCTGAAGAAGAGAAATTTAGTTCTCCTTGGTTAACCTGTCACTCTCCTTACCTTCCCTTCTCCTTCCTTTGCTTCTTCCCTTAGAGACCCCTTAAGTCAAACAACAAATTCGTGTAAGGGAGAGGGGTGTGAGAAAATAGGGTTCTTATAGTGCCAATTTGGGTGCAAATGGCCCCAATGGCACTTGGTCTCTCATACTAACCCTATAGGGGTCCGTTAAGGTTAGTAGGGTTATGAGGGGAGGCACACAAGGTAGTCCATGCCTAGAGATAAGCGTCCCGGTAGTGGATAAGACACAGGACATTGCGGACCAGTGATCGGGCATATAGATGGATCTTGAGGGCCCCATTTGCGATGTAACAATGTTTCATTGCCAGTCAGACCCCAGCTTATACAGATTTGGCCAAGACAATAACCCTGATGGGTGCTTGAAATCTGGCAAACATCCAACGGTCCGAACTCCTTGATTCCATAATCGAATGAGGTGTTGGTCCTTCTTTAAGTTTCAATTTATTATGCTGGCGATTCGTGCTCGTTATATGCTTAGCCGGTGGGCCCAAGTTGAGCGATTTCTGGGCACCATCCTAACTTAATACTCGCGATGGGCGTCAAGCCCGCCAAGGCATATGCCTTTCCAGGATTTTGGGCCTAATGGGCTGGTGATACCCGTCTTATAACCGAAATGGTGTATCGGGTCACCCTCAGAAGGAATTTAGTCATCAACGTTTATCTTAGATCTAGGTTGATAATTTGATCTAGCCTCATTCATGGCCTCGCATGGTTATGGTTTTGGCCGAGGCGGTGATTAGGTCAGAGGTGTCCTAAGTCCGTTAATTCTAAATAGGTCGGCCAGTCCGCTTTAATTAGTACTGAAATTTTCATAACATTACAATATCCCTCATTCCCAGCTTCTATTCCATTAAGTTCTAAGCAATCTCCCTTGAGATTACAACTCTAATAAGGATTCCAACATCAACATTGATATGTGCTTGAACTCTTTCATTTTCTAGAGATTGGACTTAAGCATTCATGACATACCATTGTCCAAATCATCTAGAAGACATATCTAGTTGAATCCCCTAGGAAAAATAACTTCTCACTGGTTGTAGGAGATTCAACCAACCTCCCATCACCTTAGTCACCTCGGATGAGCATTACAGGTAAAGCAACGACAGCATGACCCGGGAGTATTAGGGAGCTGATTGAAGTACAAGAAAGCAGAGATCAAGCAACCCAAGAAGACACCACCAAAGGGGCTTATTCCAACAAGTAAGTTGTCAATTGTAAGAGTTCAAGTTTACTCTCTTTACTTGTGTATGATTGAGGGTAAGAGTTTGTAAATCCAAACTTGACTAGGTTCTTGTGTAGAACCTTGATTCTAGTGTGGAGTCTAAATCCCTAGGTTCTTGTGTATGGCCTAAACCTTTGGGGTTCTTGTGTAAGACCTTTGCTTCAGAGTAGAGCCTAAATTTCAGAGTTCTTGTGTAGGATCTTGGCCCTTATGTATGGCCTAAACATCGGGTTTTTTGTGTAGGACCTTGGCTCGAGAGTAGAGCCTAAATTTATAGTTATTATGTAGGGCTTAAAAGGTTAGAGGTGAATCTGATTTAAAACCTTCGATAGTGAAATCCGGTACACTTATATGTTGAGTGCATTCGTCAAAAGTGAAGGAAGCAAGTAGCTAAACCACTATAAATGATTGTGTTTGGGATAATCATTTATGCATTTGTTTAATTATGCATATGAATTTGAATGTTTAAATTATATATACATGATTAGATAAATGCTTATTGTTAATAGTTAGCATATCACACACACATATACACTATCTTCATATAGACTAACTATTTATTTGCAAATCATTTATAGTATATATGATTGGACCATTTATTGGCTTAAAAACCATGGAGTTATATTGCCTTGCTTAATTTAATCGTTAATTAGTTTAAATTAGGCAGTTATTATTTTAAAAGGTAAAAATTTTAAATAGGTCCTAATCACCCCCCTCTAGGACACATCCTTCATTCCTTAGCTCCGCCAAGCTTCCGCAAAGTGCAACTGTGATAATCCAATTACGTCACAGGCACACAATTTCAATAAAGAACCGCATAAATAGGATAAATTAACAATAGGAAGCTATCGAATCCGCCAGATCGCTTAAACCTCAAGTATAGCCTTGTGATTTATTCATTTAAGGCCCAAATCTAACCGACCTATTATTGACTAATCAAGGTAGGTGTAACCAAATAAAGGCCTACCTAATGACAAATCGACTAGGAGCCGGATCTTGATTAACAAACCAAACTGACCCAGTTACCCATTTAGCTTAAAAATCAATGAACTAGGGTAATTAGTACCGATTTACCATTTCTTCTTATTTCGGATGGCTCACGTTACAAACATAGATAATACAGGCCTAGCTAATCACACGCGATAAATTTTGTTAAATTTTTTATTATGAAAATACAAAAATTAACCAAATAAGCTCTATACTGCTCATTAGTGAGCCACTAAACTTGAAACTATAGAAAGACATTCCGCCTTAGTGGGCTTGACGTTCATTGCGAAACTTTGACCTAAAATCGCATCTTAAATTGTTCAACTTGGGCTCGCAAGGCAAGCGCATGAGGTGTGCGAATACCCATAGTATTAATATTTGTTGGGAACTTAAGTTAATTTTTCACATGTGATCTTTTCCAAAATTGTTTCATTCGAACCATTAGATGCAACCAAATTAAGGGCATTAACCTAAATTAATATCATATACATATTCGTACAGCCACAACCCCGAGTGATGATCGATAACCGTCGAACTAACTTTTCATCATAATCATCGATCATCACGCTTAAACAGCAGAGCGATCGAAGTCTTATGTAAATCATCACTAAGATTAACTATCCCATGGCATAAATTGACCCATACATCTCCGTATGGGCCCCAGAAGCTACAATTAACATCCAATAGGTTTATATGATAAAAAACCTAGCCCTTAGGGTCAAAGGCATCACTTCTTGTATTATAAATACATTTTATTTGGACTCCCCTCCCCCAAATCTGAATTTGCTAGGTTTTAGAGAGAGAAAGAGAGAGAGAAGAAGAAGAAAAATGATGAGAGCAAGTAGAGCTGGGCATCAGACTGAGTCAGATCAGATTAAGTCCAACTCGATTCGGTCTGAAATTTACATGAGCTGACCCGAACTCGATCCAATCCGAGACCGAGTCTGGGACACTTGACTCGAACCAATCTGATGCATGGTTGGTCTGACCTAAATCGAGTTCGACTCGGTCAAGAAAATCGAGTCGGATCGGGTTGGGTACGATTTAGATCGGGTTGGATCTGCGGGTCAAACTATGAGGTATGTGTTATATCCAAACCGTCCATCCATTTGTAGAGTTCGTCTTAAGGCTTCAGCTGAAAAATAAGACAGATCTAAAGACCAGTTGGCCCATACTGCAAAAAATAGTGGGGGATTGAATGTTTACCATTGAAATCCTTTTGGAGATCATGGAAGTTTCAGATTAATATGAAATTTGTTTTTCCTCTTCATCCATGTATTTTTAACCTTAATAACAGATTGGATGGAAAATAAACGTTATGGTGGGCCCTACGAATTTTTAACGGTGAAAATCATTATTCTCGCTGCTCTTTGTGGTGTGGTCCAGTTGATCTTTGGATATGATTTTTTTTTTATATAATGCTCCGAAATGATCTCAAAATATGGATGGATGTTGTGGATATAATAAATTCATTACTATGGGGCCCATGTAACTTTGATCTCATTTGAGCCGCTCGTACAACTCAGAGCTCGAGGCCTGTCTCTGCTTGTCTTTACACGACACGAAGCCAGCGTCACGTGCTGGGCACGAATTGGTTACTAGCTATAGCCTAGCCTATGGATGAGGAAATGATTACAGGCTACACGGATTACTAACAGGTTGAGCTGGAGTCACCAAGTTCTATGGGCCCCACTATGATGTATGTGTTATATCCACACCGTTCATCCATTTTAGATATCATTTTAGGGTATTAACCAAAGAATGAGGTAAATAAAAATCTGTATTGGACCACACTAAAGAAAACAGTGGGGAGAGTGATTTCCACTGTTGAAACTATCCTAAGGTCCATCATAATGTTTATTTGAAATCCAACCTATTAAAAAGTTAAAAAAGACTTAAAATAAGGGAAAACACAAATATCAGCTTGATCTAAAACTTTCGTGGCCTTTAGAAATTTTCAATGGTGGGCGCCACTGTCCCACTGTTTTTTGTGTTGGGGTCCATTGGAGCTTCCGATTTAACTCGTTCTTTGGATATTGCCCTAAAATGATCTCTTTAAATGGATGGAAGGTGTGGATACAAAACATACGTCATGGTGGGGCCCACGGAACTTGTTGACGTCACTTTCAGTAGCTAGTCTCGCTACTCAACCTGCCACTGACTTGTTGTGCATGCAAATGGTTCACGTGTTGTGCACGTCTCTTAATAAATTCTGGTGGGGCCATCGTGAATGCATGAGGTTTATCCACGCCGTCCATTCATTTTTTCCATATCATTTTAGTGGTTGAACCCAAAATTGATGCATATCCAAAGCTCAAGTGGACCATACCATAGGAAAAAGTAGAATTATTGATTTCGACCATTGAATCACTCTGGATCGGATCGGATCGGTCCGAATCGGATCCATTTAGTTCGGATTGGTCCGAATTGACTACGATCCAAACTCGATCCAATGAACGGTTGGATCTGATTGATCCAATTAGAACCACACCGATCCAGGCCTTTAGTTCGGTTTGGATCAGGTCGGATCAACTAGATCGGATCAGAAATGCCTAGCTCTAAGAGCAAGTGAGGAGGAGATTGGTGCTTCATTTCACCGATTCCATTCCATCAAATACCTAGCTGCTATCGAATCCTCCGTCAAATACCTTTCCGTCGATGATCATATTTAATAAATGTTTCATATCTTCCGATTAAACTACATATAGATAGATTATATGAACCTTACATGTTTTCCTTCTAATTGATTTATGATTTAGTGATTTGCCACAAAAATCATAACCTTAAGCGCGATTAGGTCACTTGAAACCCTATTAAGATACAAACCATTCTTTTAGATTTCATTTTTATCAACTTGTAATAGTGTTAGATAATAATTTTTTGTTATTGTTAGGATATTATAGGTTATTGCTGTTTAAATTTCTTTATTATTGCATCCCTAATGGTATTTGAAGCTGGTAATTAATATGTTTGATGAAATGCTTGCTCAATAAAAAAATTTATCTCGTTGGAGTTTTATTATGGTTAAAGATGATGATTGTTGACACCAATTGGTGTTTAGCGTATACCTTATTTTGGGCATATCTCATGCACTTATATTTTGGCATGAAGATTGTTATTTGCGGATTCTAGTTGGCGTACCCTGAAATGTATTAGTTTTTATGAATTTAAGATTGATATACTTATTAATGTTAGCACATTGCTATATTATTATTTAATTACATTTTATAAATTAAATTATTGTGGAGTGAGATTGAGCCTTGTTGATCGTTAAAGCAAGGGATGTCGTCGTAGTTGCCATCTCCAACTTATGTAGTTGATCGAAGCAGAACATGGACAATAAACAGTAGTCATAACTACATGGGATGCTTGCACCCAATGTCAATTTATCCAGTGTATCCCTTGGTCAATCAAATCGGTCTAATGCTTGCTCGATCGCCTTTTATATTTGGTAATTATATGACATAATATAGAATATGGGATACTCTATTACCAATGAATGAGGTACATTCATAACCATTAGCGCGTTAAGATCCGATAAGACTCGGGGACCGAGCATGGTGATATGGGACACCATGTCCGAGTTGTTGGCCTAGGCTAGGGTGGCACACCTACCACATATGCAAAAATATTGGGTGGTGAGCTTGTCATGTTGGTAAAATATTGGGGGACAAACCTCTCTGTAGGGACCACCGAGCATCGATGAATGTTACGATCCTACCATATTATTAAAGGTTTGAACGGTGTGCCTTCTCCACATTTGGAGCTTGGGTGATGACTTTCATCCCTAATTATAAATGTCCTTAGGCAACAATCCCTACTATCAACATGATTAAGTTATATGGACTATTGAGTGATCAACCCAATCTTGGATCAAGGGACACTCGTGAGGATCCACCTAGTGTCGCAATGAACCATGGACCCGTGTAGAGACTCGCAATACAATGATAGTATTTTAGCTTCACCAACCTACTGTTTAAACTGAAAATAATAACTACTTTGCTAATAATGCATATCATTACATCGTTGGGTTGTGTTGTGGGTCAACCATTGTGCATATGTCGATGTCCTCGCTAGTAATAGTGTTGATGTGGAAAGTTTACGATTGTCATATTCAAGGGCATTCATCATGTTAAACATTATTGGGTTGTGTTGCGGGATAACCATTGCTCATATCATCATGTCATCTATGCATTTAATTAATTAATTTATGAGTTGTTTGTTTTATAATGCTATCATCGTCTATACTGGATTGTGTTGATAACATGTGTAACTTAGAAAATGGAACCACTGAGTTAGCTACTTACTCTCACATATGATGGTATTTTAAAACATCAACCAGATAATATATAATATTAATATAGATACCATCGAGACCAACACGTTAGATGATACACAGTAAACCCTGTTAATGGCCCCCGTACTTCTAGTTGTCAAATAGGTGGGCTTGAGCAAAGTACTTCACTTCTCTCCTTTTTTAATATTTTGATGATCTGTATTTTAGAGTCTTTAGCTGGGTGGATTCCGTTAATTATTTTATAGAATATATATTGTGGCTTATATAGTCCCCATTTGGGTGAATATGATGTTTTATTTAAACCAACATGATTTAAATGATTTTAAAACTCGCAAGTATACGAATCAGATGTAGATACGGTACGTATTACGAGATCGTTCCCACGAGGACTGGTCGTCACAATTCAAATCTATGATTCTCCTTAACTAATCCAACAAATAATGGAATGAATTACTAAGCACAATTTTATGAAAAACAATTAATTAAGAACAGGAAAGAAAATTCAATCAGAGAGAGAGCACTAGGACTTTCGAATCCACCCCTAATTATCCCAACCCTTGTTTTGTCTGTTGATTCACCTTGATCTAGATTGATACCACTTATACAGAGAAAGCACAATCTGTATCCTTAATCGGGCATACAGAATGTCTAATTCCTTTAAACAATGCCATGAATAACACATCCCATGTCCTTGGTCGGGCACATGGAATGTATAGTTCATTAAAGCACCCTGTTTCTTCCTCTATAGGAAACCTGTTCTTGATCAGACAATAAGCATCCAAACAACATCCATATATATACTTTGGTCAAGTTCATAGATGGAGAAGTATAGAATTTAACCAATCAAGCCTACTTAGAGAAAGAAACAAATTAATTAATATTCAAAGTGAATTCAACCAATACAAGAACTAATCAAATTAGGGGCTTCATCTCAGCCCTAGCTGAAAGATTAGTGACCCATAAAATCCATCAAAAAGATTAAACAAAATTCATCAAAACAAAACACCAAACCAATCGATCTCTCTCTCTTCTTTCTTCTCTCCCTTGCTCTAGATCTGAAATTCCCTGGTTCTGAATCTGGAATTCCCTGGTTCTGAATGCCTTTCCCACGTCCAAAACTCCCCTTTTATAGCTGCTGGATGGCTGGGGTCGGTGACAGAGTCGTAGAAGGACTCGGAGTATAAATTTTCGCAGCCGTGATCGGTGGGCCCCACAGAGGTATTTTCTGGAAAATCCACCCCGTCCATTGGATTTAGAATGAAATTTCAGTTAAGAATGGGTGGATTCGAAGGTCCATTAGCGCGGCCCACAGAAGAAATCTTAAAAAAACTCGGTTTTGAATGTCCCGGGGCAGTTTACTTTTGGCCTCTGTACCGCACACGTGTGTACGCATGGGCGAGGAATATCAACATGGTTTTGAAGCTCTTGAAGCCCTCTACACGATGGACGGATCAGATCTTCCGGAAGGTTGACGAGTGGGGCCCACTAATTTCCGCAAAAACTGGCAGCGTCCGTGCGTTTCGCGGACGCCAAACCGACGCTGCGATGATGGTTGGGTCCATTATTGGACTTTTCACAGGAATCCACGCTGTCCATTGGATGCAGGACGGAATTTCGACCGCATATGGGTGGTTTTGAATTTGCGTGGACGCGGCCCAGAGAAGGAATCATGCTGAGATCTTTTTGAACGTTATAGGGCAGCCCGCTTGTGACCTTTGTAGCTCACACGTGTGCACGTATGGGCATAAACGAAAAACATGATTTTGTAGATATTTAGCCCTTCTACACGATGAACGGTTTAGATTAACCATACGTGCTACCGGTGGGCCCATAGCTGTCCGTAAAAAATGGATTTCCGTCCGTTACGCGCGCTAAAACGGAAACTTCCGTTTTTGAAACAAGAAAGTCGGGTCAGCGCTGCTGACCGACTTTAGTCCGTTCGGTGCTCAGGCAGTGCACATGTGCACTGTGTACACACGCTATAGATATAGGTCCACTGTGATGATTTCGAGGAATCCAATCCGTCCATCCTATTGCTCATCTTCTTTAAACCGTCAGGACCAAAATTGATGTATATCCAGATATCCAGCGGGCCCCACTTAATGAATTAAGGGGCTGATCTGGCCGTTAGACCACTTCCCGAGATCGTCAATGGCTGAAATTTAATATGTACGGTTAATTTATGGTCCCCATCACGTGTATGAAGTTTCGAGTTGATCGGATAGCGGAAAACATGTGATCTTGCATTCTGGACCCTTTTCGAGCCCCTTTGCCTTGCTTTCCTCAATCCCAGGCGTGTAAAATCTTCACTATTGGTTTTCTGGAGTCCATCTCGTGCTCTGGTAATTTTGGAGCGCCAAATCTATGTTCTTAACATCATCTTTCAGTACACACTCCTGATTTCATCCTGTAATAAAAACACGATTAAAATATGGCATTAAACCTTATCATGTACATAAAATCAGGCAATTACTGGAGTCTGAGATGCAACATTCAACACTCATCAGAATACCACTTTTGGAATTATACATTTTGAATATTAGCCATCTACTTATGGATTTAGTTATCTCTGCTTAACTTTTGATACCGATAATTTAAAGTTACTTTGATTATTGATCATGGGTGAACATTAATCGGACTGTGCGAGCACGTTTGAACTCGCCCACGTGCATTTTTGTTGAGTTCACACCCAGAAACTTAGGATTAGAGTCTCTGTACTCGGGTGTTGATTTTTAGGGCATGACATATAGTCATTAGAATTAAAATTCAATGATGGAAAATATTTATTAATGAATAAGAAATATGGTGTATGACTTGCACATTTGGATGGACAAGTGCAATTATGGTTTAGATGAATTTGTGACTATATTACTACGATGGAGTGTTCTAAAAGAGAAGTGAATGTTCGGATAGCTTAATCAAGTAATAAAGGGTTATTTCAACGATCGATTTAATAAATGATCAAGTATACTAAGTTATATGGGCGCATGATGATTATGGTGTGTGTGTGTGTGTGGGTATGCATATATGTGTGCAGACCTATGTTTCATTATATCTAAGTAGAATAAATAAAAGAAAATTAATTTATTTATTAAAAATGCACACTAAAATGCACGAGTTATTACAAATGGTCCTATACAAATCATATTTCAATTATACTTCTGTTTGTGCTTGATTTGCCTATGTTAAATCAAACAACTCAGAAAATGCCACATGGCATCAAGATCTCGATAAAAGACAAAGTCATGTATCCCAAAAAAGGTGAGTCCAGCTGACTACTATTATAGGATGTGTGTCATGTATCTTACTCACGTGGCAGAGTTGAATACTCACCTTGGAGTTCCCATAACCAATAATGAGTAATGACTGAAATATGATCATGATTAGTGAAAGATTTAGCCGATGCGCTATAGTATCGCATAAGAAACCTTTGTGGCCGAAACCGCTTAAGGAGCTAGGAAGCTACATAAATCAATGCCAAGTTAGCCAATTTTCATAACACGTAATGCATGTTCAAGTAGAAGGAAATAATTATCATTTACACGTGGCATTATAAGAATAACTCTCATTCACATGGTAATCGCAAGACGTGCACATAACTAATGTCGAGCCCACGACAAATGACCAACATATAACATTGCATAATAAGCCACAACCGTTTATGGATCTAGGTGGTTATTTCTACATCAATATATGTGAGGATAGACTATGGAGATCTCTCTCTAGCTACCGCCTAAATTTTTTTATAAATAGGAGGAAGATTGAAGAGCTTGGGGCCCTCGTCAATCCAACATAACTCTACAACATAACACTACTTATCATGAATTAGTTACATCAATATATGTGAGGATAGACTATGGAGATCTCTCTCTAGCTACCGCCTAAATTTTTTTATAAATAGGAGGAAGATTGAAGAGCTTGGGGCCCTCATCAATCCAACACAACTCTACAACACAACACTACTTATCATGAATTAGTTTTTATATTAGCCTGGCTTAGCTCTTAGTATAATCTAGTTCATCTACAATACTATGTTGGACCGACTTTGGGTTAGTAGTAGTGTAATTCCCTTCGTATACACCCACATCATTCGATGAAGGAAGACTTTTTCTTTTTAGTGTAATTCCCTTCATCTACACCCAAATTATTGGAGTAAGGAATACCATAGCTTTAAGACATCACCATATATGCCATAGTCACTGTATGATTGATGATTTTCTCTTTTACAAAAGTAATTTTTTATAAATACAAATTCTTTCTTTTTAACCTCATGTTATTTTTGATCGGTCAATCCATACTATCATAATGAGAGAAAATCCTTTCAACTAAAAAGCAAAAAGAATTCGTTAGAAGAACAAATCCTCTCCTTTACAAATCATCACGCCTCTATTACAAATGGTTGAATACACAACCAAATTGTTGAGTTATTGATCGTAGATGATCGATCTTGTTGCTTAGAGTCAAAGGTGTTCAGTTTGAATTGAGCTGCATTATGCTCTAGCACGCCTGATATATACATATGAATGCTTAAATCTTGAGATAAACAACTGCACTTCACTATAAGATTAAAATAAAATTTTAAAACAAAAACTAGACATAAAATTTAAAAAATAATTTAACAAATCATGATCTTTCAATTTAACCCGGGTTTCATGGTCACCACTAAATATCATATTTTTAATATTTATAATGTATGGAGCATGTTTCTATCTAACTGGGTTGGATTGAGATGCCTTAGCTGGCACATTGTCATGCCCCGAAAATTGGCATCCAAGTATGGATACTCTAATCCCAAGTTCTCGAGTGTGAACCTAACGAAAATGCACATGGGCAAATTCCCACATGCCTACGCAGTCCGATTAACATTCACATATGATCAAAATCAGAGTAACTTTAAATCAGCGGCATCAAAAGTTAAGCAAATGTAATTAAACTCAGAAATATATGGCTAATATTCAAAACGTACAATTCCAAAAGTGATGTCTGCCCAAATGGGAACTACACAAGTCATAATATATACACCCAAAATGAATACAGTGTAAAGTATTTTATTTTCACCAAATGCTTCAAAAGATAACGATAGTGGTGTAAGTTGATCTAAGCCCGCCCATCTGGGATATTGGTGATACATACATCAACAATAGCGATTGGTTGGTATTTTAAAACATTGTCCCAGGTGAGAGTGAGTAACTAACTAGTGGCTCCATTAGTTATAAGTTACATATATTATCGACTCAATTAGCATGAGCAATGATAAATAAGAAATTGAGAAATTCCTAAATACGCTTGTTAAATGCACGAATGAAATTATGAAATGATGCATATGCCTCACATCTAGCATTCCCTCACAAGTGATTTCAACACCTATTTCACAAATGCCAACACTCCCTCATCATGCGACTCTAATGCTAAATTGTAATATCATATTCTAGTACAATGTGATTGATGTGTATGATTAGTCGAGTGGTTATTAATTTCAATTCATATAGTAGATTGACAAATCGAGGATACCAATGTTATATCATGAATCCTTATCTGAATTAAGTGACTCGTTATGGCACGTAACAGCTCTTCACTGGTATACCTTGATCCAAATTTAGGCATCACCCATTATACCTCACAAATCAACAATTCTAAAGGTATGTTATGATACCAAAAAATATGAGGATCAACCCGGTATAGGTTGTCACCCAAACATTGAGTATAATCACTCAGTTCAGATGTGCGGGCCTGTCATATACAACTAAATCACCACAAAGAAAAGGGCTTGTCACCCAGTTCCATTCACGCTCAGGTCGTTCGAACGGTACTCTGGCATAGAATTATCAGCTAAATATTTGATGAAGCCATTCGAACAACAATCTATCACTTTTATCAGTGCTCACTGGTCACTAAGGGGAGACTCGTCACCCCAGCATAAGCTGACAGCTCGGACACAATGTTACATACTACCATGCCTGCTTCATGAGTCTTTGTGGGATCATAGCGTACTAACGATTAAGAATGAACTTATCTAATAGGAACGTGATATCCTATATTCATTTTAATCGCATAATACATTGTGAATATACATTATCGGTTGGTTATTAGACTAATTTGATTGACTTAGGAGAACTCCGGTGCCACTGGCATTAGGTGCAAGCATCTAATATAGTCCAACTATTGTCAATCCTCCTTGTTCAATACAGGTCGATTGAACAAGCCTAGGGTGCCCGACCTAACTTGGGTCACCCCTTGGTTCAGGGCATTCACCAACTAACCTAACATCGTAACCAATTCTAAACATCATTAAGGGCCAACAATTCATCAAGCAATCATAACAATATTTCATATTAAGTCTAAAATTAACAACACAATCGAGTATGCATTTCATCGAACATGTAAGCATCAATAATACAACGCATCACTTGGACATTTCATCAAATATGTAAGTATCAATAAACAAGTAATAACACATGTTATAATTAAAATCAAAATATGGACATGTTAGCATACATTATGTCATATACAATAACAAATCATAAACTGAGACCCTTAAGGGTCGATAAATGACAACCTAGGAATAATGGCCTGCACCTTAAAAAAAAAAATTCAATTTTTGAGCTCCTAGGATTAGGGTTTTGGGAAAAAAATTATTCATAAACCAAGTTCAAAAGAATTAAGTGAGATTTATACAACCCATCTTAGAAAAATCTAGGTTGAAAAGTAGGGTTTGTTTCCTACCTCTCAATTGCGAGTGGGGTGGATTCGGCGGAAGAGAATGGTCGAAGCTAGAGCTTTAATCGGAGGATTCAATGAAGGAGACATCAATCCCCCCCTCAATTGCTCTTTCTCTTTTCCTTTATCTTATTCTTTCATTCTCTCTTTCTATAGGGTAAAAATCGAATGGGAGTAAGGGTTGCCCCCCCAAATGCCTTATTTATAGCACCAAAAAAATGGTACAAATGGCCCTGAGGGCTAACTTTTCATTATACTAACCCTATGAGAGAGTGTTTCTAACATTTAAAGTCCACTATGGGAGTAGGGGTCAATATACACCATATGATAGTTGACCCTAATGATAATCTGTATGGATATGATCAGTCTGCCATTTGAATGTACCGTTTAATAGGTATGATCAGAAATCGGTTTGATGGTCACCGATGGTCAATGGAGGCCGCGATTATATGGATATGTACAGGGTATTAACTTAGATTGTTGCCATAAATTTGGTCGTGATCTAACAGTTCGAAAGCCACAACTTTAGTAAGGACCGGATACAAACAATAACTTAAGTTCTTAATTAATTTCAGTAATATTTAAACATCTCATGCACTACCTTTATGAGTTCAAGTTGAGTGATTCGAGATGCGATTTTGCCTCAATGTCTCACGATGGACGACAAGTCTGCTAAGACGAACATCTTTCTATAGTCTCGGCTTTAGTGGCTTACTAATGAGTGGTCTAGAGGTTGTTCAAAAAATCAAAGCATTTATGTAATGAATTAAATAACAAGATTTCTTGTATCTAATTATTAAGGTTTAGATTAGATAAATTCATAGTATGACCTATTCGCAATTAGCAGAAATGACGATTCGATTGTAATCATCCTAAACCATTAGTTTTTAGGCTAAAGGAATAACTTGGTTTGTTAATTAAGATCTGACCCCTAGTTTTTTCAACTTTTGATAGGTCTTTATCTAGTTATGATTTTATTGATTAGTCAGTTATAGGTCGGTTAGATTTGGGCCCTATATGGACAAATCTCAAGGCTAAATTCGATGTTTAAGTGATCAGGTGGATTCGTTGGCTACCTACGATTGATTAATCTGATTTGTGTGGTTCTCTACTAATACCACCTACATATAAGCTCATATCGATCATTAAGGATCAGTAAGTAACAACATAAGCTGATTATAGCGAAAAATTTCAAGAATTAAGAAAAAAATTAAAATAGTGAAAATTCGGGACATTACACACATAAATGTGTGATTTAGTATGAATATTTAAATTCCACCCTATCAAGTATTGATTGGACACAACTATGCACCACAATTTCCACTACCATACCATCTTTCCCACCAACATGTTATTTATGTGGAAGCGGATTGGCCGGTGTACCACACACTACTGAACTGGTTGGTGTGGGTATGTGTCCTGCAAAGACAAGCACTCTCGCTTAGAGGTGTACACGAGTTGAACCGAGTCAAGCTTGGCATAGCTCAACTCGGCTCGGCTTTATCCTCGAGCTTGACTAGCTAGCTCAGCTCGATTCGGTCAGCAACTCGGGCTAGTTCGAGCCGAGATTACATGTGCAGCATTTTCACAAACACATGGTCTGCACCTTCAAAATCTCACTGGATATAAACAGCAACAATGGTTTTACAGGTATTTTATCAAACACCTTGTAAGCAACATAAAAATCAAGAAAAAGGGTATTTGTTTCATATACATACCTTCCTTGCCATCAGCCACACTTCATTGAATCATTTCATTGAACACTTGGTGGCAACAACAATATCAAAGTAACCGAGTCACCGAACTAAATCGATCCAAGTTAAATTCAAGTTGGGTTCGATCTGAGTCGAGTCGAGCTTGGGCAAGCTCGAACTCGGTTCAAAATTTTTTCAAGCTCAAAAAATCAGCTCAACTCGACTCGAACTCAGTTTCAAATCGAGTCGAGTCAAGCGAGCTACCGAGCTAACTCTGCTCGTATACAACCCTACTCTCGCTCTTCAAGTTCAAGTTATAGGAATGGTTCAAAGGATATTAAAAGTTATATGGCCCCACAATGATGTATATATTATATCCATACTATTCATGCATTTGGCGAGATTATTTTAGAACATGATCCCCAAAATGAGTCATATCTAAAGCTCAAGTGGGCCACACCAAAAATAGCAGCGGAACAATGATTCTCATTGTTAAAACATTTCTAGGGCCCACCATAATGTTTATTTTCCATCAAATCTATTCATAAGGTCACACATACTTAGGTGAAGAGGAAAAACAAATATCATATATATTGATCCAAAACTTATGTGACCCCAAAATAGTTTCAATGCTAGATACGGGTGTACATTGAGTCAAATCGAGTCGAGCTGGCCTCAGCTCAACTCGACTCGGCCACTAGCTGACCTGTAACACCCTGGTTCTCAAAACCCAAGAATGATTGTTCCTCATTGAGAACCCGAGTATTACGTTATAAGATGGACTGACATGCATCTAAGTAATTAATGATAACTATTGCATCAACCAAGAATATTGAGGGTACTAACAAGGCAGTTCAATACAAGTAAATAGAAGCAAAATGAAATCCCACAGCAGGAAAATTTCTATTACAATTCAAATATAACGCAAAGTCTGAAACATGAAAATATGTAAATCCTAAAATATCAATGAGCTCCAACGGCTCAACTGCATTCACATAGAGTTCTTCCTTGCCTAAACTCCACCTCAGCCATCCTTGGAAACCCATTATAGAGGTCTCCACTTGTCCTCATGCCTGCATCTATTTGGTGTAATCGCACGATTGGGTGAGTGAAAACTAAGTGGGAATTTCCCGCACGGATTCGTACATATCATATCATTCCAAAATAGTTTAAATCAACATATTCAAATTATAAGGAGACTAATCATGAAATTATAAATGAATGTATGAGTGTATGAATGTATGTTCAAGACACAGTCTGGGGATGCACATCCAGCTGTCACAATAAAGGGTCGCCCAAGGAGAACTAGTCATCCGGAAAAATATTCAAAGATACACCCAAGGAGAACTAGCCACTTGGAAAAAACCATGCAGGTGAGGGCGCCCAAGGATATCTCCTGGAAAAATACACGGGTATGCCCGAGGAGAGTCTAATCCCGGAAAAGCCTCATGTAAAGAAAGAACGCCCAAAGTGGCACAAATGCACATGCTCTAGGAGTTTAACTGAAGTAACAGGACTTACAACAAATTAAACAGAGTGTGGCTTACATTGAGCACTTGGAAAAGCTCATGTGTCATGCATGGATGTCATGCACCATGATACTCATGTACACTCAAAATGATTAATAAGGTTGCTTTCATAGACGTTGTCAAAGATCACAAGATATTAAACATCCAAGCATGATTTCAATCATAGATTCATTTACAATTTTCTAGGTCCAAATGAGGGCTCATAAACATGACATTTCAAGCATACTAAATTAGTGACAGATTTATTCTACTTCCTAAGAAAGGTGATGTTCCACTCCTAGCATTCGTTGTTCAACTTGTGAGATAAAGGAATGGAAGCATCATATGATTCTTTTCTACTACAATAAAGCTATATCCAAAATTAGGCAATTGCTAGGATAGCATAGAGAATGCAAAACTAATCCAAATTACATAATTATGAATTGTAGGGCTAGAGTAGTAGAAGTTAACATAATATCCCGCATTCATCAATTCCAAATAGAAATCTAAAGTACTATAAGTTACCATTTGTAACATTCTAATACTATATTAG
This sequence comes from Magnolia sinica, assembly GCF_029962835.1. Lineage (NCBI taxonomy): Eukaryota > Viridiplantae > Streptophyta > Magnoliopsida > Magnoliales > Magnoliaceae > Magnolia > Magnolia sinica. The sequence goes on along the minus strand of NC_080589.1, from coordinate 65,006,426 downwards.
GTTCAATTTATAACTAATCTAACATATACAAGGGGTTAATGGAGAAACTCACCATTAGAATAGAAGCAATATATCTAACCTCTTAATGCAACCAATAGAAGTACACATGTACATAAGCAATTTCAAATGAGGCATAATGAGCATAATACAATTCTTATAAGATGGAATAAAGCAATAAGATTCAAGACAATCCTACATGAGTATCGACATCAATTCCAGATTTAAGTAAGGAACATTAACATTTGCACAATTATACAGTCTTCGTACTTTTAAACTTAAGCTATTTTAGAATTCAATAAAATGATGAAGCCATGTGGGATATCCCTCACCTCAAATGGATGTCTCTCTTGTTTTGAATTTTCTCCCAAGTGAGCTTATGAGTTCTTAATCGAATAGATTGAAGGAAGAAGTGCCTTCTAAGGAAAATCAGTTGCTGGTTGTACCTAGAGGATTTGTTACAAGGCACCAGTCAGTCACGATCGAGTCAACTCGGTCGGGGTTCTCAACTAACAATTAGTTGAGTTAGTTTCAAGAGTTCTAATAACTACTGGGTCAGATAAAGATCCATTGAAACCAATGCTTCCCAAAGTCATGCATAACTGCTTAGAATCAGCTTGACTCAGCCGAAAACTGACTGAGTCAGCTTGACAATGAGTATTGAGTTGACTCAGTAGGGTAAAATGATCGTTTCAGCCCCCAAATGGGTAAATTTAGAACACCCTTGGCTGGGCTCAAGCTTAGCTGGGGTGAACTGCTACCCAGGCTCATTCGAGTTAGGGCTTTTAAGTCAAAAAGGAAACTGAGTCGCTAACTCAGCAGCGACAAGACTCGGTCGAGACCCTTTTGTTTAGTAGGACGTAGTGCCGAGAAGGGATTTGCGATTGATTCGAGACGTTGATCCTGACTCGAGACAGACCGATCATGGCCACGGTTTCAGATCAGGGCCCACACTTCGAAATGTCGAGTTGAGTCACTCATCTCGTGACCAAGTTGATGAGACTGTGAACCCAAACGGCCGAGTAGCTGAAATTCGAAAGAAACAGAGGGAGAATAGATGCGGTTACCTGAGTAGGGCTGGTGATTTGAGATGGGTGAAACAGGGCCTGGCGTGTTGGGTTGAGGATTCGAGCAACGCCCTCAGTGAGATGGGTCAGCTATGGACGGACGGTTGAAACTCATACTAGCCGCATTTCTTCTCCTTTTCTCCCTTGTTCTTTCTCTCTTATTATCTTCTTCCTCTCTTTCAGTAAAAGAGCGAGTTAGGCCGATGCTAACTCGCATGTTAGAAGGGCCGAGACGAGTTGCTACAGAGACTGCAACACGCACCAACGACCCCTCTCTCTCTCTCTCTCCTTATCTCTTTTTATTCTCTCCTTTTCTATTCTCTCCCTTTCTTTCCTTGGGATCTGCCCTAACACGTGGCTATTTATAGCCTTCCCATTTCTGGATAGTTCTACAACTAATCACGAAGATTAGTGCAGATATAACGTGTATTAGTCGAGAACGGCTTGCCATCAGGGTCTCCCCATTTGTTGGATCTTGAGCATGGTCCTCAGAGTTAAACTCTGATAGACATTAGAGAGGGTGGGCCATGAGATTGATGTCTCAGATTTGTGTTACGATTGCAGTTACAGAAAGTGGGTCCCACAGCTGGTTTGGAGAAGATAATTGGCAGATCATGGTGATTTTGTATTGGACGGGTATCCTAATGATCTGGGTCGTTCAGATGGTCCAGATAGTGTCAAGAGGGTCTATGTGGCCCACCCAACGGTGCAAAAGGGTCGTTGATTATAACTCTAATTTGGGAGAAGCGGTGGCTCGTGTTGGTGCTGTATCTTGCCAAAATATCGATTTCCTTACGAGATTTTTGCGCAACCTAATCTCAACGTCCTGGATCTTCTCAGTAGAAGCTTCCAAAGGGCGAGTGATGGTTGAGATTGGTAGTTGCTAAGAGTAGAAAGGATTCCTTCTGCTTTCCAATGGGTTTGGTACATTTTCGAAGAGCAGTAGGGCTGACTAGGATTTTTCTACGTACGTGGCACCCATCCGATGACTCCCAACAGTTGGATCTGCCAGAGGAGCGGTGGAAGCGGATATACTCTCCCCGTCAGCGTCTTCCTCTTGCATTGCTTAATCGATCGTTAATGGGGCTGCATGGGTGGTTTTTAATCGCGGGTTTAAGCGTGGTTAGGGTCGACTAGACCTTATCTATCAGATGGACGGTCTGGATCTAGTTTTCGTATTCAGAAAAACGTCCGCTGCATTGCCAAACGGATGGTTCTGTTTGAAACAGCGTCGGGCGGGAATTCGTTTGAAAATCTGGGATTTTTTATTTTCATCAGGTCAAAGCTCCTTTGACCCAATGTGGTCTCGTGCGCGTCATGTGCACACCATCTATGCACATGCACTGGTTAGATGCAGGTTCCACGCCGCAATCTAAGTTGATCAACACCATCCATTCGTTCTCGGGATGACCGCTGATCACTCTAGGTTAGGAATTTGCATGATCAAAAGGGTTGGCCATCTTAGGCAGGTCTTTTTAATGTTAGTGTGGTTCTAAAGTGGGTCCCACCCAATCCTTTAAAAAGATCTGAGCCATCAGATTTCTTAAAGAGCTGTTTAACTAAAGTTCGATCGTTAATTTATGCAATTAGGTGGCTGATCTAATTGTAATGACGTATAAGAAGTTTAGTTATTTTAAATTTCTATTTAAGAACTTGGGTCAAAGCGTGAGTTGTTACACACATGTATAAAGTTATTTAGATCTCTATAGTAACACCCGAGTATAGAAAATCCGAGGTGTTACAACCTCAGCTCGAACTCTGCTCGACTCAGTCCTCGAGCTTGACTAGCCAGCTCAGCTTGGTTCGATCAGCAGATCGAGCCGAGTTCGAGCTGAGTTCACTTATGCAGCATTTCCACAAACACCTGGACTGCACCTTCAAAATCCTAATGTGTGGGAAATAACAGCAATGGTTTTCAAGGTATTTTATCAAACACCTTCTAATCAACATAAAAACCAAGAAAAAAGGGTATTTATTTCATGTACATACCTTCCTTGCCACCAGCCACACCACCCGCCACACTTCGGTGAATCATTTCATCAAACACTTAGTGAGCAACATCAATATCAAAGTAACCAAGTCATCGAACTGGTTCGATCCAAGTTCAATTCAAGCTGGATTCAATCCGAGTCAAGTCGAGCTGGGGCTGGCTCGAACTCACTTTTGAGCTCAAAAAATCAGCTTGACTCGGCTCAAACTCAGCTTCGAACTGAGTTGAATTGAGTTTTTTCGAGTCGAGTCGAGCAAGCTAACCAAGCTAGCTCGGTTCGTGTACACCCCTAATGGTAGACATTCAATCCCCCACTGCTTTCTCAGTGTAGTCCACTTAATCTTTAGATCTGTCTTATTTTTCGGTTTAAGCTTGACAACGAGCTCGCCAAATGAACAGATGGTTTGGATATAACACATACCTTGTAATGGGACCCACAGAACTTGGTGATGTTAACACACCAGCCAGATCGATAGTGTGTGGTACACCAGCCAATCTAGTTCCCTTTTTTTTCTTTTTTTTCTTTTTGAGTTAGCTTGTTAGTACACACCCATGTTAGTACACACACTCCATGTTAGCCACCCTCGCTAGGGACCGATACCAAGACCTCAAGTGTTGAAACGAGATATCTCCACTCAGTCTATCAGTTGAGCTATGGATCTGGGTGTAATTTGGTTCCCATTTGTGTAGACACCAAGACCGTTAAAATGGTAGGTGAAAAAACACATTTTGCTCATTAAGTGGGTCACACCGTTCAAACCAATGGTTCACTGATGGTCAAACTCAACATGGTGCGCGACTTGGCTGAGACCTGGGAGCCAGCAATGTGGGTGGTACTCAAACCATAGGGGCCACCTACATGTATCAGTTGTATATCTATGCCGTCCAGTCCTTTTGCCAACTCATTTTTACAGCATGAGCCCAAATCTCAGGTGGACTACGCCATAGGAAACAGTGGTCATTGAACGTCCACCATTAAAAACTTCCTAAGGCCCACTGCAATGTGTATCTGCTTCATTTTTGGGTCTCATGCTATAAAATGAGTTGGAAAAAAAAGGGACGGACGGTGTAAATATACAACACATACATTGAGGTGGGACCCATAATGAGGGTTCCACCCCATGGATGGTTTCTAGAGGGGTACCATGTTGTGGTAACATTGACTCTAGGTGATGGACCGCAAGGAACGAAGGAAGGTTACAACTTCAAGCCCAAGACATAAAACGGAAATAAATAAAAGAAAAAGGCACTTACAAGCACATGAGTGCATGATCATGGACATTCACTACTCCAACGGTTGACACTCCTCTGTCCAAAATCCTGGTCCACTCATCATGTGCATAAAGGGACGACTAAAAGAATGCTAACTGTCTAGATTGAACGCGCGTGATTGGATCGCATGATGAGTTTGCAGCGCATGCACCAAAGGTACCTTGTAAGAATGTCTGGGAAGCCTCATCGTGATGTTTGTCATAAACCACTCCGTCCATCCAGTTTTATAGATTATTTTATGGCATGCGACCAAAAACGAGCAGGATACAAGACTCAAGTGGGCCACATGAGAGGGAAAAGTGGGGAAAGAAATGCCTAACATTGAAGCATTCCCGGGCTCCACCATGATTCTTATATACCATCCAAACCGTTTATAAGGTCATTATCACTGGGATAAACTGAAAACTCACACACACACACACACACACACACAAAAACACATGGCCTAATAGAAAACTTTTGTGGCCATGCAAATGTTCCAAACTTGATAGTTCAATCCACACTGTTTCCTCTCTTATGGCCCATTTGAGTCGTTTTTCCATCTCATTTTTGGTCATATGTAATAAAATAATATCATAAAAAGTATGGACGGTGTGGATTTCTAAAAAATATCAAGGTGGGCCCCACCTACCTTTGAGGAACTTCCTTCAAAGGGCTTCCCAAGAAATCCGTGTCCGCATGTGCCACATCTAATTTCTGTATTTTCCTCGGGAGGTTTGCAAAGCTCGCACGTGTGCATGAGCCCTGAGAGTCCACAGCCGCACGTGAGAACTTGTGTGTGATCAGAACTTTCCGTTGGTGAGTTACATCTTGTTAAATCTCCTCTACTAAATTAAGGCTATTTCACCCTTTACGTGGGCTGCGTAACAAACAAATAGAGAGCTAAAAAGGCTGATTTAACTATTAATATGGAGCTTATATATTGAATCAAGAGAGTTAATCAGTAATTATGGTGCACATTGAATCGGTAGAACCCTGGAACCAGACCGAAACCGACCAAACGGTCCGATTTGGTCCGGTTCTAGAGTGCACCGGTTCTGGTTAGTTCCAAAAATCAAAGAACCGATTACATTGGTTCAGTTCTCAGTTTAGGGGTATGTAGAACCAAACCGAACCGTGAACCGATCCGTAGAACCGAACCGTGGAATTGAACTTGGAACCGAACTAGGAACCCTTTGATTGTTTCCATATTTGACTCATGATTTATGGTTTATAATGCACCATTTGATTGTTTCTATAAATGTATTTTTGCACACCTTATACAATATCTAAACCATTCATCAAATGGATCACAACATGAATGGACATAGGCTAGATAATAAAATAAAACTTGTAATTGGGCTGGATTATAAAAAGCCCAGAACCGTGGAACCAATCCGGAACCGAACCGGTTTTCACGGTTTGGTTTCGATTCGGTTCTAGGGTGCTAACGGTCCGGTTCCGGTTCCAAATATCCTAGAACCGTTAGGAACGGTTCGGTTCCGGTTTCACCCTAGAACTGGACCGAACCAACCCGTGTGCACCCCTATCAGGAATCACTATACCAAACAAATGGAAAGTTCGGGTCTCAAACTCACGTGTCACATTGGCACATGTGTGTGCGCGGGACACGACTTGTCGATAACTCCAAGCTGTGTGGCCGCCATAATGCATGTGTTATATCCACTTGGTCTATCCATTTAACAATCTCATTTGATGGCATCCGCCTAAACATGAGTCACATTCTAAACTCAAGTGGGCCACACCACGTAAAAGAGTAGAGATAACAATGATAAGGGCATGTTTGGACAGGCGGATTGGAAGGGATTGGATGGTATTAGGGTGGATGGCATCAGTTTCAAGGTAATAATGGCTGCGTCAGTGGATTGGTGCCAATCCCATGGGATTGGTATATCCCATGGCCCAATATGTGGCATGTTTGGTTGGGTGGACTGAACTTGGGATTGCAACGAGTGGGCGTGTTTAGACGGGCATGGGATTGCATGCAATATCATGGATTGAATCCAAAGGCCGCCAAGGGTGGGCATATTCGGTTATAACCGTCACTGGACAGGCCCACAGCACGTGTGGGCAGGCCTCTGTAGGGCCCACTGTGATGTATTTGCCTCATCCACTCCGTTCATTGTGCCACTAGACGGATGTAAGTACATAGTCCAGAAATTGAACATTGTCCCTATCTCTAGTGGACCACATCAAAGGAATGTGCGGTGATAATCAAACCATCGTATATGCGATTCCATGAGCCACCGTTCTTTGCTTTGTTACCATCCAAAAAAGCAACGGGCCACGCCCTAAAATCTGGTTTATTCAATCAGATATCAGTCTCACGTGGGACATGTCCACGTATCCTATGGACCACACCATATGACAATGTTGTGATACAGACATATCGAGATAATATGCACAAAATATAATGTAAAGGAAAGTTTTTAAAGACTCATGTGGCCGCTGTGAGCATAAGTCATATAAGAGAATCCTATTAAAAAAACAAGTTATAATCCCAAAGTTATAGTACCAATGTTGGGCTAGAATTTAAAAATAACAATCAAGGCAAGAAAAAGAACTACGACAGCAACCAAAAGTGCACATAATCTCTCTCTATCTGATGGGGCAAGATCATCAGTCGATGTGGCCCTAGAAACCATGGCCTGGGTCATCAGCGTCGTTTGTCAGATAGACAAAGTCAAAGAATGGTGGATGTCCACCTCATCAGAATATGCGGCCATGAGAACCGCATGAGATTCTGTGTGAGGTCTCGACAGTGCACTGCTCTTACTGAAATGACCGTCCCAACATGCAACAGCTTCATTCCAGTTCTTGAAGGCTCGGTGTCTCGCTCTGCTAAATCCCTCCACCTTCAATCTAGCATTGTCTCATGTCATATATATACCTAGCCGACGTCCCACCAAGACAACGTAGTACTTCTCCTTTCCCATCTGCAATGACATGGAGGGAATTGGCACAAGATTCGTGTTTTCGAATAGGATGGCTAACGAAGTGTACATGCATTATTGTCCTACCGAAAAAAGTACAAATAACCTTACTAAATGAGAAGAAAAAAGGTTGTAAGTACGTACCCTTCCTCCAAGTGAGGTGTGTGGTTTTATCTGTCTTAATGTGGATAATATAAGCATGTGATTATATATACGAAGTATGTTAAATATACGTTAAAAAATGTCATCATCGCATAAGTCATATTGGTATACACTATGCATATACCAGCATATATCAATCCCAAAAATAAAACAGAATCCAAAAACATGAAATTATGTCCAAAGAAGTTATTGCATGCCCAATTAGGAAACAGGAAAACATAATCAGGGACCACACCCTATCAGACGGATCCAACACCTCCATCACCAAAGTTATCACAGAGTGTTTTCTTCAACCACTCCACGCGGCGCTCAAGTCAAAGACTGACAAAGAACAATGCTAGCTTTTCGTCCCTACTCAAGAGCTGACCAACTTCGATAAACTTTGAGTTGGTTAGGCCTTCCACCTCTTCTAGTACATCAAGTACTTTGGTAGTGCGTTCACATCTTTGTCGAGGCCAAAATCACGCATAGCCTCTGCAACGGTCTGGAGAGAGGTCTCGAGTACATCACAGGGATGAGAAGGGCGCAATCGTTTTCTTGTTGTGCTCCCACCTCGACTACCATCGGAATTAGCAGTTCAAGTGTGAGTACTACAGGAGCCGCGTTGTCTCATCGAAGGACTATCAGGCGAAAATGGAATGGTCCCTGCGGAGTCTGTTACATAATCCTCTGAGAGGTCAATCGTATCGTCGATATCATAATCGAGCTCTCTCCATGCCTCATTAAGATCTCGTTAAAGACGAGATGATGATACTGATGCGACTATACTCATACTGCCTTGCACATAACGTCCCGTGGCCTGATCAGATCCGACGATAACTGCAAGGTCATCCATTTTATTGATGCATTTCCCGCGGAGTCTTTCGACACCAGGTGAGACTACAGCCGTAGAAGACAATTGTAAAGTCAATAAGTAGTAGATACCGATGTGAAGAACAATATTTCAACTTTTGTAAATCTTACCTTAAGATATTCCTCCCAAACTTCATCAGGAGCCGTGACCACCACCACTCATTGTCCGATCCAAACCCACTAGCCACCAGCATATCCTTCACTGCATTATACTCTCTCTTATAATACCTCAGTCGGTTTGACACATTCTACCACCTGACAACTATATCAGTATGCTTTGTCACTTCCTCAGTAGCAATTTGGTATGCCTCCCGTTTGAAACCACTATCGGCTTTACGTCCCAATACAACTTGGTCGAGAAATGTGTCGAGTAGAACCTGATCCATAGCAGTAGTATATTTGATTTTTGGAGCTCGGCTAGGGATTTCACCGTCTTCACGCGTGGAGAACATCGAGTGGGCACCACTGATGTTTTGACCGGTGATTGTATTGGTGTCGATGTATCATTACACAAGGAGTCTGTAATACCACCTGAATATCAAGTACAAATGATGTTTTGCAAATGTCAACCATAATCGTGAGAATGGCAATTATTATAAAAGAAGGATTAGCAAAACATTCACTGGTCATTCCATATGATGAATCCGTTTGTTCTGATTTTGGAAGACCAAAATTCCATTGTCAGATACATAAAGTTTTGTGAAACTAAATATTAGCAACTAAGTCATGGAAATTAAACACATAAAGTTCGACTATCTACTCCTACTATTTTGATGCGTATCTCCCCACATTCTGGTTGCAACATCATCACACACATGAATCCAAGCATCCTTCTCACGCTGAGTTACTTGCAGTAATCATTATCTCTCGTCATTCGCTGATACCTCGTGAGGCGTTGGGTTACTCTCCCCATCGGTAACAAATATACCAGCGTATTCTCGATCTTAATGAGACTCATGTCTGGTACGTATGAAATTGTGTAAGACACAGTAAGTTATCACAATTTTAACTTGTGTGTGGAATTCATACTGTATAGCACTGTTCAAGATGGGAAATCTGCCTTTCATAACACTAAAACAATGCTCGATTGCATTACACAATTGTGTATATCGGTAATTAAATAGCTCTTTCATGTTAGTTGGCGCTCTCCCGATTCGATACTCCTGTAAATGGTATCGAACGCCTCGGTATGGAGCCATAAAACTGGGTGAATGAGCGTATCCAGCGTCGACAACATAATATTTTCCTACACATTTGAATCAATGTCCCATTGAGTGAACAATCAAAGAATTTAAAACTGTGAAATAGATTGGTAATCTTTTAGGGCCTGTTTGGCCACATGCATTAGGTAGGATTAGATGGGATTGCATTAGTCGTCCCATTTAATCCATTGCCAGTATATTTAGAGGAGACTTTTCAAACCGTGAACTGACGTCTTTGGGTCTCCTGCCGAAACCGCGGGACGAGGGTGTGGATTTGGCAATGCTCCATGGATGGGGAGAATCCCACAATTATTCACCCAAAGGCATGGTGGTTTGCATCCTACATTGGTGAGTGAAAAGGGCCAGTTTTGTGGGTCTTACCATGATGATAATGGTGGAATCCATGCCGTCCAAAATGATGTTCGGGTCATTTCAAGGCATCTACCGAAAAATAAAGTCGAGTAGGGAATGGAATGGACCACAACCGGGACTGAACCGCTGCATTGTTTGGTGTGGTCCAGTAGATCTGTGACCTGCCTCATTTTTTTGGGATTACACTGTAGAATAAACAGAGGGGAAATGGATGAACGACGTGGATATTTTCTACTTAAATCACAAAGGGCCGCACCAAGATCAATCTACATCTGTATGTATGTATATTCCAAGACATCTGAATGCGGATTTCCTATATCAGTCTTTCGCGGGAACATCGTGTGAAGGTGAGTTAGATGGGGCCCACTGTGATGTTTATGGGAAATCTACCACTTTCATAAGTTTTTCAACAATATTTTAGGAAATAGAACTAGAAATTGCGTGTAAGCAATTCTCATATGGGCCATACGATAGATGTGAGAATGTACACTGTTGAGACATATGTGGGGCCACGGAAGATTTGACACATGATAACTTATAAGTTTTCGCTAATATGCACTTATAATTTACTTTGAATGGTATAGATGGTATATGAAAAACACGGTGGACCCAGGAAGGTTTCAATGGTAAGAATTTACCTAGAAACGTTTATCTGAAATAAGGCTCACATGAGTTTTGGATTTAGATCATTTGTTGGCCCATCACCTAAAATGATATTGCAAAACTAATGGACGTGGTGGATTTCATGTATTCATCATGGTGGGTCCCACTTATCTTTAATCCCTAGGGTATTTACAAAATGACTTTTGTAATCCCATGATATCTTTTCCAAACATGACTTTACTCCAATCTCACGAGATAAAAGGCAATTCCATATCTTCCAAACATGGCATTAAAAAGCATGGGATATACCAAATCCATAGACAATACCTTACATATGCATTAATTGCTACTTTTTCAAATTCATCCACTTTAATCCCACCTAATGCAAGTGGCCAAACAGGCCCTTAACGGATAACCAATACCATGCAGGACAAGTAAGGGATCATCTGATTGATTCAATACATTGTGTAGCACCCTCACATCCGAAGCAGAACTCTCCCAACCGGCCAATACGTATATAAAATTCATATCAAATGAACACGCCACAAGTACATTTTGGGAGAGGACCATTTTTCGATTGTGGAAGCTCACATGGTCGACTACGGGCATGTGAGCTGGAATGTGTGTACCATCAATTGCACCGACACAATCCTAAAGTCATTGGATCAAATGTCATTTTGGCTAAAGGCGTTAATGCAAGGAAGTGAAAAATACATATAAAGAAATCCGACCTAATGGAAATAATACCTAAAAGTAAGCAGCCCAATTTACGTTTGTCTAAATCTCAGAGGAAGTCGCTGGTTCGGCCTGTTTAACAAAATCGGGGTACATTGATACAAGTGCATATAATACATGGTGAAAGTGGCGACTCACGGTTTCACCCGATCGAATGAATCTGTGACCAATGACATGATTCCGAACATTGTGCCCCAGTGTGTGTAGGAAAATAACTAATTGTTCTTTAAGACTCACGGTACGAGTGTCATGCAATTGTGTCTTCTCGCGTAGCTGTGTACATAGTTCAAAGAATGTATCTCGATTTATACTAAGTTGCATGACACAATCCCGGTTACTGGCCTGAATGATAGAGTTGATGAACCTGGCTCGATCATCATCTCCATGACAAGCCACTTGTTTGAACATGTATACACGACAATATTTCCCGACAGCCGCTATACAAGTCATCATCGCTTGAACAGCAATGGCCCTCTCCATCTCTTCCTCTTCTTCATTTTCTATCGCCAACTGATAACCAATACTATTAGGTTTGGATGTCTTTTAAATATATATCTTAAATCTATTGGTTTATACTACATTATTATTCCATGTCCTATTTCACGAAAGTGATAGGAGCATGTAAATATATATATAGAAAAAGACATGATAATATAGGATACAACATGATAATTCATCTTCTATATAAAGAATGAAAATATATCCCATTTGATGATCTCATTTGATTAGGGTCATGTTAATGTGAAAAATTGGTAGAAAGCGTCCAATTTCATGGATGGCTGGGATCATCTCATAGGAAAGATATTAGGGTGAGAACCATCCCATGATCATCCCATCAAATCAATAGCTTAAGCTTACTCAAAAGTGGGCCCCACTTGTACCTCTGCGGTTCAATTAGGAAAAAGAGAGTTATTTCTTTGGAGTAAACACTATATAACATCTCTATTTTAATACTCATCGTCGAATCTAATCATTCGTCCAAGAACTATTGCACTGAGGAAATTTGCAAATAGCCAAAGCAGCAACCTGTGATTATAGTTCCATTGAAGTTAATCTATCATGAACATTCTCAAAAAATGTACTTCTGATTTCTAAATCCTAAAAAAAAAAAAAAAAAACTATACAAACAGACTACTTAACATCAATTTCAGAGAAATTAATAGAACCTGATCCATATAACAATTTTCAGGCTATCAAAAGTGATACAAGAACATCATAACAAACAGGAAAACATATGACATTTTCATGGATGTGCCTGTATTATTATTCCAATCGAACCAATCAAAGAGCCATAAAAATTCAGATGTAGCACACAAAACTTACTGGTTTGGCTGTATTATATTTCCAATCGAACTAATCAAAACCATAAAAAAAAAAAATCAAATTTAGCACACAAAATTGAGAAACAGTGAAGGATGATCCCATGTCTTCTGAACCTGTTAACAGATATGCTAGGTAGGACCCCAAGACAACAAAATATCCAAGAAACAAGTCTCTGTAGATTTAAAGCCTTTTAGACAGTCTTGATCTTTTCCCATTAAAAAAGCTCCACTTTAAGGAAGGCAGGCAAAAAGCTCCATTCTAAGAGTTGATCTGACACAACCAGATGTGTAGATATGGATGATGGCATGCATCAAATATGGACCTACATCATCATCGGGTAACTGTTAATCTCTCCTGTAACAGTTGAGTACTAAGAAAAGAGCAAAGACATGTGTAGGATAACTAGGCTAGAAATTGGATCTTACAAATCCTCAGCCCACAAAAAATCATGAAGAACAATGAACATCAATTTCTGAGAAATTAGTAGAACCTGATCCATATAACCTTTATGCGCAATATATAAAAAAACAGAATCCATCTGCCCACTATCTGAGAAACAGTCAAGGCGAAATAGATGAGAGTGACCATACCAGAGATTTATAACAAATTCCGAAGATGAGATCAATGAACATCAAGTCAATGAAACATTGTTGTGAGTAACCAAGAGAAATCCACAAAATAGAACCTAACTTTATGTGTTAAAAATAAGTTATATTGATGTATTAAGAATGAATCCAACTGCACATATCTGGATTGAATCTAAATAATACTCTTCAAACCACAAAACACAACAATTTTCATATATACTTACCAAATAAAAAACAATTCTTCTTCTATATATGTAACGCCCTGAAAATCGAGGGTTGAGCAGAAGTCCAACTCCTGAGTTCCAACGCATCACGTATGCAACATAGAAAATGATGATTAATGTTGTCCATATTAGTGCATTAAACATGAGTGGGATCATACCAAAACAACATATCATACTCCAGAGACAGATAAATTACACAAGTGGAAGACTATGATAGATGGATATAAAAACATATAAGTCATGGTACATCCCCATAGTATAAACACCTCCCATGTGAAATATTACAAATACTATTTTAAGTTACAAAATGTCAAAAATGTGAGAGTCTTCTACAAGTGCAACCCCGAAGCTCCGTCAATCAGAATGGTCTATATGAACCCGCCTGAATACTGTATATACGAGAAAGCATCTTCCTCGTCTTCAAAATCCGGCTCTGCCTCGCCAGTCGGGTCTCCATCTGCAACTAAAACAAAGTCTGGTTGGTGTTTAAAACATCGTCCCGTAACGTGGGAGTGAGTGATCAACTCAGTGGAACAATAAAGCAAATGTTAACATTTTTCAATTCAATCAAGCAGTAATGATAAAGCAATACAATCGAACATCCTTAAATACTCTAATTAATGCAGAAATGGTATATATAAATGATGTATGCCCTCGCCTACACTCCTTCAGCGATCTTCATCCAACGGTCGCGCATGTCAGTCACTTCCTCGTGCTCTCTACACATCGCCAAACGGCACATGCAATGCGATGCATGAGTATGATTACCAAGTTCTTATTAGTCCTTTTCATACAGCAGGATTAGGAAGCTAAGGTACCTCCCTTATATCAATTCTCAAACGATGATCCATTCTAGGGTCGTCAGTCCTAGTAAATCTCGTACGATGTTACGGTTCTAGGTCACTACAAAGGGCTCGTCACTTTATCAGTGCAGGCCTAGTTTGTACTCTTGTTACTACGTAAGGACTCGTTGCCTCTACGCAGTCTTAGCGTACACTCGAGGTCACCACGAAGGGCTCGTCAACTTATCAGTATAGGCCGACAGCTCGAATACAGTGTCCCATACCACCGTATTTGGCTCACGAGGCTGTGTTGCTCGTTGGACACTATGAGGAGGCTCGTCACCCCAGCGTAGGCCGACAGCTCGACCACGGTACCACCATGTCCGGCTCATGAGTCTTAGCGGATCGAGGTACCAAGGTTAAAGGGATTTTCACTGGTGAGTTTGGTACCTTAGATTTAAGCAGTAGCGTCCATACATGGTGAACATACATCGGGTCAATCGGGTTACTTGACGAGCTCGACTAGTACGAGCGCACATTAAGTTGATCAACATGAAGTGCATAAACACTCCATGTGGCCTAACCACTGCCAACATCCCAAGTACGGCTCGGATTTATCGATCATGTCCTATGTGGCAAAATCTACCTCAGCCACCTATTCAATGTCTGTTACCGATTGTGTAGACTATTCCATAGTCCCAAGCACATTCAATTATAACAGATAATCATACAAGCTAATCAGAACAGTAATGGATCAATAATTCCAATCATACAAGCATGTGAGCATTTGATGGATTTTAACTTAAACATAAATTCACACATATGCAGTCCCTCAGTAAAACAGACAAAGAATATAAGTTACATGGAGGAAATCAAACACATTGTTAAGGTAGTTGAGAATCTCTTCTCAACGCCCATATAAAGTACAATTTATTACACACTTTTTTCATTCAGACATTTCTATAAAAACTTAGACTACATATTTCAACATACATGACATATGTTGGTGATAGCACGAATTAGGGTAAATCCTTTCACTAAAGAATTGTCATGTATACCTCAACCATATGTCTACAACAGTTAATCATGGCAAATCCATATCCAAATTCCATACTCATACAAACATTTCAACAAACACAAGAATACACTATATTCAACATAGTTCATATATATGTATAAAGTGCGGGAACAACGTGTCTAAGCATGTGATAGTAATTCAAGTCAGTCATAAATCATTAACTGACATTGAAAGCCTTGAAAACCATAACCTAAACAATTATAGTCCGCACCTTTCGCCGGTAGACTCGTAGCGAACTCAGTTTTACAGGCTAAGTCTTGTCTACGGCACTACAATAACATATAACAGGGAATAGGTTAGTTAATTCATCTATTACGCTAGTTAAAAACCCTAAGACAAGTTAGGGTTAGGTTTTGTTACCTAAGTACAGAGTCGGAATCGCCTGTGTAGCGGTATAAGAATGGTGGTTGAGTACGTGGAATAGCGGGATCGAATCCTAGGAAAAATCTCCAACTCTCACTCTCACTTTCTCTCTTTCCCCTTCTCTTTTCTCTCCTCTCTCCCTTGGGGTTTCTCAAATTCGTATAAGGTGAGAGAGAGGGGGTTTAAGGTCCTTATATAGGCCCAGGATTAATGGAAATGGCCCCAGAGCCAAGGTATACTTAGGTTATATCCAAAGGGCGTCTGTTTCAGCCCAACGGAGCACTTCTAGTGGCCCCTTTTCCACGTGCGATCGGACTTAAACTCTTTGACGTTGGATGTAGGTCAGGCTGAGTTTTTGTTTTAATCGGGTTTGCAGATCGACCATGGCGGACCGGTTTCAGTTCAACGGTCACGGTCACTCGATCAAGGCCACAAGTACACCGACATGTGTGAGACATTTCTCCTGATCCGATGGTGTATTTGGGTCAGATTCTGACGGCCTGAATCCTTATATGTGGCACGCAAACGACATGACTCAGATTACTTAAATTTAGATTTCATTTCTAAAAATATTCACGTTTCTCACACACCTTGCTCCGGGCTCAAGTTGTGCATTTTTAGACACAATTAAGACTTGATTTCCGAAGGGATTCTCAAGTCCAGTAATGCGGTCATAGCTGTATAGTTTCACGGTCATCGGACTTTCAACTTGCGGTCCAGGTCCGATACGAAGTTTTAAGATGCTCTCGAGAGCAACTTGGTTTTGAGATGGATTCTAGATTTCAGGGTAATGTAGCGTCAATGATACTACACAGTTTGGATCTTGCAGATCATATTTAAAGTGATCAGTGCTAATTTCACAAGTACTCTAGTTTAACACCTGCTAATATTAACCTAATTTCTAAAGGTTTTGGTCCTGGGTGATTTCTGCCTGAGGTGGTACTCGGGTCCTTGTACGGATTTTTCCGAGATGTTACAATATATAAACTAGGAAACTTCTTCCATAGTAAATTGAATGTGAAGAACATGATATGAAATAATCTTTTCACAAACACACCACTTGACAGATGCAAGTAGATGAATTTATATACATCATGCCATGTCATAAGGTTTTAAGGTTGGGAAAGTGCAAACAAGAACATAGCTCTGGTAACCAAAGAGTCACTTTGGTAGTTTAAATGAAATTTCATAACTGGACTACTTAGAAACCAGCGTTAGTAAATCCATCTGAGAATGCTGATAAGAAGAAGAACAGACTGAACTTCAACTCCTACTGTACCAGCATATATGATATTCAATCAAAGTAACATCTCATTGAAAGTAATTATAAATTCACGAAGAACATTCCACATCAAGTTCAAAGAAATTAGTAGAACTCGATCTATAAAACCTTTATACATATTTAAGAACATCTATATGACAAAATTTATGAGCATATTCAGATGAGTTGAACTTGATAGTAAATGAAATTACACAGAATATTAAACCAAGAATCCATCTGCTCACATTCTGAGAAACAGTAAAGCACAATAGATGAGATTAACCATACCAAAGATGTGTAACAAATCCTAAAGATGAAACTAGTGAACTTCAAGTCAATAAGACCATGCTGAGAGTAACCAACAGAATTCCACGAAAAGAATCTGACTTTAGGTTGAATAAAAAAAATATATTCCTTGCTTAAAGAATGAATCCAACTGCATATATCTGGATTGAATCCAAAGGATACCATCAAAACCACGGAAGACAACAATTTTCATATATGTTGACAAAAAAGAAAACAATTCTTCCTATAAATCCATCTGAGATCACTGGTAAGAGGAAGAACAAACTAAACTTGAAGTCTAACTTATTCGAAACGTGAGATTCAATCAAAGTAACTCTCTAAGGAAATTAACAGCTATACATGAAGAACAATCCACATCAATTTCAGAGAAATTAGTTGAGTATAAGATAAATTTCCACTTTATGCAATTCAAAGAAAACCCATATGACAAAATATTCAAAGATATTCAGACGAGTCAAACTCGATATTAAATGAAATTCCACACAATATCAAAGTAAGAATCCATATGCCCACATTTTGAGAAACAGTAAAGCAAAAAAAAAAAGAAGACAAGTGTGAAAAATAGGATACTTGATAACAGATGACAAAATATACAAAGATATTTTGAGAAAATCCACAACCTAAACTGAATGTGAAAAACAGGAAAATTTATGGGCATACATTTCACGAAAAAAGATTTCATCTCATTTGAATTAAAAGAAAATACGCATGGATGGAGATCAACAAATGAAGATAGCATTGATCAAACAGTGATTAATCTATGTACTTTAAAAAAAATAAAAATTCATAACTCGATTCCAAGGAAAACCAACAACAATAAATCCATCTGAAATCTACCAATGTAACACTTTAATTAAGTAAATAGAGATTCTCAGAAGAACAATCTATAGCAAATAGTCCATAAATTAGTAGATTATATAACATATGAGATCTACGAAACTGAAGAAATCCCAAATAATCAAATTCCTCAAATATATTCAGAGAAGTCAAACCCCCCTGGATCATGTTATTGCAAAGACTTTTATAATTAAAATCCAAAAGGCCTAAACCTGAGAATCGATATATAAGAAAACCCACACGGCCATACTCCTACGACATCACCACCATCCGAGTTAACAGACTTAAAGACAATGGAACGATGCAATGAAATACATCAGATTTTTGTAAGAAAAGTAAGAGCAATATGAATTAAAAAAATAGTATATATGACCTATGGACAATACAGAAGGGTGTTTCATGCTCAATGGGCAAGGAAGAAGACCTAACTCAGCCTGACCACACCGTCAGCTCGCGATGGCAGAACCCGGTTGATGAAAACGACCATTGCAACCTGATGGTGGTTCTTATAACCCGATTTTGCACAAAAAAAAAACCCCTCTCTCTACCATATCTCCCGCCAAATCACCACCCTATAAAAATCCATCCCGCAATCCGTATGATGGACTGCGGACGGGCATGGGATGGGATTGAGAAGGGATATAAATCCAGCAATTTCACCTCCGTGGGATTTCGCAATCCAGCAAAAAGTCTCCCAAATCCAGCGAAATCTGTCATCCGTTTTCAATCTGTCATCGCCCAAACAGACCTTCATACGGACGGGATGGGATTCGAGAACCCTATCCCACCTACTCCACCCTACTCCAACATAAGACGCCTGTCCAAACACGCCTTAATTGTTTAAACATTTTAGGATATCCTATATCTAATATGCAGGCGATTCCCTCTCTCATTTTCATAGCTAAGTGGTAGATGGAGTGCATGTCAATACTCAACTACTCATGGCTTTGAGTACCCATGTGATGTGTTTGAAAAAAATTAAAAAAGGAAAAAACACAAATATAAGCTTGAATTGAAATTCTTAGGGCCTGAGAAGAGATTAAGACTATAGGCATTAGCTTAATTCAAAACTTGGATGGCCTTGGGAAGAGATTTAGCCAAGCATTTAATGTCTACTATTTCTTGTGATGTGGCCTACTTGAGTTTAAGGTTTGTATTGTATTCGGGATCAAGCCTTAAACTTAGCTGACAAAATAAATAGACATAATGCATGTAATACAAACATTATGATAGGCCCATAGAGCATTGAGTCACAAGTCGAGTTATAGGCAAGCCACGTCTCCTTATAAGATGAAAAAGTTTGGACTTAACTATTAGAACTAGATATTTTTTCGAGACCTAAAACATTAATATGCTAGGCTTTACTATGGATAGGATGTAACCAAAGAATATAGAAGTGGATTGCTGATAGCACTCGCCATTAGAGATTCTAAGGCTCAAATGGTTTCAGAATCATCTCATTTAGACACTATTTAATTATCCAAAAGGGGCCCAAAGTTCGTCAAGATCATTATGGGTCATTGATATTCACTATGCGTTATTGGTCTGACTAAAACGGCCATAACTCCCTCACACATATCTGATTTGAGTGATATTGTACTCTTTAATAACTTAGTTTGATAAAATTTCAGATGACTTTAGAATATTCTCATTTGGACACCATTTGATTACCTAAAAGTGATTCCAAAGTTCATCAAGATCACTGTGGGCCATCGATTTGACAAAAACGACTATAACTCACTCGTTGCATTTCTAATTTAGGTGATTTTGTGCTCATTAAGAAAAAGTAATTTGATAAGATTTCAAATGACTTTGAAATAATATCATTTGCATACCATTTGATTGCCCAAAAGTGAGCCCAATAATGGGCCTCGGTGAATATCATAGATCCACAATTAATAATAAACTTCGGGCCCACTTTTGAGCAATGAGATGGTATCCAAATGAAATGATTCCCAAGATATTTGAAATTGCATCAAATTATCTTTCTAATGAGTACATGATCACCCAAATCGAGCATGTAATGAGGGAGTTATATTTATTTTCGTCAGATTGATGACCCACTGTGATCTTAATGAACTTTGGACTCACTTTTAGGTAATCAAATAGTGTCCAAATAAGAATATTCTAAAGTCATTTGTAATTTTATCAAAGAGCACAATATCGCCAAAATCGGACATGTGATGAGGGATTTATGGCCGTTTTAGTCAAAGCGATACTGCATAATAATATTAATGATCCACATTGATCTTTATGAACTTTGGGCTCCCTTCGGGTAATCAAATAGTGTATAAATTAGATGATTCTAAAATCATTTGAAGTTTTATCAAATCATATTTCCAACGTATATAAGATCACCTAAATCGAACATATAACGAGGGAGTTATAGACATTTTCATTGGACTAGTACCGTAAAGTGAATATCAGTAATTCACAATGATTTTGATAATTTTTGGGCCCACTTTCGAAAAATCAAATGGTATCCAAATGAGATGATTCTAAATCTATTTAAAAATTCATCAAATTACCTTTCGACGAGCATAAGATCACCCAAATCAGATATGTAACGGGTGAGTTGTGACATTTTTGTCGGATCAGTACCTCACAATGAATATCTGTAATCACAGTAGAAATATCAACAATCCATGACGAATATCGATGGTTTGCTCTAAATATATGTAGTTTGTAGTGAATATCAGCGGTCCATAGTGTCATGCTCCGTACTTCGGATACAGAGTGTGCACCCAGTTAATAACAGGCACAATTACATGTATTATAGATCATCATCACATTAACATTAGTACACCCAACTATTTTCATTTCACTAATTAACACTCAACCATGACATTATAATTCAAAAAATAAATGATCAAAATCAGTGTAAGTCCATCCATTTGTGACTTTATTCAACTAAAATAATAAACTTTCTTATAACAATGTTATGGCTTCAAACATAATTCAAGTCAAAGCAGCAATAGTTAATATTAATGGAAACTAAAGCTCTTATAATCAATCACATAATCAGTTCAGCCGTTTAATGCATGTCTAATGCAGCGAACTCATCTTCCGCCAAATATGAACATTTGTCTTGATTTTCATCCACCAACTCGACCTCATTTGTTGGCACCTTATTAGATCGTCATTTATCGTTCGTCTCTATACGATTATTAATCCACAATGTTAGCTGACTAGGCTAGTGAGTGAACTCATTATGGTTCATACGTAGCACAATATAATTGAAATAATATGTATGCAGTATGAGCATGAATGTCGAAAATGTCATGAGGTACATGTTAAGTGGGATGATCGTCCACTTGGTTAGGTTAGATATCTGTTGAGAAAAAAGTTGTACCCTTTATACATCCACCATAGGTAGGCATGAGTAACTTGTACTTATCAGATATCCACTTAAGTAGGCATGAGTAATTTGTACTCGTTAGATATCCACTTAGGTAGGCATGGGTAAACATATATCAACTCTATAAGTAGACTCCCACCATCATGAGCATCTGATAACGAATCTACTAGGCGTAACCATATAGAGAGATCCCCTAAAAACCTAGGCACAATATGTGTATATATTCATAATGAATGCATGTAGTGCATGCTCAATGTTTATGCATCATCATGTATAGTTCATGGATACATCTCTCCGAGATAAAAAAAATGAAATCAAAAACATTGATAATTTTCATGTTTGCATATAAATCATATGACAATGATCATACTAGTATAAGCAATATAATATGACAACCATATCAATCCAAACAATCATAACCATCAATTCATCCATTTTAATTATACATATATGAAATATGTTGTGATTCACTCACCTATTTGTGGTAGGGTTGAATCCTTTGAATAATTGAACGCATTGAAAACTATACTCTAAATCCTTATTAAGTTAATTTAGCACACCACAATTCAATTATATGATTCCAATAAGTGTGGTCCACCTTTGATCAAAGTAAAATGACCCAACATAAATTCTTAAATTTAAATTTGAAAAACAACAAGGATTGTCGATCAATGCAGTCGATTGATCGAAACAACTTGAGAGCCCTTGATCGATCTTTCGATGGCTTGATCATGGATTAAAAAATATTCGAATTCAATTATTAAAGTCTCTGAACACTTTTGGCCATCATCGATCGATCGATCGAACTTGATTATATTAAATCAATTTACTTGTTGGACCAAAATAATAGACTTCGATTAATCGAGATCACTCAAGACTATCATCGATCGATCGATATGAGTTATGATTTATTGCTTAAAATTCTTGGACAAAAATTATTTCCCTCGATCGATTAAACCCTTCGATCAATTGATTGAAGTCGAACAATTTTAGTATATTATGTGATCCATTTTTTTTCAATAAAATTTAGTGTTTTATTATTATTATTGTTATTATTATTTTTATTTTTATTTTTAACTTATTCCTTGCCTTTTTATGAAAACCATGGATTCCAAAATCAGGTCCAACTAATATAATAGTTTTTCTCATTGTCAAAATTGGAATAACTTAAGGATTGTTTTGTTCTAAATTATCTGGAATCAAAAATTGGTAGTTTAAAATTATTTTCGACAAATCTGCTGTTAACTATACAATTCGCAAATCACTCTGGGACATCTATTGTTGGATCAATTTAAGATTTGAGGTTATAACACGATTTGCCATTAAGATATGCATATTTATATTGCCTTAGACCGATGAAATTGGATTTCTCTTCGTGGATTATCTTGGTTGCAAAAATCATTTAAAAACTTGTCTCTATCATCAAAACTCTCATACAAATCGAAATAATGATCATATGATTGATAAGTTTTATTCATTGTTCATATATAAAAATGTTAAATAAAATTCTGTAAGCAAAACAATGAATCTTATTGGAAACTTACTGGTGGAGGCTTCTCGTTCGCAGGGCTTCTCTCCTTCCTACGACTATCCTTTTGGATTTAGAGTTTTATGCATGAATTTAGCCTTGATTGTAAAAAATTTTACCAAAATTTTAATGAATTTTAGCAAAACAAAATTCATGCAATATTAGGAGTTGATCTCCTAACCTATTACTTTACTGAAAGTGCACATACTAACCAGGCTAAGTGCTTGATTTTATTAATAAATAAAAAATTTTAATTATTAATTTGTCTAGTTAAGGTCTCAAGTGGGTCAAAAAATTTTAAGGTAGTCATACATAGTGAATATTGATGATTTACACTGAATATCACGATATACAATAAAAATGGAAACAATACACAATGAATATGGGCGATTCATAGTAAATTTTGATGATTCACTATACAATATTCATTTATTATAAAATACTTCCATTACAAAATTTCATTAATTACAGGAGTCATTGAGTCCAACATTCATCACATTTATCCATCACAACACTCTTTAGTTACAAAATTCATTAATTACAATATTATTTCATTATAAAAATTCATCAATTTGAGTATTCTTCTACACCATTTTCTATTTTACAAACTCTCATCATTCGTACCAAACAAATTTTTTTTTTGAAAAAATAATTATAAAGAAAATCAATAAATGAAGAAATAAAGAAGAAGAAAGGGAACCAAAAGGCACACCACTCCCTTTCACATCCTCATTCGTTCCCATAAAAGAAAAAAAAAAAAAAGAAAAAAGAAAAGAAAAGAATGAATGAAACAACCAAATGGCCTCATGCGCTACGGGCCCCGTTTTATGAATTCATCCATATCTAATGTGGGGTCTACTAGCTTTTCTTGAGGCAAATCTAATTCATATATGAGTAAGAGATTTTAATTTCATATCATTGATTCAAGTTTAAATTAGTTTATTTGTAAGCCACAAACATCATTAAACATAGAATTGAAAATACCATTTCATTAGTTTATGACTATTCAATTTAAAATAGGTTTGCCGAATTTTAATCTTGCTTACATTACATCTTTAAAAGACTTTTTCCTTTTCCAAACGAGAGCCTGCCGGCCGAAACACAAACGGAACATATAAACATGTCATTCATCGATAAAGCGAAAAAAAAAATTAAGAGCTGGAATTCCTTATTCATATCCGGTGCTGCCTCCTTCAACCATGGTTGGAAATATATGGGGCCACATGTACAAATAACCCGAACCGTTGACGGGGGTACTGCACAACACATGTTTTATGAGCTGCGTAAAACACTCGAGTGCTGATAGGCCCACCATGCTTAATATATAAATCTACTCGGTCCATCAGGTGATAACTACTGTTTTAAAGGCACATCAAAAACATCTAACCAATAAAAGGCTATGATGAGCCACAACAATGGGAACAATGTAAAACTTCACTTAAAACGTAAGTTTACAAGGTGTGGCCCACATGAAAACTATATCAGGACAGTCTCTTCTGTTTTCACTACATCCCCAAGATTTACACCTGATTAAGCGGTTTGACGAAAGATACACACCATGGGGGTCCCACCCGCAAACCTACGCTTGGCATCCCCTCCCCACTTTCCCCAGTGGTGTGGCCCATCAGAGATGTAAATATAGATTATTTTTTCCTGAAGGTAATAGAATAAAATATGGAACCTGATGAACGGAGAGGATTTTTCATATACAACATGGTGGGCCCCACAGGCCTAGGTGGTTTACGCGCGCGTAGAACCGGTGGTGTACAGAATTCCTGTCCATCTTCTTGCAAACCTCCTTTAAACAGGCTGTCGCAAGATTCGCAGCTCTCTCTCTCTCTGAGAATTCGATCATTTCCATCTGTCTCTCTGCTCAGGTCTATCTCTCTCTCTTTGAAATCGGAGAAAATGAGCGTGATCGACATCCTCACGCGCGTCGATTCGATATGCAAGAAATACGATAAATACGATGTAGACAAGCTGAGAGATCAGAACATCTCCGGCGACGATGATTTCGCTCGCCTCTACTCCGTCGTCGAATCTGACATCGATGCTACTCTCCAGGTTCTTTTCTATTTCTCTTTCCCAATTCTAGGGTTTTCACGGATTATAGGGATTCTAGGGCCCACCTCCCACGGTTTTCTGATTGAGACCGTTGATCTGATTGGCCCTACGTCCTATGGAGGTTTTTTTTTTTTTGTTGTTAAATCTCATGTCTCCACAAACCCTAAGATTCATCCGCGTGAGGAATTTGCAACGACCTGATGCGTCAGAGTCGTGAATTGTGTCATGATGCACCGTGGACGTGGATTTAATGATCCAGACCGTTGTTTTGATGGGCCATGTCGCAGATGGGCTTTTCCCTTGGAATGTCCCTTCAGACCTTGTCATCCAGACGCATCTGAGCCTGAGGTCGTATTGTGAAGCATCGTTCCGTACAATGTTGATCCAGACTGAGGTTACCGTCGAAAACATCCCAGATTTGATGTTGCTATCCCTTTCATCAGTTGCGTAGAAATAGGCAGTTTAATTAAGAGAGGAATGCGGCCAAAGTACAGAGAAACGAAAATGCTAGCATGATTCATGTAGGTATATAGGGCAGGGGAATGACTTGTGCTAATGTGGGCGAAATAGCTTTATGTGGACGCTGTCCACGTTGTTATCCCTGACCCAAAAATCAGGCTGATTGAAAACTCAGATGGGCCACTCCATTGGGAGCAGTTGGGATGGGGACACTCACTGTTAAAAGCGGGGCCCACTGTGGTGTTTATATGCCATCCAATCCATTCAACGGTCCCACTAGGATGAAGGGATGCCCCAGAAACCAGGCCATTACAAAACACAAAACTCAGGCGGGCCACACCATGTGGCATTTAGAAGTTTTTACATTGTTTCCTTGTGGTATGACCCACCTGTGTTTTGGGTCAGCCTAATTTTGGGTTCTAGGGTGAACATGAGGCGGCACGCCTAATGGAAGCTACCTCCATGTGGTGGGCGGTTAGCGCGAGTCACTCCCACCCCCCCTACTCATGTCATGCTAGTGTGATCCTAAGATAAAAAGGTTGAAGATTGGATGGCTAGGATATTCCAAAATTTCAATCTGCAGGAGTTTCTGGTCATTCCATATTTGTACTGGCTTGCATAAGATCAACGTTCAGGATCCATGAGGGTCCGCTTTCAAGGACTGGGTGCTTTGGGACACTAATCAGATTCTAATGCATCAGGAGGTTCTTGTATAGGTTTTTTGCTGCCTTTTGTATGATATCTATTTATATGTGCGTGCGTGCCCACATGTAGAAAGCGGAGGTTGCTTCCACGGAGAAGAACAGGGCTGCGGCTGTGGCAATGAATGCTGAGATCCGAAGGACCAAGGCTCGATTGCTTGAGGAAGTCCCAAAGTTGCAGAGACTAGCCCTTAAGAAGGTTGGTTCTTTTCTTTCATTTTTTTTTTCCCTGATTCATCAATCATAAATAATAAGCAGTGAGAAAAGAAACACTAAGAGAAGCATCACCCAAAAAAATCTTAAGCGCTTGTTTATCTAAAAGGAGTGCTCTTGCAACCTCAAGCATATGAGGATTTCTTTTTTCCCTATTCTATCATTCCATAAAAAAAGGATGACCTCCCCCTCTCTCCCCTTTAGATACTAAATTTTGTTGGCCGTATGAGGACACACTGAAAGAGACCAACTACCATTTTTTCTACAAATATAACTGTAGTGCACCATAGAGCTACCCTCCATGGCTTGCAGATTAGGACTTAGTCATCAGGGTTTGGCAGACCCAAGACTTGATATGTCGACCATGTGAGTCATGAACATATTTTTAGTTATTTTCATTATAAAATATTATTGTCATCATCATCTAAGCCTTATCCCAACGAATTGGCCTGCGCGAGTCCCATTCCACTAAACCACACTATGAAGGACCATATCCTCTGTTAAGCGATAGGTCATCAATCCCCACTACCTCCACCCCGTTCCTTTTCGGCCTTCCCCTTGCCGTGTTAGTGCCTTCAACCTGAACCAACTCACTCGACGTGTAGTTCTTCGTCATTGTTGCACATGGCTAAACCATAGAAGTCTACTTTCCTGCTCTTATTACCTATTGATGCTATTCCTAAGTTCCTTGGATGCATTTATTTCTAATTATATCCGTATTCTCTTGTCACTCGCCCATCTCAAAATCCCTCCTGCTACAATCATCCTATGTACACGTTGTTCCTTGACTACCCAACATTCTATTCCATAAAGCATGGCTGGTCTTATAGCTATCTTATAAAATATCCCCTTTAGTTCCATTTGCATGTGGACATCACATAAAACTCTAGAGGCACATCTTTACTTCACCAATTCTAATTCTATGAGCAACATCCTTCTCCATCTCTTCACTTTCCTAAATTATCGACCCAAGACATTGAAACTGTTAATTTTAGGGTACTTCTTGGTAGGCAATCTTACATAATTCCTTGTTTTCACTCCTATCATTACTAATATTGCATTCCAAATACTTTGTTTTAGTTCAACCATATTAGAACTTTTACATTCTAAAGCATTCCTCCATAGTTTTAGCTTTGCATTTACCCTTCCCTCGTCCCGTCAATCAAAACTATGTCATCTGTAAACAACATGTGCCACACGGCCTTTTCTTCTAAATGCCTTGTTAATTCGTCCCTAACAAATGCATAATTATTTGGGCTCAGCATCAACCTCTAGTGTAAGCCTACAATAATTGGAGACTCACTTGTCTTTCCACTAGTGGTCTTCACATTTGTTACCGCTTCTTCGTATATATCCTTATTCATATCAACATATCCTCTCGACTCATTTTTTTTCTCAACACGCACTAGAATAACTCTCTAGGGATTATATCTTATGCTTTCTTTAAATAAATGAAGGCCATATTGAGATACTTCCTCATTTCACTATATTCTCCATTAGCTGTTGAAGTAGGAAAATAGTCTTGACGGTTGACCTTCTTGGCATGAGTCCAAACTGAGTTACTAATACATTTGTCTAATGCCTTTTTTTTTGCTCCATCATTTTCTCCAAAAGCATTACGCATAGTTTAATCCCACAATAGTTAGCGCAACTCTGTATATCTCCTCTATTCTTATAAATTGGTCCCAAAATACTTTTCCTCCATTCATTTGACATTTTTTTCGATGTTACAATCTTGCTCAACAACTCTGTTAATAAAAATAAACCAATATCTTTGTTGCACTTCCAAACCTTTACTTGTATACCGTTTAGTCTAAGGCTTTTTCCGTTTCATCTTTCTCAAAGCTTCTTTTAGTTTAAATATCCTAATCGTACGAAAGTATCTATGGCCTGTAGCCTCATTTGAGAGTGGCATGTTGGTCAAAGGATTTGTGTTATATTGTGTGTTTTTTTTTTTTTTTTTGGGGGGGGGGGGGGGAATTGCCTATGCTCCTTTTCAGACTTCATTCTTTTGCTGTTAGGATATGTCCTTATTGTAACATGGTTTTGAAAATTGGTTAAGTCCTTATTTTAAGTTTGCAACCATATCTCCCATCCATTTACATGATATGGGGGTCAACTGGTCATCATCATCTAAGCCTTATCCTATGGGCAACATCCTTTTCAATCTCTCCAATCTCATGAATTATTGACCTAAGGTATTGAAAGTGGTTGTTTTGGGAAACTTCTTGGTCAACATTCTTAATAAATTCCTCATTTTTAGTCCTATTGTTACTAAAATTGCACTCTATATACTTTGTTTTAGTCAAACTAATTTTAAATCCTTTGATTCTTAAGCAAGCCTCTATAAATGTGGCTGTGTTTACGCTTCCTTTCATTTTGTCAATCAGAACTATTTCTTCTACGAACAAGATACACCAGGGGATCTCTTGAAGAAAAGGTTAATATGGCCGATACGGGCGGATGTGCCATAAAGGGCCTAATTAAATTATTTTTTTTGAACTTCCGTCTAAAAATTTCACCTACTTCATTTCAACCATGGAGGAAGCGTAAAAACTCATTTTATACAGGCATATTTTAGGGATCAAAATACAAGATTTGAGTGATATCCGATGAATTGAAGCAAAGTGAACCATTTTGGGAAAAATTAGAACGGAAAACTATCAAAATTTTTTATTTAAAAAAACATTTTCACCTTTTTTGTTGTATTTTAACATAATAGGCCCTAATCTTATCCTAATCTATCAAACCATGCTTGATTTGTGTTCAATATAGGCTTTTTTGGTTGACTTTCAACAGGTCAAGACAACCGACAACTTTCTTATCAAAGAATGGTATGATACAACATTAAATACATGTAAAAACATTAAAAAGATATATTCTTGTATTTTACATTTTCCCCTATTTTCTTGATTTTTTCCCCAAATTTTTAGCCAAAGAAAAATTTCAGCCTATATGGGCCCTTATTGCCTGTTACGGTTCAATATCCTCTGTATCTTATCCCCCTATTTTCTTGATTTTTTAGCCAAAGAAAAATTTCAGCCTATATGGGCCCTTATTGCCTGTTACGGTTCAATATCCTCTGTATCTTATCCTTTTTAGGCTTAGCTGATACAATGATTGATACCGTTATTTAAAAACCTTGGCCTCCGGCTTTCTGTTTCTCATGAAAGAAATCTTCTGATAGAAAATGGAAAAAGAGAGGTGCTAAATGTAATCTGTTTACTGACAGTTACCATTGGTTTGAATGTCAATACATGATTGCCGGCAGATACATTCTTTGTTTAGGAAATTATTTGTGTTGTCGAATTTGAATGTTAGCATTACACAAGTAGCCTGATGCAAGACAGATGAACCAAAGAAATATCCTTTAACACCTAACTGACATTACGGGTTTGAACCAGTGCTTAAAGTACAGAACCAGTGATTAAAATTTCAGTTTTGACACATGTATTGCACCCTTGGGGTACGAAGCCCATCAACATCGTGTGGGACATGTATCCCGTAATGTATCGTTGTTTTTGAGAAACATTGAGAAATTGGTTGAATTTTTCAATGAAACTTTAGGATGTTAAAAAAGATATCATTACATAGAACTCAAAAGATCACAAAAAACAAGTACACATAATAAGTTTCTTTTGTGTAAGGTACTAAACTATGAGCTATCTGACAAAAGTGATGCAACTACATTCAAAATCAGTTCATATAATTTATGAATCATTGAAGACATGAAAGCACAACCAATACATTCAAAAGCCAAATTAGTCCTACAATATACTATGCATATATTTAAATTATTTTTTATAATATTTTAAAAAATATTTTTGAAAATAAAAAATGAATGCAGCTGATGTTAATAAAAGTTTGCCCGTAAGTAATTTCTGCCTTACCTTTAAATACATAAAGGTAAGGCATAAATTACTTATGGGCAAATTTTTAATTCATTTTTCAATATTTTAATAAAATATATTTTTTTCCCAAAAATTCCAAAAAGTTCAGTCAATCCGTAGATCAGCTTCCAATCACTCCCACATGAATTTTCCACGCTCTAATTACAATTGAAATGGGTGAAATTAGGGAAAATTTGGATTTTTCCCAAATTTCTCCATTTTCTCCAACTTCGAAAATCGGAGGTCAAAATCCATGATTAAGCATGTAAAATCATGGAGGAGTCGTAAATCTGGGAAGGCTATAAGTTAGTTCATTTGGGCATGGCACGGTGGAGTCGTTGGGCTTTGTGGTTGATTGGCTATCTTTTTGGCTTTGTGGGGAGCCCATAATGTGTGATGCTTTAGAAACGAGGGCAAGGGTATAAAGGAGGTCATTTGTAAAGTTAAAAGTTTTGTGTCTAGTTGGGTGGCTCATGTCAAGGCCGCCATGGGTGGTTTTCTTTTCTGATTTTTGTTGTTGGGGAATGTATTTTTTGTCCGCTTTTGTTGCTTCTCAATAAAATTGTTGTCGTCTCTAAAAAAAATTCCAGAGATTCCAAGCAATTTTAATTAGCAAAAGCTCACCTGATTGGGTTTCTGGTACATGCTCTCGGATCTTGATTTTGCACCCAAATCTCCTTTTCTCTCCAAAGAAATGAAAGAGATTAGTTTATATCCCCTTAGCAATGTAATTCCAACAAAAAAATTCAGAGAAAATCAGTTTTTTTTATTTTATTTTATTTTAATAATGGATTTTTGGTGAATTTCCAAATTTTTAGGTAGGACTGATGCAAGTGCGTTATCGTCATTATGTACGATACGTATCAACAATATTGGGGTCTTATAACAGTGATATTTTCAAAATATTGCAATGTATCGATACATCGTCGATATATAGACCGATTTTGGGAAGTTTCCAACTACAACTTAGTTTCGTATAGGTATTGCGTGCTACCCATAGTATTGGCCGATACTATGATATTGAAATCACTAGTTTGAATCCATGATTGAGCATGCAAAACGCAGAAAATCATGAATTACTAACTTCATTCCATAGATTCCAAGCAATTTAAATAAGAGAACAATTTAAATCAGCAAAAGCTCATCAATTGGGTTTCTAGTACCACACACTCTGATCTCGATTTCCGTATGCAAATCCCCTTTCTCTCCCAAGAAATGAAAATGATTAGTTTAAATCTTCCTAGCAATGTAATTCCATTGAAAAATTTCAGAGAACCATATTTTTTTCAGGATTTTTGACGAATTTCCAAATTTTTGGGAAGGGGGACTGATGCAAGTGTGATATCGACGATACATATCAATGATATTGAGGAACTTATAACAGCTATATTTTCAAAATATTGCAATGCATCGATATAGTCTATACATTGCGATATATCACGATATATTGGTCAATACTGAGAAGTTTTCCAACTACAGCTTAGTTTCGTATCAGTACTGTGCGATACCGATAGTATGGGCCGACACTATGATGTTGAAATCACTGGTTTGAAGTTTGAGGTACCTTCCATCTCCTTGTTGGTAGAAGTATTGATATCTTGGTTGGTATTCTCCACTGTCTGCGATATAGGGTGTTCTCAAGGACAAACATGGTTCCCTGAAATTCACTTTTTCCAGTCCCGTGTAAGTGGGGTCATCAAATTGGGCAGAGCTGTTGGCTACTAAAATGGAGTGGAGATTTCTGCTAATTGGTTGGGTGGGTGCTTATTGTTGAGGGAGACTTGCATCATGCTGTTGATTGGGCTTCTGGAGCTTGCTTTCCCTTGTGGAAGCTCACTTTCATTCTTAATGAGCTGAGATTGCTTTCTCGTTTGAGGCAGATTATTTCAAGCTAATTAATTGTGAATTGAATTGTATTGCTGATTCCTTGGCTAAGATGGGAGTCCATAGACCCTCTCTTTATAGAGGAGACTCATATCCAGTGCCTTGATGGATCTTGTTTTCATTTTTAGTGAGTCGAGATTGCTTTCTCGTTAAAGGGAGAGATTGTTTTAGAGCAAAATTAATTGTGAATCGAATTGTATTGCAGATTCCTTGGCTTTGGATGGAGTTCATAGATCCTCTCTTTGTATAGGGTATTTTTAAATGTGACGGCATATTCACATATGCGAATTCTCCCATGCATTTTGCATATGCCATGATGGCATATGCGATCGCATATGCCAAAAATGCGAGAATATGCGATCGCATATGCGCTGTATGTGATCGCATACAACATATGTGATCGCATATTGGCATCCACAAATTATTTTATTTTATTATTTATTTACTTTTTGCAAAAAAAAGAAGAAGACATTTTGCCAATAAAAAGACATCCAAACCTCCTCCATTTGCAACATTCTCATTCCAAAACTCTCTTACTCTCTCTCTCTCTCTTTTTTTTTAATTTTTAATTTTTTTTAATTTTTTTTTCTCTTAAAGCAAGATTAAAGCAAGAAGATCATTTATTCATTTAAGAAGATAAGTTTACCTCTCTTGGAACTTGGAAGATCAAGATTCAAGCTTCAAGCACTCTCGAGGAAGATTCAACTTTCAAGATTCAAGCACTCTCATTCTACAAACAATCTACATTTCCCTCACTTACACAATAATCCTAATTCTTGAATGTTAATGACTTGATGTATACTCAATTCATTGTTTAATTGATTTTATTTCTCTCAAATGTATTTTAAATATGTAAAATTAAATATCTATTTACTCAAGAAAGTTCCCCCTAATTTCTTATAGTTTTTTCACATTTTTTCTCCTATGTTTTTTATTTTTATAAATTTTTCAAAAAAAAAAAAAAAAACAAATATGCGGTAGCATATGCGCATAGCAATCGCACATGATCGCATATGCGATTTAACAACTTTTGTATCCATTGCCTTGTGGATCTAGTTTCCTTTGTTTTGCTTTTCCTTGTAGGTTTCTTTTAATGGAATTTTTGTTGTTAATAACAAAAAGTTAATAACAAAAAAGTTTCAGGTTGAAGTCACATCAAATTTGGTACTTATGATTGAATTGAACCACGGATAATAGGACCCCCTCACCCCAAAATAAATCCCATTGCAGGATTAAGGGAAAAAGAAAATCAAAGAAACTGTTTCATTCTCCATTCACCATTTGGCCATATCTTATTCAAAAAATATATTTACATGTATATAAAGAGTGATTATATAATCCTAGCCATCCATTTAGTCTAATCCTACCCATCTCTTGCAATAAACTAAAATATCTCTAAATGCCATCATAGTTATGGAACCCTTCCGTAAATCAGTTGTGGCATCTTCGGCTTGTTTGAAAGCTAGCTCTATAGGGCTTTCAAACAGGACCATTTTGATTCATTTTTTGACGTTGTTTGAGTACCCAAAGATACCCTGAAAAATAAGTGACAAGCGAGAGTTTATTAACTAATCTTTCTTTAAATAGGTTACTTAAGTGCCTAGCAACTGTTGTTGTGGACCATATCTGTTTCACTGATCAGATAAATGAGGGAGCCCCACTTCACTGATTTCAAAAAGCGTGGGGCCTAATAGATTGCATCACTGCAAACGATCTGAAGCTAAATAATTAGTATTGGACATCAATGTGAAATTCTTCCCTTGATGGATAGTATCACATTTTCCCACTAACATAGTAACAGTAATGCATCATGCCACATCTTTCTTTGTGTTTCCAATTGCATATGGTTTGTCATGAGCATGGACTTATCCTCAAGGCAAGCTGTGAAAGCTATTAATGCAAGCTGCAAGTTCACAGTCTGCATGTCATAACGGTTGAAACTAATGACAGGTCAAAGGGCTTTCAAAAGAAGAACTCGCTACCCGTAATGATTTGGTTCTTGCACTGCCAGAGAGGATTCAGGCAATACCAGATGGGACTGCAACTGCATCCAAGCAAGGTGGAGGTTGGACAGCTTCTGCCTCTGGCCCGCAAATCAAATTCGACATGACTTCAGGTGGTCTATCTGACTAATTGCATTCCCACTGAATCTATGTTCTTGCTTAGGGATTTTCATCCTCTTTTAATAATATGCCTCTGTGCTAAAATTTTCTCACAAATTACAGCCGATGGAAGATTCGATGATGAATTCTTTCAGCAAAGCGAAGAATCAAGTCAATTTAGGCAGGAGTATGAAATGAGAAAAATAAAACAGGCAAGTAGCGGACCATGATTCCTTTCTTGTTTATGTCGACTTTTGTGGGTGGTGATTGCCTATGACTGGTGGTACACTATGACCCGTCTTTTCATGTCTTCTGAGTTTTTATCTCCCCTTTTGCCCATGAAAATATTAGATATTTTTTAGAGAAAAATCCTTGTAAAAATGGGTTCATAGGTCTCACTTTTATGGTGGGTTATGTACATTATCTTTTGTTCAAAATCATTAATGGGAAATTGCCTTTGAAATGGGTTTTAGATCCTTTATGTCTTTGTTCTATGTGCTGAAGATAGTACCCGATAAATTGATAGTAATTTCACTGGCAGTCCCTTTGGAGCAGTGATTGACAGTCATAGGTTAGAGTATACTTTAAAAAAATAAAATAAAATTTTCTTTTTAATTTTTAAATGCATGCTCCTTGGCTGCTGTCAATGTCATAGGCAAGACTTTTTTTTTTTTTTTTGAAGGGCTGCCATAAGCTAGACTCTGGTGATGGTTCACCACCATTTTGTAAATGATGGTGATTCATGTTCCTCATGTGGTTCTCATGTAAGGATAAACCATCCAAATTGTGGGGCCCGTTGTGGATGGAGCATGTCTCTAAAATCAGGCTGATCAACCCATTCTAACCATCCAGTTGATGACTTTCAAATGGATGGTTAAAAGTAAATAAGTGAGAGGTCGAAATTCCAATGGAAAATTCAGATGGCAACTATTATCTTGTCTGTAGTTTTTGGGTCATTGCTCCATCGACATTTGGGTCCGCAATTTGTACTGCTGCAAAACTAAGCCATGTGTATGTTGAAGAGTCACCACCATTCTCGTGCTGCCATATGCATTGCCACAGGAGCAATGTCCACCAACTCGCATGATACCACTCTCTGTTTAACACTGAATGCACGGCACACTAAGGATTGAACATGATCTGTGTAGTTAGATTGTCGCCACCTAATTTTGACGATTCAAACTGCGATTTTGATCACTATATCTAAATCACAGATCAAGAATAGACTAAGTGTTTCAGGTAACTATGATCTGACTACGTTGCAGATATTACTAACCGATGAATTTTATTGTTAGCTATATGAAACTGTATAGTTCTATTATTATTTTTTTTGAAAAGATTTTTAGTCATAAGCCTTCTATTTTGATTGTTCTGAAACAATCTTGAAGAAAGCTGTAATTGTGGAGACCATGAAAGACGTTGGAGAATGAAGGCAGGTGAGAAACATGAGATAAAATAAATCTCAATGAGATCATGAGTTTCCAGGGACGAGAGATCGCAGTTGCATTTGCGATATTTGGGAAGCAAAGATGGAATACGTTCTGATTCGAACCTAGGGGGATGAGAGATCACAGTTCCATTTTCGAGAAGATTTCAAAGATCCTTCAAGAAACAATTCTCGAATTCGGGGGCAGGGAGGTTTCAGATATCATAGCCGGAGAGATCCCTCTTGCAGAAGCCATGGAAGATTTGCTCTTCGAAGGAGACCTCATTTCTCCAACGACATCAATGGAGGCCTCCTATCCTTTCATCCTAATAAGAGAAGTGATAGAAAGGAGGTTCGATATACCTTCCTGGAGCAAGGAGGGAAGGTATAGAAAACCTCTCTCCAAAGGCAAAGGAATCTTGGCCGATCGTCCGGGTTTTGATAGTGCCCAACCGGGAGGAGGAGAAAGATGTCTGGATTCTAGCTGGTAAAGGTAGAAAAAAGGGGTTTTCTTTTAGAAATCATAAAAAGCAAGACATGGGAGCCCCTTAGCAAGCTCCTAACTCTATTCGTCGACCGATTCTTAGAGGAATGGATGGATATTAACTTCTTTAGGGTTTTCGGGCATTTTGGGAAGGTTCGAGAGGTTATTATTCCTATGGTTAAGGGTTCGGCCTCTGTACGAGGTTTTGCTTTTGCTAGAATGGAGTGTGTCTAGGATCTAGAGAGGGCCATTAAAGGTATGGAAGGGAAAAGCTTCAATGGGAGGGAGATTCAAGTGTAGGAAGCCCATTATAAGCTAGGTAAGTTGAAACGGGAGGGGAGGGGAGGGGAGTAGAGATGTTAAGGGTAATAGAGGTTTTGGGGTTCCGACCAACACTACCCTTTTACCCACCCTGATGAAGGTGGCGATGGATGTAGTGGTTCAGGAGGGGGGTCCAACGTCTTTCAAGGGGGCACTTTTGGGGGAGACTTCCAAGGAGTCGAGTCCTAGGGTCCTTATTCCAGTGCTTGCTCCTCCAACCCTAATGTGATCTTCCATAGGTTGGAATTAAACTCAGTCTCAGTGTCTGATTTAGAGGTCTCCGTCCACCTTGACATTATTGAGAAGGCTTGGTTTGGCCTAAAATGGAGTCTAGTTGTCCGGTTGAGAACTAGGTCGTCAGCCTTTGAGTTAGTACCTTGGTTTGTTGAATATTGTAGCTTGAAGGAGGATTTTCTCTTGCATCAACTCAAGATTCTGTTTTCTTAGTTTCCTTCCCACCATCGGAGAACATTGATAAAATCTTTTTTTGCCGGTTAGCTTTATCGGAATGGTCCAGTTTTTTCTTTTTCTAGGTGGGCTGAATGGTCGTTGTTTGGGAGATTGGATGTCTAGTTTCATCTCTTAGACCTCCCACCAGAGATTTGGAGTGAGGAGGTGCTGGTGGCGTTAGGATCCCACCTCGGCGAAGTTATCGTCATTGACGAAGATATTGAAAAATTGGTTGATCTTTGCTTGGTGAGAAGTTGCGTGCGTCAGAAGAACTCATTGTCGGTCCCAGAGTCCAGTTCGATTCTTGTTGGTGAGGACAAAGTTGAGTTCATAGTAAGGCGTGAAAATCCTTCGGCTAAGGTTCCCAATTCTCGGTCATTGGAATCCATGGTGGATTGGGTGGGAGGTGTTTGGGATATGTTCAACATTCTGTGGGGGGTGACGGTGCACCTTCCCCTTTCTCCCACGGTGTATTGGATTTTCTAGCCCACACACAAAAAAAAAAAAGGAAAAAAAAAAAACAGAAACGTTAAGGGATAGGCACTCAGGAGTGAAGAATTAGAAAAGGAACACAAAACAGAAACATTAACGCAGAGACAGGAAGGAGCCAGCAATGAGTGACCCTCTGGTTGCTCCCATTTTCGCAAGTGCAACCTTGTTTGCATCCCTCTGAACTTCAGGAAGAAATGATCTATATAATTCCAATCTGGACTGAGGAAAAAATGTTACTAAAGGGGCAGAATCAACATCGGTTTTAACAAATGCAATGATGCACAGTTTTGGACAATCCTTCTACAGTAGGTGCCATATGCGTAGGACTCATAATATCTGATTTGATTGTTGTGCAGGATCAAGGTCTGGATGTAATAGCAGAGGGATTGGATACACTGAAAAATATGGCGCATGACATGAATGAGGTTGGTGATTTTGCATGTTGTAAATGTGATGTGAAACACAGGTATTGATCATTCTTGAATTTTGTGTAGGAAATGGACAGGCAAGTTCCTTTGATGGATGAAATCGACACGAAGGTGAGATTTAGTTCTCAATTTTTTTTTAAAATTATTTATTTTATTTTAATTTTAAATAATTTGTTTGTTTCAGTCTTTGTTCCTTATGGGAGCCTAACTTGTAGAAAGGGTAAAAATACATTTATTAATTATACTCCTATGATGTCATTACAGGTGGACAGGGCGACTTCTGACCTTAAAAATACTAACGTGAGGCTTAAGGAGACAGTTAACCAGGTAACCAATATAGCCTGAATTTATCTTTAGGTCCATTCATGTTTCAGTTGAGAAGAGCTGCAGTTTCTTTTTTTCCTGGTCAAAATTTGACAAAGGTCTGTGTTTGCTTTTGCTTCAGCTGAGGTCCAGCCGCAATTTCTGTATTGATATCATTCTGCTATGTGTTATTCTGGGAATCGCTGCCTACTTGTACAAGTGAGTTTCACATCTCCCTTATTAGCTTCCAAATCAAGCATTACAGAAGATGACTGCTAAACCCCCTTTGCATCTTGGGAAAAAAGAAATCGAAGTGCAAACGGATTGGGCCACCTTTGCGAGGGTGCTTTTGGTATTGACCAAAAGACCTCAATAGTTTCCAGTGGGATCCTCTCTCAGGTGGACCCATCTGCAGTTTCTTGGGTTGCTTTCTTTCTAGCAAAGAACTTGGTTTAGAATTCCCATTGTTCCTATCACTTACAAAAAAAATAAAAATAAAAATAAAAATGTAAAACTTCACACATGTGGATCACACCAATGTGAGTGAAGCTTTTGATCTCTCGTGGCTTGGACATATCCTTTATTTCTTTTACTAACCTTCTTGATGCACAATTAACCACTTGCTCTAAAAGCTTGAACTGATAGAGCATGGCGAATCAATCCCTTTATCTCATAGCCCAAGCCTCACATCCCATGGGTTAAGACCTTGATTGAACCCCCTCGTGGGCTCCACTTCACACGAGCCACCCGCGTCACACGAGCCGCCCACCTCAAGTGTGCTCCTGCATCCCACAGGTCACCTCACTCGGGCCTGGTGTGAAAATGTCCCTGCATTAATCACCCCTGGGGAGGAGTCTCGAACACGAGACCTCTCGCTTTGATACCACTTTGATGCAGGACAATTAGTCACTTGCTCTAAAAGCTCAAACTGATAGAGCATGGTGAATCAATCCCTTTATCTCATAGCCTAGGCCCCACATCCCATGGGTTAGGATGTTGGCCAAACCCCCCTCGTGGGCCCCACTTCACATGGGCTCCGCTTCACATGAGCCACCCGCCTCACTAGGTGGGGCCTGCCTCACAGGAGCCACCCACCTCTCATGAGCCGCCCACCCCGAGTGTACCCCTGCATCCCATAGGCTACCCCACTCGAGCCCGGTGTCAAAATGCCCCTGCATTACTTCCTATCCTTATAAGCCCCCTCCTTGTGGTTGGAGGCTTCCTCCCATTCTCCACCACATTTTCCTTGACCATCCTCATGGAATCTTGGATTGGAAAATCACCAAATATGAACTCAATAGTTGTTCTGCATCTGCCATGTTCAAAGTGGATCTTGCACACCCTGTCATTGCAGTTCCACTTCCACCTGCACCTAATGGTCTAGCCTGTCCATGATGTCGAATAATAATTTCTTAGGCATATTAGGGTCTCTAGCACAAGTGTCGAGAACTCCTTGACCTACCGTGAATGGAACTCATATGTTTCAATTATGTCAAGTTCTGTCATGCCAAGTATTCGGCATTCTTGGGATA
Organism: Magnolia sinica; assembly: GCF_029962835.1. Classification (NCBI taxonomy): domain Eukaryota; kingdom Viridiplantae; phylum Streptophyta; class Magnoliopsida; order Magnoliales; family Magnoliaceae; genus Magnolia; species Magnolia sinica. The sequence continues at coordinate 64,966,845 of NC_080589.1, read as the reverse complement.
GACTTGCTTGATCTCTCTCTTGAAGTACTCTCAAGTGTTGCTGGTACATGTACCTCACTCCATGTATTCATAATGCCTCCACCACTATGGAGTTGTTGTGTCAGTGAAGTATATCACCGCAGTCTGCACGTTCGCTTTTTGTCCTCCATTGAGACGACCTTAAAGCTTGCTCTAGCTACCACAAAGAAATTGTCCAGCTCCCTATTTTCTCTTGATCCGTTGAAGGTCCTAGGCTTCGACATCTGTACCTTGGGATGGTTCCTCTATGGCCATACAACTGTGGCCATGCCACTTTTTCTTAAGTCTCAATCACCCCTCATTTCTTCAACTTGATCCTGCAACATGGTGAGGGTTTCCAGCACCTTTGCCCATAAGAAGATTTAGCTAGCTTGTTTAGGAAACCCATAATCTCCCCCTTGAGTTCCTCAAGTCAGCCATTGAGGGTCCCTACTTTGTTGCTCATCAACCCAATTCAACCTTCGATGAGCCATGGTAATCTCCAACTGTATGAGTTGCCCCTCCATTGCTTCTACCACATCGCGGGATTTCTCCCTCCTAGACCGTGCATAAACCACCCTTTTTCTTACATTCTTGCTCTTTGTTAATCACCTTTGAAGGCATGGTGTTTTTCTTACCCCACAAGCATCAAGAACCCCTTCTTAAAAATGCTTTGATACCATTTATCACAGTTTGAACTTTGAATGCTTCCCAAGCATAGACTATGCGACACTCGTACACACCACTTTCTTGAAAGAGTCAGTTTACCACCACCCAAGTGTAGCCAAGCTACTTAGAAGACAAGGCATGCGGTAGAGAATGGAAGTTAAGAAGGCTTCTATTACTCAAAACCTCCAAAGCTCACACTTTCTATGGTGTCTCCCAAATGAGGGGCTGATGTAGGCCGGCCTAATCCAACCTTAAATGAGCATGGTATTTGAAAGGGGTAGATTTATGCAATCTTTAAAAACAAATGAAATATCAGCATTATACATCATAAACACAAGAAAGAAATAAGGTTAATATAACATTGATTATGGCCATCCATCACAAACATGAAGTATTGAATCTTAAAATCTGAATTTAGTTGGATCCGGCGAAAGTTAGAACTTTCGTCTTGCAATAGGTCTGTCTAACGATCTAAGCGGATTTTCTAATTTAGAAAATAGGAATTTTCTGGATTGGGAAATCTGAAAAATTCAGAAAAAAGAATTGGTGTGTCTTCAAATTTAGGCTTTGGGTGATGGGTTTTGAAGAATGTCAAATTAGGTTAATGTGGGGATGAAAATCTTTAAGATCTAATGATTTAGATAAAAAAAGAAATAAGATCGGCTTCTAGATCTAAAGATTTTAGGAGAAAAGGAAGAGAATGAGATTAAAGAAAAAAGTACCTTGAGAAAAGAAAGAAGGAGAAAGAAGTAGAGGATGAGAAATTACTTCCCTAGGCCTCACGCCCTCTTCCAATTATTGGAAGTCGAAGCCGAAATCGTTAGAAGCAAAAAGGCTTTTTTTTTTTTTTCATAAATATAACATAACATATTTTAGGTTTAGGGCAACCCTTATAAATTCATAATTACATGAAATTATCAAAATACCCCTACTAAAAAAAGTCTTAAAAAGAAAAGAAAAGAAATTCGCACAAATATTGTGCGCAAACTGTCTCAAAACTTAAATAAATCAAATGTTCATAAACTAAATTTAAATTAAAGATGCCCGATGGGCCCCGATGATAGCGCCGTGAAGGTGGCGTAATGAAGGTGGGCCGTGACGATCCAACCGTTCGATCACACCATCCCCGCGATCCAACGGTCCAAATGTCTCCTTTAAGCAACTTACACATGTGTAAGGTCTTCAACCTCTAGAGACCCGACCCGCACCTGTCATCTAACCACATTGACACGGGTAACGCACGCCTCCTACGTTGATATACTTTGAATGGCCTGGTGTCCGCTTCAGGGGCCCACCTTACAGTCCTTGGAAGTTTCTAGCTACTTGTATTAGTGGTTAGCAGGAAGCCATTCGACATTCTTCCAATGGTTAAAAACTCTCTAGAACTTTTCTAGATGATTCTACACTAGTCTCCCTAGTTGATTCTAGTGTCTCTAGAATTCTCTACACGTTGCTACTATGTGCGAGCATCTCTATATGCATGAGAAGAGCTAATTTGGTTGTTCCTAGAATAACCTCTTGCAATTGTTTGGTCCATGACATTGTTTCAATTATCGGAGGAAAAAGGAACTTTCAACAGGATTGAATGGAAGGCATTTGCACTAAGAAACCTACATATGGCTAGGCAAACACTTTCCTTACCCCCCCTTCACATGTTCAATAGATTTCACCCAATCTTGCCCAGAAGTGTAATTACATCCAATTTATAACCTTCATGGGTAAACAATATAAACCTCATTTCCAAACACATTCTTTGAACTATTTTGTTGAATACCATGTTACAAGATATCTTTAGATTCTTTATAAGAATAGAGAAAGAGAGAAGAGGAGAAGGTTGGGAGAAGAGAGGGGACCCAAAATCAGGGTTGACACCCCCACTCTCCTTCTTTATATAATGAATTCTCTAATAATGATAAAAGTGCCCTTAATAACAAAATAAAAAAAATCTCCATCATGTCCTAAACCACTATAAACAAAAGAGCAAACATGGAAACAAGTCTAAGTGAGCCTAGGTGGGTCATATAGTGGTACAAACCACATCCATCCGTTAACACTCCCCCTCAAGCTAGACAATAGATGTAGTTGATGCTAAGCACGGAGTATATGCGTGTAACATGTTTGTGACAGAGCCTCGGTGAACACATTAGCAAGTTAATCCCTGGATCAGACATATTGTGTAGAGATTTCACCATTGGAGACCATTTATGAAGTGGTAATCGACTTCGATGTGTTTACTTCTTTCATGATATGCTAGATTATTCTAGTTGTGGGATGCAGCCTGATTATCACAAAATAACTACATAGGTAGAATCACTGTAAACTCCATTTCCTACAGTAGTTTCTTGATCCACATTAACACACAGGTGGTATGCGCTATTGATTGGGCTGCCGCACTCTACTTCTCACCCTTCAATATGACTAGATTTCCTCCCACACGTGTAATACCTAGAAGCAGATTGTCTTTGTGCTAAAGAACATGCCCAATCTACATCCTATGACCTTAAGATAATTGTTCTATTTATACAAAATTCTCTGACTTGGTGCTCCTTTAAGGTATCAGAAAATCTGAATAACTACATCCATGTGAGGTATTGTCGGAGAGCTCATAAATTGACTTACCACGCTCGCAACATAAGATGTCTGATTGAGTGATAGTTAAGTAGATAAGTTTTCCAACCAATTTTCTATACCTCCCTAGGTAGAGGTGTACACGAGTTGAATTGGGCACCGCTTGACTCAGCTCAGCCACTTGCTGACCCCGGCTCAAACTCGGCTCGGCTTGGTCCTCAAGCCTGACTAGCCAGCTCGGCTCGGTTCGGTCAGCAGCTCGGGCCAGTTCGAGTCGAGTTCAAGCTAAGATCGAGCCAAGTTCGCCTGTGCAGCATTTTCACAAACACATGGACTGCACCTTCAAAATCTCACTGTATGTAAAACAACAACAACATCAGTTGTTTTACAAGTATTTCATCAAACACCTTCTAAGCAACATAAAAATCAAGAAAAAAGGGTATTTATTTCATATACATACCTTCCTTGCCACCAACCATATTTCGTTGAGTCATTTCATCAAACACTTGGTGAGCAACATCATTGTCGGGCGCTGGAGAATGACGAGAAATAGAGGAGAGGAGAGTGGTACTGGTCGTCGGTTGCCGTTCGGGTGCTGAAGAGAGTCGAGTTTGAGCTGGGGTTAGGGTTTTTAGGGTTGGGCGAATGACCGAGATGAGAGGGTGCTGGTTGTTTTTTTTTTTATATTTTTAAAAATAAATTTTAAAATACCTATTTTGGGCATCCGATTTTTTATATATACTTACTCAAAAATCGATTCAAGCAGAACCGAGTCCAGTTAGGTCCAGCTCGGACTCGACTCAAAAAGTTTCGAGCTCAATAAAACTGGCTCGACTTAGCTCGAACACAGTTTCGATCTGAGTCAAGTCGAGCTTTTCCGAGTTGATCTAAGCGAGCTAACAAGCTAACTCGACTCGTGTACACCTCTATCCCTTGGTCGTCCACTCCGTCTCCTTGATGACTTACTAGTTTGTGATTAGGATCCATTGGTGTATCGACTTATTATAAAGAAGATCGGTCTCCAAAAGCAAATCCAGAACATATTTCTATTGAGATTGATTAATCCCATCTTTGCATTTGGCTACTTTCATACCAAGAAAGTATCGAAGACGACCTAGATCTTTCGTAAGGAAATGTTGTTCAAGGTACTCTAGCTCCTCAATCCCCCTATTGTCACTTCTTGTACCAATAATATCATTCACATATGCTACTAGCACAATAAGGCTTGAGATACCTTTTCGTACCAACAAAATGACCAGCATGGCTTCGAACAAAGCCATAGTTCAACACGACTTTGTTGAATTTGTAAAACCATGCATGTGGAGATAGCTTTAACCCATGAATTGCCTTACACAGTTCACGTACTTTGTTAGACTCCCCTTGAGCTTGAGCAACAAATCTAGGCGGTTGCTCTATATAAACTTCCTATGTGAGATCACCATGAATGAATGCATTCTGACATCAAGTTGAAAGAGGGGCCAGCCATGATTAACTACCACGACAATATAACATGAATGGAGTTCAACTTAGCTAGAAGAGAGAAGGTTTCAGTGTAAGCATCACCAAGGGTCTGATTATATCCCCTACCAACTAAGTGATCCTTTATGTGTTCAACCATGTTGTCAGGATGAAGCTTAATTGTGTAGAGTCATCTACAACCAACAACATGTTTACTGGTAGGTAATTATTTACTTCGCAAGTGTTATTATGATAAGGGGCAGTCATTTCCTCTTCCATTGCCTTCTTCCACCCCTTACGTAACAATGCCTCTTGATATGACTTGGCCCTTTCCTCTTTCATTGCCTTCTTCCACGCCTTACGTAACAATAGCTCTTGATATGACTTGGGAATAGAATGAGAAGACAATGATATGGCAAACTTATGGAAATTTGGAGATAAGTAATTAAAAGAAACATGTTTAGAGATAAGATGATTGGTACATGCTTGTTGAACGTTTCTCAAGGCAATAGGAATATCAAATCTATATGGAGAACTCACATGATCATAAGGCTTGGAAGAAGATATGGTGGATGGCACGTCATGACCGGCTACACTATTTCTCGTTTTTATTGTGAGTAAACCTTCAGCTGAGACGCAATGCGAATGGAAGAGTCAATAGAGGGAGGAGGTTGGATGATGTCTCCAACCGCAATACGTACATGCACAATTTCTACATCATGAAATTTACTGCCTTAGAGAAAAATGGAGCAGACTTGAAAAAAGTAACATCTGCACATATATATTGTAAGATTATAAAAATGAGAACCACTTTATGTCCAGGAATATCAAAGAAAAGTACATTTAACTGCTCGAGGATTTACTTTATCATGAATAAACTCCAACTGATGAATAAACATACACATCAAAAGACTTTGGGAGGCAAAGAAAACGATGGAGTATCTAGAAGTAACATTCGATGAGGTGGTTGACTCATTAAAATTGATGATGGCATTCTGTTGACCCATCACTCTAAAAACTTTTAAGAACATTCATGTGAATTAATAGAGTAAGAGTTACCTCAAGTACGTGATGATTTTTCCATTTCGCAACGCCGTTTTGTTGTGAGGTTTGTGCACTTGATGTTTAATGTAGGATACCTGTTTCAGAAAAATACTAACTAAAAGCTTGTGGCACATATTCCTTGACATTATTAGAAAAAAAGCACAAACACGTTTGAATTAAATTAATTCTGTACTTCCAAGTAAAAAGTCTTAAAAATATAGAATAATTTGGATGTCTTTCATTAAATAAATTCACATCATTCTTGAGAAATCATCAACAAGTGTAACAAAATACTTATATAATTTACTGGATATTTTAACTGGTCCCTAAACATTTGAATGAACTAAACTATGCTTTTCCACATGTGGTAGAGAAGTAGTACGATGATGTTTGCTCAAGTCACACACATCACACTCTAGACATGATACAAATGACAAAGAAGGAATGCCACCCTTAAGAATCTTCAAGGATGGATAAACGAGACGACAATGTTACTAATAAGGGAATGCGCTTTTCTGTATTGCTGCCTCAACAACTTCATGATTAAGATTGTACGATCCGTCATGTTCATGTCCAACACCAATATTCTTTTTTGTCTTTAGATCCTGGAAAACACAATTGGAAGGATAGAAAGTGACAAAGTAGTTAATAGATTTGGTAAGTTTGCTGACAAACAAAGGACTTGAAGGAAATTTTGAAATAAACAAGGACAAAATATAATAGAAGGGAAGGACTTGTATGAACAATATCCATTCCACATACTTTGGATTAGGTACCATCTGCTAGAGTGACAGTTGAACCAGTTATAGAAGGGAAGGACTTGTATGAACAATACCCATTCTACATACTTTGGATTAGGTACCATCTGCCAGAGTGACAGTTGAACCGATTAATGATATATCAATGGAGAAAAACACACTAGACTCACTTGCTATATGGTTAGATGCTCCAGAAACGACCCATAGAGCAGGGGACTTGGATCCTAAATAGGTCATACCTGAGGTCACAAATGTAGCTATAGGGGTGGTAGCAACTGTAAAAGTGGTAGGAGCATGCGGATCCTGCAGATTTTTCAGCAACTCGAAGTACTCTCGAGTTAGTGTAACTGTTCTGCCAGTCATATGTAGCTGTGGAGCTGTCGACATAAAACTAGCTGGATGAGGCTCACTACTCTCTTCAATGTAAGATGCCTGATTACCCTCCATGGAGATTCCAACATTTTTTCAACAGAGTGATTGGATAGCCCACAATTTATGCACTTTCTAGGTTTATAACCTCAATCATGACCTCCAATCTTTCCACACCACCTTGATTATCTTTGCTACCATGGCCACCATCTTGCCCTCGACCAGTACAAGATGCTAAAGCCGAACTATCATTGTCTTCACTCATAGAGTCTAGAGATACATACTGGAGGCGAGCATATATCTTGTCCAGAGATGGCACATGCTTGCCATTCAAAATTTGTGCACGAACCAATTCATACTCATGTTTAGACTTTGATAAGAACTTGGGTATACAAAACTCTTCATGTTGCTGATGCGGCTTCTCCAAATTAGTAGTAAGAGGCTGATACACATTCGACGACTCCTACATTTTGGAGTAGTATTCACCTAAAAAATTATCGCCTTGTGGAAGATTAAATATTTCTTTTTATAATTGTTACGTATAGGAGCTGTTTTTATTGGATGAATACATCTCTCGCAATGCATCCCACACTTCCTTTGCCATGTCCAGAAACATTACATTCGTGCTTATGGATGGTTCCATACTATTCCATAACCATGTCATAATTTGGGCATTCTCTTGGGTCCATTGATTATAAGTACTAGAACTCTTGTTATGTTTCTCCATGCTCAAGTATAGAATTTTCCCTTAGCTGCTAGAAACACCTGGATGGATTTAGACCACTAGAGATAGTTTATCACATTTAATTTAATATGGGTTACCTGGACCATGGTATGCCAAAATGGTTACATAATGTTAGTAGTTGTAACTGATGCACATTACGGGGCCGAAACGGCCGTTACAGAAAAATGGCCTGTAACGGGCCCATAATGGTCCATAACAGTTTGAAACAGTTTCTTTTATTTATTTATTTTTTGATTTTTTTTTTTTAATTTAAGAAAAAGAAAGAAAAAGACCATAATGGCTTGTAACATAACGGTAACAGTGGTGGCCGTTATGGCGACCATTACTGTTATGGCATATATTGATCTGGACCCCTAAAAAATCAGATGGATTTATGAATTTAGATTTTGGATCACTTTTCATCTCCATCATAACAAGTGAAAAAGAGAATAACCACTATTATTGCACAAATACAGGCTGACCTAGCAATATTGACGAACATTCCACTTGTACGCTTCACACAATGTGCACACCATACTTGGAGAGATAAATCAGTCCACAAGTCCACACTTTTCAATCAGATACAGATGAAGGTGATCACGAACATGGCATCTAGCAAGGGCAACTGGCTCACACGCTTCTAATAACCACATGGGAGGTGAGATCCCGTGGGCTTTTTTCACCTACTCAGGCATGGACCATCATAAAAGGCCCAACACAAGAAAAGAAAAAGAAGAAAAGAAATCCTAGGTTTCTTAAAAGATTTTCAGTACAAGAGGGAAAAAAGTAAAGAATGGGAGGGATAGAAGGTTAAATAAGAATCAAGTATCCTCTGATATCGTGTAAAAGTATAGAAAAAAGAGAGAAAAGAAGAGAAGGATGGGAGAAGAGAGGGGACCCAAAATTAGGGTTGATGCCCCTACCCTCTCTCTCTATGATAATTACTCCACTCTCTCTTTATATAACGAATTTTCTAATAATGACAAAAGTGCCCTTTAATAAACAAAGCAAAAAATCCCCATCATTTCCTAAACCATGATAAACAAAAGAATATAGAAACAAGTCTAAGTGAGCCTAGCTGGGCCATCCATATCCATTTACAGATTCATAACGGCTTAAATGAGGGAAAAGAGACCACATACATTTCTAGCTTGAAACGAGAATTTATGTTTACGAATGCCATTGTTCCTCAGCCCTAGCTAGATTTGAGCTTCCTGATGAGCTCAACCCAATACATTTAAAGCCTGAGATTGATGAAGACCATATCAGCCATTTCAAAAATCTCATCCTTGAACTCTCAAAATTTTCATGTTTTATGAGTTGTGGGCTACCATTCAAGTTCACATCTTTCAAAAAAGGAAAAGAAAAGAAAAGAAAAGAAAAGAAAAGAAAAAAAGAAGTGCACCATTCAAGTTCACCTTTATGAGTTGAAAAATTCCATCCTCTTTGGTCCTACTTTGCTTAACATTAGTCAATCTTTGGGAGCTAGTGTGTTATAGTTGGAGGCTATTCCCTAGTCACATTCATGAGGTGTTATTTGAGTAGAAAACTCCCAGTTTTGACCACTTATAGTGTTTTAGGTGGTTCTGGGAGTCATTTCTTTTATAAAATTGTAATTTTGGACCATGACAGGCTTCAAATAATTTGGTCAATAAGGAATTAGCTGATTGAGAATATGTTTATCTGTCATGCTTGTTTAGAGGTTAATGCCCCCTGACTGCAACATTGGGTTCCGATTCCAAGACAATGCTGCACCATTTTCTACAGAAGATGCTACTTTGCTTGTCAGAGATCGTTTAGCTGCTAAGTGTGGTAAATAATCTATCTATGCTATATATAACGCAAGCAGGTTTTGGACATCTTTGCCCCCACAGTTAGTTTTCATAGGGGGAGACTTCGGATTTTGAAAGGACATGGGAAGACATTTCAAATGAAGGTAAGGGGTATTTGGAAAATAAAAACTGTGGCTGTTGTCGGTTGAATGGTTCAGATTTCACCTGCAAAAGCCTTCAACAGCAAGAAGCTAATGCTGTAGCTGGCTCTCCTCTTTTTTGTGTGCAGCGTCCTGATGGTATCACTAGGGAGTCATTCAACTAGGGCTTTGTGGGGCCCACAATGATAACTTTATGAAATTCACTTCATATAATTATTATGTCACCTCATGTTAGGATGTCAGCCGGAAAAGGAGGCATATATAAAACTTGAATGGGCCACAAAACTGGAAAAAGTGGTGATGGGTTGCCAACTGTTTAATGTGTAGTGTAGCCACGCCCTTTCGCTTCCTAGGTCTCTCCTTTCTCTCTTCCTCCCTCTCTCCATGCGTTGCACATGGCTTACCCCGCCTAGTGTGGATAATATGTTTGAGATAAAAAGGATCTCATGTCAGTCAGGTAGATCATGAGTATTAAGCTTGGCGGGTGTTTATACGAGGTTGGTTCTTAGTTCTTCAAAATCTGAAGTAATGGGTGCTGTGGTTGTTAAGGGAAAGAAGACCGATTGTATATTCATTTTCTATATTGGTTCAAAATTCAGAGAGAGGCTTCTCCCTTTTCCATAATTTTAAATTGTTGAAGAAAAAGATATGTGAATGGAAAAAAGTGGCTTTGTAGGGGCGGGAAGAGGAAACGTCATCGTGGTTGTAGAATATAGTGCGGGGCTCCAGGAATAAGAGATAAAATGGAGGCACAATTCGAGGGGAAACGTCATCGTGGTTGTAGAATATAGTGCGGGGCTCCAGGAATAAGAGATAAAATGGAGGCACAATTCGAGGGCCCTATGGCTTAAAGGAGGGGATAAAAATACATAGTTTTTCCATGCTATTGCTAGTGCTAGAGCACGCACAAACAAGATCAAGTTCATAGCGGAAGATAGAGTGAGGTTAGAGGGGAAGGATAAAATTTGTGGTGCTATAGTGGACTTTTACAAGGAGCTTCTGTCTAAAGATGCTTGGCATCATCCTCCGCTTGATGATTTAGTTTTTTATCATATCTCGACTGATAAGGCAAATTCTCTGGAGGTTCCTTGTACAGAGGAAGAAAGTAAAGAAGACCGTGACAGAGTTGGGCAACGATAAAGCCATGGGCCCAGATGGTTTTCCATTGGCGTTCTTTCAACAAATTTGGGGGTTGGTTGGGGGAGATGTGCTTCGTTTAATGAATGAGTTTTTTGATAAAGGTTTTATTGCAATAGAATTAGGGGCATATTTATAGCTTTGATTCCCAAAAAGGAAGGTGCAGAAAGCCTAAAAGATTTTCAACCTATCAGTTTGCTTGGCGGTCCATATAAGATATTGGCAAAGTTGTTGGCTTCTAGATTTCGGTTGGTATTGGGGGAGGTAGTTTCAGCGTCCCAAGGAGCTTTTGTGGATGGAAGATAGATAGTAGACGGTTCTTTGCTAGCTAACGATGTATATATTCTTGTTTCAAAAGCGGGGATCAAGGAATAGTTTGTAAACTTGATATCCAAAAAGCTTATGACCACGTCGATTAGTCTTTCCTCGATATATGTTGGGGAGACTAGGCCGTGGGGTTAAATGGTGAGCTTGGATCCAAATGTGCATTAGGTTGGCTAAATTTTCGATTTTGGTTAATGGTTCGCCTAATGGTTACTTCTCAGCATCTAGAGGTCTTCACCAATGAGATCCCTTATCTCCTAAACTTTTTGTTTCAATTAAGGAGGTTGTTAGAAAAATGCTAAAGAGAGGTGAAGAGCTAGGCCTAGAAGAAGGCTTTCGAGTGGACAAATCAAATTTTCAGATTTCGCACCTTCAGTATGTGGATGATACTCTTTTGTTTTGTAAGGTAGATGTTTTCAAAGTACAAAATCTTCGGTCGATTATTGTCAGTTTCGAGGCAGTTTCCAGTTTGAAGGTTAATATTTTCAAAAGCGAGATTCAAGGAGCGGGGCTTTCTTCAGGCGAAATTCATTCTTTTGCAGCCTTTTTCGGTTGTAAGGAGGGGTCTTTCCGGACTTCGTATCACCTTCCGTTATGTATCGGCAAACCGGCTAGACACATGTGGGACAAAGTCATCAAGTGATCAAGAGGTGGAAGACTGATTCTGATTCAAGCGTCTATGTCCAATCCTCCAGTTTATTTCATGTCACTCTTCAAGTGTCCAAAGTTGGCTTTAATTCCTTGGAATGGCGATGGAGGGATTTTTTGTGGAAAGGCTCAGAAGAGAATTACAAGTTTCATTTGATGAAGTGGGAAGAAGTGTGTAAACCGTGGGAGCTAGGGGGGAGCAGGTTTGAGGAGGTTAGAGGAAATGAACTTAGCATTGCTACAGAAATGGGTGTGGAGATTCTGGGTTGAGGGGGGAGCGAGATGGAGGGTTTGTTTAGAAAAGAAGTATGGGCTAGATGATTTGGGATGGTGGACTGAGTCTTATTCATTGTATTGTGCCTTGCATCTATGGAAGTCGGTGGTGCCCTTGAAACACAAGGTTTGGGAAGGGATAGGTTTCGAGTTGGGGAATGGGGAAAATATTTGGTTATGGGAGGATGAGTGGTTAGGCATCGACAGCTTGAGGATTTCCTTTCCAAGGTTAGTGGTTTTAGCCCCGAAAGCAAATATGAAGGTTAATAGATGTTTCTCTTGGAGGAGTGATGATGTTATTTGGGCTCCCCTTTATGGAAGGACTTTGGACGATGAAGAATCTCAAGATTTTATTTTGCTTTTACAGTGATTGGTAAAGGTTCTTCCATTTGCTTCAAGCATGGATTCTTTAAAATGGTTAAGGGATAAAGTGGGCAAATTCTCAGTAAAATCTCTGTATCTGTTTTTATGTGAAGAGGGGGAAATCGCAGGGTCAGCTTCAACAGTTACAACAACTTTCGTTTGGCAATATGGCGCTCTGTTGAAGGTTGCGTTTTTCATTTGGCTTGTTGGTAGAAACACGGTGCTAACTATCGACAATCTGAGAAAGAGGAATATGGTTCTTATGAATGTCTGCCTTCTATCTTTGCAAGATGCGGAATCAGTGAACCACATTTTCCTTCATTGCTCTTTTGCTAGGGAGGTGTGGGTCTCTCTTTTCCAGCTTTTCCGAATTCTTTGGGTGATTCTGGGGTCTACCAATGCTTTTCTTCTATCATGGCATGGAGGGGGAATGGGGAAAGCGGAGAAAAGAATCTGGAGGCTGAGCTGTCTAGCGGTTCTGTGGTCTTTATGGTTAGAAAGAAACAGTCGGGCATTCAAGAACAAAAGTGCCACAACGAATATTGTCTTTAGGAGGGCAAAATCTTTGGTTTCGGATTGGGTGTTGGCTTCGGATAGCTCTTTCCATTTCCCTTTGGTGTGGAAGTAGGCTGTTAGTTTTTTGGGTTTTTGGTTTTGTTTTGTTTTTTGCTTTCATTCTTTTGTATATTTTGGCTTTGGCCTCTTAATGAAATTATCATCTTTCAAAAAAGAAAATAAAATTCGGAGTAACTTAGGCACACAACTGCAACAAAATATAGTAATGTCAAATGGGGCATGCCAATTTCCATGAATCTCTCATATTGAATGCATCATTGTGAGCACTACAATTTCCATGAATATCGAAGTAGCCTCCAGAGCATCATTTCTTCAGCTTGTCTGGTGGGACTGATAGTAAAATCAAAATCTGCTGAGCTGACTGTGGCATGTTTGACATGACATAGTAGAGTATGCTCAGCTGTGTTTGTATTTAAAAGAGCTCCTCATCAAAGCGAAACCATCATTTTCTTTTCAGCCCGTCCTTGTTTATTGCCCAGTAATTATTATTATTATTTTTTGCGTCAACATGCAGTTTAGGCGAGCATTCTGCTCAATTGGGTTCCAAACAAAACCCAAGTTTCACTGTAAAGCATAGTTGAAAACTCTGAAAATAACGACTCGACTCAATGTTCAGCCGGGCCAGGTTGACTCAAAGACTCAACCCGAATCGACTCATTAATAATCATAATACTAAAACTGGACGAGTTCGTGATAATTATTGGAACTTCTTACATGCTATAAGTAACATAAATACTAAAATAAGCAGCAACTTGATCTGCGGCGCACTGGTGTCTCTTCCTTCTCTTGTTAGTTCTGGGTTCAACTCCCACTTGCCCCTCTTCCTTTTCTTGAATCAAGAGCCTTCACACCAACCGACACTCCTGAGATGTGTTGAATATTTGGGTTGACTGAACGAGTGTTCCTGAATTGGGACTGCATCTCAGGATTGAGTTTCCTGATGAATTGGCTTGAGATCTCATCAGGTTGAGTTGACCCTGCTGACTTTCGAGTTTTTAGTAGTATGCTGTAAAGGTGCCTTCCTTTAAATAGAGATCAATGGCACTTTGCTCTCTATTTCAAGTGGAGCCTAGAAATCGCTTTTGTTACCTGCAGATGTGAATCTGTTTTATGCTGTTGCATCACCCTTGAAAATGGACTTGGTTCTGAGAGCCATGCTTCTTGTTTTATTTTCTTTTCTTTCTGCAGTGTCTTGAAGAAGTGAAATGCTTGGAGGATTACATGAACAGTTTGTTTGGTGCTAATGTTGCCCGTGTTATTTTGTTCTATGGCTTCGGGACTTGTTATGTATAGTTGGCTGTATCCTTAATGATTTTCTTCGTTTATCTTTTTTCCTGAACTTCAGTTTCTGTTTTCATACCCTCCGTAACACTACTTGTCTTTCAGAATTTCGGTGTAACGCAGGATCATGAGTGCATTGGTTTTTATTTCACCTGTTTGGCTGGCCTCCATTCCATGTATTGGTCCCTCTATCATTTTATCCCACCTATGGATTGTGGGGTGTGAGTGCTTGATCAGACACAGAAACACTCGCTGACTGATCGTAGTGTTCCACGAGTTTTGTGGTGCAGTTCTACAATGAGGTTTGCTGGAATACATCCCTACATATTGCAATAAGATATGTCGGTAGTAGCTGTTTTTTTTTTCAATGACCCAGACTGTTTATTCAACAGGCTCCCCTGGATGGGAAGAGCCCCAAAAAAAGGAAGTAAAAAAAACAAAAACGGATTGTATATTTAAACCCTTCGATCGTATCGAAGTTAAATGGAACCTTTCATGTTCAAAGCAAAATAGCCAAATTATCAAATGGTTGAAATAATCCAAATGAGAGCTTTTATTCGTTGGATTTCCACCATACAAAGTGAGACTCGTTGCATAGATGGTTTGGATCATTGGAAGATGACTCAGATTCAAAAGCTTAGTCCTGACATATCATATTGCAATACATCAGGATGTGTTGCAGCAAACCTCGGCCCAAGAGGATTCTGAGGACCTATTGCATATTCATCTGTAGTTACTCCTTTTGGAGAACATCTCACATGCCTGCAACTAGTTTGCCTGGGACCCAACATGGTGTTTGTATGGCATCCAAACTTTCCACATCCAGTGGGACCATCCGGTGATGAAAGCAGTATGCCTCAAAATCATGCTAACTTCTGTTTTTTCACAATGATGGCTGAAATGCCATAGACAAAAGGCCAGGGTAGGCCCCCCACGCGCAACTAGTTGTACAAAAGTTCTCATCTGCAGCATGTTTGTCCATGGGACGGTCTCTTTCTTCAGTGGTTACGTACTGAAAATTATGGCTGTTTAGTACTGGTAGTTGATGTATATTTGTTTGAGGAGAAGAGCCAATCCACCTCTCCCAGGTTTTATGCCACACGTATTGGCCCACGTGTATGATGATCTGAACCATTCATGGACTGTAGGTTAAAAATTCAGAATGATTGGACAACGTACCAATGTTAAAGGTTTCATACAAAAATCACTCAAAAATAAAAATAGGAAAGAAGGAAAAGAACCCCCAGCCTTTTCTAGGGTTAGGATTGACCTATTTGTGGTTGTCCCTGATGAATGAAAGGCTCAGATCATTGCACAATGACAGGTGAATGATTATATTTATTGATTTGCGTCTGAAGACATTCTTAAAATCCCTGATTTGCTTAATACCAACTTCCACTTATTCGAATTTGGGCGTTGCGTGCTCGTTAACCTTGCCTGATGATTATTTGGCCTGGATTGAATGAGCTTTTCTGAAATATAATTCTTCAGGCACAGGCCTCAGTCTGCCTCAACGTCCAGGGGTTTGGCTGTGTGGCTGGCCTGACCATTCAGCATCTAGGCTCATGCTTTGACGATTTGCAGGTAAGAGTCATCCAAATCTGACTCGGACTCAGGTCATAACCGATCCAGTTCTAGGCCACGAGTCATCCAGACATCTGTGACCCAAATGAGTCGGAATGAGCCACCCAATCCAAAAACCATGAATTGGCTAGCAGGTCTGTATCAGTTGAAAAATCAACACATTGGTGTTGGTTGTCCATGACTTGCTTTGGTTTATTTGAGATGGAATCCATGCAGGGTCTGGTTCCCATGTCAAATCCCATCAAGCCACGCATCAGATGTCTGGGCCATCAATTAGGTACTTGCCTCAAAAATCAGGCAGGTGCGTTCATCCAGTGGGCTTCACATGTATAAAAGAATTGAGCGGCTAAAACAAGCTTTGTTAGAAGTCTGCCCACCATTTGCATGGCTAGGATACTTCACACAATTGCCAGACATATTGTTGAGAAAATGTGTAAGTTTGCATACAATGTTTCTTTAGCACTCTCGTAGAACCATTGATCTATGAGATCATGACTGTTTATCCAATGGGCCACTCCATGGACGGCCATATCTAAAGCTTCTACAATCTATCAGTCCAACAGGTAGTATCCCCCAGTGTTTCAATGATTGTCGTAGTCCATTTAACTGCATTGAAGTTTGTCTAAGTCCATTGAATTAGACTTATATTGAAGATAGAAGATTCTATTAGGCCAATATAGATGACCAATGATTATATTAGGTAGATGTCAAAGATCAACAGTATTCAGTCCACCAACATTGAAGATGATCGGTCAAAATGGACCGACGATGAAGATCGACGGTCTGTTTAGGCCAATGTTAAAAGTGATTATCCTAATTACGCCGATATTGGAGATACAACTAGGCTGATATTGAACATGAATGGTGTGAAATCATGCCTAAAAACTTAATTCACATGATGTGGTCCACATGAGTCTTAGAATGTATTAATTGTTGGGGAATCTATTTATGGTGGTGTGTCACGTGAGGTGAGTGGATTGGATGGCATAAACACACCATGGTGGATCCCATCCCATACACGAATTGCATGACTTTAATGGTTACACTTCCCATCTCAATTACTCCCCATGGTATACCCCACCTGAGTTTTGAATTGCTCTATTTTTTGGGCCTCAGTTCAACAGGGTAGTGAGTGCAACAGTGGACGGGTTCGACCTCTCATCCATATGAAGTCCTAAGGCCATGTCAGCGAATAGTCAGGCCTCCACATGAGGATGTATTCAAGCAAATCTCTTCAAAAGAACCCAGATTGACAAAAGCCCCACTCATCATATCGTAATATGTCTGGATGTATAAAGTAGCTACCGTTTGAGAGCCCAACGACTATATGGTCTGTGGGCCCATCTGGGTGTAACATCCATTTCATTCGTCATTTTTGAGGACTCCTGTTAGCACTTAAGCCCAAAATCAGTCATATATTAAGCTCGAGTGGGCCACAACATGGGAAACAGGAGGATTGGAGTCACCTAGTATTTAAACTTTCCTGGGCTTAGCATTATGTTCATATGCTATCTAGTCTGTTCATGAGGTAAATCCCACTGGAATGAAGGGAAAAAAAAAAACAAAACAAAAATCACCATTATACAAAAATTCATCCGCTCTAAGAACGTCTCAATTGTAATTATCTCATTCCCATTTTTCCCTGTGGTGGGCCCGCATTAGTTTTCAATCGAACTGATTTTTGTCTCAAGTGCTAAGATGATTTGGTGGAAATTATGAACGGATTGGATTCCACATGCTAGGCACCATGAACTTGGCTCTCTTTGTGAATGTGGCATATGAGTTACTCGTATCAAATGGATAAGAGTCATATCATAGATGAATATATATGTATTGGGTCTTTGTGTTGCAAAATCACACAGATATAGATCTAGGATGGCAATCCAAGAGCACCGAGCATACATAAGAGAACACACAGATTTAACGTGGAAAACCCTTGCAGGAAAAAACCACGGCCCAAAGCGACAGAATTCCACTATGAAAATAGAAATTACAAAGAGAAAAGACTTATCCGATTCGAACAACCTCGAATCTCACCCTTGCTACACCATTTAGAAACTCTAAAAATCCTTTTAGGAACCCTTAGAAAACTTTTAGAAAGCTTTAGAATGCCCTATAATAACCCTAGAGACTCCTATTTATAGTTTATGAAACTCCACTTACGCACTTCTTTGAAACCGCTTCAAATTTATGCAGTCCGCGTAAAATCTGCGCATAATCTACGTAACCCTCGACTAGTTGAGACAGGGCTTCGACTGGTCGAAGGGCACCCTCGACCAGTCGAGCCTGACCCTCGACTAGTCGAGCAGTGCGGACACTTAAAAAAATATGCTTGCTGGACTTCGAGTCAAGTTAGCCTCGACCCGTTGAGCCAGGCCCTCGACCGGTCGAGCCACTCAAAAGATGTGAAGACATCTTTTCTGACAACAATTTCCACCTTGTCTTCAATCTTCAACCATGTAGCTTCTTGACCTCTTCTCTAATCTCTGCATCATATCATAACTTCTCATGTACACTTCGTCCTTCTTTTTCGCCATTGCCAAGCCCAGAGAAGTTGCACATAACTTGAACTTCATTGCAGGAACGTTCTAGGTGAGCATGTCTGTCGGATCAGAATCCACGTGCCCAACCACCTTTGCTTCTGTCTTCTCAAAAGGAAAGACGTAGTCTTCTTACCATCTCACCGCTACCCAATATTGCTTGCTGGGTATTTGCTTACAATATTGATAGCCCGTGAAATAACCGGTCTAATCCAGACCATGACATGCACTGCCAACAACATTTGAATAAGGCACATGAGACATAACCAGCCTTTCCTCATTTGATTTAGGACATTGTTCTGAGGAAAACTTTGAGGAGAGACGCGTCTGAGGAAAACTTTTAGGAGACGCGTAAGGAACATTCTCTGGCTTTGCCTGGTCCATCACATACTTGATTAATACCTACCCAAGGTATTTTGCTTCATATAACCAAAGCCTACTCCTCTTCCAGTCTTAATGTTGGGAACCATCTTTGCAGCTCCCCAATCATTTATCCTGAATGTCCCACTTAACCGAGAGTCTTCAGTATATTGACATCAGACATGTCATAATTGGTGATCTACATGTCATCAACATACAACACCTGACCCACCATGAAGGAATCAAACTTTATACCATTACCTAGGCGACAGGTCGTACTGCGACCTCCTGCAAACTTTTTTCTCAGCCCCTTTAACTTCGAACCGCTCTGGTTGTTTCATGTAGATCTGCTATTCCAATTTTCCGTACAGAAGTGCAGACTCCACATCTATCCTTCCAGCTCAAGATCACATTGGTTAACCAGCGCTAATTAAAGATCTAATAGACACCTGTTATACCGTTGGCGCGAATATTTTTGAGATGTCGATCCATTCTCTCTGAGCATAACCCTTCGTTACTAACCTCGCCCTGTATCTATGCTATATCCTCGTGAAGATTCACCTGCATCCAACCGCTTCCCGGCCTACTGGAAACTCCACCAGCTCTCATGTGTCGATCTGGTACAACGAGTCCATCACATCGCCTATAGTCACCCTCCACTTCTGAGCACCATGCTTACTTAGAGCCATTTGAATAGAAGATGAATCTCCTGCGATATTGGAGTCATCCATGTACTTCGCTGATATCCTACGATTATGTTGTGTGATTCTTCTCATAGGTGGCTGCTCCACCTGCTCTGTATCCCTGTCTGCGCGTATCAGCCTTCCTGTCGTACCTGCTTATGTAGCCATGCCCAGCATGCCACACACGTGCAGAGATGGAATCCGCTACAACCACTGCAGCTCCACCTTTTGAAGTGCTCTCGATTAACCTGTACATGTTACCAAGTCGTTGCGCTTTTATGATTACCCGTGCCCCCTTAGATACCTTAAGAGCACCATCAATACCTGTGAACTTGCAGCCCATTACCTCAAGTACACCAAGAGAAATCAGATTCTTCTTCAAATCAGGAACGTGCCTGACATCAGTCAAGGTACGCTCCACCCCATCAACCATCTTGATGCGCACCGAACCAACAGCCACAACATTACAGGCAATGTCATTGCCCATAAATACCTGTCCACCATCGCACTCCCTGTAACTGGTGAACCAACTCCGATGATGAGTCATGTGAAAAGATGCCCCTGTGTCTAGAATCCACTTATCCTTACGATCATCGTATGGCCGTCTGATCGTAGACACAGATAAAATATTACCATCACATTCACTCGATGCATCTGACGTGGCAGCATTGGCTTCCCTATACGAAGCCTTAGAATCTTCTCTCTTAGATTTATGATTTGTACAATCCTTCTTTACATGTCCTTTCATCCCACAGTTCCAATACTTTATCTTTCCTTTGCCCTTACCCTTGGATTTGGACCTAGAACCTGAAGAACCTGTACCTTGTTTAGAATTTCTATCCCTTGTAAGCAGTGCATCAGAAGATATCCCCATGTTGATATTAAATTTTCTCATAGCCTTCCCTTGAAGGGCTGAGATAATGGTGTCGATACTTAGAATTTTATTCGTGGAGCACATTGTGTCCTTGAATGACTCATAAGACGCCAGAAGAGAATTTAACAATATACATGCTTGTTCTTCATCTTTTATCACTTCCTCCATATTCAGAAATTTACAAACTAATTTATTGAAGTTGCTGATGTGAGCCTCCAGATCTCCACCCTCTGCCATCTTGAAGTTATACCACTGCCGCTTCAAGTGTAGGCGATTTTCAGAGAATTTTTTTGCATAAACATTTTCTAACTTCGCCCATAATTTAGCCGCAGTTTTCTCCCTCATGACATTGTAGAGAACCTCATCTGTGAGACATAAACAGATCGATGATAAAGCCTTCTTATCAAGAGTATTCTATTCATCATCAGTCATAGTAGACTTTCGCTCTTCAAGAGCACCATCTTCACATTTCTTGATTAAGGAACTGATCATCTTGATCTTCCATAACTCAAAATTATTTTTTCCTGAGTACTTCTCAATATCATACCTAGTGCTTGCTATTATTACTGATCTCTTAGATTCAGATCTGTGCTTCAACAATTGCTCTGATATCACTTGTTGGGTATTTGTGCCGCGGAATCACACAGATCTAGATCTAGGATAATAATCCAAGAGCACCAAGCACACACAAGAGAATATGCAGATTTAACGTGGAAAATCCCTGCAGAAAAAAACCACGGCACAAAGCGACAGAATTCCACTATGAAAATATAAATTACAAAGAGAAAGGACTTATTCGATTCGAACAACCTCGAATCTCACCCTTGCTACACCCTTTAGAAACCTTAAAAACTCTTTTAGGAACCCTTGAAAAACTTTTAGAAAGCCTTAGAATGCCCTATAATAGCCTTAGGGACCCCTATTTATAGTTTAGGAAACTCCACTTACGCATCTCTTTGAAACTGCCTCAAATTTCCGCAGTCCGAGCAAAATTCGTGCAGAATCTGCGTAACCCTCGACTAGTCGAGATAAGGCTTCGACTGGTCGAGCAGCGCGGACACCCAAAAAATATACTCGCTGGACTTTGAGTCGAGTGGGCCTCGACTGGTCGAGCCACTCAGAAGATGTGAAGACATCTTTTCTGACAACAATATATACCAAGTTGTGAATTTAATTCTCCTTTAATATACAATATCTTTTAGTTACAGTAGTATACTATATAAGGTACTAACCAAAAGCTGAAATAAAATTTTGGAAGTGGTCTTTTATAAATTTCTATATATCAACTTTTTTTTTATTCATACTATATTGCATGAGACTTCCAATCATGGTATAGGCCATGCCAAACTATCCATTATTTGGAAAATATGTTTTATCACAAAATATATCTTAACAGAAGGTTTGAATTCACGAAATGTAGACTCCATTCCAAATAAGAGAAGAGTTGGTAGGAAACTGAATAAACAAGGGAAGAGTTGATGGGAGAGTCAAATCATTTGAATTTGGACTTCAACTCAACCCATGTTTTAGTTTTTTTTTTTATTCCCATTATTTTAAAGTACTTTTTCCATCTAAAAGTTCCCAATTCCACCAGCCACAAGGTTATGAAAATTGATAAAAAAAAATGAAGAATTTGGATTTTCATTTTGAATCCTTCAATTTGAGATTTTGTATGGATAAAAATAATTGTTCAATATATATAGTTTTGGATTAATTAGATAAGCTTTTGTTTTGAAAATAATAAAGGGTTTTTTCTTTCAACCATTTACTGGTAATGGTCTCAAATAAAATGGTGCACACAAGAATCAATTTGAATTCATGCACACAGAATGTTACTGTTGAGGTAAAGATTCAATTATAGAGCAAGATATTTTCACAGCGATCTGATATCCATACGGAGCTGTACCAGGTACACGGGTCATATATAAATGAGTAAAAGGCAAAGATTCCATTGCCACCAAGTAACTCTCGTCTAATCGAAATCGTCTCACTTAACTTCAAAGAAATCCATGCCTTACCCATGCACCTACTTTCATCTTTTCATAATCATATAGTTTTCACATGCGCCAACCAACAAGGGCTATTCCCTGAACGTTTCCCAACATCCAGAAAAATTTCCTTTGGTTAATTTGAAATGCTGTAAAAGATGCTCCAAACTGTTTCCAATCCTTCAAATACCCATTACACATATCAAACACACCCATTGATGTGCCAATAGATTGCAAGGTAACCATAACATGTGAAACAATAAGAACCTTAATTATGTCACAGAAAGAATTGACACCACACAATCTGTCCACATCTGGGACAATGACTTTTTTTAAAAGAATACATCCATGTTGAACATCCTTAATCCAATTTTATTTTTCTTCATGCTAAGGGCACATTTCTTCACTATATATCCATGCATCTATTTATACATGAGCTTCGAGTAAAAATGACCAATACATTTGCAAAAGTATTGTTTACCATCCACCAATTTTGACCACCTAGAAAATTTGTTGTTGTGCTCAGAAAGTTTGCATCACTTCCATAGTCAAAGAATAGAAAGCTATGATGTCAAATCTTGCTAGTGAAGGTAAATAATTATGCCTTTGTGACTCTGACCCACTTAATGCAATTGGAGCATATACAAGGAAGAACACACCAAAATAAAAGTTAAACGAGTAGTGTTAACTTTGGCAACTTCATCTGTAGCAACAACACTCACAGTAATAGAAAGCCCCGGAAACTCATAACCCTTAATTATACTACCAACAACATTCAGGGAAACAAGCTTTGGAATGATATGCGATGGAAACTCTGCCTTCTCCTGGTACTTTGTCATTATTGGCGTTATTTCTTTCTCCATAATCCCTTTATTTTTTCTCTAGATTGCTTGCTCTTCTGGAGTTAAAAAATCATCAAGCTAATAATAATTAGGATGAAAGAGATACGCCGGAGTTGTTTGACGATATGAACTCTTTGAAATCCTTAGACAAATCAACTTGGTTTTAAGAGGAAGAATAAGTCGTCATGGCGCAAGGGTGTAGGAGATCTAGCTATGCCGACAATAGAGAGAATAAGAGTTAATTATTGTCACAAATAGTTAATGCTAATCTCTTAAATTATAAAAAATATATGAATATTTTTCATTGATATTGATTGCACAATTCCTTTTGGTAAATCAAGTTTAATGTGAGCCTTTCAATTAGGACTAGGGACCATTACTTACTAATCATCTATTTTATTTCCTCTAATTAAATGCTCAAGATTATCTGTTTTTTTTAAGTATGTGCTCCATGGTAAAGGACCTCTTAAATGGATGGTTTGGATTGACATATATATATATATATATATATATATATATATATATATATATATATATATATATATATATATATATATATATATATATATATATATATATATATATGGCACATTTGTATTGAATCAATAATTACTGTTAGAAAATAATATCATGAAAAATCACTCTTCCATTTGATAAGACGCACTAAGAAAGGTTAGCTTATAAATACTAGGGCATAGTGACTATAAAGGTCGTGCTAGCAGAAAATAAAATTTTTGATAAAAATAATTGTATAAAATATATGATCTTGTATTAGTTAGCCAAGCTCATTGGTTTGATAAGAGATATTGCTTCTTAACATTGATTTTACCAACATAAATAGTTGCCATTAATATCTTAAATAAAAAATAACTCCATAATTTGAAAATGATCACTTATAAATTTATGTAAATCAATTCTTTTTATACATGTTATATTGCATGAGACCTTCAATCATAGTATAATATGGACCATGCCAAATTACTCATTATTTGAAAAATATATTTTATCACAAAAGATATCTTAACCGAATACTTTGAATTCATTGATGGGGTTTTCCTTCTCAGTTCAGAGGAGAGGTAGTGCAGCCGGTTGTAAAATGGATGTCTTTCACCGCGTTGCTCAACCAGTTGAGGCTCGCTCGACTCAAAGTCCAGCAAGCTCTATTTTTTGGGCTCGACCAGTCGAGGGTCAGGCTCGACCGATCGAAGGGGTCCTTTGACCAGTCGATGACCTGGCTCGACTAGTTGAGGGTTACGCAGATTCTGCGTGGATTTTTTGCGGACTGCGTAAATTTGAGGCGGTTTCACAGAGGTGCGGAAGAGGAGTTACCTAAACTATAAATATGGGTCCCTAGGGCTATTATAGGGTATACTAAGGGCATGCTAAGGTGTTTTCACGACCAAGGTGAGAGAGAGAGAAAAGAGAGAGAGGAAGCTTGTGGAAGGGAGGATTCTACTCGTAGAGGTGATCTATTGCGCAGTCGACGTTTCAGCGCTTCTACGTCCTCGTGATCGGTGAGATTTCTCCATTTTCATTATTCTCTTATTGTTCATCCACTTCTACGTGAGTGAAGAAGGTTTGATCCAAGCGGTGTGTGCTTGTGATCGGTTGTAACGTTCTACTTCATAGTGAATTGTTGCTCTGGACTAGGTCCCATGGTTTTTACCTCTTTGAGGGTTTTTCATGTAAAATCTCTTGTGTTGTGTGGTTTGTGCTTTGATTTATTTTATTGCTTTATTATATCCCATAATTCTAGTATTTTTGGGAGGCGAGATCCTAAGGTTTTTGTGCAACGCTCCCAACAAAGTGGTATCAAAGCATTCAGGTTGGTTGAATGGAGTGAGATTAGTTCTGAATTATGGAAGGTAGCTCATTAAGGATGATCAGTCTCAATGGTTCTAACTGGACCATATGAAAGGCTAAGATAGAGGACTTGCTTTATTGCAAGGACTTGTATGCTCCAATTCTAGGCATATCAGCAAAGACAAAGGATATGTCAGATGATGATTGGAAGAAGTTAGACCGGAAGTTAGCGGGGTTTATTAGACAATAGCTGGACAATTCCGTATTCCACCATGTGTCTGAGGAGACCTCAGCCGCTAGCCTATGACTGAAATTGCAAGGGTTGTATGAGAGGAAGACAACTGACAATGAGATTTTTCTGATAAGACGACTTGTGAATCTCAAGTTCAAAGATGGTGGTTTTGTGGCTGAGCATATGAATGAGGTCAACAATATATTGAACCAGCTCTCTGCTATGAAGATGGTCTTGGACGATGAACTATGAGCTTTGCTATTACTTAGCTCATTGCCTGACAGTTAGGAAACATTGGTAGTATATCTGAGTAACTCCGCGCCAGACAGAAAGGTGTCCATGGAACAGGTAACTAGTTGTCTCTTCAATGAGGAAGTCTCAGGGGTTCACTTAACAAGAGGCCCTTGTGACACAAGATCGGGGGAGAGGAAAGAACAGAAAGGGCAGAAAGGCCCAAGATAAATTAAGAGGTAAGTCGAGTGTCAGGAAGGATGTTAAATGCTGGAATTGTAGCAAGGACCACTACAATCATGAATGTTATAAGAAGAAGAATGACAAGAAATGAAAAGGAAAGGAGAAGGAAGATGAATCAGACTCCACTGCGGTCGCTTCAGATGGCAACGTTGTAGTTATTTTTTCAGCAGATCATGATGTTTGTCTCACAGCTACGAGTGAGGACACCAACTGGGTAATAAACTCGGGAGCCTCGTTTCATGCGATTCCATGCAGAGATTTCTTCACAAGCTACAAGTGACTTTGAGACTATGAAGATGGAAAATTCTGGCGTATCGAAGATCGTAGGGGTTGGTGATATTTGTGTGAAGACCGATGTGGGCTGCACATTGGTTCTCAGCGATGTGAGACACATTTCAGACCTTCGCCTCAACTTGATGTCGACGGGAAGGTTGGATGATGATGGCTATGAAAGCTGATTTGTTGGTGGGCGCTGGAAGCTCATCAAGGTTTCATTGATCGCAGGCAGAGGGAAGAAGTATTGCACCCTTTACAAAGTGTCAGCGTGTGCAAAGGTGGGTTGAATGCAGTGGAAGATTCAACTACTGACATGTGGCACATGCGTCTAGGGTACATGAGTGAAAAAGGGTTTCAGTTATTAGCGAAGAAGCGGCTCCTTCCAGAAGTGACAGGTATACCTCTCAAAATCTGTATTGTCTGTTTATTAGAGAAACAACATAGAGTTTTATTTGTTAAATCTGCTTCCCATATTAATAAAATGCATGTATTAGATTTGATTTATTCTGATGTTTGTGGTCCTATGAGGACAAAAACTTTGGGTGGGGCATTATATTTTTTTTACTTTTATAGATGATGCATCTAAGAGGGTTTGGGTTTATGCTTTGAAATCCAAGGACGAGGTCCTCGGTTTGTTTAAAATGTTTCATGCTATGGTCGAGAGAGAGACATGTAGATCATTAAAGTGCATTCGCACTGACAATGGTGGTGAATACATTGGTGACTTCCATGAGTATTGTAAGTCTTTGGGTATACGGCATGAACAGATGGTTCCCAAGACCCCCAGCATAATGGTGTGGCTGAGTGAATGAATCGCACCATTGTAGAGAGAATCAGATACATGTTATCCCATGTAAAGTTGCCAAGATGTTCCGGGGAGAAGCAATGCACACGACAGTGTATTTGATAAACAGGTCTCCATTAGCCCCGTTAAATGGAGAAGTACTTGAGAAGGTGTGGACTAAACAAGATCCATCGAACAGTCATCTAAGGGTGTTTGGATGCTGGGCATCCGTTCACGTACCAAAGGACGAGAGGTCCAAGCTCGATACGAAAATCAGGTAATGTGTGTTCTTGGGGTACGGTGATGAAAAGTTCGGCTACAGATTGTGGGATCCGACCGAGAAGAAGCTCGTTCGGAGTAGAGATGTGGTCTTCTTTGAAGATCAATGTATAGAAAACATTTGTAAGCCAGAGAAGTCTCAGCCTAGTTTAGGTGAGCTAGAGGACCTGGATCCGGTTATTCCTCTTGTGGTGTCTCATGACGGGGGAGTACAGTAAGATACAGAGGACGATGGAGTTCCTACATAAGATGGACCAGGGGAGCAGCCCCCACTTGATCCACCTGTTGAGCCACATGTGAGGAGGACATCTAGGGATAGACACCCATCTAAGAAGTACTCGCTACATGAGTACATTATGCTCACTGATGGGGGAGAGCCAAAAGATTATTCTGAGGCCCTAGCCGACGAGCATAAGGGGGAGTGGTTGAAAGCTATACAAGAGGAGATGAAATCCTTACATAAGAACCATGCCCATGATATGGTGAAATTGCCTAAGGGTAAGAAAGCTCTGAGCAACAAGTGGGTGTTTAGAAAGAAGATTGAGCAGAAGAATTCACAAACGAGGTTCAAGGCCAGACTTGTGGTGAAAGGGTTTGGTCAGAAGAAATGTATAGACTTCGAGGAGATATTCTCACCAGTGGTGAAGATGACATCCATATGGGTGTTGCTTGGGTTGGCGGCTAGCATGGATCTGGAGATAGAGTAGTTAGATGTTAAAACTGCTTTTCTCCATGGTGACCTGGAAGAAGAGATCTACATGCACCAACTAAAGGGGTTCGAAGTCAATGACAAAGAGCATATGTTGTGTAGGCTTAGGCAGAGCTTGTATGGGCTGAAACAAGCTCCAAGGTAATGGTATAAGAAATTCGACTCGTTCATGTTAAAGCATGAATATGACGGAACGGAGTCGGACCACCGTATGTTCACGCGCAAGTTTTCAAATAGTGATTTCTTAGTTTTGCTGTTATACGTTGATGACATGCTCATCATGGGTAAAGACATCAAGAAGATTGACAGGCTAAAATAGGAGTTGGGCAAGTCATTTGCGATGAAAGACTTGGGCTCGGCTAAACAGATACTAGGAATGAAGATAACCTGTGACAGAAGCAGCAAAAAGCTTTGGTTGTCACAAAAGCGGCATATTGAGAAAGTCCTAGAGTAGTTCAATATGAATGTAACGAAGCCGGTCAGTACTCCACTGGATGGTCACTTCAAAATGAGCGACAAGCAGTGTCCAAAGATGAAGTCAGAGGTGGATGAGATTAGGAAGATACCCTATGCATCAGTGGTAGAAAGTTTGATGTATGCAATGGTGTGTACATGCCCAGACATAGCATATGCGGTTGGTGTTGTCAGCCGGTATCTTGTCAATCCTGGTAAAGAACATTGGGCAGTAGTGAAATGGAGACTACGATATCTAAGAGGCTCATCTAGGTTTAGCCTATACTATGGTGACGGAAAACCTGTGTTAGAAGGCTACACAGATGCAGATATGGTATGTGACATAGACTTTAGGAAGTTTACATCAGTGTTCATGTTTACATTTGCAGGGGGAGCGGTCTCTTGACAGAGCAAGCTACGAAAGGTCGTAGCATTGTCGACTACAAAGTCCGAGTACATTGCGGTCATAGAGGCATATAAAGAGATGCTTTGGATGAAGAAGTTCCTACAAGAACTTAGCCTGAAGTAGGAGCAGCACGTGGTCTATTGCGATAGTTAAACTACTATACACTTGAGCAAGAATCCAAGTCAGTAATCCAAGTCGAAGCACATAAAGATTCGGTATCACTAGATCAGAGATACTTTGGAACAAAAGGTATTACAGCTTGAGAAGGTCCACACGGACGATAATGGGTCAGACATGATGACCAAGGCATTGCTAAGGGCAAGTTTGAGGTTTGTACAAACCTGGCTGGCTTGAAGAAGGCAAATTCCTCTTGAGTTGGAAAGGGGAAGGTTTGATGGGGTTTTCCTCTTCAGTTTAGAGGAGATGTAGTGTAACCGGTTGTAAAACGGATGTCTTTTACCGCGCTGTTTGACCTGTCGAAGGGAGCTGCTCGACTCAAAGTCCAGCAAGCTCTATTTTTGGGCTCGACCAGTCGAGGGTTACGCAGATTCTGCGTGGATTTTACGCGGACTGCGTAAATTTGAGGCAGTTTCACAGAGGTGTGGAAGAGGAGTTGCCTAAACTATAAATATGGGTTCCTAGGGCTATTCTAGGGTATGCTAAGGGCGTCCTAAGGCATTTTCATGACCAAGGTGAGAGAGAGAGAGAGAGAGAGAGAGCTTGTGGAAGGGAGGATTCTGCTCGTACAGGTGATCTATTGCGCAGTAGACGTCTCAGCGCTTTTGCGTCCTCGTGATCAGTGAGATTTGTCCGTTTTCATTATTCTCTTATTGTTCATCCACTTCTACATGAGTGAAGAAGGTTTGATCCAAGCAGCGTATGCTTGCAATCGGTTGTAACGTTTTACTTTATAGTGAATCGTTGCTCTGGACGAGGTCTCGTGGTTTTTACCTCTTCAGGCGTTTTATACGTAAAATCTCTTGTGTCGTGTGGTTTGTATTTTGATTTATTTTATTGCTTTATTATATCTCATAATTCTAGTATTTTTGAGAGGCGAGATCCGAAGGTTTTTGTGCAATGCTCCCAACATTCATGACATGTATAATCCATCCCAAACAAGAGGAGTAGATGGGGGACTAAATTAATTTGTATAAACAAGGGAAGAGTAGATAGGAGTGTGAACTCATTTTGCATTTGGACTTCAACTCAACTCATATTTTAGTTTTTTTTTTTTTTTTCTCATTATTGAAAGTACTTCCATTCAAGTTCTCAATTCCAGCCATAAGGTTCTGAAAATTGACAAAAAAAAAAGAAAGTATCTTTGATTTCCCATTTGAATACTTCAAGTTGAGATTTTGTACGGATAAAAATAATCGCTCAAAATATATGATTTTGTATTAATTAGATAAGCTTTTGTTTTGAAAATAATAATGGTTAATTATTGTGCATTTTATTCTCACGAATAGTCAAGACTAATATATTAAATTATAAAAATACGTGCCTTTATTAATTAGATAAATGAATATTTCTCATTCATATTGAATCTACAATTTCTTTTGAAAATTCAAGTTTAAAATAAACCTTTCAACTGGGAGTAGGCACCATTACTTATTAATCATTTATTTTATTTTCTCTAATTAAATACTCAAGATTATTTGTTATTTTTAGGATATGCTGCATCGTAAAAGACCTCTAAACTGGATGGTTTGGATTGACATATATGTATGCCACATTTGCATTAAATGGATAATTACTGTTAGAAAATAATATTATGACAAATCACTCTTCTATTTAATAAGACACTAAGAAAGTTTAGCTTATAAATAGTAGGGCATGCTGAATATATAGGTCATGCAAGCAAAATTTGAAATTTTTGATAAAAATAATTGTAAGAAATATATGGTCTTGTATTAATTAAATAAACTCATTCTTTGGATAATAGTAATTGCTACTTAACATTGATTTTACTGGTATAAATTATAGTTATTGCTAATATTATCTTAAATAAAAAATAATTTCATAATTAGATAAATGCATGCATTTCTGATTAATACATATTGGATGCACATTCTCTTAGTAGTAATTGAAGTTTAATGTAACAACATGCAGTTTTGAAAAACTATTAAAATATTTTGATGGAAAGAAAATATTAAAAAGAAAATAAAAAACTTTGATAAAATAAAAATATTGAGTTAAGAAGTAAAGTAGTAAAAAAAATCACTCACAGATTTTCAATTTTCTCCAATGATTCATCTATCATGCAATCACAACTTTTTATGATGACCTTAAATGCAAAAGTATATTAATGAATAATTAGATAAAATGTATTTAATTATTAACATATGTAACATTTGCAGGATCTGTATAACATAATGAGTAGTATAATAATGATATAAAGATTAATAACTAGTTTTTTTTTTTTACAATACGCATTTTGTAACTGAATGTATAATTAAATTTATTTTTAAATATCAATAAAAATTCATTTGTAATGATGAAAATTTATTAAAACTTCTTTGAAGTATTTGTATTAATATTAATAGAAAATAAAATAAGCCTCTATATTAGAAAAATAAATTACAATTTTTTATATATTACGAATAGTCGAGTATGAAATATAAAGAATCGAAATATAAAGAAATATTTCAATTTTTTTATATATTAAAACTTCTTTGAAGTATTTGTATTTAAATGATGAAGATTGAATTGTAAATTGTTAGCATTTTCTCAATAAATAATAAATCATAAATTTTTTTTTACCACAAAAGCCGTTCATCTTAAGAGAAATGCAATTCTTTATATTTCATACTCGACTATTCATAATTAAAAAAAAAATATGATTGATTAATCAATCATATTTTAACATTTTTTTTCCTTTTTAAGTTTATGCCTTTTGACTTAACATAATTCTTATTGAAATGTTAAAAAGAAATTTGTACGAAAAACTTGCGTGAAGTAAAAGAGAACTGATCAAACACAACCAATAGTTCGCTAACTTGTGGTGCAACCATATCTTTCTAGCCTGACTTGTGGTGTAGGAAACTTATACCATGAAAACAATGTGTCAGTAGGAAAATTGACTAGTGAATATTAGGCCGATGTTCATCATTAAAAATAATGAACAACCGTATGATTTAACATACAAGTGTGGCCTACTTAATGAGTGGATATTTTTTATTTTTGTGCTAGCATGATCTTCAAGTGCAACACAAGGTCATGGGTTCGAGTACCCATCGTGGTGAAATCCCACTGTGGTGTGAGTTCGTAAATGTGTGTGGGGTGTGAGTGCGTGTGTAAAAAAAAGATCTTCAAGTGGGGTCTGTCACTTGCATGGTATGAATGTTCTACATAAGTGGCATGTTGGAGGAAAGATGTGGTGGTATATGATTAGTTTCTCTAAGTGAAAATATAAGTCCATCTCATATGCGCTATTAGAAACCTAAATATGTAAAAATAAAAAAATAGAAAAATGAAAAATGAAACACTTATACAATGAAAGCTTTTACTTTTAGTAAAGCAACAACACTTAAACCCCATATTCAACTACAAATCAATGTATAAAATATAAAGAGATCAGTCAAATAGCAGTGTCTAGAGGATGCTTCTTGAATGCAAATGGATGCACCAATTTTGTAAATTTAAAACAAGACTAATGGAGTCATGCATGAAAACCATCACCAATGGAGTCATGAAGTTCTCATGAAAACTGTTTAGAACATGACTATGAGCATGAAATGAGAAAAACAAGAGTAAGAATTTAAAACAAGACTAATGGGCGTTGATAGTGGGGCTGTCAATCAGCTAGGCTGGCTCGTTGGGCTTTTGGGTATGGCTCGCGTCAAGATGGGCTTGGGTTGGAGTATCAGGTCCAAGCGCTAGGGTCAGGCTTAGAATTCAAGCCCGATTTTCAATTGGGCTAGGTTTGAACCATCTACAATAGCTCATCAGCCTGGACGAAATCTAGCCGCGGCCAGACCATTAGAGTTTGCAAGGGCAATTTGTAGTATACTTATTCATCTTATTGATTTGGCCTATGCTCTCATCTCTCCTTTCTTTTTCTTTTTCTTTTTTTTCTCTCTCTCTACACTCCCACTGAAACAACCCTTAACACATCTATTTGATATTTTTTGCTTTTATCTGTTTAAAAGAAGACCATTTGTGTGAACATTAACATTAATGGAGTCATGCAGTCCTCACCTAGATTTTGTTACAGATGGGAGATAGTATGATAGAGCTGGTTGAACTGAAATAATGCAAAGCCATCTCTCCATAGTATATGTGGCCGAGCTACTTATTAATCGGGACTTTATATTTTGTGGAATATTTATGTGTTGGCTCATATTCAAAAACTTATATGACAATCCTAACTATTAGTTATTCTTTATTTAACAAGACTTTTGCTTGGACCATTAATGAGTTCTGTTTTTATCTTTCTTAAGGGCATTGATAAGATATCTATGAACATTTTATTCATGCGTATCTTGATTTAACATATAAATAAGAACCATCCATCTAGATATTCCTACACTGATTAGCAAATGGCTCAAAGCATACATGGATAGAATGCTATTAGATATTTGATTAGCGTCCTTCAAGGTGACAATAAAAAATAGCTAATAGAGTGAAGAAAAGAGAGAGATTAAGATTGTCTAATTAGTATTATTTTTAAATGATGAGCAATAAAAAAAACTGGGACTTAGTAAATAAATAGATAGTGAGTCACCTTATCATGTATAACAAGGTGAGATGTAGAGGTGTACATGAGTCGATCTGAGCCGAGCTTTGCCCAACTCGGCTCGAGTCGGTCAGCTAGAGTCCTCAGCTCGAGCTTGGCTCGGCTTGGTCATCGAGCTTGAATTGGCAACTCGGCTTGGCTCGGTTAGCAGCTCGGTCCAGTTCAAGCCGAGTTTGAGTTTAAGTTTGAGTTTTCGAGCCACCAATGGTTGGGTGGGGTTTGAGTAATTTGATTGTCCGATTGGGCCATAGCCACTTGGCTAGTGGTCGGGTGGGGTTCGCTAATTGGACGGATACAACTTGCCACTCACCAGTCGCCACACCTCGACTGGACAGACGCTGGAAAAATAGATAGAGAGGAGAGGAGACTCACTTTTCAGTTGCCGGTCGTCCAAACAGACGTTGAAAAATAGAGAGAGATCAAGGAAGGAGAGTAGTCGCCGGTCGGGCGCTGGAGAACGACGAGAAATAGAGGAGAGGAGAGTGGTACTGGTCGCCGGTCGCTGTTTGAGTGTTGAAGAGAGCCGGGTTTGAGCTGGGGTTAGGATTTTTAGGGTTGGGCGAACGACCGAGATGAGAGTGGGCACTGAGGGGTAATGGTTTTTTTTTTTTTTAAAAAATAAAAATAAAAAAATTAACCGTCCAATTACACACACACACACACACACACACACACACACATACACTCAAAAATTGACTCGAGCTCAATACCAAGTCGAGCTAGGTCCAGCTCGGACTTGACTTGAAGAGTTTTGAGCTCAATAAAACTAACTTGACTCGGCTTGAACACAAGTTTGACCTGAGTCGAGTCGAGCTTTTCCGAGTCGATCCGAGGGAGCTAATGAGCTAACTCAACTTGTGTACACTTCTAGTGAGATGGCTATAATGTAACATAGTTCAATTGTATCTATGGCATCATCTCCGTAGATGGTTTTGAGTAATCAGAAGATCTGACACCCCTTCATTTTCTTAATTCTATTGTTGATGATGTATTAATTAATTAATTTATTATTATTATTATTTTTAAATTTAAAGAATATGATAATATATATGAACCAGATTATAGTCATGGGGTGTCGATTGTTCTTGATGTTGATTGGATCAAATTTTGGTCATACTTGGGCACTTGTGCAGATTGGATTTTAGGCTTAGAATTGGTCCACTTTTGGATATTAAATCTGTTCTTGCTCTTGGTTGTTAATCAAGACTAGATTTATATGCAACAATTTTGGGTACAAACAAGGCATGCCCCACGTCTCAACAAACATTAGTGAGTTCTCTTTGTACTTGACTCACTATGAAAAATACCTCTCTCATCTTGAGGAAGAATGGTCATTTATAATTCCAGTGAGTGCTTGAAATTCAAGGCTTTGGTAGTGGATAGTGCAATTAATGGCCATTTCTTGTCTATTTTCCGGTAGAATGAAATGCCCTATCACCTTGGGATTCTTTTAACTGCTTTCAGGTGAGATCTTGCTTCCTTAGCTCTCTTGGAGTCTGTGGGAGAAACATCCTCGGTGCTTGCTTAAGGCCATATAATGTTTTCTTCAATTTGCATAGTTGTCCTGGTCGATTGTTAAATCTAAGTGGGGGCTCTATGAATATCTCTCTATATTCCACCAATCTATCACTCCCATGGTTTTATGAATTTTATGAGTTTTAGACTCCTAGCCGTCTTGGACTGGTTTAGACCCAGTCCGCTTCGGTACCGACTCGGGTAAGTTAGACCGATTCACCATGACTCAGGTGAGTCACAATCCATGTTTCATATGCTATAGCATCTATTAAAATTAAAGGGGAAATAAGATTAAAATAGAGAGAGATAAATACCACAAATGTAAAGTTAGTGGACCGTCAACACCTGATGAAATTAATAACCGTAATCCACTACCATGTGTACCGGAAACAAAGTTACTATGTCAAACCTTAGGGGTCCTTTGACATCTTGGATTTGGAGGTAAATGGGTTTATTTCATATCTAAATAGTTACCTTTTATGTTTGGCAGCTCTGGATATGGAGGTAAAAGGAATCGAGGTATTTCTAATACACCCTGGTGGTGTATTTTGAAATCTCAGCAACATGCTAGGATTTTGGTGTAATTCAAATGAAATGCCTTTTTTGGCTCCTTTGAAAAGGCAGGAGAGTCTCTCACATGTAATGAATGTGTCGCTGGACTACTAATCCACCGGCTGCATGTGATGCCGATGATACTCGAAATCATCCAAATATTGGTTGTATCACTAAAACCACATCAATAGAATAATCCCAACCATTTAAACTATGGACATCTAAATGGACTATTAAAATAATCGCTGAGTTGCTTTTTAGTGATCCTTATGTTTGTGGCCCACCCAAGGCTTGAAATTTCTGCATTTTTGGCCAAAGTATATATTTCAATGGGCTTATTATAATCATTCTATCAAATATTACACACACACAAAAATTTATGATAGAAAGTTGATTTAATTAATCAAATCCAGTTCCTGTAGATATACTGAAGAATTCCAATGCATAGAAAATACAATTTTAAAACAGAAGATTTGGATTCCAATGCATTTCAACTAAACACATCATAAGATTTAGAATCACCTTAATTCCAATGTATTTGTGATTTAGATTCCAATGCATTCCAAATCCAAGCTCTCAAACGGGTCATTAGGATTATCCAGAGGATTTTTGGTCCATGAGCCATCCTCAGTGACGCCCATAATATAAAATCTGTGCGTCACATAAACGTGGCCCAGCCCATTCAGCAATATAAGCATTTAGGTTCAAACATTGCCAATGCCCACCCTAAAGTGGGCCATCCAAGTCCAGGCCGGGCTGGATTAGTTATTAGACGTAGAAACTCCTGCGCACGTCCAGCCCAAACTGGATCACTTATGGTCTGATGGCAGCTGCTTGGCGAAAGAAATTCGCTCCGCAAATGTCAAAATGCACGAACCTGGGCCCTTTATCAAGTGGTGGGGCCTGGGCTTGTTTGTATCCAACAAGCTAAATAGCGAGGGGCGCCACACCTGATTGTGGGATCTGGACCGTTGGTTGTCATATATCGATCATCAACATTTTTCGTATGTGAGTAATTCCAACATAGAGTAGACTTGCCTGATTTTTCCACAAGTGTCAAAGATCTCACATGTGTATGATGTGGGGTACTTGCACTCGGTGGGTGGTGTAACTATTGCATGTTCAGGAGTTAGGACGGTAGGAATATCAATGGACCAGGCCCAGGTCAGGCCTAGCGGTGCCGATGGGCTGGTCCGGCCTGCTGGTCGCTTTTGAGGTGGGTTCAGGTCAAGCTAAATGGATAGTGGATTGGGCTCATGCTAGAAATACGACCCGTCTAAATAAATGGCTTAGGCTTGGGTTGAACCCCACCAGATCCGACCCGACCTGACCCGACCTGACTTATCAATGAGTTGGGCAAGATGACCTGACCCAAAACTACCCATAATCCAAAACCTAAAACCCAAAATAAAATTAAGAAAAAAAAAGTATAGATAATAATAATAAAAATTATTTTTTCATTATGTATGTACATATCCATTGCCTGGACCAGGTTGTGCATGGCCTTATTGTTATGTTCCTTTCTTGTACCTGAGTCAGGTCATGGTGGATTGTGTTGGGTCAGTTGAGCCCGATCCATTTATAATCAAATGGGTCAATTGGGTCAGGTCAGGCTCGATGAATTTTAGTTGGGTCAGGTTGGGTCGGAAGGAAATTGGTCATGGGTTAGGTATGTGCAAGAATTTTTGGCCCAATGATAAATGGATCTGGCTCGGGCTAAACCTGACCTAGACCGAACCTGACCTATCACCAACTCTAGCCAGGCATGGTATCAAGTAGGGATGTAACTTGGGTGACTTCAACCCAAATCCGATTTGCCCAACCTGAACTTGAGTCTATCCTTTATTCCATTCAAACCCAACCTTAAATGTAGTACATATAAACATGAGTTATGACTTAATATACATTTGTAAGCATAAAATCCTGCCGTAGATAGAAAAATATGTTCATGCAAGTTTGATATACATGATCAAGAGCTTGTTTTGCCCTGTCCTGACTCAGGATCTAAGGTATGTTGCTGCTCACTGGGCCCACACGAAGAACAGTCTGATCAACTGGCTGTGTGTTGGGGACTTTATGCTATATGGGGCCAACATAATAAACTTACATTGAATGGATGATGGTGACTAACACAATGAATGCCTCTCATTGAATCTAAAACTTAAAGCCTATTACCATCGGTGAAGATTGATCATAGGACGATAGCTTGCTTATGTTCGCAATGATAACATGAGTTCGATGTTTGATATATGATTAGATTAAGACACTTCAAATAGGTGTTAACCAGATCCAACCCATCCGTTCTGCAGGCAATTGGTAGTTTAGGACCTTCCAAATTTGGAGACATTTGAGGAAATCGCAATCAAAAGTATTCTGCATGCCGGATCAACGGTTTGGATCGGTCGAACATGACCCCACATCCAATTATTATAATCAAAATGTAACCAATAGCAATATTTTGGGATTGGAGTTGTCTAGAAGCAAGACAAGCCTACAAGCCCGATGGGTCAGGTGGGCCCATTGATAGACCTAGTCTTGAACGGTTGATACTCATTAAATAGGAGGGTTAGTAAGGGACAGATCATATGCTCTATGTGCCTTACATGTACACCATCCATCCATCCATTTTGACAGCTCATTTTAGGGAATGATCCTAAAAATGAAGCAGATCCAAATCTTAGGTGGGCCATACCAAAGGAAACAGTCTTGATTGAATTCCACCATTAAAAACTTCATAGGGTCCACAGGAATGTTTATTTGCCATCCAACCTGTTGATAAGGTCAAAATGATCTGGATGAAGAGACCACACAAATGTAAGCTTGATCCAAAACTTTTGTGGGCCACGTGAAGTTTTTAATGATTGATTACCACCGTTTCCTGTATTATGGTCCACATGAAATTTGGATCTGCTTCATTTTTGAGATCATGCCCTAAAATGAATTTTCAAAATGAATGGACGGCATGGAGATAAGGCACATACATCACAGTCGGCCTCAAAGTCAGGGATCCACCGCGCCCTGTACGAAGTCCGGCGTCTTTTCCACTTTTGTGAGGGAGGATTGCTAGAAGCCTATAATACATCCTGACCACAGTTCTAAAACTCGGTGTATCGACTCAAAACTCGCTCAGGTCAACCTGACTTGATATTCCAAGTCGCTTGAGTTGAATCAAGTAAAAAACGGGTCCGAGTCTTCAAGTTGAGCCTGAGTACTCAAGCCTCACCATCGATGGGATGCCAAAAGAGTACTATCAAAGGGTATTCGGATTGGTGGTGACACTAAAATCACCCCACTTGCTGTTGGAATAGCTCTGGGCTCCACCACGATGTATGTGTTTTTACTGAAGATGCCTATCTATTTTGTCAGCTCATTTTAGGGGATAGATCCAAAGCTTAAGCGGACCACACCATAGGAAACAGTGGGGATTGAACGCATTAGGACCACGGAAGTTTGGATGTCAAATAAAAATTGTAATAGCCTCATGAAATTTTCAATGGGCATTCAATCCTCACTATTCCTGTTGTGTGGTTCAGTTGAGCTTTGTATTTACCTCATTTTTTGGTTCATGCCCTAAAATGAGCTAGTAAAATGGATAGGCTGCATGGATAAAACACATAAGTCTTGGTAGCCCACAAAGCTTTGACACCAAACCAAGAAAATGTGCATTGGATCGTCGAGTGTAATCAAGCAAGCAGGAATAAAAGAGGCGAAATGCCGGACGGATGCAGAGTCATGCAGACGGTGGGACCCACAGAAAAATCAACTGGTGCAGTGATCAGGCTAGTCCACCGATCAGGCGGGCCCCACCGTCTAAACTAAATCAATGGAGAGATCCAATGGTACGGGGCTTGGCGTATAGGATAGGCCGAACTAGTATATCGGGTTGATATCCGAAAAGGCTAATCTTCACGGTTGGTCCCACCTTTTGAACCCGTCAGCGGATGCGGATTAGCTACTGAACTCGACAGTAGCGAGACCCGCTGCTGAAGTGACGTCACCACGTTTTATGGGCCCCGCCATGATATATGTGTTGTATCCACACCGTCCATCCATTTGGAAAGATCATTTTAGGGCATGAGCCAAAGAATGAGACAGATCCAAAGCTCAAGTGGACCCAACCATAGAAAACAGTGGGAGTACTTGAACCCCTACCATTAAAAACTTCCTTGGGCCACAAGTTTTCGACCAAGCTGATATTTGTGTTTTCCATTATTCTATATCTGTGTTAACTTATAAACAGGTTGAATCTCAAATAAGGATCATGGTGGGCCCTAGGAAGCTTTCAACGGTGGGAATCACTGTCCCCACTGTTTTCTATGGTGGGGTCCACTTGAACTTTGGATCTACCTCATTCTTTGGCTTACGCCTTAAAATGATCTCTCCAAATGGATGGATGGTGTGGATACAACACACACATCATGGCGGGTCCAAATAATGCGGTGACGTCACTTCAGTAGCCAGACTCGCTACTGTCGGGTTCAGTAGCTACTCTGGACGCTGATCCGTCCAGGCAGAGATCTGCCGGGCCCACCATAATATAAGGGTTTTATCCACCCCGTCTATCCATTTTGGAAGGTCATTTAAGAAGATGAATCCAAAACTGAGTTAGATCCTAGGCTCAAGTAGACCACAGAATTGGGATTAAACGGCCACCATTAAAATTTTCTCAGGGTTCACAGAAGTTTGGATCAAGCTTATATTTGTGATTTCCATCATCCAGGTCCATATGACCTCATGAACAGGTTGGATGACAAGTAAACAATACGGTGGACCCTAAGAAGGTTTCAACGGTAGGCATCATTCTCACCGCTGCTTGGATATGGCTCATTTTTTAATTTGTTTCTTGGAATGGGAAACGGATTGGCTACTCCCCCTGTCACCAGCCCGGTGGCTGGTGGTCAGTGCTCTGTGGGCATACCATAATGTATGTGTTTCATCGATTCTGTTCATCCGTTTTTACCTATTATTTTAGGGCTTGATGCCAAAAATTAGAGGGATAAAAATATCAGGTGGACCACACCACAGGAAAACAATAGAGATTGGACATCCAATCTATTTATTAGGTCACACAGTCCTAGATGAAGGGAAAAAACAAATATCAGCTTGATCCAGAACTTTTATGGCCCCAAAAAGTTCTTAATGGCCCACGTTCATTCAACACTGTTTCCTGTAATGTGGTCCAGTTGAGATTGCAATATACCTCATTTTTGGTCTAATTCCATAAAATAATATAGAAAAATAGATGGGCGGCATGGATGAAACAAATAAATCATGGTGGGCCCCACAGAGCCCCGAAAGCCATTGTCTGGTGGCGCCAATCCGTTCCCCTTAAAATGACTTCCAAAATGAATGGATGGAGGGGATAAAATCCATACATCACGGTGGGCCCGGCAAAGCCCTGCCTGGACGGATAAGCGTACAGGCAGTGGCAGGACGCAATCAGCGTCCTCCGTCAGCTGTCCTCCATATACGACACGTTGGCAGCAAGGCCGAAGCTCCGTGCTTTTTAGTTAATAATTATCAATTCTTCGACCAATCACCGACGGCAGGCCTACATTCTCGCATACTTGTCTATTGGGTAAGAAATCAGACTCGTGGAAAATGTGGGCCCCATAAATAATCCCACGTGTACTGAAAATCAGAGCTATCCTCTCATTTGGTGGGCCACGACTATAAATTGAGTCAGAAAGTCAGCCGTCCGTTTATTTTAACATTGCGGCTCTCTTGGCGATTGGATCACCGTGAGTTTTGCAGGAGGTGATCTTCAAGGTGTGGTGACCCACCGTTTGGAGGGCTCAGATGTCCAACACGACTGACACGATGAGCGGAAGGATTATGCCGCATGCAAAACCGATGCTGTAGGTTACTCAAGTCAGTACTAGTTTGACTCGAAGTGCTCATTTTAATGACTGAAATACCCCTTCTAAACGAAATCCCAATGACTGTCAACACCAAAGCCTAACTGTTGCTGGATAATGACAAAAATACCCTTCCATATTAACTTCATAATTACAGAGTACATGCCACTGCCACGTCACAAAAAGATAAAACAAACCCAAAATGACTCTCAAATCATTTGAGTTTGTTAATTCCACACGCGTGGGAGAGCCCCTGCCAATCCACACGCACACATACGTGCCAATAAGGTAAACGCGTGCAAGATCTGAGCTTTCCACCCAGAATATCAGACTGTTTAGCTCCTCAGATTGGCCACGGTTTAAAGACTTCTTTTTTAACTAGCCGTCGATCCGTTTCGCACGGTGTGAACCACCTTAGGCGTAAGATAGCCTGGTTCTTTTAGGGAAGCTCAGATCTCGCACACGTGTGCCTGCTTGTGAATTGACGAAGCTCCCCATACAGAGGTATGGAACGAGCATGCCTCATTTCTCATTTCATTCAAAGGAAGGAAATTAATCAAAGGAGAGCATGCGTGTGTGAAGGAAAGCTAACCTGACGGAAGGCTGAGATCTCGCAGACGTTTTCCATGTCGCCACGTGCAGATAGGAAGGGCTCGCTGACGCGCGTGGAATGTTAGTAAGGAAAGAATAATTTAGAAGAGAGATTTGAGCGATCGAGCCTTCACACGCTTCCTCACTCTCTTCATACGACGATCATGACCATGATCATGGTCATGGTCATGGTCATCATGATCTGATGACGATGGTAATGGTGATGATGATGGTGATGGGATGAGCGGAACATGGACATCATGGAGCTGATTTCCTCCTCTCTTCCTACCCCACAAAGGACCGAAGCCAGAGTAATAGTAATAATAATCTGAATTTGACGAAAATGCCCTCCCTTGATTCTTCCTTCCACGCCTCCCTCTCACTTCATCCTTTTCTCCAACTTTCGGGCAAGCGTCCAACTGAGATTGCCCTTCATCTTCCTCTTTATTACAAGTCTTACCCTTGCTTGGAATCATCTCTCTTTCGGCAGCGATTCCTCTCTCCTCTCTCTTCTTTTTCTTCTCCTCTCTCTCTTCCTCCGAAAATTCCCTTTCCCCACTGCAATAAAACCTTTATGGATTTCAAACCCCTTACTTTTGATAATATACACCCCCCTTTCTTTTCTTTTTTCTTTTTTTTGTGCCTTTTTGTGTATGTTAAATAGATAATGAAAAGAAAAAGAAAATGCATGCTCATATTGCAAAATGTCTGCATGGAGGTGGAGGAAGCAAAAGCCAGGGGTTGTAAATTTCATTTCACTTTTAAGAATCCAGGTTTGCCTAAAGTTACAATATACACAGGTGGGTCCCACACGGGTAGCCGTACTGAAAGGTTATCCGCTCATCAGGTGGGCCCCATTGCTAGAAGAAAAACGCCAACGAGCTTATAAGCCTCATCATCTTTTTCTTTTTTTTAGTAAACTGCGCCTAATCTGATGAATGGCCACGACTAGTTTAAGGATCTAAACTGTGGGACCCACCTGATGGACGTTCTGGATCTCTCATATCTGTACGCCATGCTCGCACGTGGTAGCCTGTAGATGGCTTTTCGTATACATGCTGCCACGTCATTTTTTTTCGAGCTGTATTTTATTAAAAAGTAAAAAAACTCGAGTTCGTTTGGCCTGTGTCGTGGCACGGGATGACTAGCATGTGTCGCTGGTCGGGGCCACATGCAGATGTGATCCGATGATATCAACCGTCCATCTTCTCGATCCTACTTCCATTAAGGAGCTATGTTGGAATAACCACACTGCAGAAACAAACCTGACCTTTGATATTTGCAGTGGAATGTGAGCAATTGAAAATGTTCTTTTCAATGTTTGACATTCATCTGTACATCGCGATGGCCAGAATCATCCGTTCATCATATGTTTTTGATATGATGGTCGGTATAGAGTACCAACCACAAAATCGACGGTTCTGATTATTAGACCATCACAGAAAATGGGCCCCAACGCAGCGACATTTTCTATCTGATGTAAATCGCGGCATAGGAAAAACGAAATAAAAAACCCTAAAACACGAACTTGTAACTGAAAAAATGTCGTGAAATTTCCTGATTATTGTTGTGATATTTACATACCTGCCATCAGCAGCAGCAATAGATGAAACGCCATTTCCCATTCCCATCACAGCTTCTTCTTCTTCCACCTCTTCTTCTTCTCCGTCTTCTCTCTGCATCAAATCAAATCCAATCAAACCAAACCCTAAAACACGAACCAAACGAAAATCTGTAGAATACGAAGAAAACCCAATAAATATTTTCTTATTTTTTTTCAATAAAAATGCGATTTTTATAGTTTTAGATTTAGGGTTTTTTTTTCGTCTACTCGCTTTCCTTTCATACCAGAGCAGCCGACCCAAGAAACCCTAACAAGAGAAACAAAGAGAGAGGCGAGCAGACACCCCCAAAAGGTCAAAACCCTAGAAAGAAAAAGAAAAATGACGAAAAAGGGCAAAACCCTAGATACAGAGAATAGAAATGCAGAATGGAAGTCTTTGTATGGCAGAAGGGTATTCTGGGAAGATCTGAGTAAATAACGGCCTGCTAACCTGGTATGGATTTGGGTGAGAATGGCCGTCGTATTGGAGAGGGAAAGGTATGACATCCCATGGCGACCTGTTCAGCTCGCACACGTGTGGATGAAGGGTGGTACGCGTGCTGAGAGATGGGGAGAGAGGTATGTTCGCATGCTTCCGGATCCTCATACGTGAGAGAGAGAAGAGAGAGAGAGAAAGAGTGAGTTTCTTCAGATCTCACAAAA
Source organism: Magnolia sinica (assembly GCF_029962835.1). Lineage (NCBI taxonomy): Eukaryota > Viridiplantae > Streptophyta > Magnoliopsida > Magnoliales > Magnoliaceae > Magnolia > Magnolia sinica. The sequence goes on along the minus strand of NC_080589.1, from coordinate 64,922,919 downwards.
CACGAAATGAGGGTTAGGGATCGTTTGGTTGGCCTCCTTTTATAGTGGAGTTATTGATACTCTGACAGAACGTGACGCTTGATACGCAGTCACCCAGAAATCGTACAGGTGGCATGCATTTACTCGGACTAAACAGAGAAAATTGTAGAACCCTGAATTTAAGTCCCAAAACCAACACCAGATTGGCTGAAAAATCCTAGCCTCTGATTCGTTCTTACTTGATTATGAAGTAAGACCATGGATATTTCATCTTAACCGTCTAAGTAAATGTCCATCAATCCGATAATTACATCATCGAATAAGCATAAAATTTCGTTGATTATCCATCAAAATGTATTATAATAACTTGGACGGTTTAGATTGAATTATTATATGCCACGTATGCAATTTATAAGGGCTACGTACCACCCATCACATTCTACCAGAGCGTCGTCGTTTTTCACCTTGGGAATAAAAACTGATACTCTGGCAGAGTGTCGTGGCTGATACACAGGAACTGCGAAACTGAGTACGGAGAATATATAAGCTAAAGTTCAACTGTCCAAATAGTGAAAATTTAAATATTCTGACTTTTAAAACCAAAAATAAATTTAGTTAATTTCTAAAATTTCTGATTGGTGGACATTTAATGGACCGTCAAGATGAAATATGCCGATTCATCAGAGGTTTTATTGATGAATCTGTCTAAAGTTTGTACGTTGACCTATCTTCTCTGATTCCTTAAAGTTTGAATTTATAGTTTTGAACTTACACAAACCACATGGACAATTATTAAGTGCCCGCGCATCAACCACCACACTAAGCCAGAGGATTTTTGCGTCGTCCTATAGATTATCGTACTAATTATGTTTTATCATTGGACTTGGAAAATAAATCTTAAACACTAAAGTAAACTTTTATGTGTACGAATAACTTAGAAAGATGAAAACATCCTTACTTTTTTCAACTATTTTACCATAACAGGTAAAAGTACTTTCATTACAAATCAACATTCGCACCTTAAAAATCTCTTTCGAAGAAACATAACGTAAAGGCCCATCTACCGTACTAATTTTTTCTATAAATTTTAATTATAACTCTCCTTTCATGTACGATGTAAGGTGATACAATGGAGCTGGGAGAACCGGAATAAGGTAGATCCATCTATCTACAGTACACGTGGCTGTGTGATATCAAAATCAGGTCCGCCTATATGCAGTGATCTAGCATGGATAGTTAATATTTTAAAAGGCATACCCATTAGACAATCCTAATCGTCTGATCATTTCCCATTAAAGTAACGGTGACGAATGCACTGAGATAAAACTGTACAAAAGAAGATTGGCTCATGGGTTTAAATTTTAAAATGTAAACCATCCATCTTCGTTCCAGTGTATGGATGGACCAGATGGACGCGGATTGCGTCCTACCACCGCCCTCTCCAGCCGGGAACGGGCAGGAGCTTTGAGTGGCAACCGTGATGTATGGATATTACCCACACCGTCCATCTATCTTTTCGTATCGTTTTAGAATATGAACCAAAAAATGAGGTAGAAACAATGCTCAAGTGTACTATACAATGGGGATTAAACTCTTACCGTTGAAAACTTCCTGGGGCCACGGAAGTTTTACATGAAGCTGATATTTATGTTTTCTCTTCATCCAGGTGTATGTAACTTTATGAATAGGTTGGATGGAAAATAAACATCACGGTGGGCGGTAGAAAAGTTTCAATGGTGAGAATCATTATCATCACTGCTTCCTGTGGTGTGGTCCACTCGATCAATGGATCTACCTCATCTTTGGGTTCATATCCTAAAATAGTAGGAAAAAAAATGGATGGACAGTGTGGATAAGAACCTTACATCACGGTGGACACTGAAAAATCCTGCCCGTTCCCAGCTGGAGACGGGCGGGGGTAGGACGCAATCCGCGTCCCATATCCCGATACGATTATCTAATGAGGTCTGCTGAAATTCGTCCGAGACACACCACCCTTACAAACGCACCTTTATATGAGGTACGTGTGCAAATATGGCGTGCGTGCGATACATCTGACCGGTGCATAAGGTGGGCCTATCATGGAGATGACCGAACGCAGGATTCGGGCTGGTTCGGTAACCGAGCGGCACATAGGTAAGCGATGAAGGTGATCAATCTGATCTAAACCGTTCATTTGTCGGCCACGGGCGAATCAGTTGATCATCCTGATTTTTGCCTATTTTCATCTTAACGGTGGGGTCACCTTATTCATCCGTGCCGTGAATACGGTGGGCCAAGCTGTGCAGTTGACCTGGGGCAACGATTAGGCACGTGCGCTGATCATGCGGGTCAGTCCTGTGAGACACGTGTCACCGACGCTCCAGATTCAAACTGCATGCTTAGACCACCTGATGACCTGGCTGGCCTGATTTCACACTAGATCATATAAGATCATGCGCCCTACCATATCCGCTCATCAGATGTTCAACTCACGTGCTATCTTGGCGTACGTGCCACGCGTCCAAGAAAAGTGCGTGTGAAGCTTGAATGAGAAACTTTTATACTCTGGCAGACCGTGATGGATGATACACGGGCACTTGGAAATTGAATAAAAGGCCTAAGTCAAAGTCATATTAAACTGTCCAAAATATGGTTCCCAGTTTAGATGGACCGGAAACAAAAATCAAACTTAATTGCTTATCTGACTATTGGATTGGGGGACATTTTTTGGACGGTTAAAAATGGTCCTTTTTCTACAAACAAGTATCCACGAATCAGAGGTTTAGATTGTTATTCCGATCGGATTTTAGGTACGTGATTTATATACATTGGGTTCCACAATTTAGCCGGTTTACTTTGAGTTAATATATTTCACGTATACAAATTCTAAGTGGCTGTGTATAAAGCGTCATACGCTGCCCGAGTATTATAGAACTCCCCCACAGCTTGAAAAGCTCTATTATTTATAAGATTTTGGGATGAGGTTAATGAAATGCCACTAACTTTATAAGTAAATTTCTTAAATGCCACTACTAGTTACCCGAGATAATACTTCCTTCTAGCTAGGGTTTTTGGGCCTGACTTTTCCGAACAGCTGAAAGCGAGTGCTGTCAGAAAACTGAACTGAGGAATAGTAAGATACTCGACCTGAGGCAATGCACTGTGCACTCGCTCTTTCATTTTTTAAATTTTGGTGTTATGATTCTATAATCAATGCCGTTGAAATGTTTTCTAACACTATGATTGTCCCAAAGACCAAAATCCTCTTCGAATATTAAAACCTAACTTTTCTATTTATGGTCACTAAGTAGACGGTTAAGAAGAGAAAACACTAACTCTCCACATTCCACTGAGATTATTTTTTTGTTTTTTGTTTTGTTTTTGGTTGTTTGGGTTAGCTGGTTAGTACACACTCCATGTTAGCCACCCCAGCAAGGGATCGATACTAAGACCTCAAGTGTTGAAACTAGGTATCTCCACTCAGTCTGCCAGTTGAGCTATGGATCTGGGTGTCCACATTCCACTGAGATACGTTTAGGGCATGTTTGGACCGGCGGCGTCTGATGGAGTAGCACATATTAGGTGGGATAGGGTCCTCGAATCCCAGGGCGTCAGAATAGCCATTTGTTTGGGCGGGTGGTGGATTCACGACTGGTAAGAAAATTTCCTGGATTGCGAGGGATTTGGTCGCTGGATTCTAGGGGTTATCAGTGGTATGGCGCAATCATGTGGGATCAATGCTGGATAGGGGTTTTCTCTCCCTACCATTCTGCTTCCCGATGTCCATCGTATGACTGAAATCCGGATCGATTTTTAGGTGATAGGATTTGGCGGGAGGGTCAGGAAGAGATGGTGGCGGGAGATGTTTATTGTTGGCGCAAAATGGGGTTATAAGAAGCCGTTTCAGGTTGCGATGGCCGTCACCAGTCGAGTTGGCACTGCCATCGCGAACTGACGGTCTTCTCGGGCAGAGGTAGGTCATCTTCCTCGCCCAAATTCTATGATTAAACCCCGATTTTCATTGCATGTACCAGTATGGCCTGATATGTGTTGCGCCTGAGAGGGATGAGGTGGTTTTGCATGCATGTGATATATGCGGATTTGTCACAGGCGAGACAAGCCTTCCGATATGGAGTCGGCCTGTGTCGTTGGCTGCGACGACATTGTTTGACATTCTGATTTATGCGGGGGTGGATTTTCAGACAATACGTTATATACCCTGATGTTTCGCTTCCTATTGTTGTTGTCTTTCAATGCATGCATCTGATTAAGTAAGCCTTCTTGTTGGATTTTCTATTGTTAGTATATCTCAAATGGGTTTTCTGTTGTTAGTATATCTCGGATAGTTTTGCATAGGTGTATCTCAGGTACCTTTTCTATTGTTGGTATATATATTGCTTGATTTTCTATTATGGGCATATCTGAGAGAGATTTTCTGTTGTTGGGATATCTGAGAAGGATTCTCTGATATATCTGACGTGGATTTTCTGTTGGTGGTATATCTAATGCTGAATTTTTATTGTGTATCTTTCATATGGATGGTCCCCAAGGAGATACACTCGGTCGTATGAAGCATACATCCAACAGATCATCGATCTATCTCATCGGTTCTTTCATCTCACATGGAGGTATGCGATACGTCGGTAGAGATATAAGTGCCTCGCCAGGCACTAGGTCAATGGTAAAATCGATCTCGCGCTGAGAAGGTAGTCCAGGTATCTTTCTGAACACGTCCGTGAAATCCTGAACTACTGGCATGTTCACAAGTGTCAGAACCTGAACCTCTTTCAACAAGGAAGCATAACATAGGACGTAGAAAGGGTAACTGACCTGAACAGGGAAAGTAAAGGCCGCACCCTCAGGTCCATGGGTTGTCACCAATCGAGTATCGCAATCGATCTTTGCTCTCATCTCGGTGAGCCAGTCCATGCCGAGAATGACGTCGTAATGATACAGCGGGTTGACTATCAGGTCAATGCGTATCGTTCTGCTCCCTAAGTCTATCAAGTAACCCTCACATAACTTAGTGGCATCTGTAAAAGTTCCTGCCGCTGCGATAACTCTCACCCCAACCATAAGGGTCGTATTCAGCCCTAAGCACTTGACCGTAGAGCATGATATCATCGAAATAGTGGACCCAGTGTTGCATTTTCTTATGTCGGTTTTTCTCAGATGGGTTATACAGATGTCGGTATATCTGAGATGGGTTTTTCTGTATCTCTCAGATGATTTTCTGTTGTTGGTATATCTACTGATGGATTTGTCTGTTGTTGCTATATCTCAAATGGAATTTACACATGTTGGTATATCTCAGTTGTATTTCCAACATGTCATCAGATTTCAATGACTTTGTTTTATGTTTTTTAAGTATTCTAATATCACATTGTTATACATCTGTGCATGTGTTTCTTGTAGCCTATATAGTTTTACTTGAATATTCTTGCTTTTTCCTGCTTATGGGTAGCTAACTCCTTTTAAATTGCGGTACTTAGTTTACTTAGCCATTTTTCGATCTTATTTTCTCTGCTGAGAAAAATATATTTTAGATGTTCTTATGCTTTATTTTTGTCTTTTGTTTTTCTTCATTTCCTGTTCTTTTTTTGATTGAGTCTATGGTATCCTTTTCTTTTATAATGAGATGGTTTTTTGGTATATCTTAGATGGTTTTCTGGTATATGTCATATGGATTTACCAAGATTATCTCAGATGGTTTTCTGTGTTGGTATATCAATTGCTGGATTTCTCTGTTGTTGCTATATATCAGATGGATTTTCTGTTGCAGGATTTGACACTTGCACATCATAATCTTATTATCAATAATCATGTTCTGTTGATGAATTGTACATGTATCGATGATAGTTTGATCAGTGTATAGATAACAATTATGGATTTTGAAGGATTGTTCTAGGAATAGACTGTATGCCTTGGAATCCAGTTATGAAATTTTATGTTTTTTAGTACATGTATAGATGAGAGTCTAGGAATGTATAGATGTAAGCTGTTTAATTTAACACTATTCTTCTGAGTATAGACTGTTCTCCTTGGAATCCAGTTACGAATTTTTCATATATAAAGTACATGTATATATGAATTGTTGATCAATGAATATATGATAGTCATGAATTTTTTTTCCCTTTTTTTGTTCTCATGAGAATAGACTATCCTCCTTGTATTCTAGTTATGTATTTCTCATGCCTAAAGTACATGTATAGATGACAGTTTGATCAATGACCTTAGTTTTTTTTTTTTTTTTTTGGTTATATCTGTTCTCCTTATATTCCAGTTACTTTCATCAAACAAATGCTTGGAAATTAGATTCTGTGGAATTTTTGGGATCACATTGTGTTTGACAATTGTGAAAATCTGTGAACCGTCCTCATTTGGTGTCTGTTTGGGTTGCATCAAGTGGATATTTGTAGACTGTTTGACAAGATAATGATTTCTTTGGAAATTAAAATAGACATTTAGTTTCTGTTCTGTTGAGAATAGACCGTTCTTTTGGAATTTCACAGAAAGTAGAGACGTATACATTATAGTATGATCTCGATAGCCAAGACAGTTATGGATTTTTCCCTTCATCTAGGAATAGTCTGTTCTCCTTGGAATCCATTTATGAATTTATCATCTGGGTAGCTAACTCCTTGCAAAATGCGGTACTTAGTTTATTTAGCCATTTTTCGATCTTATTTTCTTTGATGTGAAAAATATATTTTAGTTGTTCTTATGTTGGTGTTATTGTTGACTTTTGTATTGTTTCATTTCCTATAAATCTTTTCCTTCTCTTGTTTTGATTGAGTCTATGGTATCTTCTTCTTTTATAATGAGATGGTTTTCTAGTATATCTCAGATGGTTTTCTGGTACATGTCACATGGATTTCTCAGGATTATCTCAGATGATTTGTTGTGTTGGTATATCAATTGCTGGATAAGTATTACGTCGTCTTGGTGGGACATATGCCTGGAATATACATATGTTGGGACAACGCTCGGTTGGAGGTGGAGGGGTTTAGTGGAGCGAGACACCGCGCATTCAGGAACTAAAAAGAGGCAGTTGCATGCTGGGATGAGCACTTCAGTAAGGCATGTGCACTGTCGAGACCTTGTACGACATCTCATGCGGTTCAGGTCGCCGCATTTTCTGATGAGCTGGACATCCACCATTCTTCGTCCATCTGACAGATGATGCAGACGACACAGGCATCACAGGCCATGATTTCTAGGGCCGTGTCGATTGATGATCTTCCCCCATTAGCCCGATCAGATGGAGCGATATTTTGCGCTCTTCTAGTTGGCGTCGGAGTCCTTTTTCTTGCCTTCCTTGTGATTTTTAAATGCTAGCCCAACACGGATGACTGCAACTTTGTATATGTCACTTGTTACTTTTTCTCTCTTTTTCCCGCACTACTTAGGTTTCTCATGTTTTCTTACATCTCTATTTTAGACTGCCATATATTTTTTGGGATCTATCTCTATCACACCACTGCCACATGATGTGATCCATGCGGATACGTGGACATGTTTCATGGTGATAGTAATATTGATTGAATTCACTAGATTTTCCCCATTTCATGAGACATACATCGGTGGGCCCCACACAATTTTATGACCTGAACAAGCTATATGTATGTCAAGGTAGGCGACGGGACTTGCTACTCCCACTAACACCAAGTAATGGCTGGTGGCCAAAGCTCTGTGGGCCCCACCACAATGTATGTGTTTCATCCTTGACATCCATCCTCATTTGCACATCATTATACAATGTGATTTAAAAAATTACATATATCCAAAAGTCATGTGGACCACATTACAGGAAAGGAAACAGGGTTGATTGAGGGTCAACTGTAGAAAATACCAGTGGGGTCCACATGCAGTTAATAGTCTTTGATATCTGTTTTATATCTCCATCTGGGCCTGTATGTCATTCATGAATAGATTTGATGTGAAATTATCTGGTAAAATAATAGGCTTGATGTTATATCTTAATGTGGTGTGGTTCACCTGAGATTATAGCCCTCTAATTTTTGGGACAATGGTGTAAGATGTCATGTCAAAATGGATGAAGGGCATGGATGAAACATTTTCATCATGGGGTGACGCAGAGAGCACGGACTCCCCTGCCATGGAGTTAATGGCAGGACACCAATGCAAGGGAACGGATTGGCCACTCCCCCTGACACCAGTTTCAAAACTGGTGGTCGGTGCTCTTTGGAAACCATGATGTATGTGTTTCATCCTTTCCGTTAATCCCTTTTTACAAATCGTTTTATTGCTTGATCCCAAAAATGAGAGGTATATACAATTCAGGTGGACCACACCACATGAAAACAATATTGATTGGACATCCATCATTAAAATCCTCCTAAGGCCCATTGTATTGTTTATTTGATATCCAATAGGTTGATTAGGTCAGACAGCCCTAAATGAAGGGAAAAAACAAAAATGACCTTGATCCAAAACTTTATGGCCCCAAATTGTTTTTTAATGGTCGACGCTCATTCAATGCTGTTTCCTGTAATGTGGTCCATATAAGATTGGGATATAACTTATTTTTACTCTCAGATCGTAAAATGATCTGTTAAATTAGATGGACGGCATGGATGAAACACATACATCATGGTGTGTCCCACGGAGCACCGACCACCAGCCATTGGCTGGTGTTAGGGGGATTAGCCAATCCGTTTCCCCAATGGAAATCGTCCATTGGCGGGAGACGGTTATAACTGTCCTTTGCAAGTAAAGTTAGCACGGGTAGATGAATCCCATGGATGGCATGCAATCCCATGCCCGTCCAAATACAATCACTCCATGCTTTCCCGATGGCCGTCCGCCCGTCCAAACACACCATAGCTGGGCCGCTGGATATAGCAATCTAGTGGGATTGCATGTAATCTACTGACGCCATCTTGAAAGCCGTGCAATCCACCCTAATACAACCCAATCCCATCCAAGCCGCCCATCCAAACAGGCCCTTAAAGAACTATGGTTAGGATCCTTTTATCCTAAATAATTTCGGGCAAATGTTATGGATTATGAAACCATGCTCCCCACTTGTTAGAACAGAGCCAAAAATATGCACCATGATGTATTGTTTTATCCACGCCATCCATCCATTTTTCTATATTGTTTTAGGATATGAGCCAAAAAATGAAGTAGATATAAAACTAATTTGGATTACATCATAAGAAACAGTGGGGATAATGACACTCGTAGGGTTGTACATCAAGCTGAGCTGAGTCGAGTTGAGGTGGCCAAGCTTGGCTTGACTCATCCATGCTCTCCTCGACCTCTAGGTCAAACTCGAGTCGGCTTCGAACTTACCATTGGAGCTTGGCTTGTTTGCCAAACCTTTAGAGTTGATCTCGAAGCGAGCTAGAGTCGAGGTAAGCTTACATCGAGTCGAGTTGAGCCTGCTCTCAATCCAACCCAACCTAGCACCCAACCTGCACCCGACTCAACCCAACTACCTGACCCACTCGACACCGGACTCAACCTAGCCACCCGATCCAAATAACCCAGCCCAACACATAAATCAAATATTCAATTAATAATATATATACAATATTAGATAGAGCTATAGAGGTACCTTATTGTTGGTGCTGAGGGAGAGAGAGCTTGGGGGAGTAGCTGAGTGCAAGCGGTACGACTGAGACGAGTGGGGCAGACGCTGAGTCAAGCTCAAGGGAGTGGTGAAGTGGAGAGAGAGAGAGAGAGAGAGAGAGAGAGAGAGGACGAATAGGGTAGGGTTTAAGTTTTAACTTTTTCTTTTATATATATATATATATATATTCGAGTCGAGCCGAGCTCGAGCTTCGAGCTGAGTCGAATTCGAGTACAACCCTAGACACTCACTGTTAAAAGCTTCCTAGGGCCCATCATGATATTTATTTGCCATCCAACAAGTTCATAAGGTCAAAAAGACCTGGATTAAGGGGAAACACAAATATGTTATTCATCTAACACTTCCGTGGCCCTCAAGAATTTTTTAACGATAGCCATTCAATTCCCTTTCGTGCAGTGTGGTTCACTTGATTATTAGTGTTGATGAGAAAACTGGTTAGCCTTCGCTGAACCTTAGAATGCATGGACAAGGAACGGACAAAGGAGACCCTGACTACAGTAGGGGACCCTCTGATGCCAAAGTCAAGTTGATGAATCTAGGTCTATTCGAGAGTAGAGTTTTAGGCTTAGAATTTTACGTACCTTTCACCATTGGTAATGGAGGTGCTTTTATTTATAGGTGAGAAAAGGCGGTGGCGTAGAGGAATCTCCCTATTTGGTAGGAGTATGTTATAGTAGGATTTAGATCCTACACAAGTTGTGAGGATTTTCTTAGATTCTTGGCTGGATTCTCGGGTAGATCCAGATTGCGGTTGAATTCCTAGATCTTTGGTTGTGGTTTCGAATAGACGCGGTTGGGATCAGGTCAAAACTGACAGAAGGTGGATTGTGCTGACATGAAATTGTGACGATCTGGAATTGTAGCATTCTGTCTCCTCTAGCAGGTAGTTGAGCTTCTTTCGGTGCCGAGTAGACCAGCGAAACTTCCGACCTACCGATGAGATGCTGAGCTCGACCTCATCTCTTTCTCGATCTAGGAATCAGTGGATCTTCTGACCTGCCTATGAGATACTAAGCTTGACCTCATTTCTTGTTCGGTACGGGGTCAGAGGTTGGATTTTTAGTTGTATTCGTTGTCGTTTAATCTGGCGAGATGCACGGGTCCCGACTTGACCTTTTTTTTATTAGTCAGTCCATTTTCCCCATAATATTTAGATATGCTTTAATTTTAGGGTCATTGTCTAAAATGATTTGGAAAAATAGTTGGATGGCGTGGATAAAACAGATACATTACGTTGGGCCCATAGAGTCTTGTCATTGGGGATATCTCTGGTGACCTAGTTTATAGGGAATTCGTGTCCGAGCATATGATGCTCTTCACTCGGAGCAGATTCAGTTAGGTCCGGACAAAGTTTGGTCAGGCCGTAATGGGGGCCCATCTTTACTAATTTTTTTTAAATATCCACGCTGTCCATTTGTTTTTCCAGCTCATTTTAGGATGTGGGCTAAAACATAAAGCAGATCTAAATATCAAGTGGACCACATTACATGAAATAGTAGTGATAGAACGCCTACCATTGAAAATTTTGTAGGGTCCATCGTAATTTTTATTTGCCATTGAACCTGTAGATAAGTTCAAACAGACCTGGATCGATGAAGAGAAAACACAAATATCAGCTTGATCTAAAACCTAGTCGCCCACAGGAAGTTTTTAATAGTCAATCACCAATGTTTCTCCTGTTGTGGTCCACCTGAGATTTCGATCTACTTCATTTTTTTACGAAGCATTTTTCGAGCCAAGTCCTAAAATCATCTGAAAAAAAAGTATAGACGGTATGGATATACAACACATACATGTAGGTGGGCCCACTGTCACGATAAGTTTGGTTAGGCCCTACTGTCATGGTAATAAGCTTCGTTACTATGGAGATTTTGCTACATGACGAAAATACCCTTTAACTTGTGCATTGTTTGGATTGTTAATGGGCTGGACCCTGGCCTGAAAATTAGAATTTTAAATAAAGATAACCTGACGGCTCGGCTCGAAACAGTTCAAAATCCACACCTGACAGGCCCAGCCGGTTGACAGCCCTATGTATTATCATGGAAGAAATGCTTTGATAGTTTCATATGCGGGTACATACAAGCAGTATATGTCATATGTTATTAACTCAATTTAAACTGTTGTGGGTAAAATTGAACTGACCAAACAATCAGGATGAGATAAAAAACAGAAGGCAGGTAGCGTGAAAGAGGAGGTCGAGTAAAGAGCTCGATCTCGAATACTGAGCACGACCTTCGCAACCAACTCAAGCACTAACCAGTAACGATGGCCTCGGTCGCTTATTTAACATTTTGCTATCACAACTAATAAACGACTATAAGTACCGACACAACCTTATAAATAAGCCCCAACTAGGATCAACAGTTAAGTTTGGTCTACAAGACCTTGACCAACCTGACTTAGAGGTTGGCATCAATTGTCGATCACGACCTCTTTGGATACTGACCACTGGGAGATCTCCGTGTACAGGAGGATTACCTCCTCGAGATCTTTGTCGAGAATCACGCCGACGATAACACCATATATCCCCAAAAAGATCCCTTGTGGAATACGCGATTGAATGACAGACTCATTGCCATATACGTAAGGAGAATTAAGAGACTATAAATAAGAACCTTACCTACAGTAGAAAGTATGCACAAAAATCCTAATTCAACTAGACCGAGAGTGCTTATTCTAACTTACGCATCGGACGGTCCCCAGCTGCAACCAAGGCCCACTTTGTTATTTGGTTTTGCAGGTACACTAGGGGTTTGTAAGGCTGACCAAACCTCAGCATCAACAGTTTGGTGCTGTCTGTGGAAACTGACAATAAAGCCATTACAAACCTATTTCACGTACCTCCATTTGCCGGCCTAAGAAATAGTAAAAATGAAGAAATGAGGCGTTGGTTGCTATCGCTGCATTGGCTCCTACACCAGTAGAGCCGCTTACAGATCTTTAGGATCCACCCTTACAACATCAGGTTGATTCCACTCCTTTGGTGCCTGCACAGAGGTCTCGTAATCTGGGAGGTCAACTCGTCTCCCTGGAAAATCAGGTCGAAGCTTAATCGGTAATATGAACCGTATAATACAAATACTGGAGAGGTAGAATCCACCTCTCAACCACAAGGTGAGAGCAGACGCAGCAACTGAGTTGTCTCGACCTCCTCAAGCACTCGACGGCTTGCGCATAGTCAAGCGGCGACCAGGGCAATATAGTCATGCACTCACGCACATCGCGGGAACCACCGCGCTCACTGAATTCGACCTACGCCATACATTGGAGAAAAGAAAGCGCGGGAAAGCTCTTGAGGTGATTGCCGAGAATGAGGTCCCGTGGGAGAACGAGCTCAGGAAGATTCGAGGACAACTCGTGACATTCAGTAATCGTACTGTGCTTCGATTATGGCCTCATTTGTGGCCATGTTGGAGGAAATAGAACCACCATTTACCGATAACATTATGAGATCTCAACTTCTGCTGAGATTCTGGATGCCTCATTTCACTCCGTACTTCAGAGTTGGAGATCTGGCCGAGCACCTGAAATTCTTCAGGGCATGGATGGAGTTACATTGTGCTTCTATTTCAGTGATATGTTGGAGCATCGTGAAAAGTGGTGCAGGTAGTTGAAACCGAAGTTAATTAGCTCATTCACTCAGCTTAGTAAAACCTTCATCACGCAGTTTATCGGAGGAAAAGATAGAAGGAAGTCAGCAACCCACCTCCTTACTGTTACCTAAAGGGAGGACAAGCTATTTAAAGACTACATTATTCGTTTCAACAACGAGGCAGTGTAGGTGGACGGCTACTTCGACCAGATATCTCTAGCTGCAATGATATCTGATCTATGGGAGGGTAAGTTTCTCTTCTCAACTGACAAGAACCCCCTCCCTCCCCACCACTTTGGCCAATTGTTGAGGGTCAAATATTGCATATTAGACTCCAGTTAGTGCCTGGATTTACGAACATGGTACTGTTTAACGGCTCACTTTAATTGTGTTTGTGATGCAAGTTGTATTTACGAGCTTGGACTGAAACAGGGTGCTTAGAGCATGGATTTAACGCTCTGATGACACCAAAGGCAAGGGACAGACCCCAGGAGACCAAGTTCGATGGATTTACACACTAGAGATCCGAGAAAATTAAGAAATTGAAGCTCAAGTGGCCTAAAATTGGTTTAGAATGCAAGATTATAGGGTTTAAATCATCTGTTCAGCTCGAAACTTCATATATGGCCTTAGGACCATAAATTAACCACACACGTCAAAATTTAGCCCTTGGATCAGTGTGTGAGTAACCCGATGGATAAGATCAGACAATAACCATTAAGAAAGTATCTTGGACATCTTTGGGAGATCTGGACCCAAACTAAACTGATGGAAAGAGCACGAAAAACGGTGGATATTTGCCAAATTTTACTTCTTTTGGATGGTGCAGAAGGGAGGAACGAACGACGGATGTTTCTAGAAGGCAGAGTGGCAATTCTATAAATATAACGAACTCCATATGCATGCATGTAACTGAGAAGAGGCTTGCTTCAACGATGGGTAGTGACTCATCACTTGTGGATTGTGTGGCCCACCTAGTGTTTAGATTTACTTCATACTTTGACTTATGGGCTTACACGTTACTGAGAAGAGGATGAACGGAGTAGATTTCCGAGAATGCCATCAGAAGTGGGCCCCACCTATTTTTTGTACAAAACATCCAAATAGTGCCAAAAACATCCAGTGACGGACGTGCTTGCAATTGGGTTTTGACAGTGGGCCCCATCCATCATCCTTTTTCATGATCTAGACCGTCCAATGTGTCTTAGAGGGGGGGCTTGACCCTCTCCTAGATGGAGGAATTGTAGAAGATAGCGTGAATCGGATCTCAACCATTTAAACGGAGGATAGACGGCAGAGGGAAAAATCCATGGGCCACACTAAATCCAATCCAAAACCGTTCACTCTTGACTGGTTTTTCGAGGGTATTTCAATGGACGGCGCTGATTCTTCAAAAAAACATGGCATGTGGGTCCCACAGTAACGCAGAATCAGAGTTTCCGCCTCTGTTATGCAAGCAACGGACTCCGAAAAGACCCGGACACTGCCGACTCCAGTGGACCCTTATGTTATCTCAAGGATGATCGGATTGATGATCCAGATCGTTCAACCTCTTGAGAAATGGGCTTTCAACCCCACAAGGAAGTTAGATTACTTAGATGAGAGGATCTCTTCTCTCAATCTTGATCCAAACACGGCTGCAGAACAGAGTGCGCGGTTTGGAGTGTGCAAAGGAGTTTTTAAAAAGGCCTTGCTGCGTAAACTTACGCACATAAACCACCTCTTATGCGGAAACTCTCCACTGACTTTGCTGGCTCTTATAAAAGAAAGACGAGGGAGAGAAAGAAGGGGATCGAATCAGGGAATCTTGGGCCGGTTGTGGTATATGAACAAGGATCAAGGGAGCGAGAGACGGACGGTCAGAGGAGTCATTATCTTCCTCTTTATTCTATGTTTTTCTTCTTTGATGTTAGCCTAATCATGTTGGGCTAAACCTCTTAGCTAGGGCTAAGAGGTGAAGCTTATAGCGTGATGAGAGACTCTTTGCTTGTGCCTTTTGTTTAGATTGAACTGATGTTGATTTTGGTTTAATTAAGCGAATGTTTTTAGTTTTTAATGGTCTGTTGTGACTAAAATTACAATGGGTCTGCGATAGCTTTAAGCATGTTCCTTTACTTTTTATATTTTTGACGTCAGGAAGCCTTGTTGTTCACCATCGTCTCTTGGGCGTGGTCAGATGACGGTACCCTTCCTAACCTTCATACATCAATGATTGGTTGTCAATTAGTTTAATTCTATTATTTGCTTTGTCTCCTAGGCATGGTTTGGTGATGGAATCTATTCTAATTCATACACCTTTCATCTCTTGAAAACTATATCAAAGGAAGTTCAGTCTTGATTTTCATGGTTACACCCTTCAACTGGATGAAGATAGACTCCAAGTCCAGATAAGTTTTTAATGCAGACATAAGATTTCCCTGATCTCTACAAGTGGATCCTCTGAATCCCTAGTTTCCTACCTTTGAATTCTACATATTTTAGTTTACTATTTCATCATTATTCCTCAAATCCACCTGATTTAGATTTCATCTTTTTCTAGTTCTAGTTATTTTCAGATTATGTACAAGGTTCAGTCCCTTGGGATTCGACCTCGGTCTTACCGAGTGTATTACTACATCACAACCCTACACTTGGGGAGTGAACAAGTTTTTTGCGCCGTTGTCGGGGATTGACTGTTATGTTTTTCTAAGATTAACTAGTTTTAGGATTAGTTTAAGATTAGGATTTTCTAATTTTAGGAAGTTTTTCCCTTTTTAGAAACTAACCCTACTTTCCCGTTTTGTAGGATTCTGAGATAGGTTTCTAAATTGGTAATTTCTTTCTTAATTTCTTCCTTGCTATTTCTATATTAGGATTTGTTTTTTTTATTTTTTAGTAAGTTTCTAATTCTAACTCTTTTAGAATCTAACTTTATTTCCTAATTTATTTTTAAAAATTTTCTATTTGTAGACTTTTTTAGAAATTAACCTTCCTATTTTATAGGCTTTTAAGATAGAAATTTCTAATTCAGTAAGCTCTTTCTCTACTTTCTATTTTTCAGATCTCTTTTAGTAACTTACTTTCTAGTTTAAGACTTTCCTAATTTATTTTAGAAATTTCCACTTTCTTTTAGAAATTTCTTCTTTTAGAAACTAGTTTACTTTTATCTTTCTTTTTAATTCTAATTTTAGACTTTCTCTTTAGAAACTAACTTGTTTTGTTTTCTTTTACAGGTTTTTAACTTAGGGACTCCAATTTGGTAACTTCTTTCCAACCCTCTTTTTCTTTCTAGATTTTCTTTTCCTTTCTTAGGATTAGATTTCGAATTTGATTGAGGGCTGCGAGTGTTTCATGCCCAAGTGGGCCCGTGACAACACTTGATGTCTCTTGACTGAAGGAGGATTGGTTGAGGGGTTGACTATTCATCGCAGGACTAGACACCACTCGAAATTCCCTGAGTTAATTGAAGTGATGGCTGAAAACCAACCTCTTCTACCCCAACCTAGGGTGGATGACATTCAGGATGAGAATGAAGTGTATCAAGCAACCCCGCCTCGTACTTTATGAGATTATTTACAACCAGCGGAGGTGAGTACGCCCTCATGTATGATTTTTTCTGAAAAAACAGGACATATGGACATCAAGCCAGTGGTTATCCAACTCCTTCCTAAGTTCCATAGGCTTGAATCTGAAGAACCATATCTACATTTGAAAGAGTTTGATGAGATCATAGCCACTTTATATTTTCAAAATGTGTCTGAGGACACAGTCAGGCTGAAACTCTTTCCTTTTTCCTTGAAGGAGAAGGCTAAGACGTGGTTACATTCACTGCGTCCTAGATCCATTGGCACATGGAATGATATGCAGAGGGAATTTATAAAGAAATTTTTTCCACATCATAAAACGATTATCCTTAGAAAAGCAATCATGAACTTCACCCAAAAGGAGGATAAAACATTTTACCAATGTTGGGAAAGGTTCAAGGATTTGGTCAGTTCATGCCCACAACATGGCTTTGAAACGTGGCGCATTACAAATTTTTTCTACGATGGACTGACATCTTTCATCCGCCAAATGGTCGAGACAATGTGTAATGGAGAATTCATTAATAAAAATGTCGACGAGGTATGGGATTACCTCGATAGTCTTACGGAAAAAACACAATCATGGGATTATTACCCAAAATCGAACACCGCGTCTAGGCTGACTCAATCTAAGGAGAAAGGTGGATTGTATCTCTTGAAAGAAGAGGATAATCTCAAGTATAAAGTGACTACGCTCATAAGAAAATTTGAGGCCATGGAAGGAAAGAAGGATAAGGTTAATGAAAGTGTTTGCGGCATCTGTGATTGCAACATTCACACAATTGAAAATTGTCCTACAATACCTGCCTTTCGAGAAGTGTTGAATGAACAATCCAATGCCGTAAATACTTATCAAAGACCTTTCAATGGACCGACCTTTAATACGTACAATCCTAGTTGGAAAAATCATCCAAACTTTAGTTGGAGAAATGGACAAACTGCTACCCCTCAAGGTTTCTTCAATCAAATTCCAAATCAAGGGAAACCTCAAGAGGATCCAGTTCAAAAACATATTCGAGAACAAGAGCTACTTAATCAAAATTTGGCACAAGCGTTTCATGATGTCCACACAGCATTAGGAACACTTGCGTCGTCTATTCAAAGGATAGAGTCACAATTAATAAGTGGAGGGAAGGGGATGCTTCCTGCTCAACCTCTCCCCAATCCCAAACCACAATATGAAATAAGTGACCCTAGCTCTTCAAATCAAATGGAGCACGCTAAATCCATCACCACTCTTAGGAGTGGGAAGATCATTGATAAAACCCTTCCGGTTAGGCCCGAAAAACCTCAAGAACAAGCAGAGGACAACAATGATGGACCTAGTGATGCCCCACAAAAATTAGAATCGAAACTTCTAGAAAAGCCAGTTGCTCCATTTCTCCAACGGTTGGTCGCACCAAAACCTCTTTCTAACTCTCAGGATATCCTAGAGGTGTTGAAACAAGTGAAGGTCAACATTCCTCTACTTGATGTCGTAAAACAGATACCTTCATATGCCAAATTCCTGAAAGACTTATACACGACCAAACGACAATAGAATATTCAAAAGAAGATCTTCTTGACCGAGAAAGTGAGTGTCATCCTAAAGGAAGATGTGCCACAGAAATTCAAAGATCGTGGTAGCCCAACCATATCATGTGTAATCGGAGACCATCGAATTGATCATGCACTTCTTGACTTAGGAGCAAGCGTCATTCTGATTCCCTACTCGGTATACAGATAGTTAGGTTTGGAAGAATTAAAACCCACCCTAACCTTACTACAACTTGCTGATCGCTCTGTTCGTGGACTAAAAAGGATAATTGAGGATGTGTTGGTCCAAGTTGATAGATTTTACTACCCTGTAGATTTTATCATCCTGGACACCGAACCCATCAATAACATGAGCACTCAGATTCCCATCATTCTTGGTCGCTTATTCCTTGCCACTTCAAACGCAATTTTCAATTACAGGAATGGTGTCATGATTATGTCTTTTAGAAATATGACATTGGAGTCAAACATGTTTTTCAATAATGGCAGAAACTTAGAGGATGATGACGATTTTCATGACATTAATATGATTGACTCTTTAGTGGAAGATACGACACCTCTGACCTTATCCTCTGACCCTCTAGAGATGTGCCTGGCCCACTCCCATGATTTTGATGATGATATGATTAGGGAGACGTGTGCCTTACTTGATACTGTATCGGTACTTGAAGTTAACCGGTGGAGGCCACAATTTGAAGAATTGCCACAAACCGATGTAATGCCTCTACCGTCTAACCTCAAGCCACCGAAGCTTGACCTAAAACCTTTGCCCTCTGATTTGAAATACGCATATTTAGGTCAAGATGAGACATACCCAGTGGTGATCTCTGCCCACCTGGAGAAAGAACAGGAAAGTATGCTCATTTCTACTCTCATTGAGCATAAGGGAGCCTTGGGATGGACGATAGCGGACCTCAAGGGAATCGACCCCTCGATTTGTACTCACCGCATATATCTTGAGGATAATACGAAGACCGCTCGGCAATCACAACGTAGACTAAATCCAAACATGAGGGAAGTGGTTAAGGCCGAGGTTCTTAAACTATTGGATGTAGGTATCATATACCCCATATTCGATAGTCAATGGGTGAGTCCAACTCAGGTGGTTCCTAAGAAGTCCGGGATCACCATCGTAGCCAATGCCAATAATGAACTCATGCCAACTAGAGTTACTACTGGTTGGAGAATGTGCATTGACTACAGGAAGCTGAATACCGTCACGAGGAAGGACCACTTTTCTTTGCCCTTCATTGATCAAATCTTGGAAAGGCTAGCTGGTCATTCCTATTACTGTTTCCTTGACAGGTATTCGGGCTACAATCAGATTGAAGTCGCCCTTGAGGACCAGAAAAAGACCACATTTACATGTCCCTACGACACATTTGCCTACAGAAGGATGCCATTTGGATTATGTAATGCCCCTGCCACCTTTTAGCGACGTATGATGAGTATCTTTTCTGACATGGTGGGAAAATATCTAGAGGTCTTCATGGACGATTTCTCTATTTTCGGTTCATCTTTCAGCAAGTGCTTAGAGAGTCTTAAATGTGTGCTGAAAAGATGTGAAGAAAAGAACTTGGTACTTAATTGGGAGAAGTGCCATTTCATGGTTCATAAGGGAATTGTCCTTGGACATATTATCTCATCTAAAGGAATCGAGGTGGATAAGGCAAAAATTGATCTTATCTCTAACCTACCTCCACCTAAGAACATTAGAGACGTGCGATCCTTCTTAGGACACGCTGGGTTTTACAGAAGATTTATAAAGGACTTTAGTATCATCTCTCGTCCTTTATGTAATCTACTTCAAAAGGATACATCATACGAGTGGACTGAGCCATGTTAGGAAGCTTTCACTAAGCTTAAGGGCAAGTTGACTAGTGCACCCATCATACAACCACCCGACTGGGGCATTCCTTTTGAACTTATGTGCATCGTGTCTGATTATGCTCTGGGGCGGTTCTAGGCCAGAGAAAAGATAAGAAACCCTACGTTATTCATTATGCGAGTAAGACTCTAAATCCTGCCCAAGTGAACTACTCGACTGTGGAAAAGGAACTCTTGGTTGTTGTGTTCGCTTTGGACAAATTTCGGTCCTACTTGATCGGATCCAAGATCATTATTTACACTGATCACGCAGCGCTCAAGTATCTTCTGTCTAAGAATGATGCTAAGCCCCGCCTAATACAATGGATTCTCTTACTCCAAGATTTTGACCTAGAAATAAAAGATAAAAAGGGAGTAGAGAACGTAGTGGCTGACTATCTTTCTCACCTCTTTGATTCCCTTGAAACGACACATATCAATGACATGTTCCCTGATGAACAACTGTTTAGAGTCTCCCATTCACCTTGGTTCGCTGATATTGCTAATTATCTTACCATAGGTTCCATACCGACACATTGGACTGCACAAGATAAGAAGAAATTCTTTACCGAGGTGCGTAAATTTTTCTGAGACGATCCATATTTGTTTAAATATTGCCCAGACCAGATCCTAAGGAGATGTGTGCCAGACGATGAGCATCAGAGAGTCATCTTTTTCTATCACTCACAGGCCTGTGGTGGTCACTTTTCTGCTAAAAAGACCACGGCCAAGATTTTGCAGTGAGGCTTTTGTTGGCCCACTATGGTCAGGGACACTCATGAATTTTGCAAAGCTTGTGAGCGTTGTCAGAAATTGGGAGCGTTGTCCCGTCGAAATATGATGCCCTTGAATCCCATTCTTATCATCGAGGTATTTGATTGCTGGGGCATTGATTTCATGGGACTATTCCCCCAATCTTTTGAAAATTTATATATTTTGCTCGATGTAGACTATGTCACTAAATGGGTTGAAGTGATTCCGTATCGGAATAATGACCATCGCACGATAATTAAATTCCTAAAAGAGAACATTCTTTCCCGATTCGGAACGCCTCGAGCTATCATTAGTGATGGGGGCTCACACTTTTGTAACAGGCCATTTGAGAGTTTAATGAAGAAATACGATATCTCTCATAAGGTGAGTACCCCATATCACCCACAGACAAGTGGGCAAGTTGAGATTTCCAATAGGAAGATTAAACACATTTAGGAGAAAACGGTTGACCCTGACCATAAGGATTGGTCAATCCGATTGACTGATGCCTTATGGGCTTACCGTACTGCGTTTAAAACCCCTATTGGAATGTCTCCCTTTAGGCTTGCTACTTGCCTGTGGAGTTGGAACATAGAGCCTACTGGGCAATCAAAAAATTGAATTTCAATCTGGACAACGTTGGCTCGCTACGCAAACTTCAGTTGAATAAACTCGAAGAAATTCGGAACGATGCATACGAGAACTCGAGAATTTATAAGGACAGAATGAAGGCGTTTCATGACCAACGTATTCTACGAAAATCATTCACACCTGGTCAGAAAGTCTTTTTGTATAATTCTTGATTACATCTCTTTCCAGGTAAGCTTCGATCTCGTTGGACTGGTCCTTACATTGTGATCACTGCGTATCCTCATGGGGCCGTTGAGATAAGAGATCCTGACAATGGCAAGGAGTTTAAAATAAATGGACATCGCTTAAAGCCATTTATCAAGAAATTTGATTCAGAGGACATGTCCATACCTCTGACTGATCCTGTTTACCAGGATTGATCTCCTAGTCTGATGGAGGTATAGGTAGGTTTCCTATTTTCATAGGACTAGGGTAGTTTGCTTTATGCTGTTCTAGGTTAATTTGCTTTCTACATTGTTTTAGGATAGTTTTTTTTTTGTTGGTTTCTCTCTTGTGTTGACTTGCTTTCATGTTAAGATCTTTGTGTAAAAGCTTCTTGAATCCCTCGTCCAGGTATAATCTTCCCATCACTTCTTATTTACTTTCATTGTCTCATGTACATTGCGAGCATATCTTTTACATTGAAGACAATGTAGATTTTTAGTTGGGGGTGGGAGATTAGGTTACCTAATCACCAATCTCCTCAACCAAGCTCATAAAATACTCTAACGTATATGAACTCTTCAGCTCATGGAAAGCCACTCAAAGCACAAACATCTCAACTAAGGACAGAAAGCACAAGGAAGAAAGGTAGCTGCTCACCGTCAACAGTAAGAAGAGAAGGGACGACGATTCGAGCAGAGGCTCACACCCTAATCGACAACCGGAGAGCAGGTTCCGTTCCTACACCCTGCTAAATGCTACTCTTGAACAAGTTCTTATGGAGGTTAGCGATAAAGGGATCCTGAAGTGGCCGAATAGGATGAAGGCCAATGCGGATAAGAGAGATAAACGGAAGTATTGCTACTTCAACTATGATCACGACCATACTACTGCCGATTGCTTTGATCTTAAAGAAGAGATCGAGTCGCTCATCTGGAGTGGACATCTGTGGGAGTATGTCCACAAGAGAAGGGATGAGTGACTAGAAAAGAGAGACGACCACCAAGGCGACAGGAACAACAACGAAGCGATCGGGGAGATGCGCACAATCTTCGGAGGACCCGTGGGGGGCAGAGACTCAAATAGAGCACGCATGGCTCATGCTCGGAGCATCAGTAGCAGCAGAGCACGGAGCATCACATTTATCTCACAAGTAAGGTTGCGAAGGAGCAGAAGATGATTCCCTATAATTTTGCTATTTTTGGTAATTACGAATTTTGGTTGAGGGTTTTTTTTTTCCTTTTTAGTGTAACAGGAACACATACAGATTAGACAATTCTCTATCAATCAAATTTCAAATTTTTAGAATTTATTTCTATTTTCTTATTTTCCCTCGTAGATTCGAGGTATCTCTGTGAGGAGTCCAGAGAAACTTCATGGACTCTGTGAGGGCCCACTTGATGCAAGACTTGAATGTATCTTGAACCGTCCAATTTTGCATGTGTGGCCATATGTTAATATGTGAATGTCTAAGTAAATCCTAACAACCTAATTAAGTTTGGTTAAGTTTCTAATTATAGTTAGAAATCTAACCATTGTTTAGCTTCTAAAAACCATAGTATTTCTAGATGATAAAATCTAATATTTTAAGATAATGGTGGAATTTTATTTTAGAAACCTTGCCATTATATAACTTATAAAAATTAAAGTTTTTCTATCCCATAGAATCTAATATTTTAATGTAATAGTGGGAGTTTTATTTTTTATTAAAATTTTATTTTTCAAATAAAAAATAGGTACCTAATGGGTAACCAATACATTCAAACCTCATATAAATATAGATGCAATATGTTATGGGTAAAAATGGACTGGCTAACAGTTCGGACATCTGGGCTCGTCGCGTGATTAGTCAGCGACAGCCATGACCAAGGAGCTCCTAAGTGGCCAGAAAGCAGTAATTCACTACTGGGGAAACAACCTATTTATCGAGCTCGGCCATCAGAAGATGAAATATGTCCATTTTTATCAGACGCCAAGCTCTTCCATGGTTCCATCCATTTTTGAGCTGCTGCTCGGAACACCTCTTAGTAAGGGCTCCCGAGGTATGACCCTGCATGAGGCAAGACTCCAAGATGCTACACTCAGGGAAACCCTTCCCCGTATGGTAAGATGAAGAGGTCTATATTCTATTAAGGAAAAAAGTTCGATCTCAGTGGTCGAACGTAACTCCCAAGGGCAGGTTGGTAGGTTAGTAATTTGTTCAGTGCTTAGGAAAAACTCGATCACAGCTCACTAGGAAATTCAGGTTGGTAAAGTACTATTCGAAACATCTATATAGGCCACTTTAGATGCTCGACCTCGACATCCTAATATGTGTTTTCTCTGATTCCGACTACCTAGATCTTATCGAAGGGATCTATCTAGGATCTCAGCCAAAGATCTCAGAAGATATCTGTGACATGACTCTGTCCAAGATCTCAGCCAAAGATTTCGGGAGATGTTTGCGATACGATCAAGATACGAATCCCTTTACAACATGCACCTACTAAATAAGGAGATTGCCCTCTATACAACCACCACTTTCAAGCATAAGTAGGAGCACCTCCAATGGTGAAAGATACATACAATCTAATGCAGAAAACATACCCTAAAATCTTACATTCTACTAGACCTAGTTTGCCTGTCTGACTTTGGCATCGGAGGGTCCCCTGCTATAGCTAGGGTCTATATCTTTGTCTTCTCTTGCAGGTATCAAGTGGTCAAAGGAGGACGTTCAGATTTTTGCATCAGCACAATACTTATTAATCATTAAGCAGGTATGGGTTGAACATCTTGTACTTGACTTGATCCCAATTCATTGAAACATAGTACCACACGCTATACCATGCCGGTTCATTGAAACATAGTACCACCTGCTATACCATGCCGACACTCACATTCATCCGCATATGGGTAATCAAAACCTTAATTTACTTAGAATTAGAGAGAATGAGACACATTGCAAAGGTTCTTTTTAAAAGGCCCATATGGGAGACTTCAGAAGATCTAATGATATTTACATGATTTTAGAGACTTTCGCATAAAGTCAAAGATAGAACATAGAACGTCTCAGGTCCAACGATCTACCGAACTGTTACGAGAGCCAAACGGATTTAATCACCTTTCTAATTCTATGATTAAAATGATCACTAAACACGAGTAATTATTTAGGCCGTCTAGAGATAGTGTAATGGACAATGGATATTCTCTTGTCATTCTTCTCCCAATGTCCTCACTTGAGAATCTCTCACCATGCATTCACTTGGAGAATTCTAAAGAGAGAAATTAAGAGAATTGGGAGGAGTTCCGATATGATAGGGCTCACATCTGATCTCTTTCTCTTATCACAATTCTTTCCTGTTTAAGTTTGAATTTTGAGAATGCGTCAAGAAATAATCTTGTGGGACCATCCACTGGTGGTTGCTCACAAACCTTACATGCCCATATCCAACACTTTAAACTAACTTTTTTTCTTTCTTTTATTTTCTGTAATACTCTGTTTGATGGTCAAAATCATCCTTTTGATACATTTCTAGATAATAAGCCACTCAAACTAGAACCACTTGAGAGACTGTTCTAATCATCTATCCATAGGTGTATGCAAGCCCCATCTAGCAAAGCATGCTGATGAGCATGAGTCTTAGTCCATGTAAAACAAACTTATCAAATGCTTCATCCCACTTGTGTGTACCCTGATTCTAACATGTACACGTGTGGGGACTAACTGATCATAACCATCTATACATGTGTGGGCCATGGGTGGGATATTTCAGAAATTTGGACCATTCTTGAAAAGACTGACAAAACATGAGATGTGATTTTCACCTAGATTAATGCTCCCGCGATTTCCGCTTATTCTGCAATGTGTCTTGCTGCATTTAATGCAACTAAAATAAGGAGGGTGTAACAAAAAAAAACATTAAGATGTGGGGCCCATTATGATGTTGTGAAATCTTTGATTACATCCATCATTTCGGTCCTCTCATTTTAGGGCATTAGCCTAAAAATCAGGCCTAAGTGGACCAAATTATAGGGAAAAAAGAAAAGGAATCCCACCATTGAAACTTCTTAGGGTTTACCAAAAATTTTAGATTAAGATTTAGTTTGGCTTATGAATGGGTTAGATTGTATATATAAATCTTTGTGGGACCCATGAAGATTTCAACTAAAGGTGTCTCCAATCCTATTATTATCTTTGGTGCAGTGCACTTTAGTTTTGGATGGGTTGTGCATGTCTTAACATGAGAGGGAGAAACACACCAATGAGGTAGATTTTACATAAACATTATGGTGAGCCCTGCAATGTAGTGCCTTTTAATATGAACACCTCTTGAGTCCAATATGGCATTGGATCTATTGGGTCCAGCACCATGTGTGCATGTACAAGCATGTAACCTATAGTGAAATGGGTAAATTGATAATCTTATGTAGAAAATATTAAATTTTTTTACTATAGGTTTCATATCGTACAAGCGCACATGATGATTTTTCATTAAAGTTGGACTGATTACATCTAATGCACCGCTGGATGCAATCCACTTCCTTTTATTACACGCTGGCCCGCATATGAAAAGATTTTATTCGCGGGCAGCAGATTGCCTGCCAGCAAAAGATTTTGCTCACATTAAATATAGCGGGACACGTGTCGTACTGCGAGGTTGAACCACCACAACTAAAATCTATAGCATTTAAATTGCATTTTATAAATCAATCAAAAATTGGCATTACAATTTTTAGGAATAACATTTTCCCAACTCTTGGGAGGAATCCACATCCTCTTCTTGCTACAACATATTTTTTCTGTTTTACTGCATTGTGATTGACCCACATCATCACCGTGTTATCAACACTACTGCATTGAATACAACATGTGAGAATGTGGCTCAATCATATTACAACTGACAGTTTTCCTGTTTATGGAAAGTAAATGATCCGGATTCCTTGGGTGGAACAAAGAAATCATAATTACAAACAATGGATGTATCAGGTTGCAATGGATTGGAAATATTTATGTTGTCCTTGTGGAAATGGATTGGCTACTCCCCCTTCCCACCAGCCAATGGCAGGTGGTCGGAGCTCTATGGGCCCCAACATGATGTATGTGTTTCATCCATGCCATCCATCTATTTTCCTAGATCATTTTATGTTACGAGACAAAAAAATAAGATATATCCCATCTCAAGTGGACCACATTACATGAAACAGTGTTGAATGTATTTCAACCATTAAAAACTTTTTGGGCGCCATAAAAGTTTTGGATCAAGCTGATCTTTGTTTTTTACCTTCATCTGGGTCTGTCTGACCTATTCAACATATTGGATGTCAAATAAACAGTACAGTAGGCCTTTGGAGGATTTAAATGGTGGATATTCAATCACTATTGTTTTCCTATAGTGTGGTCCACTTGAGATTTATATCCCTCTCATTTTTGGGACAAAGCCCTAAAATAATCTTTAAAAATGGATGAACTGAATGGATGAAACACATACATCATAGTAGGCCCACAGAGCACCAACCATCAGCCACAGGGCTAGTGGCAGGGGGAGTAGCCAATCCGTTTCCTGGGTTGAGTCCCATTGGCTAATTTTAGTGTGGAGAGTTGAGGTTGACTCAGCTAAGGCAGGCTGAGTCACCTTCTACTCTCATTAATAACTCGAACTCGGCAATCCAAACAACCACTCGGAAGAGGATTGGCTGGTCTACCACACACCATCGACTTTGCTGGTGTGGGTATGTGTCGTGCAGATGAGCACTGACGACGCTCCTCGAGCTCAAGTTGTAGGAACGGTTCAAAGGAGATCAATGTTACATGGGCCCCACAATGATGTATTTATTATATCCACACCGTTCATCCATTTGGAGAAATCATTTTAGAACATGCCCCAAAAAATGAGCATATCCAAAGCTCAAGTGGGCCACACCACAAATATCAGTAGGACAATGATTCTTACCACTAAAATACTTTTAGGGCCCACCATAACGTTTATTTTCCATCCATGCTGTTCATAATATCACATAGACCTGATGAGGATGAAAAACAAATATCATATTGATCCAAAAATTGTGTGACCCACAAAAGGGTTTTTATGGTAGACATAAAATCCCCCATTGCTTTTTGCAGTGTGGTCCTATTAATCTTTGGATCTATCTTATTTTTCGGCTCAAGACTTAAGGAGAGCTGGCTAAATGGATGGACGGTTGGGATATGACACATACCTCATGATGGGACCCACCGAACTTGGTGACGTCAACACACCAGCCAGGTCGGTGGTATGTGGTACACCAGCCAATCGGCTTCCCCAGCCACTCAGGAAGCGGATTGCGTAGTGAGTAAGTCACTATGCTTAAGGGCGTGTTTGGCCCGTCCAATTGCATGGGATTTGAAGGGATGAAATTGCTGAAATGCAATCATTACGAGATGTCAGTGGACGTCCAAGGATTGCTGAGAACATGGGTTTGTGGCTGGCTTGTTTGGATAAGTGGAAGTTGTTAGACACACCTAATGATTTTCATGCCATTTCATGCTTGGATTGCTAGTGGGATTTCACGAATCCTATGAGCTCAGGGTCTGAACACGTTTGGCGGATGTGGGTTTCAGTCAAATCCTATGAATATGGAATATGAGTGTTTGGAAGGGTTGGTAATATGAGATGTTAAAAAGGTATCTCTCCACAAACAAAAATTCAAGGGACGTTTTAAAATCATCTTCGTTCCCAGATGAATTAAAATCTATCATCTTTTCATGTAGGATTGGATCTATTATCTCATAATACACTTCTAATCCATAGATCTATGAACTTGCTCTTATACTCTGAAAACAATTCTTCATTACACCCTGTATTTTGCTCTAGTCTACACATATGTTGGGATGGTAGTCTTTGATCGTGGGCCCCTCATCCAAGTAGCTGCACATGTTGTGATGGGTCAGACAGATGTAAACTTCACTAGCAGTTTGCACAGTGCTTCAATTTGGTGCGGCCCCACCCGTATCCATTGTAATATCATTGGTGGGCCCATACATACATTTTGTGATGGGTCCCATGTGACCTATACAATAAAACAACAAATTGCAATAGATGTAATTTATAGAAGGAAAGAATCCACCCAAACCTTTCCATGCCAAAGTACACACAACAGAAACCCCTTGCCCATTGCTTGTGAGACCGAATCCTGCCTTGCGATTAAGGGTCGGTCACTGCTATATAGAGGGTGCTCTGCAAGATGATAGTCGCCATGCCACATCATCGACTGTCTTAAGTACATCCATATATAATTTTGCACTACATGTATTGAAGGAAATTGATAATAAACAGGTAAAGTGATTACGAAATGATAAGGACGAGATGAACAACCATGAACAACCATGAAGAAACAGTTCAAAATAAGTATTCTCTAATCACGTACACAACCACTAATACCTAGAATTTAAAAATAATAAACAACACAAAGAAAAGAACCAGGATGGCAATCAGAAGTGCACAGAATCTCTCTCCAAAAGACAGGGCGGGATCATCAGTCGACGTGGCCTTAGAAACCATGGCCCGGGTCGTCTGTTGGATAGACGAAATTGATGAATGATAGATATCAACCTCGTCAGAATATGTGGCAACATATCTCGCATAAGATCCTCGTCCAAGTCCCGACTGTGCACTGGTAATACCGAAGTGACTGTCCCAATATGCAGCAGCTTCCTTCCAATTCTTGAAAGCTCGATGTCTGCTTCCACTGTATCCCTCGACTTCCAATCTAGCATCATCCCATGATAGATATATGCCCGGCTGATACCCCAACAATACAACGCGGTACTTTTCTTTATCTATCTGCATTGATATGTCCATTATCGAAATGTATACTAACGTATTTAAATAGAAACACGTATAAAAATTATGAGGTATAGCCAATTGACATAAAAAAGATATTGTTTGTGATCAAATGTATTGAAAAAGTTGTGAGTACGTACCCTTTCTCCATTCGAAGTATGTGGTCATATATATCAAAATGTGCATACAGAAAGCATTTGATTATATCTAATTAAGATATTACATAACCAAAATTCATCCTTACCACACCTTGCATTTTGGTATACACTGTATACCAAATATACCAATCCAAAAAAAAAAAAACCCAGAACGAGTGTAAAAAAGTTATTACAGGTCCACAGAGAAATAGTTTTAAAACCTATTGAATCTGCTTCCATCAACTAGAAGTACCACCATCATTACCCTTCAAATCAGACAGAGTTTTTTTTCAGCCACTCAACACGACGTTTCGGTCATAGACTAATTAAAAAAGATGTAAGCTTGTCATCCCTACTCAGGAGTTGACCAACCTCAATAAACTTAGAGTTGGTTAGCCCCTGAACCTCTTCAAGGATGTCTAATACCCTACTTATTCGGTTGACATCCTTCTTAAGTCCAAAGTTACGCATTGCCTATGCTACAGTCATGAGAGACATGCCTAGGACGTCGCAGGAACGAGCAGGTCGCATCCATTTTATTGTCGTACTCCCACCACGAGTACTATCAGAATCAGTTCCACGAGTGGGAGTATTTTGGAATGGTCTATTTTTCCTTAATTGACTTTCAGTTGAATGACCATAATTTCCAGCTGATTCCCCGAGATTTTCTTCAGAGATGTCCACAGTAGCATCAGTATCATCGTCCAGTTCTGTCCATGCTTTGTTCAAATCTCTATGAACACACGACGAAGACGCGGTCAGGTTCCTACTTCCTTGAGCGTAGCGTCCCATAGCCTGGTCAGAACCTACAATCACAGCTATATCATCTATCCGTTAGATTCGCTTGCCATGCAACCTTTCAGCTCTCGAATGACACTACAAACAATGAAGGGAGTTTGACAATTAGATTGGACACGTTGTTAATAAAAGGAAAATCTTGAAGGTGTATTATTTGACCTTCAATATTATTAAATAAAAGTTTGAGGGATCCTTACCTTCAGATACTCCTCCCAAACTTCATCTGGTGCCGTGACGACCATCGCTCATTGTCCCAACTAAAGCCGCTAGCAGCCACCATGTCCCTTACATTGTTGTACTCTCTCTTGTGGTACCTCAATTTGTTCTGGACATTTTGCCAGCTGACAAGGATTTGAGTACGTTTAAACACCTCATCGGCGGCCGCTTGATAGGCTTCTCTTTTGAAGTCATTATCAGCTTTTCGACCTAACACAATTTAGTCAATTAAGGTGTCAAACAATACTTAATCCATAGTTTTGGTCCATTTGATTTTGATGGCGCAAGAGGAAGGCTCTTCAAGGGATTTGATGGACTTCTCACGTGGAGAACAACGCGTTAGGAGGACCAAGGTTCTCATCGATGACTGCGTCGGAGTTTGTGTAGAACCTCTCCAAATGTCCGACATCTCACCTATGTATACATGAGAAGACAGTTACAAAAGAAAATGGAGGTGAGTTGTGTATCATTCAATTAGCAAATATGTCAATGAGAATGAAATAAAGGCTAAATAATGTTTTATAGTAAATTATCAAACCCGAATATAAAGAACAAATAGTAACATGTAGAACTTATACAAAAAATGGAGTATTCATTATGTCTACGTTAAGAGTCAAAGTACTTAAGCAATTGAGTACGCCTATCGTATTGTACTGTTGTTTTGGGCGTCTGCCCACATGCGCTCTGCAATCTGGTCACGAGTTCTGATCCATTCATCTTTCTCTTGTTGAGTGACTTGGACTAGCCATTGCCTCTTATCAATTGTTAATACCTCATTTATGGTAGGATTAGTCTTAACGTCACCCACAAGTATACTAACATCATGCAAATCTTCGTCCAATTCATCTTCTTTAAGTATGAAATTATGAAGCACATAATAAGCAACAACAATTTTGACTTGTGTATCAAAAGGATATTACACAGCCGTCTTCAAAATTGAAAATCTGCCCTTCATCACACAGAAACATTGCTTAATTGTATTTCACAATTGCACATGTTAATAGTTGAATAATTCCTTCATATTCATGGGCGCTCTCCCGGTACAATACTCTTGCAGATGGTATCGAACTTCACTATAAGGGGACATGAAGCCTGGTGAATGAGCGTAACTTGTGTCGACAATGAAGTCTTTTCCTACATAATTGCAAGAATTATTCTTTTAGTCTTTCAGCAACACGATTTTACACAGCAAATGATGAGCGATTGATGGTGAAGATTCATTACCAGGTCACATAATTAGAGGATCATCATTTCGCGTCAGGGCGTTATGTAAGTCCCTTGCATCCGACGCTGAACCTTCTCATTCGGCTAACACGTATAATATTGACATATCAAATGAATAAGCAGCAAATACATTCTGAAACAATATACCCTTCTTGTATATGTGTAGGAATATGTATCTCGTCAATTGCACCAATACAATCCTATATGGAGGGAGTTTTCAAGCCCATAAGATTAGTATTAATGATGCAAAATTTAACTTTTAACTTTACGAAGGAACCCTTGGTCGATAATTGTACGTTGAAGTATGTCGCTTAGTGTGGATTTGATTGAATCTCATTCAGGGTTTCTGCGCCAGCTTGCTAGACATAGTCAGGGTATAGGGAGACTATTACGTCCAAAACTTGGTGAAAGTGACCACTTATAGTTTCACATGAACGATAGAACTTGTGTCCTATCACGCGATTACGCACATTATGTCCGAGTGTATGTAGGAACACGACTAGTTGTTCCTCCAAACTAACATTTCGTATATCACGTAGGGTCATCTGCTCACGCACTACTTGGCATAGATGAAAAAATGCATCCTGCTTCATCTTGAGTTGAGTAATACAGTCCATGTCACCTATGCGAATAAAAAAATTGATAAATCTGGCCCGCGCATCATCCCCTTGACGAGACGTCTCTCTCATCATGTAGTGCTAACAGTATTCCCCAATAGCTGCAACGTATGCTACCATTGCAAAAACAATGATGAACTTAGCCATCTCTTCCTCATCCTGGTCTTCCATCATCTATATATCACGTATGTATACAAGTGGAAGTAGAAGACTTTAAAGCTGCTTCTTCTATGCCTAACTAGTGCATGCAGTGCATTCAATAAAGTATTCCTCTGTTATATTATATGGTACAATCATGGAAACATCTATCTGTGGTAGGATGTTGTTACTACATTAGATTATGTGACACAATAATGGAAACCGACATCTTAAATGTTTCATAGAGAAGATTTCTTCCAACAAGGAACTAGATATTCCAACTTCCATACATAATTGTGCTTCGCGTGGTTCCTTTAAGAAATTAACATATTTAGTACATACCTGGAAAAGACCTACAAATATATGGAAGATCAGAATTCCGGTAGCGATTGTCTAAGATGAATCTGCATAACCACAAAAATCAAAATATAAAAAAGAGACAATAAGACATCTTAATCATTCGATCTAATTACCTGCTCGCGAGATCTTATTTGTAACAACATGCACCCATATTCCCTACTAATGTAGAGTAGGATAGTTAGAGTTGACCTCAGTTTTTCAGCTGCTAGACATAACCATATATGAATTAGATAGAGTAGAAAGCAATAGAACCATACATCTATAGGGCTCACAGATGGTTAGTAATACAAATAACCATTACAAAATAGTACACACACACACACACACACATTTCCAACAGTTGTAATACAAATATTCGTTAGAAAAATTCTCACATATAAGGCTTGTTTTTAAGGCATACTCAGCAATCTACCACAAAAAATGGTAGTAGACCACCTAAAGTTTATAAAACAAAAACCCTGCTTCATCTCCTACCACGAGCACATCTATCATCTCCTACTTCCTATGTGGTTGCAATAATAATCTCCATGTTCTTGAGAATGCCCAGGAACATAACCCTAAACCCCAAACAAACAAGTAGCAGGAGCAACAGTTATAGCCATTTTGAGTCTCCTTGTTGGAAAACAAGGAGACTCAAGAAGCCCATTGGGCGAGAGGTGCTTAAAACAATGAGCTTGGACAGATTTATAATACCAACAAAACCAGTTTTCATTCTCTTTTACCAGCTGTTAGTTATTTAATAATTTTCAATCTTCTCATTTACCAGCTATAACCTGTTGCTCATTGTCATGGCATCTGTAAATAGCGCATTCATCGTCCTATTAACAATGCTTCTGGTAACCAAAGATCTTACACTATAATCTTCACCATGTTGGGGGTCCGTACTACTTATTGATGCATATCCATTAAATTCAAAATATTTTTAATTCAAATCAATCACATATCTTGATGCAAATTAGGACGTTCAATTAAAAGGCCCTTGTAGCCATGATCATCAACAAAATGAATAGACAAAATAACAATCGACAGTAGTAACAAAATGCTTCATGAAATTCCAGCCACACATGGATCCAAAAGAAAAGAAACTGAGTTCTTAAAAAAATAGAATAGTAGAAAAGGTCCATTTCCAAATTCCTATCATAACATGCCACTGATTTACAGATTACGATGATGCCAAAACCCATAAAGGAAAAGTAAGAAGAACTTCAATACTGCAAAACAAATTCAGCCAATGAACCACAGAGGCTCATGTGCATTGATGAGTGCACCATAAGCTGCTACAGCCACTACGCACCTAATAAGCTGGATCCATTGATTACTACTATAGCCACTTCTCACCTGAGGTGTGTTGGCTTCAAAACCACATATAATGAGAGATGACACTTTCACCAACCCATTTTAACCATCGAATCTACAACACTCTATTAATCTGATGGTAAGAAAATGATCCCAACAAGGCAAATCAGCTGCCAAGCTCTATATGCAGTTACGATCAACCTGACGGTTGTCATCAACCATGAATCTTTAGCAAAAGGGGTATGAAGACAATAACCCCTATTTCGATACCTCCAATAAGCTACCCTAACACTCAAATCCCCATGCCGGCAAAGTCCTATGAATCTCCAGGGAGCCGGCATGGGGGTATCGATTGTGTCATAGGGAGATCTATAAGTATAAGGAGATCTCAAAGATTCGGCAAAAATCAATGAATCAATACAGAAGGACACACATACATGGACTAGCCAATCACTCAGAATCTTAGCAGCCGAACCCCATACCTACTCCAGCACATAGACAGACCCGCAACAAGGAGATGTAGCCCAACTCTATATAGGCGAGCATTCACACATACTTGGAGACGATGCAACGCCTGTAGACGATGGGACCGGACAAATCACGTCTTCATCATATACGAATGGCGTCGACTGCAGGACCTAAACGACAGGATATGAGAATTGCCTCAAATCCCTCGGCTGGATTGCAGGGATGGGCTCGAGGTTTGGGATGGGATGCAGTTCTCATCCGAGTCTCTCACCATTGAAACCCTCTTTAACCCATGGGCTTTGACGGTTCGGCTATATCCGTCTATCCAAACGCGCACATGGGATTACTCAATGGGATCGTGTGATCCCGTCCCACCTACAACCACCCAATCCGTCTGTCCAAACAGGCCCTTAGCATACTGAGTAAACTCTTTGCGGTCTACCATGATTTATGTATTTTATCCAGTCGTCCATCCATTTTCCTAGATAATTTTATGTCTTGAGCCTGAAAATGAACCACACTACAGGAAACAGTTGAATTGAACTTCTACCGTTGAAAATTTCGTAGGGGCCACATAAGTTTTGGATCAAGCTTATATTTGTTCTTTCCATTCATCCATGTCTTATCTTTATAATCTTATAAATAGGTTGGATGAAAATAAACATTACTGTAGGGCCTAGCAAGATTTCAACGGTGGAAATCATTATCCCCACTATTTCTTGTGGTATAATCCACTTGATCTTTGGATATGCTTCAATTTTGGGCTCAACCCCTTATTTTAGATGGATAAACGGATGGACGGCATGGATAAACCACATACATTCAAGGTGGGCCCAATTGAGTTTACACAATACAATAACGGCGTACTGAGTAACTCAGTAGGCAATCCGATTTCAACCCCTCATGGTTGAAACGAATGCGGATTTCCTGCGAAAGCATTTTGCAAGAAGTTCCTGCACAAGGATGTTGGGTGGGGCCACTGCAATGTATGTGAGAAATTCAATCTGTCCATCCATTTTGCTAGCTCATTTTAGGACATGCAATCAAAATTTTGATGGATACAAAACTTAAGTGGGTCACATGAGAGGGAAAATTAGGGAAAGAAATTCCTACCATCGAAACCTTCCTGGGATACACCTTGATGTTTTTATGCTATCAAAACAGTTTATAAGGTCCCATTCCCAGTGGGATGAAGTTAAAACACCCAAAACATAGCCTGATACAAAACGTTTATGGCCATAAGAATGCTTCAACAGTACTCACTGAATGCCCACTGTTTCCTCTCGTGTGGCCCACTTGAGTGTTGGATGCACCTAATTTTTTTCGTACATCGTAAAATTAGCTCGAAAAAAGGATGGACGGGGTGGATTTCACAAAAATAGGGGCGTACATCGAGTCGAACCGAGTTGAGCTGGCCTCAGCTCGACTCAGGTCGGCCACTAGCTGACCTCTACTCGAACTTGGCTCGGCTTGGTCCTTGAGCCTGTCTCGCCAGCTCGGCTTGGTTAGGTCAGCAGCTCGGGCCAGTTTGAGCCGAGTTTGAGCCAAGATCGAGCCGAGTTCGCCATTGCAGCATTTTCACAAACACCTGGACTGCACCTTCAAAATCTCACTATATTTGAGACGGCAACAATGGTTTTACAGGTATTTTATCAAACACCTTCTGAGCAACATAAAAATCAAGAAAAAAGGGTGTTAGTTTCATATACATACCTTTCTTGCCACCAGCTACACTTCTTTGAGTCATTTCATCAAACACTTGGTGAGCAACATCAATATCAAAGTAACCGAGTCACTGAACTGGTTCGATCCAAGTTCGATTCGAGTTGGGTTCAATCCGAGTCGAGTCGAGCTGCGGCCAGCTCAAACTCAGCTCGAACTCATTTTCGACCTCAAAAAATTAGCTCGACTTGGCTCGAACTCAACTTCGAACTGAGTCGAATCGAGCTTTTTTGAGTTGAGTCGAGCGAGCTAGCCAAGCTAGCTCAGTTCGTGTACACCTCTACTCAAAAACATCTCGTTTAGCCCCAGCCAGCATCCTTGCGCAGGGAGTTCCAGATTTCCTGCTAAAGCATTTCCCAGAAGTTTCAAGATGTTGGGTGGGTCCCACTGAGATGTTTGTGAGAAATCTACCCCGTCCATCCGTTTTGATAGCTCATTTTAGGACATTCAACCAAAAATGAGATGCATCCAATACTCAAGTGGGCCACATGAGAGGAAACAATGGGCATTCAATGAGTTCCATTGAAACATTTTTATGACCACGCGATTTTTGTATAAAGCTATCTTTTTGGTGTTTTCACTTCATCCCATGGGGAATGACCTTATAAACGGTTTGGATAGCATATAATTAAACATCATGGTGGAGCCATGAAGGTTTCAACGGTAGGAATTTCTTTCCCTACATTTTCCTCTCGTGTGACCCACTTGAGTACTGTATCCACATTTTTTTGTTGCATGTCCTGAAATGAGCTCTAAAAATGGATGGACAGGATAGATTTCTCACAAACATCTTGGTGGGTGAAAGGCTTTCACCATATCATAGGAAACAATGGTGATCAAACCCCCACCGTTAAAAACTCCCAGGAGGCCGCAAAAGTTTTGGATCAATCCCATATTTGTGTTTTCAGTTCGTCCATGTATGAGTAACCTTATCAACAGTTTGGATGGGAATCAA
Organism: Magnolia sinica; assembly: GCF_029962835.1. NCBI lineage: Eukaryota > Viridiplantae > Streptophyta > Magnoliopsida > Magnoliales > Magnoliaceae > Magnolia > Magnolia sinica. The sequence goes on along the minus strand of NC_080589.1, from coordinate 64,885,504 downwards.
ACGTTACGGTGAGCCCTAGAAAGGTTTCAAAGGTAGGTGTCATCATTCCCACTCTTTTTGTGTTATGGTCCACTTAAAATTTTCATTTGTTTCATCTTTTTACCCATACCCTAAAACCCTAAAATAAGCTGGCGAAACAGATGAATAGGTTGGATATAAAACATGCACCATCACAGTATCCAACACCACCTAACTCTGGAGTGCTGTGGTTACCACCCAATTCGGCTACAAGAGATGGTAAATCCATCTCAGGGGTCACCATGAGCAAGAGCTGCCCAAAAAACGAACTCTCTGACCTGGATGAAGGGAAAACACAAATATCATCTTTGATTAAAACTTCTGTAACCTCCAGCAGTTTTTAATTGTGGGCATTCAATCCCTATTATTGCTGCAGTGTGGTCCATTTGATCTTTGGTTCTATCCCAATTTTGAGTTGATAGCATGAAATGGGCTAGCGAAACAGATGAATGGATTCGATATAACATATACATCACAGTAGGCCCCACAGAGCTTAATGCTGCAGGAATCCCAGCAGGTGCTGCAGACAAACTTCACCTCTGAAAATAGGCTGGTGTGCTAATCAGATCGTTCATTTTGCTCGCATATGTGCCCCGCCTAGTGAGTAGACCACGCTTATTCTTGTGCCATTGGATGCTAGCTCATCACAGATCCACGTGATGGCCCGGACATTTCGTTACAGGGACCACCATATGAACAGCTTGGATCACTCAACAGTTTGAGCCGAGTTCGAGCCTATGCTACATTTTCTCAAACACATAGAGCGCACTTTCCATTTTTCACAAAATGCAAAACAATAGTGGCAATATACAGGTATTTCATCAAACACTGTGCTGGCAACATCGAAATCATGATTTGAGGGCAGTTTTATAATGTGATTTTTTTTTTTGGTTTTTTGGTAGTGATTTGTTTCGCATCCACTCCTTCCACGCTACTAGCCGATCTTGCCGAGAATGCATGCACCCAAAATAGCACTTCATTGAGTCATTTCATCCAACACTTGGCGAACAACATGAATATCAAAATAACCGAGTCACTCCAAGACGATTCAAGTTGAGGTTCGATTTGAGTCGAGTCGAGATCGGGGAAGCTTGAACTCGGCTCGAAATTTTTTCAAGCTCAAAAAATTAGCTCGACTGGGCTCAAACTCAATTTCGAACCGAGTCGAATCGAGCTTTTTCAAGTCAAGTCGAACTAACTCCTTCATGTATAGCTCTAGTGGTAGTTATTGGTGTTTTGGAAAGCAAATGAGCAAAACTCTTGTATGACAAGTGCAAGCTTAATATAGACTTGATAGTTGATCATTTGACAAGTGCAGGCTCATATAATATACTTAATGGGACTTGGAAGACACCGAAGTTTCTATGATATTTGATTGATAAATATCATGAATGGTATACCCAACAAATCTAAAATCTTCATAATATTTAATATACGATCACAAAAGGAAAATCCATGGATTTGGAGCACAAGTCGTGCCCTAAAATGATCTGTCAAAATTGATGGACGGCCTGGATAAAACAAATGCATCATGGTGGTCCCCACAATGTCAGGTCACTAAGGATATCTCCAATGACTAGATCACCAGGCAATCCGTGTCCCTCTACATGATCTGGATATCTAACCTGTTGGTATGGGTGGATATCTAACCATTGCTAGGAAAACAAATGTTCATCAATCAGATATTAAAATCGTTCCCTCCATCTGATTTTGGGGTCATCGCCTATCTAGAGTGGGCCAGGCAATATCAACCATCCAATTTGAGTTTGTATTTGGAATAAATTAGAATCCAAATTACAATTACCATATAATTAATGTCAATTCGAATCTTCAATTATGTTTGGTAGCTTAAATGATATTGGTATGCCTATAATAGGAATGCATTAGAATTCTTTAGTATATTCACAGAATTTGAAATTGATTAACTAAATCAGTTTGAATATCCAAAAATTAGTGTACCTGTGTGATATTTGACACAATGATTGTAATCAGCCTATATATACTTCGGCCAATGCACATGGTTTGTGGGATTGTCCAATGCACGTGGTTTACATGCATCCGTAGGGAATAGTTTCACTTCAAAATGGACGAGGATACCATGGTGATATAAAATAATAATAATATTAATAATAATAAGCTTGTATATACTTTGGTCAAAAATGAAGAAATTTCAAGCTTCAAGTGAACCACAAATATAAGGATCACGGATGAGCGACTCACCAACATTTTTTTATTGTCTAGTTTAATGGGATTTATATCATTTTATTAATGTGCTTTTAGTGATGCGGCTGGTACTTGAATTGTTTTATAGTATCATTGGCGTACCACATATATAGTAAATTATTAGCCTAGCAACACATTTTGTTACTCTTACTACTCTCTTACCTTCAGGGTGGGATTGTGAATTACATTAGTAATTTGTAAAAATTGCAATAATTATAAATTTCAATACTTATCTATGATTTGACTAACAATTTTTGTGTTTCGATAGGCATAATAAAATTTTAATGATAATACTTTTACATTACTTCAATATTAAATCATATAGAAACATAAATTAATATGCGTGTTTGAATAGAAAATTTTCACAACAATATAGCATAAAATTATCATGATTACAAATTCATTAACCGGTTTTTTATTATATTTGTATTTAACTGATGAATTATATGTTTAAACAAATGTTATGAAATCATATAGACTATGCATTATGGATGTAATTTGCAATCTAAACAGGCCCTTAAAATGAAATAAAATTAAATAATAAAAAAAGAATTTCACACCACTTATACTGAGTTACAGCAAAACAAAATATTTCAAAACACATTGAAAAGTAACTACATTTACAACCATCCCTTTTACCATCTATTACACAACACCAAACGCACCAAATAAACTCCTAATACACCCAAATATAAGTGCCAAACAGTACCTTAAAATTCTGAGAGCATTCGTACGAACCATCGTACACGGACATGGTACATATAACCTATCTAGGTAAGTATAGGGCTGTCAATGTTGAATATGGCAGGCCCGCTGGCCTGGCCGAACAGTTCAAAACCCGGGCCAAGGGAATCCCTAGGCCCGGCCAGTTGACAGCCCTATGTAAGAACCTTTTCCGGTTATGATATGGGGGAGTAAGTGTACGGGAACTCTTCCATGCATGTGATTGCATTTGGATCACTCGAAGTCCACATCACCTATCTGGACGGTCCAATAGGTCTAGTGAATTCTTTATAGTCTGTCTTAAAAAAATAAAAATACTGATGGGATGATCCAAAACGAACTGCTAATGGCACAAAAAACATGGATGGTTATGATCATTTTTTAAATTTAGGTCCAGTCACGGATGTTTATGACCATAAGATTGCAGTGAGTTTTGCATAGAAGGGGCAAAATAGTAGAGAGCTCCACTTAGGGGTGTCAATGGGCCGGGTTCGGGCCAGAATTTAGAATTTTAAATAAGCCAGGACGTCGGCCCTGCCGAAAACAGTTCAAAACGGGCCGATGCTTACCCCAGGCCCGGCCCAATAGCAGCCTTCTTGCACTGAGCCCACTGCAAGGCAGATGAAAGGCCCTACTTGCCAAGACTTATCCATGCCGTTCATCCATTTTTTCATATCATTTTAGGGGATGATTTTAAAAATGAGGCAGATGTAAGGCTCAAATGGACCACACCATAGGAAGCAGTGGTTATAATGACGCCTATCATTGAAACCTCCCTAGGGTCCATCGTGATGTTTATTTGCCATCCAACCCGTTGTGACTTTAGATATAGGGAAAACACAAATATCAGCTTCTCAAAACTTCTACGGCTCCCAGGAAGTTTTTAATGATGACCGTTCAATCCCAATGTGTCATTTACTTGAGCGTGGGATCTGCCTCATTGTTTTCTAGAGTTCATACCCTAAAATGATCTGAAAAAATTGAATGGACGGCGTGGATAAATGATCTGAAAAAAATGAATGGACGGCGTGGATAAAATGCATACATCACTGTGGCCCCACAGCCCCTGCGAGGACCAACATGGTATTGGCAGGGTACGACGCAATCTACGTCGGCAACGTTCACTACCTAAATCTTAATTATGACTATAATGCCCTTTTACTTAAATGGTACTAATACCACTAAGTTAACGTTATCTACATGAATTGCAATGACGAAAATGCCCTCCGGATTTCAAACCACGAGGAGGAGATTATGATACTCTGACTGCGTATGACACTTGATACGCAGGCACTCAGAAATTGTACACTTGCGTGTATTAACTCCAGTAAAACGGACGAGATTGTGCATCCCACTCCTCCCAAGTCACAATCCTACAGATCAGTTTCGTTGAAAGTGGATTGTGTGGTAAGGAGCTCACCACAGTTTAGGGCTGTGTGGATGCTCTGTGAGGCCCACCTTGATGTATGTGTTTTATCCACACCGTCCATCCATTTTTCTAGCTCATTTTAGGCCGTCAAACCAAAATCGAAGCATATAAAAAGCTCAAGTGGACCACGTCACAAAAAACAGTCGAAATAATGACGTCCACCGTTGAAACCATCCTAGCCCCACATTGATGTTTATTTGTCATCCAACCTGCTCATAAGGCCACACAGACCTGTTTATCCAAAACTTCCATGGCCCCAGGAAGATTTCAACGGTAATGATTTAATTCTCTGTGGAGTGGAAAGAAAGATGGACGGCGTAGATAAAACATATACATCACGGTGGGCCTATATAGAATCTTCCACTACACAAACCGGGTTCAGTTTGGTTTAACGGTTGTAACCTCTGATTTGGTGGAGACTTGTTTATGGAATCAGAACCGTTGGATAATTTTCATTTTTTACCAAGAATAAATATCCACCAATCAGATGGTCAGACAATCAAATAAGCTTGATTTTTGATACATCTACACTGGGTAACGTAATTCTTACAGTTTTGCAATTTGTAAGTGCCTGCGTATCATCTATCACACTCTGCCAGAGTACCGAAGTTTATCTCAACCTGAAAACAAACAATAATAATAATAATTTAGAGTGACGAAAATGCCCTTCCCGCGGTTCTTCCTCCGGCAACGTCGTCGTCCCCCTCCATTGTCGTCAGATTTCCGGCAGAGTCGTCGATACATCACCCGATCTGCGTCAGATTTCCGCCATTCTCTTCCTTCACCTCCACCCTGCAAAAAAATTAAAATTTTCTTTTGTGGGTCATAAAAAAAATCTTAATTTTCGATAGGGGTGCGTTTGGTTGTACCAAAAATCGTGAAATTTCATGATTAATATCATGAGATTTCATGATACTTGGTGCAACCAAACACACCCAAAAGTGGACTTCGTGGGTCCCACTTTGTGTATCTCTACAACAAATACCTGACATTTCTGGTTCCTATCATCAGTATCTCCTTCTCTTCATCTTTTCTCTCTGCATAAAATCAGAAAAAAAAAAAAAAAACCAGAAAATAAAGAAGAAAAAGAGGAAAATTCAATGGAGATATTCTTTTATTCTTATCTAAGCAAAAGACGCATCTTTTTTGGGGGGGGGTTTTGTTCTCTTTTCTGCTCAAAAGCAGAGGTCTGACAGAAAAGCCTATAGCAGAAAGAAGGAAAGGAAGGAACAGACTCTCCCAAAAGGGCAAAACCCTAGAAAGAGAGGAAAAAATGACTCAAAAGGGCAAAACCCTAGAACCAGAGAAAAGGGTATATTGGAAGATACGATGAAATAACAACAATAAGATTATTATTATTATTATTTTATTTTTTTTATGTTATTACTTGGTATTGATTTCGGTGGCTGAGCTAGCACACGTGCGGATGGAGGGTGGTGCGCGTGCGAAGAAAAACAGAGAAATGTTAACACGCTTGCGAATCCTGGTACGTGAGAGATAGAGAGCGATGCGGATTGGCTGCTGTACCACACACCAGCTATATAGCTGCTGTACGTACGTGTCGTGCAAAGGCGAGCACTGACGCTCCTCGAGCTCCGAGTTGTACGAACGGTTCAGAGGAGATCAAAGTTTTACGGGCCCACTGATGTATTTGTTATATCTACACACCATAAATAGTGGTGGAGATAATGATTTTCACCCCTAAAAAATTTATAGGGCCTCCCCTGTCGTTTATTTTCTATCCAATCTCTTTGTAAGGTCACAAAGACTCGAATGTAGAGGAAAAACAAAATTTTCCTCTACATATTGATAAAAGACTTATGTGACCTCAAAAAGGGTTTGGGAGGTAGACATTCAATCCCCGACTACTTTTTTCAGTGTGGTACATTGATAGTTAGATCTATCTTAATTTTCTTTTAAACTTAAATACGAGCTCGCCAAATGAATGGACGGTTTGGATATAACACATACCTCATAATCAGACTCACAGAACTTGCTGAAGTCAATACAGCAGGTGTATAGCTGGTGTGAGGTACGCCAGCCAATCCACCTACGAGAGAGAGCTTTTCCTCCCAACGGGATGAGAATTGAAGGCTTTGCGAGTGGATGCGGATTGCATACTGACGCTGCCAATAGCGAGGTGACTACTGGATGGTAATGTGGGCCCTACCATGATATGTAAGTTTTTGCCATGCCTTCCGATTCCTTTTTATAATTATTTTAGGGCATGAGCTAAACAAATGAAGCATATCCAAATCCTTGGTGGACCACGTCACAGAAAAACAGTGATGATTGAACGCGCACCATTAAAATATCGAGGCCCACTGTAACTTTTATTTTACGGTTAACTTGTTGATTAGGTCACACAGACTTGGATAAATGAAAAACAAAAATAACGACTTCATGAAAAACTTTCATGACCTTGAATGGTGGGCGTTCAATCATCCATGCGTTCAATTTGATGGCCGTTTAAGCCAGAGCTTTTCTTGGCATTACAAAGCCTTAGATTTGAACTCACTGGACATGTAGGAAATGAGAAGAGAAACTTTGCTATTTTACCGTTGCTTACAAGCTTAACGACTTGATCACAAACGAACTATAAGAGCTCCCTTATATAGACATTTTCCATCAAGGTGAAAAGACAAAAGTGCCCTTTTAAATTACATTATAGGGGCATGGTATTAACTACTGTAACAAACACCAAAAGAAATATTAAAAGATTCTACATTTTCAAGGCATTTGGAACTGAACAGCCGCATGGAGGAATGCACCTAGTTGTTGGAAGCTTCCTCCAACGTTTACTCTCTTTGAGAATTTAACGGACAGTGGGAAAGATGCACCAGATTGGTTTGGACTTCCAACACTCCACTTCAAACCAAAATCGGCTTTATTCCAAACATCGTTCTTAGTCGTTTGAATGCATTTGTTGGCAATGCCTTTGTGACAATATCCGCCAGCTGTTCTGTAGTATGACAATACTCCAATTTCATTATTTTCTGCTTCACATGATCTCTCAGAAAATGGTATTGATTATCAATATGTTTGCTTCTTCCATGCTGCACTGGATTTTTGGCTAGCTCGATTGCCGACTTGTTATTCACATATATAACTGTGGATCCTTCCTGCGGATGCTTCGTCTCATTTAGCAGGTTTTTTAACCAAATTCCCTCACAAACAGTGGACGATGCTGTCACGTACTCTGCTTCACATGTGGACAGGGCGACCACACTTTGCTTCTTCGAATTCCATGTGAAAGCAGTCATTCCGAGATAGAATACATAGCTAGTGGTGCTATTTCTTTCATCTTGGTCACCTCCCCAATCACTGTCTGAGTATCCATACAGTATTGCTTCATCATCGTATGGATAGAAAAGACCGAATTCCATTGTTCCTTTGACGTACCTGAGGATTCTTTTTGCGGCTAGCCAATGTGATTCTTTTGGTGCTTCCATCTACCTACTAAGAAGCCCAACACTGTAGACGATATCCGGCCTTGTGATTGTGAGGTACATTAGGCTCCAATTAGACTCTTGAACACAGTCAAGTCAACACTTCTTCCTTCTTCGTCTTTTGACAATTTTAAGCCTGTTACTACAGGCGTGTTTACGGCATTGCAATCGCCCATCTTGAACTTTTCAAGTAATTCCTTGGCATACTTCTTCTGAGATATATAGATGCCACCATGTTGTTGCTTCACTTCAATGCCCAGAAAAAAGGACATCAGACCTCCGTCGGTCATTTCGAACTCCTTAAACATGGCCTTCTTGAATTCATCAAACATCAGTCGGCTGTTTTCTTTAAACAGTAAATCATCAACATATAGGCATTCTATAAGCATATCGCCATGAACATTCTTCTTAATGTAAACTGCATGCTCATATGGACATTGGGCGAAGTCATTTTCTTGAAGATAGTTGTCGATGCGTGCATTCCAAGGACCTAGAGCTTGCTTCAACCCATAGAGAGCTTTCTTCAATTGATACACCTTGTGTTCCTTCCCGTACATAATAAAGCCTTCAGGCTGGTCAATATAGACATCTTCTTCCAGAATACCATTCAGGAATGCAGATTTCACATCCATTTGGTAGATCATCTAACTATGATGGACTACAAGGGAGATAATCATCCTCACAGTATCAAGGCGAGCAACAGGAGCGAAGACTTCTTCATAGTCCACCCTGCACTTCTGTTTATAGCCCTTTGCTATGAGCCTTACCTTGTAGCGATCGATCTTACCATCAGCATTTCGCTTGATCTTGTATACCCATTTGATGCTAATAGTTTTCTGGCCATTAGGAAGCGTAGTCAGCTCCCATGTGTCATTTTTCTCATTGGCATGAATTTCATTTTTCATAGCGATTCTCCAACAATTTTCTTTTATGGCCTCCTGAAACATCAGAGGCTCAGGATCTGCATACAAGCAAAAAAGATTGACCTCTTCAGTTTGCTCATAGATGTCACTTAAGCTTTTCATTTTTATAGGTACCATAGATGAGGACAAACTGACCGAATTTTGACTTGATGGAGTGCTTTCAAGAGTGATGGAATGTATACATGGACTTCTGTGAACTGATGATGCGGCCAAAGAAGGTGTTGCGGGCGTTTGCTCTTGACGGTCATGCCTTTCTTCATGTTCTTTTGTTTCGACTAGAATATCTTTGGTCGATTCTTCATTGTTCCATTTCCAAGCTTCTTCCTCACTAAAGATCACATCTCTACTCACTACTACTTTATTGGTTAGTGGATTGTAGAGCTTGTAGGCTTTAGATCCTTCATTGTATCCGATGAAGATGCATTTTTTGCCCCGATCATCAAGCTTCCTTCTTCTTACTTCTAGAACTTGAGCGTAGCCGACACACCCAAAAATCCTTAGGTGCACCACGCTCGGTTTGTAGCCACTCCATGCCTCCTGTGGTGTCATATTTCTGACGCTCTTGGTTGGACACCGATTGAACAGGTAGGTAGTACATGCAACTGCCTCTGCCCAGAAGCTCTTTGGCAGTCATTTCTATTTGAGCATGGTTCTTGTCATGTCGAGGATGGTGCGATTCTTTCGTTTCGCAATGCCATTCTGCTGTGGCATGTAGGTTGCAGTGTGTTATTGCTTGATGCATTGTTCCCTACAAAAATCTTGAAATGCATTTGAGGTGACTCTCCACCTCTGTCAGATTTGAGTACTTTAATTTTGTGACCACGTTCAACTTCAACACGAGCTTTGAAAATTTTAAAGATAGTGAAAGTAGAAGATTTTTCTTTGATGCAATACACCCAAAGTTTTCTACTGAAATCATCAATAAAGTTAATAAAATATTTATTACCTCCAAGAGAGGGTGTTTCAAGTGGTCCGCAAATATCAGTGTGAACTAACTGAAGTGGTTCCTTTACTCTTCTAGACACTTCACTTGGAAAGGAGTTCCTTTGTTGCTTGCCGAGTATGCACGCCTCACATACATGTTCTGGAGTTTTAATAGCCGGCAAGCCATGCACCATGCTTGATGAGGATAAGAGTTTGAGGCCACTGAAATGGAGATGCCCAAAGCGAAAATGCCATCTCCATGAATCATTCTTCACGAGTCCATAGAAACACTTCTTAACCTTTGTGTTAATATAGAGCGGAAACATGCGATTCTTCGCCATTTGGACTTGAGCCACAAGTCTCCTGTGAGCATCTATTATAGAGAAAGAATAGTGTAACGTCTCAAAAAAATCCGTACAAAGGCCCAAGTACCACCTCAGGCAGAAATCACTAAAGACCAAATCCTTTAGAAATTAGACGGAAATTAATTAAGTACTAAACTGTTTTAATCGGTAGTTTAACTTGAACCACTTTCTTCACGATCTATAAGATTAAAACCAGTAAAACCATTAACGCTACATCACCTAAAAACTTAGGATCCATCTCAAAACCCAGTTGCTCTCGGGAGCATTACAAAACTCCGTATCGGACCTGGACCGCGCGTCAAAAGTCCGATTAAGGTAAAACTATATGGTTATGATCGCCTTACTGAGCTTGACAACCATCTTGGAAATCAAGTCCTAATAGTATCTAGAAGCGCACAACTTGAGCCCGGAGCGAAATGTGTGAGAAACGCGAATATCTTTAGAAAACGAACTCAAACTTAAGTGAATTGGGCCGTTCGCTTGCAGGCCAAATTTAAGGTTTCAGACCATCAGATTCTAACCTAACTACACCCTCGGATCAGGAAAAATTTCTAACACAGGTCGGTGTACTTGTGGCCCTAATCGAGTAACGGTGACCGTTGAATTAAAACTGATCCTCCGCAGTCAATCCATGAACCCGATGGGACCGAAAACTTATCCTGGCGTAGATCCATCGTCAGGGGACTTACTTCGGACCGTATGTAGAAAAGGGGCCTCCAGATGTGCTCCGTTGGACTGAAACGGTCGCTCTTTGGCTATAACCTAAGTATACCATGGCCCTGAGGCCATTAAGACCAGTTCTGGGCCTAAATAAGTGTCTTAACCCACCCCTCTCTCATTCCGTACGAATTTCAAATCCTAGGAGAGAGAAGAGAGTAAAAAGAGAAGGAAAGAGAGAGAAAGTGAGAGATCGTTGCTGGCCTTCAATCCTACCGCTCCACGTGCCGAACTAGCCTTCCCGTATCGCTATTCCGGTGATTCTGACTCCGTTCTTGGGTAAGAAATCCTAACCCTAATCCGTTTTAGGGATTCAAAAAGAGAAAGTGATGAAATAACTAACCTATTTCATGTAATAGGTTGCCGTTGTGCTGTAAACAAAGGTTTAGTGTTTAAACTAAGTTCGTTACGAGTCTACAGGCGAAAGGTGCAGACTATAAACGTTTAGGTTATGGTTTTCAAGGCTTTCAATGTCAGAAATGATTTATGTCTGACTTGATTGCTATCACATATGCTTATATACGATGCTTTCCGTATATTACACATACATGTAAACTATGTTGATTTTAAATGTATTTCATGTGTTTGTTGAAATGCTTGAATGACTATGGAATTTGGATTTGTGCTTGCCATGATTATTAATTGTAGATATATGATGATTGTATGTGTGACAACTCCTTTGCGAAAGGACTCGTCATAATATATGTTATAACTAATGTATTACATGTATATGGATATGTGTAGTCTAAGTGTTTGATAAAATGCCTGAATGAAAAAATGCTTGTTGAACTGTATTTAATAAGGGTGTTGAGATAGAATTCACAACCCCCTTACCTGTAGTTACCGTTTCCTTTATGTAACCTATCCTACTACTACGTGTTTCGTGGATGAAATGCCTATGTATGATAACATGTGTGTTATGTGTTTATTGAAATGCTTAAATGAGTTTGATACTGAAATTGGTTGTCACATGCTGTCTTTGACTATCATATGTGAATACTGTTGTTTCGGAGTGTGATTGGGGCTACGATGTAGTCCAGGCAGTCGATAATGGTTTATGATCGGTGGCTAACTGTTTTCGTCACGTTGGACACGTTCGATGAATTCGAGTCGTACGTTGTTTATCGACAGTGGTTAGGCCACACGGAGTGCTTACGCGCTCCATGTTGATTAATTCAATGTACGCTTGTACTAGTTGAGCTTGTTAAGTAATCCGATTGGACCAATGTATGTTCACGATGTATGTACGCTACTGCTTGAATCTAAGGTACCAAACTTACAAGTGAAATGCCCGTTTAACCTTGGTATCTCGATCCGCTAAGACTCATGAGCCGGGCATGGTGGTATGGGACACCATGGTCGAGCTGTCGGCCTACGCTGGGGCGACGAGCCTCCCCGTAGTGACTAGTGAGCAACGTCCCAAACTCGTGAGCCGAATACGGTGTATAAGACACTGTATTCGAGTTGTCGGCCTATGCTAAGGCGACGAGTCTTTCTCATAGTGATCTCGAGTATAAACTAAGGCCTACGCTGATGGTGACGAGCCTCTTCATAGTGACCTGAACTTGCCTGTCCACTGCTTTTCAAATCAGGGGTAATGTTGCCCTATAACTTGCCTATCGAATGTGATTAACTAGGATTGACAACCCTAGATGGATCATCGTTTGGGTCAAATGATGTAAAGGGGAGGTATCTTAGCTTTCCAAACCTGCTGTATGAATAAACCTAATTAAGAACTTGGCTAATCACGTACATGCACCGCATTTGCATGTGACTTTGGCGTTGGAGTTGAGCACAGAGGAAGGGGTGCATGCCGCGATCGTGAGATGATGTCGCAGAGGGAGTGCAGGTGAAGGCATGCATCTTAATACATACCATCCTTCCATTAATCAGAGTACTTAAGAATGTTTGCTATATTACTTTATCATTACTGCTTGACTGAATTGATGACATGTTAACCTTTGCCTTATAACTCCACTGAGTTGATCACTCACTCCCACTCTAGGATGGTATTTTAAAACACCAACCAGACTCTGTTTTAGCTACAAATGACGGTGATGCTTATGAAGCGGAGCCAGACTTTTATGATGACGAGGAGGAGTTCTCCTACATGCAACTCTTTGGCGGGTCTATGTAGACCTAGAGTTGCGCCGACAGGATTGCAGGGTTACAAACTAGTTGAAAATTACATTGTATCATTTTGTAAATTTTGAAATTATACATGTAATTATTTTACCTGATAATTTGTTCATACTCTGGGGGCTTACAACCATTTATATGCTTTATACATGTATTATAGTCTTCCGCTTGCATAATTTAACTGTCTCTGGAGTATGACATGCTGTTTCGGCATAATCCCATTCATGTTTAATGCACTAATATAGATAATATTTAATCATCATTATCTATGTTGCATAAGTGATACGCTGGAACTCGGGAGTTGGGATCCTGCTCTACCCCCGATTTTTAGGGCGTTATAAATAGTTCTCCATGTGTATGACATACCCCTTCTCAAGGAGTTGGCCGATACTGAGGATGCTATTTTTCATGTTTGGTACGTAATACACATTAGAGATGTAATTTGGCTCACCATTCTTCTGATAGATTTTAACTATTCCTTTGCTTATCACGGGTACCTTTGATAAGTCGCCAAAACTCACGTTACCACAAACTCCTTCTGTGAGTTCCACGAACAGTTCTTTGTTACCACTCATATGGTTGCTTACACCAGTGTTGAGATACCACACATCTGGTCGTTCCCATGCCTTTTCTTGTTCGAGGAGGAGTGTGGACTCTTCTTGTTCATGGTGTGATGCTTCAGCATAGTTGGATCGTTCATCTTGATTCACTTTGCTCCAACACTTAGAGACATAATGGCCGAATTTCTTACAATTGTGGCATTAAACGTTCTTTCTGTTTCTATGACCATGTATGACCCGGCCTCTACCATTTCCTCTTCCACGGAAACTGGTAAACTTTTGTTGATTTAGTTGATGGCTTGGATGATATCCACGCCCTCTACCTCTTGCATGATTGCTAGTGTCACGGCTGCCTCATTGTGTATGACCATTCTTTTGTTCATTTAGAGTCTAAGGCATGTTCAAGCATTGAACCAGCTTTCTTTTGCATTCGTTGCTCATGCAACGATCCCATCAGTTCTTCAATGGACAGTTTTTCCAAGTCCTTTGATTCTTCGATCGCCACAACCACGTGCTCAAACTTGGTTGTGAGAGATCGCAGTGCCTTTTCAATGACACGTATGTCTTCAACTTTTTCACCATTTCTTTTTAAATTGTTAATAATAACAATTAGACGTGAGAAGTAGTCATAGATACTTTCACCTTCCTTCATGTGCGCCGCTTCGAACTCGGCTCTTAGTGTTTGAAGGCGAACTCGCTTCACTCGATCAACACCCTTGAAGATGGTGCCAAGGGTATCCCAAGCTTGCTTGCTTGATGTTGCTTCGGCAATCTTTTCAAAGGTTGATTCATCCAACCCTTGATAGAGGAGGAACAAAGCCTTGTTGTCTTTCTTCCTTTAATTTTTGAGAGTGGTCTTTTCTTCGTTGGTGAAGGCGGCTTTTTCCTCCATAGTGGGTTCTATATACCCATCGGTGACGATCTCCCATAGTTCTTGTGACCCGAACAACGTCTTCATTTGGATGCATCACTTTTCATTGTTGTCCTTTGACAAGTTAGGAACCTGCGACTGGATTGTGCTAGCCATCTTTTCTATTTTTTAAGGAAGGAATGACTGATTTTTTTAATGAAGGGAGAGAAGGATGAAATAGATGATCTGATTTTATTTTTTAAATAGATTTTTTATATTTATTTTATTTTATTGGCTGAAAAAACTACTGAAATCTGAATTTTTCTTTTAACAGATTTTTTTTTTCGCTAAAAAACAAAACTGATGAAATCTGATTTTTTTTTTCTCGGCTGAAAAACTGCTGAAATTTGATTTTTTTTAAAAATAGATTTTTCTTTCCTTGGCAGGGAAAAAAATTGCTGGCAACTTCAAGCAACAAAAAACTTGGCTTTGCAATCCGAATTTTTTTTTTCAAACAGATTTTTCTTCAGAGAAATCTGTACTTGGCCAAAAAAAAAAAACTAAAAACTTCTTCTAGAAAATGAACTAGGCTCTGATACCAGTTTGATAGCTGTATAAGCCAGAGCTTTTCTTGGCTTTACAAAGCGTTAGATTTGAACTCACTGGACACATAAGAAATGAGAAGAGAAACTTTTCTATTTTACTGTTGCTTACACGCTTACTGACTTGATCACAAACGGACTATAAGCGATCCATTATATAGACATTTTCCACCAAGGTGAAAAGAAAAAAATGCCCTTTTAAATTACACTATAGGGGCATGGTATTAACTACTGTAACAAACACCAAAAGAAATATTAAAAGATTCTACATTTTCAAGGCATCTGGAACTGAACAGCTGCATGGAGGAATGCACCTGGTTGCTGGAAGCTTCCTCCAATGTTTACTCTCCTTAAAGATTCTACATTTTCAAGGCATCTGGAACTGAACAGCTGCATGGAGGAATGCACCTAGTTACTGGAAGCTTCCTCCAATGTTTACTCTCCTTGAGAATCCAACGGATAGTGGGAAAGATGCACCGGATTGGTTTGGACTTCCAACACAATCATCTATGTTTTGGGTGGATTTTTTTTGCATTTTTTCGGTCACGTGGGCCCTTCTCTGAAAAAAAGAAAAAAGAAAAAAAGAAGAAGCTGAATCCTGGCCATTGATTCCAATATATCCCAAAAGCAAGCCATAAAAATAATTATGGGATCTAACTGGTCAAACTCTTACTCAGCCCAAAATCCAAAACTTGCTATTAGATGGCCGGTTGTGATCAAAACTACCTATCCCAGAGCCGGTTTTGATCAAAACCATCCATCCTATGGCTGGTTTTGGTCATTTGATGCGTTGGACCAATCACAGCCTCACTACTTGGCCTCTTTGCTTCGGTTTTTCTGAACCTAACTTCATGTCAAGCTGGCAGCGTTGGAGTTGAGGTTTGGCAAAATTAAACCGGACTCTAAACCCACGTGGACCTCTTACGTGTCCCTTCTCAAATGCCTATTTAAAGGGTCTCGCCGTAGTTTTAAAAAAAAAAAGAGAGAAAGAGGAAGAGGAAAGAGCAGAGAGAGGTTGGAGAGACAGAGGCTGAAACGGAAGAAGCTAGAAAGTTTTACTGAATTCTCTATGGACTTCATAACCTCTCACTTTCAATAGTTCATTCTTTAAAGCTATTCCTTCGCCTCTATTTCATCTCTATCTCTTTCATTCGAGAAGCCAAAAGCTAAGATCGAACCATGTTAACGAGTTCGGTCGGAACTTGGGACATGCAACCATCATTCTGGTAATAAAAGGGTGTTGGATTTTCCCTGTTTCCTCTCATATCTCGGGCTAAATCCCATTTCACTCCATACACCCCCTACACACCTACACCAACTCTCCTTATGTATTTATTTCTTTCTTTATTTTACATACGCCTCTATTAGTAGGCTTTGTCTCATGCCACGGCTAGTATACCATACAGTTGTCCTTTTTGGGATTTTCTATATCATAAAATGTGGTTTAAAGGAATAACTGAAAATCTATGACCGTGCTTGTCTTTAGTTTACTTTCTACTTAGCCACACACTTACTGGGTTTCAATCCTTTACATTTAAGTTCTTTAAATTTTAGTTAAAATTTTGTTCTTTCAATTTCCTATCTATTTAGGCCCTATAGGCCAATATAAGATTATTTAATTTATTTATTAAAAATTCCCTGAATCCGCTTAATAAACATATACAACCCAATAAAGTAGAGACTGTACACTACACATGCGGAAAAAAGTGCCTGACCCCTTCTTTTTTTTTTGTTTTTGTAATCGGACCCCTTAACCAGAATGCAGGACACAAATTAACTCGAGATTCACTCGAGTTGAGAATTTTTTGGATTTCTCATCATTTAGTCAATTCTATGGACTCTAGCCAACCGTAGATTCTAAAACCTTATTTTGGCTAATGCCGGCTCCCAAAGTGCTCGAAGTAACGAGACAAGTCATTATGTTAACCTTGAGAAAGTTATTGCATAAAACCAAGGAAAAGTCAAGCAAATCAATCACATCATTGGGGTTTTGCGACAAAGGAAACAAGTAGGATGCACATGCTTGAGCGGCAATCGTGACGTCATTACTTCCCTCCCCAACCCCTATTCATTAGCTTTTCTTTATGTCTACGTTTTGTAGCTTGTCGAAATTTTAGATCCTGTCTCATCACACGACTCGTGGCAGCCTATTTCTTATGCATTGCTTTCTAAAAACTCTTTGAACATACACTGTGTGACTTGATGAAATGCCAGATCCTATCAGATCATATATCCGAGTGTATTTAGTCCTATATTTATTACCCTATCATATAATCTTCCTCTGCACGTGCAATCACAAACGATCCGATAGGGACAAGTAGACGCCTTTTTTCATCATGTCTCCATTGGGGATCAGCTAACCTTTATCTTGGGTCCAACTTGAAACATTCGATTGTATGTTTTCTTAGGGGATTCTCTAGCTTCCACATGCTAGTCTCTGCTGGTCTTATGTGAACCCACTAATTCACTAAGTAGCTAACATTGCAATCTTGTACTTGTCCTTTTAATTTTTTTTTTTTATAGCATTAGCATTAGCATTTTAGTTCTGTATTGGTATCCCTACACATCGCTTTCATTTCATTTGGCCACTTTTCCACCAATAATAATAATAATAATAAGAGGTACATAGCAAACCAACCTTCAGAAAGCGACGTGCTATTATGTAATCATTAGCTGGACACGGGCACATGCCAACTTGTCTGTTCAGGGGATGTACCAGACCTCACCCCTAACTCACCCAGACAACAAAACATTCAGCCTATGGATGATCCCTTGATAACCGACCTAGCCATCAGTGATAATGATGTAGAGTAGGTTGCGGACACTTTCATGTCCACGATGGACCAGAGAAGGCCTGATAGGAGGTAGAAGTCATCAAGACCATTAGAACCTTAAAACAAGTATTTCTTGCAAACCGAAATAAGTTAGTCGACGTAGCATATATGATTTTGAGGTAGGACGAGCTACTTTAGCCAACCAACCTGATGCCCATGCCGAATTCGTGAGATTCCATCAGATCGATAGTTGAATTCCATGTTTATTTTCACTTTTACTATTTTTAATAAGTTTTGGTTTGATTGTAACTCTTCATCCGTTGGGCTTTAGGAGTTCTTTCCAACATGAAATGTGCTTAGAATAATTAGGGGAATAATGTGGTCAAGTCAAATAGGATACTCACTATAAATATTAAATTTATTATTTATAGTAAGTTATGAATTTTAGGGAGTTTTATTTGTAGTTTATTTTTGAAACTTCTTCCAAGGCTTGACATCCCTATTTAAAGAGTTATAGACTCATTTAGTTCAATCATCAATCAATTTACTAATTTTTTAGAATATTATTTCTATTTTCTTTCTTTTTTTTCTCGTGGATTCAAGAAGTCTCCGTGAGGAGTCTAGAGAAGCTTTGTGGATTCGAGAAGTCTCTGTGAGGATTCTAGAGAAGTTTTGTGGATTCGAAGTAGTTATCGAAGAAGACAGTTATCAACCTCATCACATTCATCCCTGCATCAATTGGTATCAGAGCGATGACTCCCCTCGAACCAATGACAAATAACGAAGGTTTGAACCAAAATCTTGTCAACGATGATACAGGGGTTCATTATATTTTGAAAAGAATGGAAACTTTCCACCGGGAGAGTCAGTTGACCATGTAAGAGCAATAAGTAACCTCCAACCGTATTACGGATGTGCTAATTATGCCCTAAGTCCAAGCCGATGCTCAACTGCCCGTGGGCGCTATACAGCACAACACAACACTGATTTCCGTAGAGAACCACTCAATGATGGTGAATCGCATGCCACCACTTTTATTGTGAAGTAGCCGTTGTACATGCTAAATGTAGATCTAAATTTACATCGGCACAACATCTTTCGAACAAGGTGCACTTAAATCAAAAAGTTTATAATGTGATCATTAATGTCAGGAGTAGTGAGAATCTCGTGTAAAAAACAATGGTGGAAAAGATGCAACTGAAAATAGAAAGGTACCCATCTCCATACACGATTCGATGGATCAATGAGGTCAACAAAAAAGAGGCAACCGAACAATGCCCTGTCTCGTTTTCAATTGGTAAAAATTATAAGGATAAGTACTTTGTGATGTAGTCAACATAGAAGCTTATTATATGTTACTTTTTCGACCATGGCAAAATAATATTGATGCTACGTATAGAGATCGGGATAATGTATTTTGTAACGTCTCGAATTTTTGCCAACTTGGATTGGACGTCCTTGGGCATTACCTTTACTTTAATGATTTAAGTGCATGTCCGAGCATGCATTCGTACATATTTGAGATCAAAATGGATGATGTGGGGTCCACCAAAACCGCCTAAAAGAGTGAAAATTTGAACTTTAAAGAGTGGGGACCGACCCCGGCGCACATAGACCCAAAAAATACATTCTGGGATAGTCTTGGGAGTTTTCACCATGTAATTGGTGGTACCACCATCATGGAAAATGGACAGCAGGGGGCGGTTCCACCGCCTCTCCCTGTTCCATAACTTTCTGCACTCTCAGATTTTGACAGTTTCGATGAATTACATTTAAAAATTCATATCTTTTGATTTACAACTCCGATTAAGGTGATTCAAAATCTAGATTGAAGCTTGATGAGTCTAGTTTTATGTAAAAAATAAATAATAAATAATAAAAATATTTAAAAAAGGTTAATTTTAGGACGTTTTGGAAACTATACCAAAAATCTTAGTTTCGGACAGCTAGTACTTTCAGAATTTTTAGAATTTTTTTCAGAACTCAAAAATTAATGAAATTTGGTAGAGATAAAGTAGACTTGATGATGAACTACTTAAAAAAATAATAAAAATAATCTAGTAATTAAAAGTATCAAAAAATATTATATGAAATAGAACTATTGAAACTGAAAATTTTCTACAACTACATGTTGTTAATAGGCCGCGCGTATCGTTTTCATCTTAGAATTTTTATACTTAGCGTCTTCTTAAAAGTTTCTTCTAATCATACTAGAAATCATCCTATATAATTAAAATTAAATGTTCTATTTTAGTATATTTTACTAAATTAGATAGTTTCAAGTATAGTTGAATTAGGGTTCTTAATTAGGGTAATTATGACCGAATCATCATTTTCGCTAGTTGTGAATAGTCTACAGTATGAACTTAGCTAATCCAAACCCTAATCATTTCTCACAAGAAATTTTGATACCCAATTTATTCCAGAAATGCCCCGATTATCCAAATGAGATCTAAACCGCTTGTTAGTAGGTCACTAAATCCGAGATTATAGAAAGACATTTCTCTTAATGGGCTTGACGTCCATCACAGGACATTGAGCCGATATTATGCCTCGAATCGCTCAACTTAGACTCATAAGATGAGTGCTTGGGTTGTGTGAATACCTTTTATGAAAATCCGTAACTTAAGTGAAACTAGCCACTTTGTTCTTTTATAAAGTTGTAGCTTTTGGACTGTCGAATCATGACCAAAATTAGGGTACCGACTAACGATATTTTTTCAAACATATCCGTATAACCGGGCCCCGATCGACCATTGGTGACCGTTGAATAGACTTCTAATCATATCCGTCGATCAACGCATCCAAATGGCGGGCCGATTGTATCTATGTATAGATCATCACTAGGGCCAATTATCCTACGGTGGGTGTCGACCCCTACGCCCTATAATAGCTCCCAAAGAGTAGAAACACAATCCCCTAGGGCTAGTATAGTAAAAACCCAACCCTTGAGGCCATTTGCACCAAATCTGGTGCTATAAATAGGTCATTTGGGGGGCCTCATTTGCTCTCATACGAATTTGCAAAGCCAAGGAGAGAAAGAGGAGGAGAAGAAGAGAGGAATGAGAGAGATGGTGGGGCTCGGTGCCGAATCACACCATCCAATCCCGTGCTCGCCGGATTCGTGCAAGACCTTATATATATTCCCGATTTCATGTCTTCTATGGATGAAATCCGAAGATTTTGGGTTGAATTCTCCACTCACTTGATAGGTAAGAGGTTTCCCTACATATCTTTCTATCTTTTTCTTTCATTTCTTTCATTTTGAGTTATTAGGGTTAGAAACCCCCTTCTGTCGATTCTCGTAAACCCTAATATTAGGATTGAGTATGTTAGAGATTTACGTTACAATTATCAATTGGAGTGTTCCATACTCTTACGAGAGCTGTAATCGGGCCCCATTCCATTACGATTTAGGTTATGCGCCGATTACGAGTCTCGATTCGTCGAACCGAGATGATGAATCAATCAAATTGAGTTAGTTAAGCCATAATTCATTGTTTAATATTTAATTAGGATGAAATCCACATCATTAATGATAATCTTATACTTTAATTTAGGTTTGGAGCAATTTTTCAAATTCTCGTCACTAGGGCCGTATCCGAGTCAAGGATTTTGATTACAATGTGAAGATCTACTCCCAAGCTTCTACTTGACATTTTATAATTATTAAATATATTTATTTACTTTTTGATTGATAACATGCTTGATGAAATGCTTGGATGACATGAAACTTTTAATATTATAAAAATTCATGAATGTTGAATGCTTAGAAATACTAAGATGATTGAATTGTGTTGTTACGGTGGATCGAGCTTTGAAAATTATGTAAATACGCGGATAGCTCACTTTAGGGAGGCTATCCCAGGCTTATACGGCTGACCGGAGTTGAACACGGATGATCAGAAGTAGTTGGAGCTACGCAAGATGCTTTGTGCCCAATGCCGGTTTACCCGAGATCCTTCGTAGTCGATCGTATCAGTCTAATGCAAGCTCGATCATTCTTGTGCTTGGTGAGTACTTAACATTCAATAGAATCTGGGATACTACCGTTACCATTGATTTAGTCTACTCATAACCGTTATTAATACGATCCCAAGACTCATGAGCTGGGCATGGTGGTATGAGACACCGTGTCCGAGTTGTCGGCCTACGCTAGAGTGACGAGCCTCCCCATAGTGACCAGTGAGCAACTAAGACTCGGGAGCCGGGCATGGTGGTAAGGGATACTATGTCCGTGCTGTCGACCTATGCTGGGGTGAGGAGCCTCTCCGTAGTGACCATTGACCACTAATGGAGGTAATAGGTGCTTGTTCGAACGGCCCCCGTCAAATTACCTGGTCGATGGTTCCATGCCAGAGTACTGTTCGAACGACCCGGGCATGAATGAAATTGGGTGACGAGCCCTTTCCTTATGTGTTTTTAATTTTATGTGATAAGCCCACACCTCGGAACTGAGTGATCATACTCGGTTTGGGTGACGACCCATACCGGGTTGATCCTTATACATTTAGGTATCATACCATACCTTTGAAATTATTGATTTGTGAGATAAATGGGTGAGCCTTAAATTTAGATCGAGGGACACTGGTAAGGAGTTACTACGTGCGGCAACGAACCATGTGATCCGGATAAGGACTCGTGATATAACGTCGGTATCCTAGCTTCGCCAACCTGTTGTATGAACTGAAACTAATAATCACTTAGCTAATTATGCATTAGAATAGGATGTTGCGATTTGGCGTTGGAGTCGCTTGTGAGGGAGTATTGGTCATTTGTGAAAAAGGCGTGAAAGTCGCTTGTGAGGGAGTGTTAGATTGTGAGAAGCATGCTACATTTCGTAATCGCATTAATATACTTACCAAAATGATTATGAAAATGTTTGTTTATTACACAATCATTACTTACACTTTGTTGTGTTGGTAACATGTGTAACTTATTTGATAATTGTGCATTAAAGATAACATGCTTGAGTGTATAATATGTATTAATATGTATTTCTTGTGAACCTACTAATCACTAAAATGTCCCAAGTAACAATCTTGGAGATATTTCTTCACTATGTTAGCATTTGACGCCTTCTATTTGACATATGTAGATAACTCAACAATAGGACCATTCGGTGGTGCGCTTGGGGGCACCTAGTAGATCTTTAGCTTCTTCCCGCTTGATAGTTTTTCTTTTGTTCCTATTACAATTATTGTGATTTGAATAATTCTTATTTGGGCGAACACCATATTTTAATTATATCTTTACTGTCGGCCCCATATTTAACTATTTTTGTTATCTCTATCTCGCTTTGGACCCACGAATTTAAATTGCGCTACTCTGATTGCTCGTGTGTGGAACTGATATGAATCTGAACCAGGCCACGCGTGCATTTTCATTTGGTTAACACCTGAAAACTCGGGATCAAAGTCTATGTACTCGGGTGCTAATTTTCGAGGTGTTACATATTTATATTTATTAAAGATGGTGGAAAGATTGACCTCGTCCCTATGGGAATGGAGAACCAACCCAAAGCTTTTAAAGTTGAGGAACAGTCTTTTATACCCAAACATGATTTCGTTAAACAATATGGGAAAATAGGAGATGTAGATGTATGAATTGAAAAGAAAAAAATATATAAAGCCTGTGAAAATCATAGAGGATTTGAAACCAGTGATGCAGGAGTTCAAGGTGATTGTGCTCAATGAACTTTCTAATAAATTACCTCTTATACGAGATATACAAAACCACATTGATCTTGTCTTAAGGGCAAGTTTGCCTAATTGAAGACATTATCAGGAAGAATGTGAGATCATGCAAGCACAAGTGAAGAAACCGATCTATACTAGTCAAATTAAGGAGAGCAAGAGTCAAGTAAAGGAGAGCGTGAGTACATGTATTCTTTCAGCTCAAAAGTCTACTGCAAAGTACAAGTAAATGACTAATAAATATTGGCATTAGAAGTTATTTGAAAATCATGAGCTAAGTCCCTTGATTAACTCGAGGACAAGTTTTTTCAAAGTGGAGGGGTCTTCTGTAAGATGTGGCACAGATACATTCCTAGTATGGTTGGAGTAAAAGGTGGACAGTAAACTGATCATAACTTTTGATCCGAGTATCGTTACGG
This sequence comes from Magnolia sinica, assembly GCF_029962835.1. Taxonomy (NCBI): domain Eukaryota; kingdom Viridiplantae; phylum Streptophyta; class Magnoliopsida; order Magnoliales; family Magnoliaceae; genus Magnolia; species Magnolia sinica. The sequence continues at coordinate 64,861,693 of NC_080589.1, read as the reverse complement.
GGCACACCTGATTGAGTATCATGAACCAAAGCAGGACACGAACTCGAGGATGAGTTCTTTTAAAGTGGAGAGGACTGATGTAAAGCAAGTCGCGGACACTTTCATGTCCAAGATGGACCAGAGAAGGCCTGATAGGAGGTGGAAGTCATCTAGACCGTTAGAACCTTAAAACATGCATGTCTCGCAAACTAGAATGAGTTACTAGATGTACCATATATGATTTTGGAGTAGGACAAGCTACTTTACCCAACCAACCCAGCTATACCTAATTATCCATGCTGAATTTGTGAGATTCCATCAGATCGATGGTCGAATTCCATGTTTATTTCTGTTTTTACTATTTTTAGTAAGTTTTGGTGTGATTGTAACTCTTCATCCATTGGGCTTTAGGAGTTGTTTCCAACATGAAATGTGCTTAGAATAATTAGGAGAATAATGTGGTTAAGTAAAAAAGGACACTTACTATAAATATTAAATTTACTATTTATAGTAAGTTACGAATTTTAAGGAGTTTTAGTTGTAGTTTAATTCTGAACTTCTTCCAAGGCTTGGTATCCCTATTTAAAGGGTTGTAAACTCATTTATTTCAAACATCAATCAATTTATGATTTTTCTAGAATATTATTTTTATTTTCTTCCTTTTTCCTCGTGGATTCCAGAAGTCTCTATGACGAGTCTAGAGAAGCTTCATGGATTAGAAGTAGTTATCCTTAAGGAAGACGGTGATCAACCTCATCACGTTCATCCCCGTGTCAGAAAACAAGCTAGAAAGTATGATGGCCCGCTTCCTCCAGGCAGGGGCCACCCCATCCATCCATAATTCACAACCGCCTAGCACTCACATGGGTCTTTCTGGCCCCGCCATCAACCAATTTCAGTTGGTTCTCCTTGACGGGAATTGGGTCCACTTTCAATACCCTTCAGTCACAACATCTCAAATTCTAACACATCCTCCTCGTAACGGAAGTTACCCAGTGCCTCAACAAGTGCACTCTAGTCAATATCAATTTAATAAAATCCAACAACCTCTCCATAACAGGAGCTTTTTCCCATTTCATCTTGAACAACCACAACATTCTAATCTAGCTCAACCTTCACTCTCTACACCTGCATACCCAGACATGCAAACTCGCCCCCCACAGTAGGGATTCCGTTCCAACCCCCTCGCCTGTCTATTCCTCCCAAACAAAACCCCTTCATCAAAGAATATGAAAACCCCGAGGAAATTGATCATTACGAAGAAGAAACAAATTGAGCTCTTTAAAGGGTACAACCCCCCTCCCAACAACCTTCTGAAATCGATCAACTCTAAAATAATAATAATTAAAGATCATCTTAGGGCCATGAGAAATGACCTTCAAATGTAATACGGGGTGTAACTCCCTTCCACTCGGTTCAAGGACCTTTGCCCCTTCCCTGGCGTCGGATTACCTGCTAATTTCAAACTGTCAATATTATAATGATACAATGATACCAGATGTCTCATCAGCCATTTGAAAGCATTTTACGGTGAGCTTAATGTCATAATAGGGGAAAACATAATCTTAATATGGCTATTCCAAAAATCTCTAAAAGGTGACGCGCACGATTGGTATGCATTGCTCGATCATCACAAAATTTGGACTTGGGAAGATTTGTCCTGAGCATTCATAAATTACTTTGCATATTATTTGAATGCAACACTACGAATGACAGATTTGACCTCTCAAGAAAAGGAGAAATGAGACATTGTCCATATACGTTGGACGATGAAGAGATTTGGCCACATGAATGAAACACTAATCGACATGGAAGAGTAGATTTCCATGATTGTCCATTCAGCCAATCCAAAATATTAGGATACTTGATCTCCTACCCATACATCAACTTCTCTCAGCTAATCCGCGTAGGATAATAGGTGGAAGGCAGAATCAGAGCAGGCACAAATCGCACCATGGCCCCACCAATCCACCCCTGCATAGAAAGCCAGGATCGAAGAAAGGCCAAGCAGATATACTCCTAGAAAATAGGGGCACATCTACTCCTTGTCCAATGGAAACCAACAAACTTGTCACTTTAATGTAAGGGAGATCCATAGCTCCTCCACCAAAACCACAACAATCTCAACCACACCAACAAAATCCCAGGTGGAACCCTCAATATCCCAATCAAAATAGGCAAATAGGTATGGCTCAAGACCCTAGGTCGATCACTCCTCTGGCCCAATCTTTTATTGATATCTTAGCCACCTTGGTTTAGAAATAACTTTTGAAACCATTACAACCTATTCCCCTACCAAACTCACTGCCTCCAAACTACAGCAAAAATGAATATTGTGCATTCCACCAAGGAAGAGGGCACACCACGGAGCATTGTTTCCCATTAAAACATGTGGTCCATAATTTAATCAATCAAAAGATAATCACGGTTGCGACCCCTGCCCAATAGGCGCTAATAACAACAACATACTTTATAATCCCCTTACGTAACATCCTTCAGGAACTCCAATAATCAATGTCATTCAAGGGGATTACTTCCTAAATATCTGTCAGCCAACTCAGGCCTAAGCTACGGTCAGGAATTTCCCCATCTCATCTAGCAAGGGGCACCACTAGTTCAAGGAAAGATTCCCGAGTTTATCCATTATCCGATATCTGACATCCATCGATCATGGGAGAAACCTTTATTCCTGCAGGGTCGAGCCCTGATAGCCAATCTAGTCTCTAATAAGAGCCCATTTGAATTAGCAAGTGTTGGTGCTCATGGGAAAAGCACTTGAGCCACCCCTGTTTAACAACCCTTCGCTAATCACCTTCTAAATTGGATATTTCTCCCTATTTCAAATGCCGCATGAGCTAGCTATATCATCTTAGGAAGATTTGGTCCAAGAAAATTCACCACTATAGCCCCTTGTCCACCTAGGGGCAATTCCAACACCACAACCAGACCACAAGGCACCATTCTCCATCTAATAATCATCTCCAGCATCACAACTTCCCTTGGTTCTTTAGGAAAGGATGATACTAGTCTTTGGTAATAAAGCAGTCATATGGCACTATCCTAAGTGCTTTGGGGTTAGAAACATGAGCCTAAACGGACTATGCTTCTGGAGGGATATGCCTTGGAAGATTTAACTTTCAAAATTGAAATTGCATACAATGTAGTAGTCCATCTCAAAAACATCTCTTCTCAAATATCTTTTTGAGAACTCCTTTACATGTCATAGACTCATGACGAATATTTGTAAAAACTCTAAATGATGCATATCTCTCTCTAAAAGCACCACCTGAAATAGTTGCATACATGATATGCCAGCTCCTCACTTCACAACTATCACCTTTTTTTTATGATGAGCTACCACCAGAGGGTCACGACCACTAGAGCCCTTTAAACATAACTGTTTATCACAAAGATTGCAGCATTCCACTCGCACTTATTGACAATAATTCGAGTTTGAATGTATGCCCACTTCAGATTGCTACATATCTCAGACTTGAACCATTTATATTTATGCCAAGCAACATGAATGTTAGAGCTTTTGACAAGTCTTGAAGGCAGGCTCAGGAAGAAATTGACATAAAACTACAAATCGGTCTTTACATATCCACCATTACTTTTCAGGTCTTGGACGTTCCTTCGTCATTCAATCTCCTCCTCAGGTGATGTAACGCCTCAAAAATCGGTACCTGCATACATAAACTCCAGTCTCGAGTTTTCAGGGGTTAACTTAATAAAATGCACATGTGTCCTCATTCAGATTCAAATTCATTTCACACACAGATAATTAGAGTTGCACATTCAACTTACAGAACCAAAGCGAGGTAGAGATAATAAAATATTTAGAAATATATCGTTAAGAGTCAAAAATACAATTCCTATAGTGATGATCACCCAAAATGGGAATTATACAAGTCACAACGAACATGCGAAAAAATTTACACATAAAGTACATAACTAAAATAAAAGTAAGGTCTTCTAGCTTTGCCCGACACTCCCAAGGCATTACAACAAAAGTGAAAGCCGACCAAAGTCTGCCCGCCAGAGGCCTCAATAAAACCTGTAAAAAAATAATGCCTAGTTGGTGTTTTAAAACACCGTGCCAGGTGGAAGTGAGTAGGTAACTCAGTTGTTTCATTAGTTCTAAGTTACATATGTTATCAACTCAATCAGCGCAGTTAATGATAAACAAGACATGAAAAATTTCTTAAATACTCTTGTTAAAGGTATGAATGAGATTATGAAATGATACATTCACGTCACAGTCCAACACTCTCTAACAAGTGACTTCAACGCCTATTTCGCAAATGCCAACACTCCCTCATCACGCGACTCCAACGCCAAATTGTCACATCCTATCTAATATAATACGATTAATGTATATGTTGGCCGAGTATTTATTAAGTTCAATTCATTCAGCATATTGGCGAAGCTAGGATACCGACGTCATATCATTATTCCTTATCCAGATCACGTGGCTCATCACGGCACGTAGCGGCTCCTCACCAGTGTCCCTTGATTCAAATTTAGGTGTTACCCGTTTATCTCACAAATCAACGATTCCAATGGTACGGCATGATACCTAAATGTATGAAGATCAACTCGGTATGGGTCGTCACCCAAACCGGATATGATCACTCAGATCTGAGGTGCGAGCTTGTCACATAAAATCAAATAACTATGAGAAAAGCGCTTGTCACCCAATTCCATTCACGCCCAAGTCATTCGAACGGTACTCTGGCATGCAACCATCGGTCGAGTAATTTGACGGGGGTCATTCGAACAATGATATATTACCTTCATTAATGCTCACCAGTCACTACGAGGAGGCTCGTACCCCAGCGTAAGCCAACAGCTCGGACACGGTATCCCATACCACCATATCCGGCTCATTAGTCTTAGTAGGATCGTATCGTACTAACGGTTATGAATGAGCTCATCCATTGAGAACAGGGTATCTTAGATTCTATTTAGTCGTGTCACACATTTTTAACATGCATGATCAGTTGGCTAGTAGACTAATTTGATTGACTTGGGAGAACTCTTGTACAATCTGCATTAGGTGCACGCATCTCGTGTAGTCCAGCTACTGTCGGTCGTCCGTGTTCAACCCGAGTTAATCGAATAACCCTAGGGTGGCCGCCTCAACTCGGGCCACGCCTTTTGTTCTGGCAGTTAGCCAACTAACCTAACATCGTAGTAATCATAAGTATCACTATAGATTAAGTACTATTTCATGTAATTATAGCATAAGTTCTACTACACAACCATTTAGGCATTTCATCGAACATATGAGCATCAACAGAAGCAACACACCTACTTAGGCAATTTATCAAACATGTAAACATCATTGAAACAACACATCTACTTAGACATTTTATCAAACATGTGAGCATTCAATCAAACATATGAGCATCCATAAAACAACATATTCAATCACCTAGACATTTTATTAAACATGTGAGCATTCATATCCAACCAATATCATTTATTATAGACAAATCAAAATATTAATTTATTAGCATGCACAAATTCATCTAGAAGCATCTAATCATTAATTGAGACCTTCAAGGGTCGATAAATGATATAGTAGAGATAATGGTCTGCACCTTTGTAATGATTTGCCCAACTTAAAGCGCTCCTAAGATTAGGGTTATATAGAAAATCCACCAAATCCTAAACAATCATACAAAGCATTGTAAAGACTAAAAAACCTAACACAAAATATTATATTAGATAGTAGAATCTATTTCTTATCTCCAATTGCTACCGAGAAAGTTTTAACAATGGCTCTTGTTACGGCAATGCGACTAGAGAGTGGATGAGAGGGTAAAGGTGCACCATTGCTCACACCCTAAGCTATCTCTCTCTCTCTCCTCTTTCTCTTCTAGCTTTCTCCTTTTTTCTCTTATTAAAATTCGTATGGGAGGAGGGGGTTCCCAAATAAAGGCCTTATATAGTACCAGAAGTGGTGCAAATGGCTCCAATGACCCTTTATTCATTATTTTAACCCTGGAGGGAGTTGTTTCCAATAAATGGGACCCATCGGGAGGTATACATGTCAATCTAAGCCATGAAATAAGTGTCCCAATAGGCGATCTATGTTTGGACACAACCATCCAATGATCGGACGTGCGGATCAACCGAAAAATCTCTGACCTAAATCGACGGTCATCGATGATCAATCTGGGTCGTGTCTATACTGATATGTGTAGGGAAATATCTTTAATCGGTGCCCCAACTTTGGCTACGAATCGACGGTCCGAAAGTTACAACATTACGAAAGAGCCATGGGCTAGTGTCACTTAAATTTCAGATTTTCACTTAAGGCATTCACACATCTCATACACTTGGCTTGTGGGTCAGAGTCGAGCAATTCAAGTTGCGACCTCAGCTCGATGTCTCACGATCGACTTTAAGCCCACTAAGATGGATGTCTTTCTATAGTATCGGGTTTAATGGCCCACTAACAATCGGTCTAGAGCTTGTTTGGATAATCAAGGCATTTCTAGAATGAATTGGGTGTCTAAATTTCTTATGCGGAATGATTAGGGTTTGAATTAGTTAAGTTCATAGTGTGCCTTATTCGTAACTAGCAAAAATGATGATTCATTCGCAATCACCCTAAACCATTGGTACTTATGCTAGACAAGTAACTGAGTCAAATTGGTTTGTTAATTAAGATCCAACCCCTAGTTATCTTGGATTTGAGTAGATCTTTATTTAGTTACAGTTGTCTCGATTAGTCAGTGATAGGTCTGATAGATTTAGGCCCCATATGAATAAATCACGAGGCTAAATTCAATGTTTAAGTGATCGAGAGGATTCGCTAGCTTCCAATGGTTAATTAATTGGATTTGTGCGGTTCTTTACTGCTACTACCTGTTTATAGGCTAACATCGAGTATCAAGGGTCAGTAAGCGACAATGTAGGCTAGTTATATAAAAAATTTTCAAGAATTTTTAGAAATTCAAAATAGTGAAAATATAGGACGTTACAGGCGACCCTAGTTATACAATTTTAGGACTATTCCTTCGACTCTCCAACAAAGAGTCAAGTACATCCTTGGAAAGAAGGTGCACTTCATTTTAGCTAACTTAGAACAACTTTTTTCCCACAGGAACAACCTATTTAGGAGAACCTAATATCCCAATCATTGACACATAGTTCCCAGAGAGGTATAGCTCATACCAAAGTTCTCAATTTGAAGCAGTGAACCATGTGCCAACAACTTACTCTCTCGAATTAGGCCATGTTTTCACTCCTATTGAGGGCCAAATTCTGAACTATTGGCTCGAACATGAATATACCACCATGGTAATTGAAGTGTAAGAGAAGATAGGAAAGGAAGAGTTGGGATATGAGGCTCCCTTGAAGGTCGAGTAAGAAGAATCAGAACCCGAGAGAAGATGGAAGGACCAGGATAAGGGTCGTCATCTTCCCTTCACACCAGTTAAGTTTGTTAGTGCCAGAGTAATCCACATGGGCGAAAGTTTGGATCCCGGCCCACCAAACCACAATCACAGTCTCCCCCTCATAGAATTGCCCAAGGAACATCTAGGTAAAGAGCAAGAGTTGCCTCTTATTGATTGGACTACCATAATGATCCCACTAGAATTACAACAACTTGAGGAAAATCATGACCTTGGGAATGAAGAAGAGGCCATCATGTTCGACACTAAGTCGGAACTTAGTTCCTATTTCATCATGATGATTGGGCGTGTTGGTTCAGATCCACCTGTCACCTATAAGGGCCTTGTCTCCCAAGGGGAGGGAACACATGACATAAATTAAATTCTTGGGCACAAGAAATCTTTGTGCCCTGAAAGTAGACGATCTACACTTTGACAAGTCTATGTGTTGAGGCGATTAATGGTCCCATCACCCTTCTTATGCCATGAGTAGTTGCATTTGTCCTTGGTTTTTCATTATATAGGTCATTTTTATCTGAATGATTACAGTGTTGATGACATATTATCTGATGGGTAAGAACTAAGGTAGCATGATCGAGGAGGATCAAGTAACGAGACAAGGGAGTGTGATGCAATTAATTGTAGGATTTCCTCTCCTCCGAGCCTTCACCTCACCATTTAATGACTATTTTAACTAGAGTAGTAGAGATGGCCATCTTGCAGGACACTCTATGCTATGACTTTCTCTTGGGAGATACTAGGATCGATACTAGAAGCATTACTGAAGAAAAGGTGGATAAGAAGTTGGTTCCGGATGAGTGGAGTAGTTAGGATGAAGTGGTTGTGGAGGTCAACTCAGATGAGTGGAGTTGTGAGCCAATGGAGAAGATACTAGGGTACAAATTCAAAGATAGACAACTAGTGCAAGAAGCACTGACACATCCATCCCACTACCATCCCTTAAAGTCGTCGGTTATGTACGAGTGGCTGGAGTTCAATAGAGATGTTGTCCTCAACTACCTACTGGCTAAGGAGCTCCTCTTCATATCCAGACTTCTCGTCAGGGCCCCTTACGCTCTTGCAGACGACCAATGTCAACACCGAGAAGCTCACCTGTGTGGCAGTCAACCACGGTTACATCGGTACCCTTGTTGTAAGGTCCTCCCTCTCGATGAATAAATTCAAGACTTCATAAAAGAGAGGCTGTCTTTGCTAGTGTTCTATTCCCTTATAGATATGATCTATTTATAAAGAGGAATTTAGTTTGTAAGAAGAGACTAATTATGATACTCTACCACCCTATAGTCTTTATGTGTCCCGCTACATTGGAGTTTTATTATCCCGCCTTAACACATATATCTACGACTGATCCAATTCTTTCTCTGTCATGGTTATCCACTAAAGACCCAATGCCCATGCAAATCAAGTGGTGAATCCTCATATCTGAACCATCAAATTATTATGAATAGTGATAAAAACTTTTTTAATGGTTAAAATAAAAAGTTTGACTGTTTAAAATGCTTGTAAAAACCTTTATCACTTTTTGAGTGCTAGGCTAAGTTTTTTTAAAAAAACTATCTAATGGACATTTGATCTTCAAGATCGAAGTCATAAGTTCTTAAGAAACTAGTTGTCCTTTGTTAGCCCATGTGAACTTTAATGGACCTTGATAGATGCAATCAACTACATCTACTTTTGTTTGAGACACGATGACCTTATAAAGTAAGCCAAACTACATATAATTAAGACCTTGAAGCCTTACATGTTTTGGTTTAAGGATTAATCAGATCCCATGCATCCTGAAGTCGATCATAATTTAGGCATGATGAGCCTCGACATCGATCAATCAATGCAAGTGCCTAATAGTTCCACCCAGGAGACTTTATTCATGGCACAATCACACTCTTATGTGGAAAAGACAACGGTACATCGACTTGTCATCATGCTCGATGGGGAAGACTTTCCATCTTGACTCGTCACTAGTCCCCTCATACAAGGTAACCACATCCAACATCATAATGATGATAACAATTAAAGATTTGTTGTATATCCTGCTCAGTGATCATGGTACAATACTGTAACACCCCATACTTCTCAGTACTCAAGTGTCACCGTATAATACGACTTAGTATAAGTACAAACCTAGATTATGTGAACATTTGCATTCATCCCATCCATAAATCAAACCGTCCATCCTAAAGGTCAATGCTTAATTTGTAAAGTCCCTCATTCATCGTGTTCTCTAAAGCCTAATGGTCGACCCACACCATATATGAGATGACCTGAACCATGATTGCACAAATCTAACCATCAAGAACATTTTTCATCTATCGATTGGACCATCCATCCATTGATTTTCAAGATTGACCATCACATCATCACAAAACTCACATTTCTAGAGTCACGATCACGATGAAACATTAGACAATGCTTAACTAGGCCAATGGAACCATACATTACCATTATGAGATCTAACTTATTAGATCTACTGTTCATCATGTCCACTACATCTGGTGGAATGATCCACTACTTGAACGCTCTGATATAGGGATTAAATCAAGCTCTAAAGCCCACTTAGATGGCTCTAAGGACCATTGAGACCGCCAAAAAAATGATTTGGAAATAATATGACCATCGGATTGACAATAATTGATAAAAAGAAGTCAAATTTTACTAAATACGACCCACTTAAGCGTTATATCTGCCTCAACGATGGACAGACGTCCCGGCTAGGCGAGTAGAAACTAATGAGTGGAGTGGATTTCACTAAGTATCACAGTGGGCCCCACTTATATCCATGGATTTGCACCAAGGTGTGTGTACCCACAGCACACTGAACCGGTGAACGGCGCAGACCCGATAAAAAGGAGGAATTTCTCTCATTTTCCTTCATTTTCTCCCGTTTTTCCCACCCCGTTATAGTTTAAATGGAAGGCTTCCATTTGTGTTAACTGTGGCCCACCATCCGACCATTTCTAGGTAATTTGAATTGTCCATCAAGTCCGGTTGGGGATTCTGAGCAAAATCCTGAAGCTCCTACGTGTGGACGTATACAAACATACAAATAATCTTGTCCACAAGAGTCGTTGTTTGCAGCAGTTTTCTTAAATAGACTTTTCCGTTTCTAGTTCTATGAGCTGGCAAATCTGAGAATCCTTTCTCAAATCCTATCCGTTCATCCAAAAGAATCTTAGCCCTTAAAGCTAGGTTGTTATAACGAGAGAGAGAGAGAGAGAGAGAGAGAAGCCTGGAAAGAATCTTTCCATTATGAAACGTGGCTCCATCTCAGCCATTCAAGGGCTTTTAGAAGCTCTTCTAGAGCATTCGTAGCACCCATTCTAGGGCAACCAATGAGATTGTTTCACGTCGATTGATGTTCTCGCAAGAAGCTCGTGAGTGTAGGAGTAGATAACCGCGAATGGAAATCCTAAAACCCACTGAGAAATGGTGGTCAGTCAGTCAAATGGCGGGCCCCACAAGATCTATGGGACCAATCCTGACCAATTAAAATACTTGGATTGGAGGGTGATTCAATAGATCAAGATCCACCATGAATAGTATGGTCATCTTCCTTGATTTGGTCGAAAACCGCACCATCAGCGTGTGGACTCTATTTCCCAATCAGAGTCGTTCACCTAGTGGCCCCTATTGTTAGAGGATCATCTATAGCGTCAAAATACTTCCATGCAAATAGAATGTGACTCAACCAACTTAAACACACTTGTTAGAACGGCCAAAACCAATAACTAATCCCGGATTAGTTACGTCCGAAGCCTCTGGAAGAAATTGCGGAGGCTATAAAAGCCCCTTTTCCAAATCAGAAAATACCCCAAAGAAACCCTAAAAGTTAGCAAAATGAGGGAAATTAGGAGAAGACGCCGTTTGTGGTGCCGCACGAGGTTGATTCGACTCGGTTCGAGTCATTGCGAGTCGAGCTAATTCATGCCCAGTCTAGTTGTTGGACGTGAATTGTAGAAAGGAGAAGATAGAGATAAAGTAGATAAGAAAGAAAAAGGAAGAATATAAGAGAAGATCGGAGTTCCGCTGCTCGTTGCCGCACTACATCGGGTCGAAGTGCCAAGTCCGCAACCAGCCAGGTGAGTTTCGTCCTAGTCTCGTCTTCGCCATCATCCAGAGTAGAAGAAGAGGAGATGAAGAAGGAAAGTGGGTGGAAGATAATCAGAAAGAAGAAGAAATGAAGAGGAGAACCAGCGGAGGGTGACGAGTTATTGCTATGGGCAACTTGCTGTCGAGTCATTGTTCCAGCTGAGTCAACTCGCTCTGCCTCTGGCACTGGGCAGGTTTGTTAGGCCGAATAAAGGAGAAGAAGGAAGGATGAAGGAGAAGGAAATGGAGAGAGGATAGAAGTCGAGTCGAGTTGGACTACTGCCGAGTCAGGCTACCTCGACTCGGTTGAGTCACGGTCCGAGTTTGGGCCAAGTTTGGGCCGCATCTGGGCCACGTCCAGACCTATTCAAGTTCAAAATAGAAAGAGAGAAAGAGAAGCAGAAAGAAATGAAAAGGAGGAAGAAAGGAGAAGGGAGGAAGATCAAGTGACTCATTTGAGTTGACTAGCCGAGTCAGCCAAAGAGCGGGTCTCTGACTTAATTATCGCAAGTTGTCTAGTAAGATTCTAATGTCAAGCCGTGAATCTCTACCAAAACCCATGGGCTGAACTCAGTTAACACTAAGCTTAGCGAGTTGTTGCGAATAATGGAACCACCAAGTTGCTGGCTTAGTAATATGTAAGTGTCTAAGACTATAAATGAATCGAGTTGGTTCTTCGTCCTCCTACCTTGCGGAAATGATACTTCGGTTCAACTCATCAGGGCTGGATTCGATCTCGATCAAGTACTTACATCTTAGAAGCAATTTTGGATGAAAACTTTGATTTAAAAGGTGAAGAGTCACCCTCTTTGTTTTCTGCATTCGTTGAATTCCATGTTAGTTAAATTTAGTAAGTGATGAAATCTTTAGAATATAACTATAATATGCAATGTCTTGTGAACTTGATTTCATTGCTACTAATCTTGCTTTATCTAATAAATCTTGTGTGTTTACATTTACTTCTAATATTCATGATACAAGTCTTGGAAACATGTTATATTCTTTTATTACATCTTGTGAGAAAGATCATGTTATAATATTCTTGTATTAGTTAGAGAATTAAAATTATTACATGGAATAGATACACATGTATGCTAGCATTCTATACTTGTGTGATCCTATCCAATCTAAAAATAGAACAATTATGGAAAATTACATCAAAGTGAGATCAAATTCATGACTCAAGGTTGAAGGTCTTTCCAAGGACCTTAAGATTGGATAGTGATCACAAGTTAAGGAACATCATTACCAAATCTAAGAGATCTACATAAGAATCATGGTGCATAACATTCATGCATAACATATGAATTTTACCGGGTGCTTGATGTAAGCTACATCCTGTTAGGTATACTAAGAATGTTATCATTCTAGTATAACCCTCAGGTCGAGTGCATTTATACCACTATAGGCCGCTCTCTTTACATGAGGGTTTTTTGAATTTTTAAGACCTCCTCGGGTGTATCTTGAATACTTTCCAAAAGGCTAAATTATCTTGAGCGCTCTCACTACATGGTCTTTTCCAGGTAGTAAGTCTACCGTGGGTGACCCATTTTGACAGCTGGATGTGCATCCCCAGGTCTGTGACTTTAGGTACACATCCATACATTCATGCACATGTTTAAGTGATATTACTCGCATTATAAATTTCTAAATTGATTTAAACTATATTAGAATACTGTGATATGCATGAAATCTTTGAGGAAAATTTTCACTGAGTTATCACTCACCCTATCGTGCGGTTGTACTAAATAGATGCAGGTTTAGTGATGGATGAAGACCCCCCAGTTGGGATCCTAGATGTGACTGAAGAGGAGTTTGGCGAGGAAGGATACTATACCAGTGTGGTTGAGTTGTTTGAGCTCAGTAGTCTATGATCTACATGCTTTCGTCATTAGAACTTTATATTTTTAATTTCACAGATTGTAATTAAAATCCCTTTGTTAAGGGATTTTATTTTGCTGACATTTACGTGAGTTTAAACTTCTTTGTAAATACTCACAATATCCTTAGCTTATATGTGTGTGTGTGTGTGCGCACGCGCAGGTGTTAAAAAAAACATATATATATATATATATTATCGAATGCTCAGCCACATACCAATTCGCACGGAATTCGTGTGAACTTTTTTGAGAACTCATCATACGTGATGTAACTCCAAAATCTGAATGGTCCACGTGAAGTAGCACCTCATGAAACCCCCAAGGCCCAATTCTTACTTTGATCCAAAACTTTGGTGGGCCATGAAAAATGAGAACAGTTTCCTCCCTTGATTTGCATTTCTCTTTGTTATGGCCCACCAGAATTTTAGATCATGGTGAAAATTTGTCCCTTGGGGTTTCATGGGATTTCGCATCACATGGACCGTTCGGATTAGACGTCCATGACACATGTGCAAAGGTGTGCACATGCATAGGTGCGCAGGTAAGCATGACACACACACACACACACACTCTCTCTCTCTCTCTCTCTCTCTGTATATGGAAAAGGTACTATGCACTTGAGCTCACGATAAGCTCCCATGAGGTCGAGCTGTGTGGGCCCCACCGTGATGCGTGCATTTGATGGGTTCCCTTTAAATTATAGGATATCCCAAAAATCAGCCGTATACGGAACTCAGGTGGGCCATACCATCTAAAATCATGTGAAGACATGCCAAAAACATATAAAAGCACTTGGTGGGGCCCACCTGAAATTTGCATGCGTCTGAAACTTGGTCTGAACCCTCATCCAAGTGGGACACACATAATGGATGGGCTGGATTTGCAAACCACATCTCGGTGGGCCCAAAAAATGATTATGAATGTTTTAATGGTGCACGACCCCTCTCAACTTCTGTATGTGGTGTGGCCCACACAAGTCACGGATTGACTTGATTTTTGAGACCTAGGCCCACGATGGAATGGTGCATCTGACTGATGGGGTAGATGTTCGAAACACATCACGGTGGGGCCCACACAGCTCAACCTCATGGGACGTTCCCATCTGCTCGAACGCATAGTACCTTTTCCCACACACACAGACATATATATATATATATATATATATATATATATATATATATATATATATATATATATATATGGGTGGCAATGTGCCGGGTAGCCTTTTAACCCAGCTTGGACCTATTAGCTTGGCCTATGGGTCAGGCTTCAGGCTTCAGGATTGCGTCTTACCTGCATGACTTGATTAATTTTCAAGTTGGGCTTGGGCTCAAATCATTTTGGACTGAAGTCACTGAACCCATCTGATTTACATGTAAATGTGTTGTTTCCTATAACTATGCCATTCTCATCCTTGATTAGGTAACCCATTTATCTTGATCGTGGATTATTGTTGTCTTAATTATTTAAAATGTATTTTTTATTTATTTGCATGAGTGGCCCATTTGATCAACGGATAGATTAGAAAATTCAAGTGCTAAATATGGATTTTATCAAATTTCAGGCCGGGCAGGTGAAGTCTGGTTGTGACTGGGCCCTGCCCAAAATCGCTACATTGCCACTTTGAACGTGGACCTTTGAGTAGTTTGTCCTAACCATTCATCTATTTTGTACCAGTATGGCCCACTTGTTGATCATTTCACCCTTGATTTATGACGAAGGATGATCTCCAGATGACCAGCTTGGATATGTCACACATATTCCTCTCTCCCACGTGTGAAATCACTGCAATTAATATTCCTCCTTTGTATAATACCTATATTTTAGGCAGGGAGCTTGCAGCGTAATGGTTCATATGCATGCACTGATCACTTGTACACGTGTACTAATTTAGATCAAATCGAACCGTCCAAACGATGAGACAAATTTTAGATGGAAAATAATCCCAAAATCAGATTGATTAACCATTACTTGATTGGTGGTCCCCAAATCCGTTAGTTATAACATGTATAAATGTAATTTTATGTTTTCAACTCATCAAAAGTGGGGCCCATGGTTTTTGGACGGTTTGATTTGAGTTATTTATATGCGAAGTGTACCATTTCGATGTGCAAGTGTACAAACTTCACAGTTTACGAGAGTACCGAAGTTTTTCTCCACGTTTAAGCACACGTGAAGGGGTATTTTCGTCATTGAATAAAATCTCCAAAATGACGAGCATGTCCCGACGCCGATTCCGTAGTGTTGGCGGCAGCACAGGCAGCGGTGGTGTGTTGATGTGTAGGCCGTTGTGGGGCCCACCGTGATGTATTTGATTTATATGGCCCACCTTAATGTTTATTTTCCATCCAACCCGTTGGTCAGGTAACACAGATGTCGATGAATGGAAAATATTTAGATCATCTTGATCCAAAACTTTCGTTGTTGGCCCCATGATGTTTTTAACGGTGCGAGTTCAATCACCACTTTTTTCTGTGGTGTGGTCCACTTGAAATTCTAATCTTCTTCATTTTTTGGCTATATTTCTTAAAATGAGTTGTCAAACAGATGAACAGCGTGGATATGAAAAAAATAATGCATTACGGCGGGCCCCACAGCGCCCAACACATCAACACACCACCGCTGGGGCTGGTGTCGGCAACAGCACCTGATCCGCGTCCGGTTCCAGTTCTGAGAAGTGGGGCCCATAGTATGGAAATCCACAACATTAGCCGAAATTCTGGGATTGAAGATACTAATAAGTTGTTCTGGGTACTTTTTCAGTTGAATGTAGACCGTTGGTTTGTTTCTTTTCTTAACCATCTGTTTGGAGGCCACAAATCCAAAAATCAGGATTTAAATACTGTAAATATTGGTCTATTCACAGTAGGAGAGTGGATTGGATTATAAATAAAAAATTCCACTTATCGTTAATGAAATCATGAGTACACGTTAATTTCATACGGTCGAGAGTATCGTATCATTTCTAAGTTCAGACAGCACTACTTACTTACTGGGGCGCGGTTTGGGTGGATCCCCGGATGCACTAAAGTCGGTGTATCCCTGATTGTAGGGCCCACTTTTATGTATCTTATTTACATCTACACCATACATACATTTTTAAATATCATTTAAATTTAATATCAAAAAATTTAAATATATCCAACTCTTAAGTGGACCATATCATAGGAAACAGTAATGATTGAATCTCCACTGTTAAAAAATTAATTTGGGCCACAAGAATGTTTATGGAAAATCCAAACTTTTAATAATGTCAAAAATTCCTTTTTTAAGATATAAAATAAATATCAGATTGATCCAAAACATCTTTGGCCAACGAGAAGTTTATAATGATTAATTACCCCTTTTTCCTGTATTATGGTCTACTTAACATTTGGATATGGTCCATTTTTAGAATGGTACAAATATTTAATGGTTAAAAATGTATGGACGGCATAGATTTAAGAAAAATACATAACTGTGGGCCCCACTATCAGGGATCCCACCCACTTTAGTAGAACCCGGATCCACCGAAGCCGCGCCCCTACTTACTTTCTCGCCCCAGTAGCAAGTATCTCGTGCCACGAGAAAGCCTCTCGCCAGTGGTGGCATTTAAGTAATTTACAATAAAATTAGGGGCATCTCTTTAACCTAAATCCAAAAAATCATTTACAGTGAGCAGTTTTTATATTATACTCTGGCTGCGTACGACGCTTGATACGCAGTAACTTGGAAATTGTAAACATGGCATATATTAACTCAAATAAAACCAACTACATTGTGCAGTACATGGTTTGCAAGTGGAAATACCAAGATTGGATTGGTTGACCAATCCTAACCTCTGATTCTTGGACACTTGTTTGTAGTTATAAGGCCGTTGAATATTTTCAATTTTAACCGTCCAATAACTGACCAGAAATCGGATAGAAAGATAATCAAATGATTCTAATTTTTGGTTCGTGGTACATCTACACTAGATAACATAATTTGGACAGTTTAGTTTTCTTGTGTTATGACAATTATGTATTTTCTAAGTAAGTTAAAGGTAGCTGCGTATTATCCAATAAAATGGACGGTTTAGATCAATAACTAAAATCTATATTTATTTATATCTACATGTGGATAGCTTGGTTTGATAACCAGCATGAATTCTACAGGCTAGGGCCACGTTATACGCGGGTCAGATGTTTCACACACTTGTGTGTTTACACGTGTTGGGAGTTATTTGATGCTCAGGTTGACTGTGATGGTTGATATGCAGGCACTTAATAATTTTACATGTGGTATTGCTTATGCTCAAAATTGATAGATGTGGATTACGTCGATCTGGGTTTTTTTTTTTTTTTTATAAATGTTGGATTAGGTGTGTTGATTTTTCTCATCTGGACTGTCCCTAGGTGTGGACCAATTAAAAATTTCGTAAATCCAATCTGCAGTGATTTTTCACACCTTTCTCTTTACTTCTACGATATGGGGTTTGACCTACGTTTGCAGTTTCTTAGTGCCTGCGTATCAACCATCACACTCTGCTAGAGTATCAGAGTTCTATCTACAATCGAATCCATGAGGAAAACTTTGATACTCTGGTAGCTAGAGTAAGATGGATGATACGCCGGTACTTAGAAATTATATAAGTGGTATAAAATTAATTTTAATCGAACAGTCCAAACTATGGGGTGCAGTTTACATGTGCAATGAACAAGAAATTAGGAATTTTTTGTATTATACGACTATCGGATTGGTAGACATTAGTGAACGGTTATGAATGAAAATACCCAATGGTCATTTTTCAACAATTCACAGGCTGTGATAGCTTAAGAAATATGATTTTAGTATTTTTGACTAAGAAAATAAGGGTCCTGCATTTTTTCTCTGTTTAAATCAAGTTAATTTTTGGCACACGTGGACGATTTCTAAGTGACTGCATATCAAGCGTCATACTCGGCCAGAGTATCAAACAGCTCCTCTATAAAACGATGCCAACCAAAACCCTCATTTCGAGCTCTGTGAGATCTGAAGAGCTCTCTCTCTCTCTCTCTCTCTCTCTCTCTCTCACGTATGAGGATCCGGAAGCATGCGAACATATCTCTCTCCCCATCTCTCCGCACGCGCACCACTCTCCATCCGCACGTGTGCCAGCTCAACCGCTCGCCGTGGGATGTCATGCCATTTCCTCTCCAATCCGACGGCCAACCTCACCCAAATCAATACCAGGTTAGCAGACAATCGTATTGCCGTTATTTTCCTCACATCTACCCAAAATACCCTTCTGCAATACATAGACTTCCAATCTGCATTTCTATTCTGTGTCTAGGGTTTTGCCCTTTTCTGTCATTTTCTTTTTTCTTTTTAGGGTTTTGACATTTTGGGGGTGTCTGTTACTCTCTTTCTTTCCTTCTTCTGTTAGGGTTTCTTGGGTCGGCTGCTCTGGCGTGAAAGGAAAGCTAGTAGAAGAAAAAACCCTAAATCTAAAACTATAAAAATCGCATTTTTATTTAAAAAACGAGAAAAATCTTGATTGGGTTTTCTTCATATTCTACAGATTTTGGTTTGGTTTGATTGGATTTGATTTGATGCAGAGAGAAGAAAGAGAAGAGGAAGAGGAAGAAGAAGAAGAAGCTGTGATGGGAATGGGAAATGGCGTTTCATCTATTGCTGCTGCTGCTGATGGCAGGTATGTAAATTTCACGACATTTTTCAGTTGCAAGCGTTAGGGTTTTTTAGTTCGTTTTCCTTATGTCGCGATTTCATATAGTTAGAATGTATCGTTGCATTGGGGCCCACTTTCTGATGATCAGAACCGTCCATGCTTTGGTTGGTACTCTATACTGCCATCATAACAAAATCTTATGCTGAATGGATGATTCTGACCATCCGATGTGCTGATGAAATGTGGAACATTGAAAAGAACATTTTCAATGGCTCATATTCCACTGCAAATATCAATAGTCAGGTTGTATTATGAACTGAGATTATTGGTACATAGGTTATTGGTATTAGTGAGGTCGAGAAGATGGACGGTTCAAATCATCTGACCATATCTGCATGTGGGCCCGACTGGCGACACATGCTCGTCATCCTGAGACACGACACAGGCCAGCTGAAGTCGGATTTTTAGCTTTTTAATAAGATACAACACGGAAAAAATGACGTGGCAGCACGTACATGAAAAACCCATTTACAGGCCATCACGTGCTAGCATGGCACACATACGAGATATCCAGGACGTCCATCAGGTGGGTCCCACAGTTTAAATCCTTTTGTCCAGAAACTAGTAATCAGGTTAGGCACATTCACAAAACAGAAGAACGGATGCAAAAGGAAAAAAAAAAAAGATTGAGGCTTATAAGCCAGTTGGCCTGTTGGGGCCCACCTGATGAGTGGATAGGGCTGATTTAGTTTCAGTACGGCCATTCGTGTGGGACCAACCTTAGGCAAACCTGGATTGTTGCGAGGAAAATGAGATTTAAAACCCATGGATTTTATTTCCTCCACCTCCATGCAGACATTTTGTAATATGAGCATGCATTTCATTTGGCTTTTCATCATCTATCGAGCAGAGGCTAAAAGTTAAAAAAAAAAGAAGAAGAAAAGAAAAGAAAAGGGGTGTATACTATCAAAAGGAAGGGGTTTGAAATCAATATAAGTTTTATTGCAGCGAGGAAAGGGAATTTTCGAAAGAAGGGAGAGGAGAGAAGAAAAAGAAGAGAGGAGTGGCTTCCGAAAGAGAGATGATTCCAAGCAAGGGTAAGACATGTAATAAAGAGGAAGATGAAGGGCAATCTCAGTTAGACGCTTGCCCGAAAGTTGGAGAGAAGGACGTAGTGGGAGGAAGGCGTGGAAGGAAGAATCAAGGGAGGGCATTTTCGTCAAAATCAGATTATTACTACTATTATTCTGGGTTTGGTCCTTTGTGGGGTAGAAAGAGAGGAGGAACTCAGCTCCTTGGTGTCCATGCTCCACCCATCCCATCACCATCATCACCATCATCATCACCATTACCATCGTCATCAGATCATGATGACCATGACCATGACCATGATCACGATCGTCGTATGAAGAGAGTGAGGAAGCGCGTGAAAGCTCGATCGCTCAAATCTCTCCTCTAAATTATTCTTTCCTTACTAACATTCGACGCGCCTCCGGGAGCCCTTCCCATCTGCACGTGTCAATATGGAAACCGTGTGGGAGATCTCAGCCTTCCATCAGGTTAGCTTTCTTTCACACGGACACTCTCTTATGATTGGATGAAATGAGAATTGAGGTTTGCGAATTCCATACCTGTGTTGGGAGCTTTGGCAATCCACACGCAGGCACTTGTGTGCGAGCTCTGAGCTTTTTAGATCTTCTTCTCTAAAAGAACCAGGCTATCTTACGCCTCCAGGTGGTTTACACCGTGCAAAACGGATGGACGGCTAGGAAGAAAAATCTTTAAACCGTGGCTTATCTGACGAGCTAAACTGTCTGATTTTCTAGGCGCAGTGTTTCTTACAAGATGGAAAGATCAGATCTTGCACGCGTGTACCTTATCGGCACGTATGCGTGCGTGCGGATTGGCAGGGTTCCCGCACGTGTGCGGGATTAACAAACCCAAATGATTTGAGAGTTATTTTGGGTTTTTTGGTGACGTGGCAGTGGCATGTACCGTGTAATTATGAAGTTAATGTGGAAGGGTAATTTTGTCATTATCCAAGAACAGTTTGGCGTTGGCGTTGACGGTGATTGGGATTGTGTTTAGATGGGGTATTTCAGTCATTAAGATGAGCACATCGAGCCAAAATTGTACTGATTTGATTGCCTACCGCATCGGTTTTGCATGCGGCCTAATCCTTCTGCTCATCGTGTCAGTCATGTTGGACATCTCAGCCGTCCAAACGGTGGGTCACACCTTGAAGATCACCTCCCGCAAAAATCTAGGCGATCCACTTCGCTCGGCAATATTAAAATCTAACGTACGGCTAACTATCTGATTCAATTTACAAGCATGGGCCACCAAATGGGACGCCGATTTCCTGCGAAAGCCTTTCGCAGGAAGTTCCTGCGCAAGGATTCTGGATGGGGCCCACTGTAATGTTTGTTAGAAATCCAACCGGTCCATCCGTGTTTTGAACTCATTTTAGGACATGAGACTGAAAATTATTTGGATCCAAAACTCAAGTGGGCCATACTAGATGAAACAGTGGAGAAATGAATTCCTACCGTTGAAACCTTCCCAGGAACCACCTTGATGTTTATATTCCATCCAAACCGTTTATAAGGTCATTTTCACTGAGATGAAGTGAAAAGACCAAGAAATTAAACCGATACAAAAATTTTGTGGCCATATAAATGTTTCAACGGTGTTCACTAAATCCCCACTGTTTCCTCTCGTGTGGCCCACTTGAGTGTTTGATCCTCCTCATTTTTGGTGGAATATCCTAAAATGAACTCGAAAAACGGATGGACGGAGTGGCTTTCTCACAAACATCGTATTGGACCCCACACAGAATCTTGCGCAGGAACTTCCTGCGAAAGCCTTTCGCAGGAAATCCGCGTCCCACCAAATGAGAGGATGGGTCTGAATATCGGAAACGGATTGGCTACTCCCCCTGACACCAGCCCCGGAGCTAGTGGTCAGTGCTCTGTGGGCCCATCATTATGTATGTGTTTCATCCATTCTGTCTATCTATTTTTCTAGATCAATTTATGGTAATACACAAAAAATGAGGTATATCCCAATCTCAAGTGGACCACATTACAGGAAACAGTGTTGAATGAACTTCGACCGTTAAAAAATTTTTGGGGGCCATAAAAGTATTGGATCAAGTTGATCTTTGTTTTCTCCCTTCATCTGGGTCTTTATGACCTAATAAACGGATTGGATTTCAAATAAACAGTACATCAGGCCTTAGGAGGATTTAAATGATGGATATCCAATTACTATTTTTTTCCTGTGGTGTGATCCATTTGAGATTTATATCCCTCTCATTTTTGGGATGAAGACATAAAATGATATTTTAAAATGGATGAACAGAATGGATGAAACACATACATCATGGTGGGGCCCACAGAGCACCGACCACCAGCTCCGGGGCTGGTGTCAGGGGGAGTAGCCAATCCGTTTCCCTGAATATCGGGACGCGTGGGCTTCGTGATGGGGCCCCACCTTTTGCACGGGTGTCAGATGTCTTGCCCAATTGACAAAATTGCGGGAATGAAGGCCTACGGTTGGTGATTGGTCGTCCTGTTATATTTTAGAAGGAAATAAGGCTGTATGATTTTCAAAGAGCTGGTAATCACGCACAAGGCATGCTGCCAACTTGTCATATGCGTGGGACGGGCGCGGATTGGGTACTACCTCCGGCAGGACCTAGCTACGGACAGCCAGTCCTGTCAGGGGATCCGTGGGGCCTGATGTGATATATATGTTTTGTCCACGCCATCTAGCCATTTCCAGATTATTTCAGGGCAGGACTCAAAAGGGAGGTAGATTGAAGGCCCGAGAGTACCTCACTTGGGAGCGATGGGGAATGGAAAGCCTACCGTTGAAAACCTAATCTGGCCACAAGTTTGGAAATAAGCTGAATTTTATGTTTTCACTCTGTGCATGTCCATGTGACCTTGTGATTCGGTTGGATGGCAAATAAACATTACAGTGTGCCTTAGCAAGTTTTCAACTGTTGAATTTCAATCCCCATGGGTTCTTATGGTGTGGTACAGGAGCCTTTCATCTATTTATTTATTTATTTTTTTGAGTTGCCCTAAAATGATCTGTCAGAAGGATGAACATCGTGGATCCACGGACGTGTATCTCCTCTTAGAGCCTACGGGAAGAAGTTACAACGGAAGGATGCTTTCGGGCCACAGAGATGTTTTTGAGAAATCCATCCCGTTCATCCGCTTTGAGAGCTCATCTTAGGACATGCAACCAAAATTTATGTGTATCCAAAATTTAAATGAGTCACACGAGAGGAAAAAGTGGGGATTCAATGTGAATCGTTGGAATATTCTTGGGGCCATAAAAGTTGTTTCACGCATTATTTTTTGCTATTTTCACTTCATCCCAGTGGTAATGAACTTATAAACATCAAGGTGGAGCTCAAGAAGGTTTCAACAGCAGAAATTTCGTTCCTCAATTTTTCACTCTCGTGTGACCCACTTAGTTTTGGATCCACCTCAATTTTGGTCACATTTCCTGAAATGAGCTCTCAAAACCGATGGACAGGGTGGATTTCTCACAAACATCTCTATGGGCCCCACCCAACATCGATTCGCAGGAAATCCGCGTCTGGATAAAACACATACATCACGTACGTCCTAGCTAGGTTCCTTACTAACATCTTTCGCTACTAGTCACGTATTTTCACTTCATCCCAGTGGTAATGGAAGCGGATTGGTTGGTGTACCTCACACCAGCTATATAGCTACTGTAGGTACATGTCGTGCATAGAGCTGGGCATCGGTCCGAATCGGATCGGATTAGGTCCAACTCGATCCCATCCGAGACAGGATCCGAGTCGCCTGATTCGGACCAATCCGATGCTTGGTTAGCCTGACCCGAACCGAGTCCAACTCGGTCAGGAAAATTGAGCCGGATCGGATTGGGTATGATTCAAATAGTATGAATTTAATCAAATTGTTTCATGTGGTGTGGTCTACGTTAACCTTTAATATACTGCATTTTTGTGCTCAATGCCTAAAATAATATTTCAAAATGGATAAACGACTTAGATGAAATATATGCATCAAGGTGGGCCCCACATGGCTCTGAAAGAACTTTTAGTCTACCATGTACACGTTTTTATCCAACTTTTAACGTTACTTGCTTTTCACGAAATTGTGGTTACTTGCTTTTCACGCAAGCACAACCTACAGAGTACAGAGTGAATTCGAATTCTTATCCACGTTAGCGAGTTCTGTGGGTCTGATCATGGGGTAAGTATTATATCCAAACTGTTCATCCATTTGCAAGCTCGTCTTAAGGCTTGAGACGAAAATAAGACAAATCCAACTATCAAGTGGAACACACAAATGGTTTAACAGTGAAAATTATTCTCTGCTGCTATTTGTGGTGTAGTCCAGACGGTCTTTGGATATTATTCGTTTTTTGAATAATGCTTTATAATGATCTATAAAAATATATGAACAGTGTAGATATAATAAATACATCACTGTGGGGCCTAAATAACTTTGATATCCTTTGACCGTTCGTACAACGCGCCAGTACAACCGTAGCGCCTGAAGTACGAGGAGACCAGACGCCAGTATAGCTGTACTGGAAACGGACTGGCTACTCCCCTTGCCACCCGTCGTCGGTGCTCTGTGGGCCCCACCATGATGTATATGTTTCATCTATGTCCTCCATATATTTTTATAGATCATGTTATTAGAAAAAAAAAATGAGGTATATCAAAATCTCAAGTGGACCACATTATAGGAAATAGTGTTGAATGAACGTTGACCATTAAAAACGTTTTGGAGGCCATAAAAGTTTTTGATCAAGCTGATATTTATTTTTTCCCTTAATCTGGGTCTTTATGACCTAATCAACAGATTAGATGTCAAATAAACAGTACAATGGGCCTTAGGAGGATTATAATGGTGGATATCAAATCATTATTGTTTTCCTGTGGTGTGGTCCACCTGAGATTTATATCCCTATCATTTTTTTTTTACGTAAAGCCATAAAATGATCTATAAATTGGATGAACGGAATGGATGAAACACATACATCATGGTGGGGCCCACAGAGCATCGACCACCAACCACGGGCTGGTGTCAGGGGGAGTAGCCAATCCGTCCGCCGGTACCCTCTTTGCACACGACACGTACCTACAATAGCTATATAGCTGGTGTGTAGTACACTAGCTAAGTACTGAGTAAACTCTGTGGGGCCCACCGTGAAAATGCATGTGGTTCATCCGCTTCGGATCAGGTCAGATCGGATCGAAGCGGATCCAATCGGATCGGATTACGGATCGGATCGGTTCGGGTAGGTATGGATCCGAACTTGACCTAAAATGTTTTCAGATCTAAACTACCCTACTCAATCCGCACCGATCCAGTCTGTCGGATCGGGTCGGATCCACCGGATTGAGTCAGGATTGCCCAGCTCTAGTCATGCGAAGACGAGCACTGACGCTCCTCAAGCTCCGAGTTGTACGAACGGTTCAAAGGAGATCAAAGTTACATGGCCCCACAATGATGTATTTATTATATCTACACCGTTCATCTATTTTTAGAGTTCATTTTAGAGCATTATCCAAAAAATGAATCATATCCAAAGATCATCTGGACCATACCATAAATAGTAGTGGAGATAATGATTTTCGCCGTTAAAAAATTTGTAGGGCCCACCATAACGTTTATTTTACATCCAATCTGTTCATAAGGTCACAAATACCTTAATGAAGAGGAAAAATAAATTTCATATTAATCCAAAACTTCTGTGACCCCAAAAAGGGTTTCAATGGTAGACCTTCAATCCCCCACTGGATTTTGCAGTGTGGTCCACTTGATAGTTAGATCTATCTCATTTTTAGTCTCACGCCTTAAGATGAGCTCGCCAAATGGATGGACGGTTTGAATATAACACATACCTCATGATCAAACTCATAGAACCTGATGACGTCAATACAACAGCTATATATCTGGTGTGAGGTACACTAGCCGATCCGCTTCCAGTGGTAATGAACTTATAAACGACATTAAGGTGGAGCTCTGGTAGGTTTTAACAGTAGGAATTTCTTTCCCCAATTTTCCTGCTCGTGTGATGCACTTGAGTTTTGGATCCACCTCAATTTTGGTCGCATTTCCTGAAATGAGCTCTCAAAACCGATGGACGGGTGGATTTCTCACAAACACCTCTATGGGCCCCACCCACCATCGATGCACAGGAACTTCCTGCTAAAGGCTTTCGCAAGAAATTCGTGTCAGGATAAAACACATACAGTATGTCCTAGCTAGGTTCTTTACTAATATCTTTCGCAACTAGTCACGTAATTGACAAACATGGGTACAAATAAGTGCATTGACAATCTCCCCCTTTGTCAATTACATGATAAAAACAAACTAACCTACGACTGTGTCATGGTCCATACCAATGACATACTAAAAAAAAAAAGAATTACATATCAAACATATAAATTTATAACTCAAGACTGGGCATGTAATACAAAAACATGTTGATCTCCCTTAGTGTTTACCAAGAATAACTTTCAATAAGGGAAACAAATAATTTCTGCAAGAAACAAACGTTGTTTTGGTAGGTAAGTTTCTTCTTCCCCTTTTTATCAGTTATTAGCTAAGAGTTTACAAAGATATATTCCAATAACATACGGTTGATAATTCAGAGGGTAAGCAAGATAAATCATATAATGATATGGGCATAAAGATCATCTTCCATACATCATGTGTTGTATTAGGTGACCTTCATGGTGGGGGGAAGCGTATTAGGTGAGGGTGGGGTAACAGCTTAGTCGGTGAGGCCCACGACTGTTTCCTGTCATGTGGTTCACTTGAGATTTGAATCTACTTCATTTTCGGGTTTATGCCCTAAAATGAGCTGCAAAAACGGATGAAAGGCGTGGATATCCAACAACATAAATCAAATCAAGGTGGTCCCCACGGTCAGGGAGGGGCCTCACCAACTATGCTGTTACACTCGGCTCTATTTACATTTGGAATTCATTGGGGTTCACCACTTTCGTTGATGGTTCCAAAGCATCAAATTCTTTTCAGGCAAACTTCACCATCCAATCCATGGCTTGGTTGATGGCCGTAAACATGAGCAACTAAAAAAGATGGACCGGATCATCCTAACCTTTTTTTTTTCCCTTTTAAACTCGGGCTTTGTAGTCATTTAAGGTTCTCAATGGGCTGGGCTGAGCTGGCTGCGGGCTTCCGGGCCTGGCCCGTTTAGAGGGGAATATTAGCTCCGAGGGATGACCCGTGCCTAAAATCAAAGCCTGCTGATTTATCTGATCTCTTGCTGCGTCCAAGAGCCTGTCGGCCCAGCCTGTTGGCTCACACCCTTCGCGACCTAAATCTGGTGGAGATCACCTTCTTCTAATCGAGGCCACTAATCCGGTGGGATGCTGCAACGAACATCCTCTAAATGGACCCTCAAGAAAATATAACCGTCCATCTGCAAAGCGACCTGCATGGTGAGACCCACCTTACACTGGACCAGGATCTCCCACAAATTCGCCACGTGTGAGCAGCCATCGTCTGATAGTGCACTCATTTCTGCATCTCATGAAGAGGCTTGCTAGGATATATACAGATGTATCCTACAGGATTCTTAGAGAATTTAGCTTTTAAATATTGATTCATAGCAAACCGTGTATGTCATGGACCGCACATTGGCTAAAAAATAAAACCTGTTTCAACCCTTTAATAATTTGATTCTTTTCCATTCAAAATATAATGGATCTCGTTGACCCTTTAATAAACATAAGGTTGAAATATTCCAATCCCAGAATTGTTTTTTTTTTTTTTTTTTTGGGCATATTCCAATAGATGGTTAGGCCCATTGTATAAACGGTTTGGATCAATAAAAAGTACCCTGATTCAACGATCCAACCTTAAAGTCTCGATCCTATTGGGAGACATGGGGACCTATTCCAACAATCCTCACTCAGGAAAGTGGGAAATGATGGAAATTTCCAGACATTATGTGGTTGGGGACATGCTGGGCCCTATTTTGTCTCTGGGCCACGTTTCCACTATGAGAAAGTGTACACGCAGGATTGGACTCTGAGAAGGTACTCGCCTGAATCGGCGACCAGCCGTGCAGTGCCCGTATCCAGGCTAACCGGGTCTGGGTCTTGCTTGGTCCTTTCATTTCCAGCCCTACTTCTTGAGTACCCTTACCATATTCTGATTTGGGTATTTGGATCTAGGTATTGAGTTGGGTTTCATAAAAAATAAAAAGCATTTACCTGGTTCAGCTCAGTTAATGGATGGATGATATCACACACACATGTGCCACTTTGACCGTGTATGGTATGTAAATGGGCTCCTTTACATATGTGTAGCTCGGGTCATGCTCATGGTTCTTGAAGCCCGTTGGGCCATGCTGGGCACCCATCTTCGATCTGACTGTAGGGCCCACAGTAATTTGCATATTAGCTCTTCCAGTAGAGTGATCCCATCATGAAAATGGTACGGCCCCAAAATCAGGCCGATCCACTATGTCATCCATGGTGGGGCATGCCTAGTGAACGGTCCAGATCTTATACAATAGTGGACGGCCAGGCACAGCCTATTTATTTTGGAGAGGGGCCCAGCCGTTAACAGCCCTGTTTCAGATGGGCAATCCAGTCGGGCTACGCTATACTAGAGGCGACGATTCCCTGCCAGTATCAAAATGGTCACTTTCTCACCATACACGTGGCTCGCATGGCCCACACTCCATGCCGCCCAAATCTGGTAGGGATCATCTTCGACTAATCCAGACCACTCATGATCTGGTGGGGATGCTGCAATGAACACACTGCAACTTGACCCCTCGAGAAAAAGAAAATATAGCAATAAGTCGATCCATCTCTTACATGGACCTGGATGCTGCACACATGCGCCACGTGACAGCAGCGGTGACACGATGATGTATAGTGGGTTGCGGACACTTTTATGGCGAAGATGGACCAGAGAAAGCCTGATTGGAGACGTAAGTGATTAGGACCATCAGAACCTTAAAACAGTCATATATCGTAAACTGGAATAAGTTTACTTAAGCCAACTAATCCCGCTACACCAGATTGCCCATGCTTGATTTGCAAGATTCGATTGGAGCGACGGTCAAAAGTCCATTTTATTTTCATTTTTACTATAAATAGTAAGTTTTAGCTCAATCATAACTTTTGACATTTGAGTTGTAGGAGTGCGTGCCCAACATGAAAATGACTTGGAAAAATTAAAAGAATAACTTGGTTAGGCCAAAGTGGACACTTACTATTTTTGGCCAAAAACCATGAAGTCTAATAGGAATGGTAGCCGTTTATAAATACTAAGTTTACTATTTATAGTAAGTCACCTTTTTAGGAAGTTTGAGTCTAAAACTTCATCCTAGGTTTGAGCTCATTATTTAAAGTATTGTAAATTCATTTTTTTTTAAAAAATCCTCAATTAGTTTATTTTAAATTTATTAGAAATTATTTCTAATTTTATCCCTCATAAATTCGAAGAAGCTCTGTGAGGAGTCGAGAGAGTTCCGTGGATTCGGAGTAATTATTCTTTGAGGAAGATGTGATCGATCTCATCATGTCTTGCCTTATGTCAGTTAGTATTAGATCGAGGCTTTCTCCTTAGATTTATGGCTTCTAATGACGGGTTGGGCAACATTCTCATAGACGATGCTCCAGGGAATTTATTTTTAACAATAACGGCTTTCGAAGCAATGCAACGAGAGAATCAACAAGTTATACGAGGGCTGGAGGTTGCCATCGATCGCATGATGGAGGCCCTAGGGCAGCTCCGTATTCATGGCGACTGTTGGGGGGAAAATATGACAAGTCCGATAAGTCGGCTTATATAGAAGTGACATGGCCTGGACTCATTAGGCGTCGAGCCTGACCGAGGCCTACATGTCCAGTGACATAAGGCGAGACCTCTAAGGAGGCCAAAGCACCTTAAGGATCCTTAAGAGGATTCCCAGGGACCAATCTATGCCAACCCATTTCATGAATCGACCATTATTCAGGCATAAGCCGACCTAGCTTTGGCCCTACCTCAGTCTGACCTACCTTTTAAGTCGGCCAATAGGGCGGCCATCAGATAACAATAAGTTGATTATGGATTGACCGTGTCTGACTAAGAGTCAGCCAAATGGTAGAGAAAGAGAGTTGGTCGGTGCAAATCATCTGAGAACGTCAGTGCTCCGAGGTTAGCCAATGACTTGCCAAGCCATGTCACTTATTCTCAGCTAGAAGCTCATCATCGGATCTCGCCCTAAGCCGAGCCAAGAATCGGCCAAGAGTCGGCCCATATTAAAAATCTTCCTCCGAGATCTTTGGATGATAATCTCCAATCCCAAGAATCTAGGGATTCGAAGATCTCGAGATCGTCCAAGATAACGATCAATCCCATTTAGGGAAGATCCTGAAGTTACATGGGATTGCTTCTCCTCTACAAATAGAGACGCAGAAAGGTGAAAGGTATACACACATTCTCACCCATAATCGATCATTAAGTTATTAAACCTGGAGTGCAGGCCTGACTTTGGCATCAGAGGGTCCCTTGTACAAAACAGGGTCTCCTTTGTCTTCTTCCTGTGCATGTGTTCAAGTAGTAGAAGGGGGGAGCCAAAAAATAACATCAACGGCGACGATCCGCTCATGTATGTAACACCCTAAACTTTTCAATACTTGAGTATTGAAAGTTCTCAAATGTTGTCATGAAATTTAATTTAGTATATACATGTGTATGTAACCAATTTAGCCTATCCTAACCTTACATCTATTCTCTAACCGTTTTAGTATAAGTAAATCATGTTGTTTGATATATATATATATATATATATATATATATACACACACACACACACACACACACACATGCATATATATATCTTAATTAATGAGAATTTTAATTTATTTTATCAAATAACTCTTAATCTGTAATAATTTATATATGAGTTCTTTTCTAAGAATTACTTAGAAACATGCATATAACTACGTACAATTATTAGATTTTCAAAAACTCTCGGATCAACAATAATTACGAAAATGCTTTTAACTTAGATCCTTGAATTTTATATCACATGGTTCTCATTATCTGTTTGATGTGAAATTTTATACAATGACTATGTATCATAAGTTAACCATACACGTCGAATTTCAACTCTTAAATCATTGTAAAAGTGGCCCAATTGACAAATAATCTCCTTAATCGTTGATTTTAGTGTCCATTGAGTGAGAAAAGCTCGTGAGTGGTACTGGTAGGATATTTCCCTTTATATGAACAACTTGAATTTTTCATCACATATACTGAGTGTGAAATGTGAGAACCCTACATTGGTAGCTTTTCCTTAGGTGGCTTTATGCTTATCAACACTTTCTAAATCTGAACATTCTGATTGACCCACTTTACACTATCAATCGCAATTCAAATTTGGACTGCACTTTAACATCATAAAACTATGAAATCATACAAAATTTAGACCCCAATTTATAATCCTACACCATTAAATGATGACCGCCTTAAAGCTAATTCCTTCCTTTTGGCGCAACAGGTGAAATTTCAGATTTAGCTTTCCACTATCGATCAACAACCAAATTTTATCCAATAGTTTGCCTATCTTGACTATACATTTCTATCAAAATTGGACCCTGATCATTAAACGTGAACCGTTAATTAAGATCAAGTCTGTTTTAGCACCCGCTAGGAAAATTTTCAAGATAGATCAATCTAAAATTTGGATTACCAGAAAATTTGTGTACCATGTCCCTATTCAACAACCTGACACCGTGAATAAATTAAATTTAAAGAAAGATCGCCAGAAAAAACAAGTTTGAGAAGCCTAATTCACGTGGGATGTGACACACCTTCTCTCACGGTCACTCTTTTACAAAAGGGGGCGTGGACCCCTTCTCTACTTACAAACCCATGCACGCCCACCTTCCTAAATGTCCAAGGAAGAGGGAGAGAGAGAGAGAGAGAGAGAGAGATCTAAGCTTATATGATCATCCATTCTCTTCCTTCTCCACACGTGTTGTGTCTCCTTTTTACTCGAGTGACGTTATGGTTTATGTAAAAGCTTTCTTACATTGAGATCTACATAAGTTTTGCATCTGAGATTAAGGTGAGAGATTTCTTTATGCTTATACAAATTTAAGTTAAAATTATACATAATTCTTTTATTTTCACGTTAAGTTTTGTATTATTTGATTTTTACTATGATTTTCATGCTAATAAATTGTTGGATTATTATGAATTATTAATACATATTGAAATTAAATTTAATATGTGATTTTAATCATGTTGGACATATTTTGTGGGTTGGATCACAAAACTATGCCTTAAATCATGAAACTACACGCGTTCAAGTTCCGAAGGTGTATAGTTTGCGCATCTAGTGGACTGGATAGTTATATCAGTAAATCTTATGAATTTAATGATATTAATCTAATTAAAATTTATATTTTAAACATTAGGGTAGCGGGACTCACTTTTAGAGTAATTTGGACTCATTAGGTGACCCGTCTGACCCGAAATCCCACTATTATGCTTATGGATTCACTTTGAAGTGTGTGGACTATTTTCTACCATATTGTGGTTTATTTTATTCCATATTAATTATTCCATGAAAACACCGCTGAACTTTTTATGAATTCATGTGGAGTGATAGATACAAGCTTTGTCCTTCATCAATTTTGAGAGCGATGCGTGTTTCCACTATATATTGAGTTGGCTTTTGCTCTTCCATCCTTATTTTGTTAACTTACCCTAATATGCTAATATTTTCTTTTATTGAGTTAGCTTATTGCTACTTTCCTTTTTTATTAAGTTATACTTGTGTTACCTCCCTTATTATATGACTTTGGTATGTCTCTTGGAATTCCAAAACTCTCATGGTTCAATGTATTTCCCTATTGATGCAAGTAATGTATTGAAGGTCTCACAACTAGTAACTTATATGTATTTATTGTGGACGTAATGTACTCTGGTTAGTGACCCTCTTGGTCGGTGCGTAAATCCTTAGATTTGGGTAGTAGTACACAAATCGATGTAAGTAATTTGCAATACGTGTTATATCACGTTTTTGGGATTGGATGTCGTAATTAGTCACTTCGTGAACAAATCATATTACGTAATTCATTTAATCCATGTGTTGTACCATCTCGATGTGTTACATAAATTCATAGTATGTTGGACATGCCGACGAATCTTTGTAATTATGGGATGCAGAGCGAGCAAGATTTTTATGAAATATATTCCACAATATAGTGGTCAATATGTATGATGAGCCACGCACATTATGCTATGTATTCATTTATGTAGGTTGGTTGTGCATATTGATACCCTTCATAGTGGTGGAGTACTGAAAGTATTAGAACGTTTATATTGTTTTACTTTGAGAAATTACTTGAATTGTGTTAATCTTGAAGGATAACCATCATTATGAATAGGGCGTTAACCATTTCCAACTATATAGATGATGCAGGTGATACACAGGTTGAAGAGACGAGAGATGATCTCTCTATGAAATACTACGAGTGACGTCGGATGATGTTGCCGATGCTCTCATGTTAGTTTAGTTTTATTTATGTTTTATGTTGTGAATTCAGATATTTGCAATAAGATCCCACATGGGTGAGAATAAAATGATTAGTTGAACTTCTACGTTTAAATGAAATAAGATCTATAGCATAGTTGATTTTATTCTCGTGAATTGTTCTGTTCATAAAAGTAAGCGGATGTGATCTAAATGAAAAATAAAAGGTGTAATTTTAAAGTATTTAATTATTACTTTATCAAGAATTGTGGACCGTATATATTTATTCTGAGTCACCGATTTCATGAAAATGTCTATGATTCTCTTAGTACATATCCCATTTTGGTGACCTTATACTCGTTGGAAATATAATTTAAAGAAATTTCAAATGAATTTAAAATCGTCTCATCTGGACATTATTTGATTGTATGCAAGTAAACCCAAATGAGATTATTATTTTTTCTATTGGAGAGGCCATACCAATGGAAAAAAGTGGTAAATTTGGGCCTAATTTTGAGAAATAAAATGATATCCAAATGATATGATTCTAAATGTATTTGATGTTTCATTAAATTATTTTTTCAACAAGTATAAGATCACCCAAACCGAACATATAATGAGGGAGTTATGGCCATTTTTGTGGCATTGGTGACCCATAGTGAATATCTACAGTCTAAAATCCTTGATAAACTTTGGGCCTAATTTTGAGCAATTAAATAGTCTCTAAATGAGATAATTTCAAAGTCATTTGAAATTTTATTAAATTATCTTTACAATAAGTACAAGATCAGCCGAATCAGACATATAACGAGGGAGTTGTGGCATTTTCATGGGATCAGTGACCCATAATGAATAACTGAAGTCCACAGTCCTAGATGAATTTTGGGCTCACTTTTTGGCAATCAAATGATGTCCTAATGAGATGATTCTAAATTTATTTGAAAGTTCATTAAATTATCTTTTCAATAATCATAAGGTCACCTAAATTGGATATGTAACGAGGGAGTTATGGTTGTTTTCAAGGGATTGGTCACCGTTAGTGAATATCTGTAGTACATAGTGAATGATGAACTTTGGGCCCACTTTTGGGCAATCAAATGATGTCCAAATGAGATGCATCCAAATTTATTTTAAAGCTCATCAATTTATATTTCCAACAAACATAAGATGACCTAAATCGGATATGAACGATGGAGTTATGACTGTTTTTGTAGGATTGACGACCTATAGTGAATATCTGCGATCCATAATGAAAATATCAGCGATCTGCAGATAATATCAGCGGTCCATAGTGAATATCAGTAATCTGCTATTAATATTAGCGATCTAAAGTGAATATCAACAGTCCTCTGTTAATGTCAGCGGACCACTATTAATATCACCAGTCCACTGTTAATATCAATGATCCATAGTGGATATTAATGATCTACTCTTAATATCAGCGGTCCATAGTGAATATCAACAATCCACTTTTAATATAAATGATCCATAGTGAATATCTGCGGTCCACCGTTAATATTAGTGATTCACAGTGAATATCAATGGTCCACAGTGAATATTCATGATCCGCAGTTAATAACCACAATCCACAGTGAACATCAGTGATCCACTGTAAATGTTAGCAGTCTACAATGAGTGTCAACAATCCACAGTTAGTATTAGTTGTCCATGGTGAATATCAATGATCCATACTAAATATTAGTGATTCATATTGAATATCGATGATCCACCGTGAATAACGACAATCTACAGTAAATATCAGTGGTCAACCATACAACATTCATCTATTATAACATATCTCTATCTTAACATTCTTCCATTATAAAAATTCATCAATTACAACAAATTATTCATTCCAACATTCATCACTTTTATCTATTACAACATTCTTTCGCTACAAAATTCATCAATTATAACATTCTTCCATTACAAAAATTTGTCCATTATATTATTTTTTCACACTCTCATTTTCATAAACTCTCACCATTCATACAAAATAATAAATAATAATAAATAAATAAAGACAACTATCAAGGAAACCAAGGAAGAATGAACACAATCCTCTCTTTCATACCCTCGTCTCCTCCCATGAAAAAAACTAAGAAAGAAGGAAAAGGCCAAATGGCCCTTGTGTGGCAAGGGCTATATGTTTTGAACTCATCCACATGTTATGTGAGGGCCAGTGGGTTGTTTTAAAGTAAATCCATCCTATCCACATGTAGGGAGTTTTAATTTCATGTCATCGCCCCAAGTATAAAGTGAAAACTCATCAAAGATGGACTACACTAGAGGAAACAATTCAGAATTAACGTATAACGTTAGTGTAGTTGTGAGCCAGGAGAGCTTCAAACATAAAACTGGAGAAACCTTTCTATGAGTTCATAGCTGTTCGATTAAAATGAATTGATTAGATCCCAAAGCGGTGAGTCAAATCCTCATTTTTGGTAGGGCTCGCATGCTCCTTTTTTAAGAAACATCTCCTTCCGAGATAATAGCATGTTGTAGGTAGGGGTGTACATCGGGCCGAACCGAGTCAAACTGGGCTCAACCCGGCCTGGCCTATCACCAGCCAAACCCAACCTAAACCCAGCCTAGCCCGATCACTGGGCAACATGTACAGCCCGAACTCAGCCTGGTCAGCAATCGGGCGAGTTCGGGCCAGTTTCGGACCCACAATTTGGATGACCTTGATTTTTTGACTCTGCTCCATTTACTCCATGGGAAGGGCTTTGGGGGGTAACTTGAACGGCCTAGATTTTTGGGAAGGGCTTTGTCATAGATTTTTGGGACTTGGCTGTATCTACAAAGGGACCCACGATTTGGACGGCCTGGATTGATATAAATGGTTAGGGTAAGAATTTAGGAAAATTTATATATATATATATATATATATATATATATATATATATATATATATATATATATATATAAACGGCCGAGTCGGATTTCGGACCGAGTCGGGCCGAACTGGGACTTGTTCGAACTTAGCCCCAACTCAGTTTCGAGCCAAAGAAAATGTCCCATCTCGGACCGAACTCAGTTCTGGGTCCGCCGAGTCGAGCTTTTTCAGGCCAAGTCGAGCGAGTTAACCGGGCTAGCCCGATTAGTGTATAGCCCTAGCTGTAGGGGTGCACATGGAACTAGTAGAACCGGTAAATTGGACCAGAACCAACCAAACTGTACGGTTTTGTCCAGTTTGAAAGTGCACCAGTTCCGGTTTCGAAAATTAAAGAACCGATTAGTTCGGCTCGGTTCTCGATTTGGGGTTATGTAGAACTGAACGGAATCATGAACCGAATCGTGGAACTGAATTGTGAAACCAAACTATGGAACTGATCTTGGAACTAAACCATATATTTTAAAAAACCCTAACTCTTCATTCTCTTCACTCTACCCCTACTGTTGTTCTGCCCCCATTCTATTCCCTCTCTCTCTTTCTCTCTCTCTCTCTCTCTCTCACACACACACACAGAGGACAACCACCTTCTGCCCACCAGCCACCGCCCGACACTCCTCTTTCTCTCGCGAGTTCTGTCTCTCTCGCTAGTTCTCTCTTTCTCTCTCATTCTCTGGTTCTCTCTCTATCTCTTGCCCTTTGATTGTTTTCGTAAATGTATTTTTGCACACCTTACACAATATCTAGACTATGTTGGAATATTTGGTTGAATTAAATAGACTATTAAAAAATTGAAAACTAAAAAAGAAAATAAAACTTGAGAAGGAAGACTTATTGATTGAGTAGAGGTGTGGCGTGAGTCGCTCGACTTGAAATTGAATTTTCTCCCCTTGGACAGCATCCCAAGTGCAACAGGCTTCCAGAGCAATCGACTTCCATGATACAACGACTATGACCTAGTCCCAGTGGTGCACTCACTGTAAGCGGGCTCGAACCACTTGCAGTTTAACCCGAAAGTGCTGAGTTGACTCAGTAACAAACTCAGTAAAATTCTAAAATCAGATCAGAAGAACAGAGAGAGGTTTTATAATATAAGAAATAATTTTCGTACATTTAAAACTAGAACGAAAGTCCTTATATAGACTCCAAAATGGTGCATTAAGCACCCTTTAGAAAAGGTTAGGTCCATTGGGTTTAAACCCAACAGGTGCGACTAACCAGAATGGATGGCTCAAGCCCCAAGGCAAAAAGCCTATATTATATATAAGATGTTTTTCTTTGTCAAATCCGATGTGGGACAAAACCCACAACTCAAAAGCATCAAAAATTTCAAATGTGTTGAAACCAAAATATTTAAAATTCAATTTAATATAAATTTTGAAACAAAATATAATAATCCCCCACATGTTTCAAAATAAAAACTCTTTCGGGTTAAAATGTAATAGTTGTACAATGGCGCCGGTGTCACCACAGACTTGAACCAACATTAGAGTAAGCATGACATATCTATAGGAATTAGGTGACACCATAGTCTTGAACCTGAATCTTTTTAGTGTGAATTGTAAGTACATGCTACTCACACAACTCTTCCTCCGCAAGTGATTCTACGGTTCGGTGTGTTTCGGCCATACACCATTACCTGAATTTCATGAGTACTATAGAGAATTCGCTTAGATTCTTATAGGAAGTGGCCTCTACCTCCACACTCATATAGGTGAATTCCTTCAAGTGTATGCAGCAACTGTGTATACCACCAAATATATGGCTATAGATTCATTAAGAGTTTAAAAAAAATCATCCTTCTGCATTGTTACTCGTACTGTACACCATAGAAGGGGCTCATATAACTCAGTGCAATCATTTACCTTATGTCTTATTATTTAACCATTGAACCTATCTCATGGGATCTCCACTTGTATAGGTTGGGTTGCCGACACTGGCAGCTCATATATTAGGCTTAGCCTCATTCCCTTCGATGTATCATTGACTAATCTTTTAGATAGTCCTTTGGTCAGAGGATCTGTCAGATTATTTTCTGACCGCACAAAGTCAATAAATATGACTTCATCACGCAACATGTGTTTCACTATATTGTGTCTAAGTCTAATATTCTTACTCTTCCAATTATATATTTTACTCTTTGCTTTTGTTATAGTTGCTTAACAAGCACAATGAATAGATACGACCGATATAGGCTTTGGCCATAATGATATATCAGCTAAGAGATTTCTAAGCCACTCGGTTTCTGATCCAACCTTTTTTAAGACAATAAACTCGGATTTCATAGTTGACCGAGTGATACATGTCTGCTTGGTAGACTTTCAAGAGACTGCTCATCCACTTAAAGTGAAGACGTATCCACTAGTGAATTTTGTCTCATCTGAATCACTGATCCAATTAGCATCACTGTATCCTTCTAATATAGCAGGATAACCATTATAATGTAAACCATATGCCATACTGCCTTTTAAGTATTTCAAAATCCTAGACAAAGCATTCCAATGCTATTTTTTAAGGTTATGTGTATATCTACTTAACCTTCCTACTGCAAAAACTATGTCTGGTCTAGTGTAATTTGTTAGATATATGAGCCTACTAATTATTCTGGAATATTCCAATTGAGACATACTACTACATGTATTCTTCATGAGAGTCACGCTGTAATCATAAGGTGTACTGACAGGTAAACAGTTAAAATGGTTAAACTTTCTTAGTAACTTCTCAATGTAATGAGATTGTGATAATACAATAACACTATCTTTCCTGGTTACTTCAATACCCAAGATTACACTAACCTCTTCTAAGTCTTTCATGTCAAATTTAGATGACAAGAATTTCTTAGTCTCAATAACTAATTTAATATTAGTTCAAAAAATAAGCATATCATCAACTTAAAGACATATAATAACATAATCATTTCCAGAAATTTTACTATATACACATTTATCTACATCATTTATATGATAACCATTTGATTTTAAAACACCATCAAAATTTTCATGCCATTGTTTATGAACCTGTTTTAGACCATATAGTGATTTAATTAATTTATATAATTTATTTTCTTTACCTATTATTTTATAACCCTTAGGTTGCTCCATATATATTTCTTCTTCTAAGTCTCCATTTAGTAAAATCGTCTTAACGTCCATTTGCTTTACCATCAGTTTATATATGGAAACTATCGCTATTAAGACCCTAATGGTTGTAATCTTAGTTATAAGGGTGTAAGACCTGTATCCTAGTCCGTACTGTTCCGTCGACTCCCGCGATCCTTCTCGACGAATTACGGCAACCCACGACTTATGATTGACGTTTGCGCACAACCCTAAGTCGTATCCTGTAAATCTGAGTCAATTTAATTTGAGACGTGTACTATTGCGACCATGTCGTCGCCGCGATTCCAATATCGCGACTCGTGCACCAACCCAATACCCAGGCCAGGAGATGTGGGCCTGCGTTCAATTCGAGGAAAACGCCGCGCATTTACAATTTCAAGAGAATCTCTACCTAATGTCACATCAATCAATCAATCAAGGGTCAAGTACACATCACTTCACACCCCATCCCTAAGCCACCCCAAAGTCAAAGCTACCCATCCCTTACATGTTAAGTACACATCACTCACCCATCACCCATCACTCACAATCCCTCTCTCACCTCTCTTATCTCTCTCATTTTCTCCAAAAACAAAACTCCAAGCAACCCAACGTCCAAAGATTTTTCATGGGAGAGGAGAGCTAGGGTGGCCCACCTTCCTACATCTCATCTCTACCATCTAAGTTTCATCTCAACCGTTGAAATTGTTCCTATGGAGCCGTATCATGCATTGGCGAAAGAAGGAAGAAGAGATCAAAGGTGGGTGATTTCATTTATTTAAGTTGTGATTTGAGGGCCCACAATGTGGAACCCATCTTGATGTATGATTTGTATGAGGGGCCCATAGTGACGGGGTCCCTCCGCTACTCCCTCCCCTCTCTCTCTCTCTCTCTATCCCTTTTGGTGTGTGGCCCACTATGATGAATGTATTTTATCCACGCCGCTGTCCATCCGGGGCCCACCTTACTGCCCATTTTCGGGTGGGCCTGATCGTGACATATTTGTTTCATCCACACATTTACACGGTGCTGTGGGCCCCTGATATATGCAGCCCATCCATGTGGGGCCCATGTGATGTGTGGGATTCATCCCAGCCTTCCGTCCAAAAAGCTGGGACGGTGGACTCCACTACCAGTAACGTCAGCAAGTTCTGACCCATCACGAGGTGTATGTTATATTCAAACCGTCCACCCATTTGGAGCCATGGCCCACCCCACACGTGTGGTACGTGTGGGGGAGGGACCCATCTTGATGCATGTATTCTGTGGTCGGACGGTACTGATGGACGCACCATGATATTTTATCCAGGCCGTCGTTGCTGCTGCTGTTTCAAATAAATAAAAATAATTTAAAAAAAGAATATGATATTATATTATATATATATATGTATACGGTATATATGTAATATATATATATCTGGTGGGCCCCACGTGGGACCCACCTGCCTGTGAAATGGGTTAGGTGGTTTCAGCGCACCATCCAGATGGTTGGACAGTGGGCATGTTGCTGCATGTGTTTTATCACCATGCCGTCCATCCAAACCATCAGGCCCTGGATGGTCCAGGTGGACCACACGTGTGATGTATGTATTGTATTGCCGTGCCATCCATCCCGGACCGTCAG
Organism: Magnolia sinica; assembly: GCF_029962835.1. Classification (NCBI taxonomy): domain Eukaryota; kingdom Viridiplantae; phylum Streptophyta; class Magnoliopsida; order Magnoliales; family Magnoliaceae; genus Magnolia; species Magnolia sinica. Next base: position 64,820,527 of record NC_080589.1, on the reverse strand, counting down.
GCCCTGGACGGTCCAGATGGCCACACACATGAGGTGTGTTTTTCTCCACACCGTCTATCCGTGGACCCCCACACCGTCCATCTGTTCTGACAGCATCTAGATGATGTTGTGGGACCCACCTTGATAGTGTGTTTGATCTAGCTGTCCACCTAGTATGGACGGTGATGGGTGGGGTCCTCTTGATATATGTATTCTATACAAGCCGTCCATCCATCTTAGGACGTGGGGCACGCCACGATGTATGTGTCCTCCACGCCGTCCATCTGTTTATCCAAGCTGTCCAGCTGTGTGGACGTGGGCCCAATGTAAGCTATGTGATTTATCTATACCTTACACGGTGCTGTGGGGCCCTATATTGACGTATGTGTTTTGATCCACACCGTCCAATGTTTGGACAGTGTTGGACAGGTTGGATAGCACTGTGGACACCAGCCATGATGTATATTTTGGATTCACACCGTCCAGATTGTCTGGACAGTGCTGTGGACCCACACACAATGTATGTATTGTATATCTACACCGTCAGTGGTCTGGACAGTGGCGACCACCTTAATGTATTTATTGTATCCACATCATCCATCCCTGAGCATGGTTTTGTGGGACCCCACCATGTGGTATGCATTTCACCCACACCGTCCACATATCTGGATGGTGCTGGACAGTGTTTGGTTGGTGTTGTCCACTAGTTGGATGGTGCAGATTTACATAGGCAATGTTTGGGTGGTACTGATTTTCATGGAGAATGTTTGGACAGTGCTAATCATCATTAGTGGGCCATGTGCCCCATGGAATGATAGTGCACAGTGATACACATGTTGCACCTGTATCTGTTGAAATGATTTTAGATGTAATTCAAATTCCCACTTGAGACCCACTTTGATATACATATGGCCCACCTGTGAGGCCCACCTTGATGTATATTGTAGCTCATCTATGAGGCCCGTTGGTGCGGCCCATTGATACGGCTCACTTGATGTATATGAGGCCCGTTGGTGCGGCCCATTGATACGGCTCACTTGATGTATATGAGGCACGTTGGTGCGGCCCATTGATACGTCTCACTTGATATACATGAGGCCTGTTGGTGCGGCCCACTGATACGGCCCATGGTAATTGTATAAGGCCCTTGTATGAGGCCATGGGCCCACGATACGTTTGGCTCTATGTGGGCCACTCCTTGGGAGCGATGTTGGTTAAATGTCCACATTGATGGGTGATGATGGTTGAATGTCCATATTGTGACCTTCCATTAGGCCTTGTTAGGCCCGTTCTTATCGATCCCGATTGTCGTGGCCGATTGCCAATTTCGATTGACGTGATCGATTTGCCGTTCTGATTATCGATATATCTCGATTGTCGTGGCCGATTGTCGATTCCGGTTGACGTGACCGATTTATCGATTCTGATTATCGTGATCGATTGTCGATTCCGGTTTACCGATTCTGATTGTCGTGATCGATTGTCGATTCCGATTGATTGACCGATTTACTGATTCTGATTGTTGTGATCGATTGTCGATTCCGATTTACCGATTCTGATTGTCGTGACCTATTGTCGATTCCAATTTACCAATTCTGATTGTCGTGACCGATTGTCGATTTCGATTGACGTGACCAATTTATCGATTCTGATTGTCGATTGATTTCGATTGTCGTGACCGATTTGTCGATTATGATTATCGATTGATCTCGATTGTCGTGGCCGATTGCCGATTCCGATTGCCGTGATCGATTTGCCGATTTTGATTATCGATCGATCTCGATTGTCGTGGCCGATTGCCGATTCCGATTGACGTGACCGATTTGCTGATTCTAATAATCAATCTATCCCGATTGTCATGACCGATTTACCGATTCTGATTATCGATCGATCCCGATTATCGTGGCCAATTGCCGATTATAATTATCGATCGATCTTGATTGCCGTGGCCAATTGTCAATTCCGATCGGCGTGACTGATTTGCCGATTCTGATTATCGATCTATCCTGATTGACGTGACCGATTTATCGATTTTGATTATCGATCGATCCCGATTATCGTGGCCGATTGTCGATTCCGATTAATGTGACCAATTTGCCGAGTCTGATAACCGATCTACCCCGATTGTCGTGACCGATTTACCGATTCTGATTATCGATTGATCCCGATTGTCGTGGCCAATTGCCGATTCCGATTGACGCGACCGATTTCCCGATTATGATTATCGATCGATCCCGATTGTCGTGACTGATTACCGATTCCGATTGATGTGGCCGATTTACCGATTTTCGATTGTCGTAGCCCATTTGATGTATATGAGGCCGAGTATTGAGGCCGATTCCGAGTGTCGATTCCGATTGTTAAGGCCGATTTCGAATGTTGAGGCCGATTGTCGAGACATATATGATATATACGCGACCCATAGTTGAGGCCTATTGTGATGTGTGTTCAGCCCGTGTTTAAGGCCTAATGTGAATATGAGGTATTTGTAATAAGGCCCATTGTGATGTATTTAAGGCCTATGGGCAGGGCCCATTGTGATGTATTCGTGGCCCATGGGCAAGGCCCATTGTGATGTGTATTAGGCCCATGATGTATGGCCTATTTGATGTATTCGAGACTCATATGCAGGGCCCACATGTCATGTATTTGAGATCTATAAGCAGGGCCCACCTATTGCGTATGTGGCCTTTGAGTAATGCTCATTATGTTGCATATTAGACCTTTGTGTGAGGTCATGGGCCCATTATATATTTGGCTTTATGTGGGCCATTCCTTGGAGGCGATGATGGTTAAATGTCCACATTGTCGAGGCCGATTGTTGATACCGGTTGATGATGCCGATTATGAGTATGTGACAGCATAGCATCACGATACATGCCCATACGCATCATTTGCATATTTGTTATGAGATGTGGTTGACCATTGCATATGTCATTGGGCATGTTGTTATGAGAATCCCTGATAGGCGGAGATTGTCTCACATGAGTACACGGTATGCGCAAGATTGATGTATGGCTGGATTGTATGACTCATGCAACTTGCATTGTGTGTTATGATTACTGTATGCCTTAGTGACATCAGGGCCGTAGCCTCCACAGGTATTTCGTAGACGGCCAAATGGGACACCAGAAAATCTGTTCTACATGGGGTGCTATAGATATCCCTAGGTGAAAGTCCCTAAACCCTCTTGGTTCCAAAGGTTGCTCCAACGTCTAGACCGAGTGGATGTATGAGCGCATGAGGGCCATATACCGTTAGGCCGCGTCTCCCACTGTGTCGAGGTCGGTTGGAAGGGGGTGCGGCCTTACCTGCCCGAGAGGAGGGGGCAATGCTAGGCTGAGTCTGACCAGCTCGAGGAATGGGTCCGCTATCGACGAGCCGGGCCTGATATTGGCAAGCGGATAGTGAGGTCTCTTTCACTCACCTTGTTGCGCGCGATGGGGCGGCAATCTGGTTTGGAGTGTAATAGACCCCGGTGATTTCCCAGAGAGGAACCGTACTGATATGTGGACTTATTGAGCAGGAATTGCATACCCATTCATTCATTCATTCACTATCCACTCGGGCTGGTGGTACGTAACTATTTATTACGTGTACCTTCATATGACCAGGATTTCGGTTGGGCACGTGACTAACCTGAGATCAGGAGTTTATCACATTAGGTCTGACTATCCAAATTTAGGTATGGGACTGGTTTAGATAGAAGTCCCTTGTGATGGACCCCATAGCTTGCGATAATACGTACTATCGTCTCGGCTTCACACTCTAGCATGGTCATTCCATTCTCACCGCATATTGCATTACATCCACGACATGTGGCATTTTGGGTTACTGTGTTTCTGCATTTATATAGTCTAGATTTGACTGATGCTATTCGTGAACTCATTAGGAATTGTATTTTGCATCGCATCCTCGACATCCGATATTTGGCTCTTTATGACTCCTCATTTGCATAGTTGTTTTATATTGCGTATTCTGATATTGATTGACTCATGGACTTGTCCGTATTTCCGTTTACTCTATTATCGTATGATTTATGATCTTGTCAGTATTTCTGCTTACTCTAATAATTTATGATCTTGTCAGTATTTCTGCTTATTCCGATTATGTACGATTTATGGATTACTAGTATTTCCGGTATTGTATGATGATGGCATTGTATTGAATACTTGACACTTACCTTGTGTATACACTTATACCACCCACTAAGCTTTCTATAAGCTTATGCACGATAGATGCGTGCAGGTGATGTTAGGTTGCAGCAGTGTTGAGCTTGGAGCTTGCAGCGGTCTTCTGGAGCTTGACTTTCGATTTATGTATTTCTTTTCAGCATTGTACTCAATAATTATATTAGTGGATATGTGATGATGATATTGCCTTTGTGAATTTGGTAATCTTGTGGTTATGCTTATTACGAGTTAAATGTATATATATATATATATATATATATATATATATATATATATATATATATATATATATATATATATAAATCCTCCTTGTAGGATCGCAGGATCGGAATCTGGCGTATGGATGCTAGGAGCTGAGAATGGGGTACTACGGAGGCTGTCGGCACCGGATTCAGCGATCGGGATTCCTGTGAATCCGATTTCTGGGTTTGGGGCGTGACAGAAGTTGGTATCAGAGCATAACTTGGGAATACCTGAAGATAACATCACATATCTACTAATAGCTACCCTTTCACTCTATGATTGTTGAGAACTTAGAATGGTTAGATCCCCGTGTTCGAATAACTTAGAGATTTTCTGATATAGATCCCTACCGTTGAGATTGTGAGGTTGCATAGTATTTCAGTTTCGATCATTTTTATCAGGATCCGAGGTCCAGTTGGATCATCGTAGTGTTGATGAGGCGTTTTGGGAGCGGGAGGCTGAGATTCGCAGGCGTTGTCACCATCTCTTAAGTGTTTGATTATGTTGGCTTGTTGTGTTCGGATAGGACTTCCCTCCCTTGGTTGAGCTCCGTATTGGTTGTGTCGTGTTTTAAATTTCGAGGATAAAATTTTATTAGGTGGGGAGAGCTGTAAGACCTGTATCCTAGTTCGTACTGTTCCGTTGACTCCCGCGATCATACCCGACGAATTCCGGCAACCCACGACTTATGATTGACGTTTGCGCACAACCCTAAGTCGTATCCTGTAAATCTGAGTTGGTATAATTCGAGATGTGTACTATTGCGACCGCGTCGTCGCCGCGATTCCAATGTCACGACTCGTGTACCAACCCGATATCCAGGCCAGGAGATGTGGGCCTGCGTTCAATTCGAGGAAAACGCCGCGCATTTGCAATTCCAAGAGAATCTCTACCCAATGTCACATCAATCAATCAATCAAGGGTCAAGTACACATCACTTCACACCCCATCCCTAAGCCACCCCAAAGTCAAAGCTACCCATCCCTTACATGTTAAGTACACATCACTCACTCATCACCCATCACTCACAATCCCTCTCTCATCTCTCTTATCTCTCTCATTTTCTCCAAAAACAAAACTCCAAGCAACTCAACGTCCAAAAATTTTCCATGGGAGAGGAGAGCTAGGGTGGCCCACCTTCCTACATCTCATCTCTACCATCCAAGTTTCATCTCAACCGTTGAAATTGTTCCTATGGAGCCGTATCATGCATTGGCGGAAGAAGGAAGAAGAGATCAAAGGTGGGTGATTTCATTTATTTAAGTTGTGATTTGAGGGCCCACATATGTGGAACCCATCTTAATGTATGATTTGTATGAGGGGCCCATAGTGACGGGGTCCCTCCACTACTCCCTCCGCTCTCTCTCTCTATCCCTTTTGGTGTGTGGCCCACCATGATGAATGTATTTTATCCACGCCGCTGTCCATCCGGGGCCCACCTTGCTGCCCATTTTCGGGTGGGCCTGATCGTGGCGTATTTGTTTCATCCACACCATTTACACGGTGCTGTGGGCCCCTGATATATGCAGCCCATCCATGTGGGGCCCACGTGATGTGTGGGATTCATCCCAACCGTCCGTCCAAAAAGATGGGACTGTGGACTCCATTACCAGTAACGTCAGCAAGTTCTGACCCATCACGAGGTGTATGTTATATTCAAACCGTCCACCCATTTGGAGCCATGGCCCATCCCACACGTGTGGCACGTGTGGGGGAGGGACCCATCTTGATGCATGTATTCTGTGGTCGGACAGTGCTGATGGACGCACCATGATATTTTATCCAGGCCTTGGACGGCCTGGACGTTGCTGCTGCTGTTTCAAATAAATAAAAATAATTTAAAAAAAGAATATGATATTATATGATATATATATATATATATATGTATACGGTATATATGTAATATATATATATATATATATATATATATATCTGGTGGGCCCCACGTGGGACCCACCTGCATGTGAAATGGGTTAGGTGGTGTCAGCGCACCGTCCAGATGGTTGGACGGTGGGCATGTTGCTGCATGTGTTTTATCACCATGCCATCCATCCAAACCATCAGGCCCTGGATGGTCTAGGTGGACCACACGTGTGATGTATGTATTGTATTGCCGTGCCATCCATCCCGGACCGTCAGGCCCTGGACGGTCCAGATGGCCACACACATGAGGTGTGTTTTTCTCCACAACGTTTATTCGTGGACCCCCACACCGTCCATCTGTTCTGACAGCATCTAGATGATGCTGTGGGACCCACCTTGATAGTGTGTTTGATCCAGCCGTCCACCTGGTATGGACGGTGATGGGTGGGATCCTCTTGATATATGTATTCTATATAAGCCGTCCATCCATCTTAGGACGTGGGGCACGCCACGATGTATGTGTCCTCCACGCCGTCCATCTGTTTATCTAAGCTGTCCAGCTGTGTGGACGTGGGCCCAATGTAAGCTATGTGATTTATCTAGACCTTACACGGTGCTGTGGGGCCCTGTATTGACGTATGTGTTTTGATCCACATCGTCCAATGTTTGGACAGTGTTGGACAGGTTGGATGGCACTGTGGACACCAGCCATAATGTATATTTTGGATTCACACCGTCCAGAATGTCTGGACAGTGCTGTGGACCCACACACAATGTATGTATTGTATATCTACACCGTCAGTGGTCTGGACAGTGGCGACCACCTTAATGTATTTATTGTATCTACATCATCCATCCCTGAGCATGGTTTTGTGGGACCCCACCATGTGGTATGCATTTCACCCACACCGTCCACATATCTGGATGGTGCTGGACAGTGTTTGGTTGGTGTTGTCCACTAGTTGGATGGTGCAGATTTACATAGGCAATGTTTGGGTGGTACTGATTTTCATGGAGAATGTTTGGACAGTGCTAATCATCATTAGTGGGCCATGTGCCCCATGGAATGATAGTGCACAGTGATACACATGTTGCACCTGTAACTGTTGAAATGATTTTAGATGTAATTCAAATTCCCACTTGAGACCCACTTTGATATACATATGGCCCACCTGTGAGGCCCACCTTGATGTATATTGTAGCTCATCTATGAGGCCCGTTGGTGCGGCCCATTGATACGGCTCACTTGATGTATATGAGGCCCGTTGGTGCGGCCCATTGATACGGCTCACTTGATGTATATGAGGCCCGTTGGTGCGGCCCATTGATACGTCTCACTTGATATACATGAGGCCCGTTGGTATGGCCCACTGATATGGCCCATGGTAATTGTATAAGGCCCTTGTATGAGGCCATGGGCCCACGATACGTTTGGCTCTATGTGGGCCACTCCTTGGGAGCGATGTTGGTTAAATGTCCACATTGATGGGCGATGATGGTTGAATGTCCACATTGTGACCTTCCATTAGGCCTTGTTAGGCCCATTCTTATCGATCCCGATTGTCGTGGCCGATTGCCAATTTCGATTGACGTGATTGATTTGCCGTTCTGATTATCGATATATCCCGATTATCGTGGCCGATTGTCGATTCCGGTTGACGTGACCGATTTACCGATTCTGATTGTCGTGACCGATTATCGATTCCGATTTATCAATTCTGATTATCGTGACCGATTGTCGATTCCGATTGACGTGACCGATTTACCGATTCTGATTGTTGTGACCGATTGTCGATTCCGATTTACTGATTCTGATTGTCGTGACCGATTGTCGATTCCGATTTACCGATTCTGATTATCGTGACCGATTGTCGATTCCGATTGACATGACCGATTTACCGATTCTGATTGTCGATTGATTCCGATTATCGTGACCGATTTGCCGATTATGACTATCGATTGATCTCGATTGTCGTGGCTAATTCCCGATTCCGATTGATGTGATTGATTTGCCGATTTTGATCATCGATTGATCTCGATTGTTGTGGCCGATTGCCGATTCCGATTGACGTGACCGATTTGCTGATTCTAATAATCGATCTATCCCGATTGTCGTGACCGATTTGTCGATTCTGATTATCGATCGATCCCGATTATCGTGGCCGATTGCCGATTATAATTATCGATCGATCTTGATTGCCATGGCCAATTGTCAATTCCGATCGGCGTGACCAATTTGCCGATTCTGATTATCGATCTATCCTGATTGACGTGACCGATTTGTTGATTTTGATTATCGATCGATCCCGATTGTCGTGGCCGATTGTCGATTCCGATTAATGTGACCGATTTGCCAAGTCTGATAACCGATCTACCCCGATTGTCGTGACTGATTTACCAATTCTGATTATCTATCGATCCTGATTGTCTTGGCCAATTGCCAATTCCGATTGACGTGACCGATTTCCCAATTATGATTATCGATCGATCCCGATTGTCGTGATTGATTACCTATTCCAATTGATGTGGCCGATTTACCGATTTTCGATTGTCGTGGCCCATTTGATGTATATGAGGCCGAGTATTGAGGCCGATTCCAAGTGTCGATTCCGATTGTTAAGGCCGATTTCGAATATTGAGGCCGATTGTCGAGACCTATATGATATATACGCGACCCATAGTTGAGGCCTATTGTGATGTGTGTTCAGCCCGTGTTTAAGGCCTAATGTAAATATGAGGTATATGTAATAAGGCCCATTGTGATGTATTTAAGGCCTATGGGCAAGGCCCATTGTGATGTATTCGTGGCCCATGGGCAAGGCCCATTGTGATGTGTATTAGGCCCATGATGCATGGCCTATTTAATGTATTCGAGACTCATATGCAGGGCCCACATGTCATGTATTTGAGATCCATAAGCAGGGCCCACCTATTACGTATATGTGGCCTTTGAGTAATGCTCATTATGTTGTATATTAGACCTTTGTGTGAGGTCGTGGGCTCATTATATATTTGGCTTTATGTGGGCCATTCTTTGGAGGCGATGATGGTTAAATGTCCACATTGTCGAGGCCGATTGTTGATACCGGTTGATGATGCCGATTATGAGTATGTGACAGCATAGCATCACGATACATGCCCATACGCATCATTTGCATATTTGTTATGAGATGTGGTTGACTATTGCATATGTCATTGGGCATATTGTTATGAGAATCCCTGATAGGCGGAGATTGTCTCACATGAGTACACGGTATGCGCAAGATTGATGTATGGCTGGATTGTATGACTCATGCATCTTGCATTGTGTGTTATGATTACTGTACGCCCTAGCGACATCAGGGCCGTAGCCTCCACAGGTATTTCGTGGATGGCCAGATGGGACACCGAAAATCTGTTCTACATGGGGTGCTATAGATATCCCTGGGTGAAAGTCCCTAAATGCTCTTGGTTTCAGAGGTTGCTCCAACGTCTAGACCGAGTGGATGTATGAGCGCATGAGGGCCATATACCGTTAGGCCGCGTCTCCCACTGTGTCGTGGTCGGTTGGAAGGGGGTGCGGCCTTACCTGCCCGAGAGGAGGGAGCAATGCTAGGCTGAGTCTGACTAGCTCGAGGAATGGGTCCCCTATCGACGAGCCGGGCCTGATATTGGCAGGCGGATAGTGAGGTCTCTTCCACTCACCTTGTTGCGCGCGATGAGGCGGCAATCTGATTTGGAGTGTAATAGACCCCGGTGATTTTCAAGAGAGGAACCATACCGATATGTGGACTTATTGAGCAGGAATTGCATACCCATTCATTCATTCATTCACTATCCACTCGGGCTGGTGGTGCGTAACTATTTATTACGTGTACCTTCGCATGGCCAGGATTTCGGTTGGGCGCGGGACTAACCTGAGATCAGGAGTTTACCACATTAGGTCTGACTATCTAAATTTAGGTATGGGACTAGTTTGGATAGAAGTCCCTTGTGATGTATCTCATAGCTTGCGATAATACGTACTATCGTCCCGGCTTCACACTCTAGTATGGTCATTTCATTCTCACCGCATATTGCATTACATCCGCGACATATAACATTTTGGGTTACTGTGTTTCTGCATTTATATGGTCTAGATTCAGCTGATGCTATTCGTGAACTCATTAGGAATTGCGTATTGCATCGCATCCTCGACATCAGATATTTGGCTCTTTATGACTCCTCATTTCATAGTTGTTTTATATTGCGTATTCTGATATTGATTGACTCATGGACTTGTCTGTATTTCCGTTTACTCTATTATCGTATGATTTATGATCTTGTCAGTATTTCTGCTTACTCTAATAATTCATGATCTTGTCAGTATTTCTGCTTATTTCGATTATGTACGATGTATAGATTACCAGTATTTCCGGTATTGTATGATGATGACATTGTATTGAATACTAGGCACTTACCTTGTGCACACACTTACACCACCCACTAAGCTTTCTATAAGCTTATACACAATAGATGCGTGCAGGTGATGTTAGGTTGCAGCAGTGTTGAGGTTGGAGCGTGCAGCGATCTTCTGGAGCTTGACTTTCAATTTATGTATTTCTTTTCAGTATTGTACTCAATGATTATATTAGTGGATATGTGATGATGATATTGCCTTTGTAAATTTGGTAATCTTGTGGTTATGCTTATTACGAGTTAAATGTGTGTGTATATATATATATATATATATATATATATATATATATATATATAATCCTCCTTTTAGGATCCCAGGATCGAAATCTAGCGTATGGACGCTAGGAACCGAGAATGGGGTACTACGGAGGCTGTCGGCACTGGATTCGGCTATCGGGATTCCTGTGAATCCAATTTTCGGGTTTGAGGCGTGACAAGGGGAATATGTATCAAAATAATCTATTAATTCCTTTTATTTAAAGCCTTTTGCTACCAGCCTATCCTTAAACTTATCAATAGTTCCATCTGGTTTTAGTTTATTTGTAAACACCCATTTACAGTCTATTGGTTCGTTTCCAGGTGGTAGGTATACAATTTTCCAAGTGTTATTAGATATAATAGATTACAACTTATCATTTATTGCTTCCTTCTAAAAGGTTTCATATGGAGATTTAATCGTTTCTGTATAAGTTTTATGATCGTCTTCTACTAAGAAGATGAGAAAACTATCTCCTAGGTTAGTTTTGCTTCTGACTCTAGTACTTTTTTTTTGGTTATATCTCTTTTACTACCTGCTCGTAAATACTTTTACTAGTAAATGTGATATCTGATCTATTAACTTCTTCTATTCCTATAAATTTAGATTTCATAGGGAATACATTCTCAAAGAACTCTGCATCTTTAGCTTCTATAATTGTATTAGGGTCTAGAATATTATTCTTAGTCTTTAAAATGAGAAACCTGTAAGCTGCACTATTTTGTGCATACGCTATAAATACACAATCGGTCGTTTTAGGGCCTAATTTTCTTTTCTTATTTTTAAGTAAACCTACTTTAGCAAGACACCCCCACACTTTAATATATTTATAACTAGAAATATGATTCTTTTAAAGTTTGAAAGAAGTTTGTTCAGAAGATTTAGAAGGAATCATATTTAGGATATAACAAGCAGATAAAATTGTTTCTCCCCACATATTTGAGGGTAAGCCTAAACTATTTAACATTGCATTCATCATCTCCTTAAGAGTTCCATTCTTACGTTCTGCTATTCCATTTTATTTTGGTGTATAAGGAGCTACAGTTTTGTGAACTATTCCACTTTTTTCACATAATTCTCTAAATTGAGAAGCTTCATATTCACCTTCTCTATCTATTCTAAGTCTTTTAATTTTTATATTTAATTGATTTTCAACTTCAATTTTATATTTAGAAAAAACATATAAAGCTTCGTCTTTGTTCCTTAATAAATAGACTTTAGTGAACCTAGAGTAGTCATCTACAAAAGTTATGTAATATCTTTTACCACATCTAGACATGTGATTTCTAAAATCACCTAAGTCACTGTATATCAACTCTAATAGAACATATAATCATTCTATTCGTTTAAAGGGTTTTCTAATAAATTTTTATTCTACACATGTTTCACATTTATCGAATTCTTCATCTTTTCATTTTTTTCAAAGACATTACATTCACATGACCTAATCTACTATGCCACAGATAAAAGGGTTCAACCATAAAAACAGAACTGGATGTCTTATTATTATTATTATCACTGGATACATTTACAATGAATAGACCATTACTACAATATTCCTTACCAACAAAAGTTCCATTCTTAGTCATTACAAGCTTATTCGAATCAAATACTAACTTGACATCGGCCTTATTGAGGAGCGAAGTAGAGACCAAGTTTCTTCTAATGATAGGCATATATAAGACATCATTCAATAGTAGAGTCTTTCTAGAAGTGAGTTTCAAAAGTACTTTCCCTTTCCCTACAACTGGAGATGTTCTAACATTACCCATGAACACCTGTTCATCATTTCCTGATACTTGGTAGGAGGTAAACATGCTACGATCCTTGCATAAGTGCCTAGTTGCACCAGTGTCTAGTACCCACTCCAAGTTATTTATAAGGAAGACTTCTGACACCACAGCTACCACTATGTCGGACTCATTGCATGTTTCAGTAAGATTAGCCTGCAACTTATCTTTGTTTTTCATAAGCCTACAGGTTTTAATATGATGTCTAGACTTTCCACAGTTGTAGTAATTTCTTTTTTTTTTCTTGAATTGATTGTTTGCATTCTTCTTTTTGAGCTTACATTCATTTGCATAATGTTTAGGTTTGCCACAGTTAAGACATTTGCCATTTTTCTTATTATTATTTTTCCGACTTGATTCCATAATATTCGCATTTGAATCTATCTCATTTTCATTTCCTTTTTGGTCCCTAATTCTATTAACATCCTCTATTCGTATGTGTACGATAGTAGGTTTTAAAGAAACACCGTTGTTTTTATGTTTCATTTTATTCTTATATTCTTTTCAGGAGGGCGGTAGCTTTTCTATCAGTGCTCATGACAAAAACGCTTCATCCAACTTAATTCCTGTAGTCAAAAGTTCATGAACTAGATTTTGAAAATCATGAATCTGATTAGTGACAAGTTTATTGTTTGTCATTTCATAATGAAAGAAATTAGCGATTGTGTGTTTCTTAGCGCCTGCATCTTCCAAAATGTACTTCTTTTCCAAAGCAGTCCATATGTCTTTAGCAAACTCATAAGAAACATACACGTCATATAATTTGTTGGACAAAGAGTTTTAAAATATAATTTTTATAATTATTTTCATCTATTACTTCAGTATGATTTGCTGGATCTATAGTAAATGATTCAGATAGTATGTATAAAAGTTTAAGGGTAGTCAGTGCAAACATTAGTTTTTGTTTCTACCGTTTAAAACATTGGTCCAGTGAACGGTTCAATTTTGGCTAACTCAGCAGAAGCATTTACTGCTACGGTAGTTATAATCTATGTAATTCAATAATTCAATTTCAAGATTATTGGAATATTTGGTTGAATTCAATAAACTATTAAAAAATCGAGAACCAAAAAAGAAAAAAAAACTTGAGAAAGAGGACTTATTGAATTGAGTTGAGGCTTGACGTGAGTCACTCGGCTTGAAATCGAATTTGCTCCCCTTGGACAGCGTCCCAAGTGCAATAGGTTTCTAGAGAAATTGACATCTAGGATACAACGACTATGACTCGGTCCCAGCAGTGCACTCACTGTACGCAGGCTCGAACCACTTGCAGTTTAACCCGAAAGTGCTGAGTTGACTCAACAACAAACTCAGTAAAATTCTTAGACCATTCTAAAAGAATAGAGAGAGGTTTCATAATACAAGAAATGATTTTCGTACATTTGAAACTAGAACGGAAGTCCTTTTATAAACTCTGAAGTGGTGCATTAAGCACCCTTTAGAAAGGTTTAGGTCAGTTGGGTTTAAACCCAATAGGTGCCCACGCTCAGCCCAGCCCGTCCTGTCCCGTCCCATCGCGTCGAGTCACGCACGTGCACACGGACTCAGACTCAGACTCGGACTCGGCTCGGCACGACGCAGCGCGCGAGTGCATATGTGGTCAATGACATAAATTAGAGCTATTGGCATAGCCCCCTACAAGATTAAATTCACATGCCCCTGAATGAGGCTCAAGCCCCAAGGCAAAAAGCCTATCTTATATAGAAGATGTTATTGTTTGTCAAATCTGATGTTAAACAAAACCCACAACTCAAAAGCACCAAAAATTTCAAATGCGGAGGGAAACCAAAATATTTGAAATTCAATTTAATATAAAATTTGAAACAAAATACAACAGACCATTCATCAAATGGATCACAACACGAATGGACATAGGCTTGATTATATATATATATAAAACATGCAATTGGGCTAGATTATAAAAACCCTAGAATCGTAGAACCAATCCAAAACCGAACCAGTTTTTATGGTTTGGTTCCAATTCGGTTCTAGGGTGTAAACGGTCGAGTTCTGATTCCAATTTTCCTAGAACCATTAGGAACGGTCTGGTTTCGATTTCACCCCAAAACTGGACCGAACCGTCCCATGTGTGCACCGCTAGCCTGTTGTACAAGGAGTAACCGTGGCAAAGTAACATTTTTATCCTCAAAAAAGAAAAAGAAAAAGTGCCCTCTTAACTAGAGCTGGGCATCGGACCGAGTCGGATTGGATTTGGTCTAACTCGGTACGGTCCGAAAGATGCTTGGACTGATCCGAACCCGACCCGATCCGCGACCGAGTCCAGAACACCTTACCCGAACAGATCCGTTACATGCTTGGCCTGACCCGAACCGAGTCCGACTCGGTCAAGAAAACTGAGTCAGATCGGATTGGCTAAGGATCGAATTTTTCAACGGTGAAAATCATTATCCTCGCTGCTATTTTTGGTGTGGTCCATTGAACTTTAAATATGATTCATTTTTTTTCCAAATGCTTTGAAATGATCACAAGAAATGGATAAACAGTATGGATATATTAAATACATCATTGTGGGGCCCATGTAACGTGGATCTCATTTGAGCCGTTCATACAATTCGGAACTCGAGAATATAGCTGACCTGTATTGACGTGGACGGCACGCTAGCAGGGACGTTGGATTTCCTACGAAAGCGTTTCGCATAAAGTTCGTGTGCTGCGATCGTAGGTGGGGCCCACCGTGATGTTTTTCAGGAATCCACTCCGTTCATCCATTTTTTGAGATAATTTTAGAACATGAGACCAAAAGTAAGTAGGATCCAAGACTTAAGTGGGCCGTATTAAAGGAAAAGGAGGTTAGGTAAATTCCTACCGTTGAAACCTTCCTGGGTTCGATGGTGATGTTTACATGACATCCATACCATTAATAACATCATTCCCACTGGGATGAACTGAAAAAATAAATATTAGCATGATTCAAAACGTCTGTGGCCCCACGAATATTTCAACTGTGGATGTTCAATTATCACTTTTTCGGCCCACTTGCGCCTTGGATACGGTTCATTTTTAGCCTCATGTACTGAAATGAGCTCACAAAACGTATGGACAGGGAGGATTTCACACAAACATCGCAGTGAGTCCCACATGGGTTCCTAACACAGGAACTTCCTTTCACTGGAAATCTGCATCCGTCTTGGCATGACACGTGCCTTGAAATCAGATCGCGTACTGAGTTACTCAGTACGCTTTTATCGTATTGAGTAAACTCAGTTGGGCCCACTGTGAATGTATGTGGTTTATCCGCACCATCTATCCATTTTTCCTACTAATTTTAGTGGTTGATCCCAAAATTACAGTAAATCTAAAGCTCAAGTGGACCATGTCACAAGAAACAGTGTGGTATAATGATTTCCACCGTTGAAACCTTCCTAGGGCCCACATTAATGTTTATTTGCAATCCAACCTGTTAAAAATATCAAAAAGATATGGATGAAGAGAAAACACAAACATTAGCTTAATCCAAAACTTCTATAGCCTCCGAGAAATTTTCAATGGTAGAGGTTCGATCACACTATTTACTATGGTGTGGTCCACTTGAGCTTTCTATGTGCTTTCTTTTTGTTCTCAATACCTGAACTTATCTTTTAACATGGATGAACGGAGTGGATAAAGTAAATAAGTAACGGTGGACCCCACAGAGTTTACTCAGTACGCTAATGGTACTGAGTTACTAAGTACGCAATCCGCTTCTAGCTAGCTTGTGTGGTACACGAAAATGAATTGGCTACTCCCCCTGCCACGAGCCCTGTGGCTACTGGTCGGTACTCTGTGGGCCCCACCATGATGAATGTGTTTCATCCATTCCATTCATTCATTTTTAAATATCATTTTAGTGCTTGATCCCAAAATTGAGAGACATAAATCTCAGGTGGACCACACCACATGAAAACAATAGTTATTGGGTATCCACCATTAAAATCCTCCTAAGGCCTACTATACTGTTTATTTGACATCCAATCTGTTGATTAGGTCATACAGGCTCAGATAAAGGGAAAAAACAAAAATCAGCTTGATCCAAAACTTTTATGGCCCCCAAAATGTTTTGAATGGTCAATACTCATTCAAAACTGTTTCCTCTAATGTGGTCCACTTGAGATTGAGATATACCTCAGCTTTGGTCTCAAGCCTTAAAATGATCTTTAAAAATATATGGACGGCATGGATGAAATAAATACATCATGATGGGGCCCACAGAGCACCTGAGCTCGCCAAATGGATGGACGGTTTGGATATAAAACATACTTGCAACTCTCTCTTTCCCTCTTTCTCTCTTTCATACACAAGATCCTTTCTCAATATATCTCTCTCCAGCAGAGATATCCAAGCTCCAAAACCTTCTTCTTGCCTTCTTCTTCTTCAACAGAAATAGAGAGACATACAGAGAGAGAATCACAGATATAGAGAGATAGAGAGAGATAGAGATTACATTGGGCGGGATTTTTTGGCGCCGAACCTAAAGTCTAGGCGGTAAAAGTTAAAAAATACACACACACACACACACACACACACACACACACACACTAATATATATGGTCCGAATCGGGTCGGTCCGAATCGGATCGGGTCGATTTGGAATAGGGCTTACCCGGATTCGACCCGAAAATAATTCGGATCTGGATTACGCTACCTAATCCTGACCGATCCTGATCATCGGTTCTGTTCGAATCGGGTCGAATTGGGTCTGATCGGGCCGGATCCACCGGTTCGGGTATGAAATGCCCAGCTCTACTCTTAACTAAAAAAAACTTAAAAGAAAAGTATATGCTAAGACCGCAGCCACATCATACTACAGGTCTATTGAGACCAAAAAGCCCCTTATTTGAGTAGCCGACCTTGCCACTGGTGGGCACAAATTAGACAGTTAAAAATGAAAATATCCAAGGGTCCTTTTTCCACAAAAAAGTGTGCACGAAATCAGAGGTTAAGATTGTACCACCAATCTGACTTTGAGATCATGACTCACCGATTGTCGGTCCCATAATCTAACCGGTTTAGTGTTTGTTGATTTACGCCTTATATACAATTTCTGAATGCCCGAGTATGAAGCATCATACGCAGCCAGAGTATAAAAAACTCCATACACTAAGTTACATTGCTCCTGGTTACATCGTTTCACTTGGACAGTCCAATCAACTGATCTGAACTGTCCATTTAAGTTCAGAACAATTTTCATGGCTACCGCTAAAAAATCACAGCGATCAGATGATGTAATCCATACTTAGTTTGGCCTTATTTTCTGTGGCCATCGTTTTTCCAAGTCATGGATGGAATAGTTACAATTGCATAACAAAAATTAATTTTTAAAACATAAAAAATCCAAGATCATCCCTGACAAATTTATGGATCAGATTGTTGGTTAGACCTATTTTTATGCAAGTGATCACGACCGTCCATATGTGAGGCCATTGATCAAATAATTAATATTTATCAAATCAATTTGATATTTTCATGCTAGCCCATGGAATTTTCGTTGGACATAATGAACGGTCTAGATCAATGGATTACTTTTGAAATGTGCCAAGTCAAATAGGAGCATTGCAAGTTATGGTACTCTGAGAGAGCACCGGAGCATTCCTCTATACCTTGTTCTCCCTCCAAAACTAACTGCTTTGAACAGAGAGAGAGAGAGAGAGAGAGAGAGGATGGCAGAAAGAGAGCAAGAAGAGGAGCGAGAAGAAACCCACGAGCAAGAAGAGCAGAGAGAAGAAACCTGCGAGCAAGAAGAGCATCCATTGGAGGAAAGAACCCTCCATCTCCTGCATGATTCGAAGATCGATCAAGGTCTTTCTTCTCTTTGAAAATCCACAATCTCACTATCTTTCTATACTTTGATGGGCTTTCTTTTATTTTGCTTCTCTCTCTCTCTCTCCTCTCTCTATCATTCTAGAGTTTTCGGAAGCAAAGCAGAGGAAGAAGGGAGGGAAGAAGCACAAGGTGAGATGGATGAAGCGGCCGATGGCAATTCCGGAAGTAATCCTCGAGTTCCGAAATGAAGATTTGAGAGAAAATGCACTTCGATGCCTCAGCAATTTCCTACTCGAGGTCGATTTCTTCTTCTTTTTTTATCCCTTTTTTTCTTCGGCGATTCTTGGTTTTTTCGGTTTTTATTGATTTCGGTATTTTTGGATTGGGTTCTTTTATGCAGCGTTTGGACGCATATATTGGGATATTTCATGTTTCGGATTCCATATTCCCATTTTTTGGGAGTGTTTGGCAATCCCCAAATCGTGTATTTATCACGTCGATTCTGAAAGTTATCATGGATGTTTGTGTGTGTGTGTGTGAATTCTAACGATTTGGGCCCGATTCTGTTTCTTGGGTTTTAGATATTTCCTTGATTTGGGTATCTTTGGATTTGGGTTCTATTGATTGGGTTGTTTTTATTTGAGTTTTTATGATCTAGGTTTGGTTGATTTTCAACAGTGGCATTTGATTGTTGCCTGTGAGGTGATGCTTTCACTAGCAAGAAGTGTTTAGATTGAGTTTTATGAGCTTTCTTGGATTGAGTCTTTGACATTGTGTTTGCACATATCCTCCATTGAGATATTTTGTGAATTATATTCCATATGCCCATGTTTCCGGGTTATTGGGGAGTTTTTGGTGGTCGTCTCTAAATCTGGGCGTTTGCACACACATTCTGGAAGATGATTGTGATGTTTGTGTGTGTGTGTGTGTGTGTGTGTGTGTGTGTGTGTGTGTGAGTTCTAATTATCTGGCATGATCCCTTTTCTTGGGTTTTCCTCATTTTTTGATGTCTTCTTGATTTGGGGTTTTTTGATTTTTTTTTTTTTTTTTTTTTGATTTTTTTTTTTTTGTAAATCTGGGTTTTACTGATTTTCAATGATTGGCAGTTAAGTGTAGCCTAGTGCAGTGAGATCTCCCTAACATGACTGTTTGGGTGTTTGGGGCGTGTTTGGTGGAATGGGATTTTACCGATGTCGTAAATATTATGCATTCTGGTTTGACTACAAACACATTCGACTGTGGTATTGGATCCAATTTTCCACCAAACAAAACCTAAATGGATGAGGTTTTCTAGGAGTTTAGAGGTTGTCTAATTTGGGTTTCTCTGTTTTCAAATTTAGTTATCTGGTCTAGAATGATCTTATTTCTTCTTCTAATGGATGTGGTTTTAGGGTTTTCTAGGTTTTTAGATATTTACTTGATTTGAGTCTGTTTTTTTTTTTGGATGATTTCATTCTTCCTGAATCAGAAATCTTGGGCTCTATTGATTTGGGGGTATTTTTCCTGGTTCCTATTTTCTTCATTTGAATGATTGGGGTTTTACTATTTCCTTTTTCAATATTTGCAGTTGGATTTCGTGACTTGAGTTTTTATTATTTAGTTTCTGCTGTTGATTTGGGTGTACCTGATTTGAGTTTTATTGTCACGCTATGTAATGATTTGGGTTATGCTGATTTGATTTTCAGTCCTTTTTTATTATAATGATTTGGGCTTTTTAAGATGTTGGTTTTGCTGAATTGATTGTGGTGATGTTTTTTATGAGGAAATATGCAGAGCTTCATTTCGTTGTTCATCAATTTACAGGTGTGGTCAGCCTTTTGCTAATACAAACCATCCATATGGTGGGCCACATTACAAATGTGCCATGCCCCGAAATCTCCTCTCGGATAATCAAAACGTGATATTGGTGAAACTTTCCCATTAGTATGACTCAATGGCTGTATCTTTTCTCAACCACTCATTTGCAAGCCCCATGTCTAGGGGGGTTGATTTTGGGCAGGCCCATCCTATGATAAAGATCACCATATGAATGATTTAGGTCACCTGATAGAAAAAAGATGTCATTTGGGTTTTTAGTGAATAGGATTTTAGCGATCGGGGTTCTCTCAATTTGGGTTTTTCTTGGTGGCAGAGAAGGGAAGAAGATCCAGACAACTACTGCAGGGCTGGATTCTTGTTGTTCAATTCCTGTGTTACAATGACCATCTTGATGCAGGTTCTGTGTATCTTTTGCTTGTCATTTTCATTCTGTATTTGTGTGCAGCATGAATTTTTCTTAAGCAAAGGTCTTTGGTATCTCGGAACAGGAGGTGGTAGAATTCTATAGAAAGATGGTAGATGGGACTCTTAACATAAGAGCTTCCAAACGTGTTGCCAATGTTCTCACCCTTTTCCAGGTAGAACTCCTTCGATTTTTATTTATTTATTTATTTTTTTAAATTTGTTCAACTGCCTGTTCTTGGTCTTCATCTTGGTCTTCGGTGATCTAGTAGTTTCTATGTGGCAGAGTATTGCTGCTAATGGTGAAACCAGGCAGAAATTCGTCAACTGTAAGATGTCATGCCCATTTTTTATTTTTCTTTTTTGAAGTAAATCACGTCATTGAGTTTTTTAAGAAACAAAGTGTAAGTTAGGAAGGAGTTCATAGAAGAGCCAAAATCAAGATAAACTAGGAAAATAAGTCAAATTAGAGGTATCATAACTGCAATTTGGACCCTCAACATGAATGCTAAGGAAGGTAACTACAATCTGGTTATTTCCACTTCATGGGACTGTGTAATTGCAGTTCAATTTGATAGTACATCCAAACATACACGAAAAAGTTAATATTGTCATGATATAGGTCTTTTTTTTAAATTTTTTTAAATTTTTTTTAAATTTTTTTTTTTTTTTAAAATTTCCGGCAGTTTCTTATATCTCTCAATATCTGTGACTTGTGCAAAGAAATCTAGCTTTTATAGCTTTATTGGCTACGAATTTTGGATAGTAGGTGTTCACTCATTTTTTCTGGAGGAATTCCTTGGATGGCTATAATCTGAGCTGCATTATAGCTGTCGAAGTGGCATTTTGGTGCTTTGTGCAAGGGGTACTTTCTTTGGCTAAACCATATGCAGCCTCTTCAAGTAGGTCATGAGGTTTTGCAGCACGATTCGTGGAGCAGTTCCATTGGTTCAACTCCCAAGTTGCTTTCCAGCTGCTCCTCTGAAATGCTCCATAATTGTATTTCTGCCCAAAGCACTCCATTATTCAGACTTTCATGTCCCCCCCAAAACATGATTTTGCTGGACACTTAAAAGTCTTAGCCAGGGCAGCCAATTTTTACATCCATACGAGTAAAATAGAATAATTTTTACATCCATATGAATAAAATCATTTTACTCAATTTTGTATTTCGTCAAAACCTGTATTCCAAATTCTCAAATGCAGCTTCTGTGGCAACCTAATTTCGTGCTTTTCCCCCCTGTATTTCAGCTTGTGTTCCAAACTTCTTAATACCATTGATACTGTTCCAAAGCCCAGAAGAGATATATGAGGATGTCCGAGCAATATCCCTCTCAGTCATTGGAATCTTATGCCAGGTAGTTCATCTTTTTCAAGCATTTGATCACTCATAGAATATAGCTGTCTCTTGAAATCAAAGCTAATAATCTGCCATTAAAGGCTAGAGAACCCGAAGTCATTCAGTGGGCCATTGAGAGTGATATGGTAGAAGTCTGTCGAACTAGTATAGAGATTGGGAATGAACTTTCCAAAGTGGTAAGGTATCTACCCTTGGTACTGTAGTTTTTTCCTTCTTTCATTTCTGCTTTTCTTGTTGCAACTTCTCATTCAAGTCTACAATTCTTCTGTTTGGCGTCATATCTGCAATTGTCGTCTTTCCCTTGTATGTTTCTCCCTGGGTTGTTTAAATGTATGGTCCCCAATGCAGATGGAGCATTGCTCTGAAATCACTCCAGTCGGATAATACTAACTATCGAATCAATGACTGTTAAATGGACTGTTTAAAGAATAAGACGATCAGTGGTCCACATTTAATGGGCGAGATTAGATGATTAAGATCATAGTTCAAAAACTCGCTGACTTGACTTGAAACTCAGCCCTGTCAACTCAACTCAGCAAGATTCCAAGCCAAGTCTCTTGGAAACTCGGTTCTGGGTCTTACTTGAATCTGATTTGTGAAAATCTGTCAAGTTGACTCAGTGAGTCACAGAGTTATTATTTAAAGTAAATGAAGCGACAATCTTAACAAAGAGCCAACCAACAATTTCTTGATATCTATTGCCATGGATAGTACGTATTAATTGTAATTATTAAATATCGAGTCCAACGTGGCTGAACCCAGAAAGATCCTCCTCCCTTTTACAACCCTCCCTTGAAATTGGGCAAACCCATAGCTCATTCAATAATCTGACTTTTGATCTTCTGGAAAACCAACTCCACCAATTCCGACAGATTGTTGAAAACTCTGTTGCTATCTTCTCTCCACATTTACCAAAACCATGGCTGCAAGCGAAAGGTGCCATAGGATGGACTTCTTTTTGCTTTGGACAACTCCATTCCAAGCACAAAGGAAGGTGCCAGTCATGCCCAGAGGAACACAATTATACCCAATCCAATTATCACAGATCCTTAACTGCCCAATTATTATACGGTTGAAATTCAGTGGGGATATCAGATGTTAAGGATCGTCCATATCAAGCTATGCTTTGCCACAAAGGGGACCACGACTGGGACAGCATGAATTTGGGGCATCTAACACAACATTTAAAAAAAAAAAAAAATACTTGAGAGAGTCCTAGTAACATAGATTTCACTGATCTTCTTCATTTTCATGTTTTGATTTTTCTGTTGAAATATAACTAAGCGGGTTGTTCTACCACAGATTGCGATGCATATCCTTGAATCTATGCTACAAGATCGGTCAGGGATGTCGTACATTTGCAACCCTTTGTGCAGTCATCTGCTTAAAGGACTGATGGAGACATGGAAGCATCTGGTATGTCCACCTCCATGCTATGCATATCTAATCATGCAAAAGTGTGAATGTTTTTCATCAGTGTATTTAACTGCATTCATATGTATGTATATGAAGGTTTCCCTTCTGGCTGTGTACCAAGACTTCTCTCCTCGTCTCCTCTTCCATATTATCCGATGCTATGTCCTGCTTTGTAACCATTCCACGTAAGAATCTGCATCATGTAGAACTGAGAATATTGAATATGTTGATCTGAAGTCCCTCACCATGGATCCATAATAGATGGATTCTCCCTATCCATTTCCATCAGTGGCCTTAGAAATAGACGGTTAAGAAAACAATACAGTGATGATCTAATCTGGAGGATTGTTGGGCATCTGTCATTCCATGGTGGGAAACATCAGATCAACGGTCTGGGTCACAAAAACATGTGCCCCACTCGAACAGACACTGAATCACAATAATGTAATTTTACTGATCTGTTTGCTTCAGGGGATTAAATACTGTGATGGAAAGTCTCCCTGATCCTATTGAGAACGACACCTTCCAAGATATCACAGAGGTATTTTTTAATGGTTCCTCACACACATTGAGATGGGTATGTGATCAGCGATGTCATCAGGTGGAGCTGAAAATGCTCAACACAAAAAAAATCAGGCAGATTCAACTTGTCAGGCAGGCCACATTAAATGTTCATTATAGAATGCTGGCCATCTTTTCTATCCATCCGTTTTCTCATACAAGCATTGCCCAGCTGATGATGGACCACCATTATGCTGGCAAGGCCAAAACTATCCATGGTTTCAGTTTCCTGATATTATATCTTCTTCTTCTTCTTCTTCTTCCTCTTCTTTTTTTTTTTTTATATAAATTTTGTTCTTTCTTTTTGGTAAACTTGTAGGAGTTTCCAATAATCGGGAATTTGCGCCGTCAGCTTCTCCTAAACATTGGAGTCGAAATGGAGTTTCCAATCCCAAGCGAAACAGTTATCATCCACCCAATTAAAGAAAAAACCTCCACCAACCACAACCATTGGTTTTTTGACTCCTTTACCATGGACAAGATGCCGCTGATGGTGATTGATCTCGACCAAGACTTCAACTCACCAACATCTCTCGATCACTTCGCACCCCTCTTCTCAACTGGGAAAGGAACAACTGGTCTTCATTTGGTGAGCAGCAGTGAGTGGGAAGCAGAATCATGCACATTCAAAAGGAACTAGCAAGAGTTCCGAATTCATCCAAGAATTCATGTGATGGAATCATTTTGCTGTTTCCTACATCGACCACATTCCCATAATCAAACCACTTGTTTCTATCATACATATCGATTACATTCCTGTAATCAAATCACTTCTCTCTATTGTAGACTGCATTCCTGCAATCAAACAACTGCAATCAAATTGCTGAATTGAAATCACTTATCTGTATCTTACCTATCATTCGACCGCATTCCTGTAATCAATCGCATCTCTGTATCATGTGATTCTTATGATTCATACGTATGGACATTCGTTCAGAAATCAGTGCAATATGTATGTGGGCATTCTTTCTTCATTCATTCATTCAAATTTATTTTCATCTAATTGTTTTCTGAAAACTGTGTACTCGATTCTACCTTCAGCGCCGTACTCAAAGACTCGACCCGAATCAAATTGATATTTACCCAATTTACTTGCCTGCTCAGCCAAGTCAGAACTCGACTCAGGACTGAATAAGTTGCTCTGAGTCGCTGAGTGAAAAAGATGGCTAGTTGGATTCGGACTTGAGTTTGGGACCCAATGGTCATGGTTCCAAATATTGTCTGAAACTGAATTGACTCGGCTGAGTCGTCGTCCTGGCTTTGTGACGAAATCAGTCAGCCAGGCCCAAAGAAGTCGGCCTGGCCTGGTCCAATCTATTCGACAGTGGTGGGCTCCATTCCTTTGGCTTGGTGATGGTGAGTAAAAATGCCCACAATGGTGGGACTTGTGGAGGTGGGTCAGGTGGAAGGTCAACTAACCTCAATAGGAGTCACCTTGAAGCTCAACCCAACCCAACCCAACCTAACCTGAGACCCAACTTAAGCAACTCAACCCGTGTTGGGTTGAGTCGAGTAGAGGATTAGGTTAGATCAAGTAACAACTGCAAGTAATAAACTAATACATAGAATAAAACATTTAGCCATTAAATAAAATAATTAAAGTCATAATTACACGTACTAAAATGAAACTAGCAATGTAAAGCCAATAATTATCACTTACGAGCAAATAAAGTTGAAAAAAATTAGCGAAAACTGTCACTAATATTTAAAGAAACTATTTAAAAGACATTAGACCACTTAGCATATGAGCCTTGGGTCAAATTCCCATGCATGGACGATTTTGATCATGAACCATAAACATGGTATAGAGTCTCCGTCGAGGATGGTTCCAATCATGAACTCTAATTTTCTTTCAAGCCATAATTTCAAAAGCCATATGTATATTTGATGCATGTAATGTTAGGGTTCCAGAGCTCAACATGTCGAGTTGCGGATTTTCAGTCCAAGCCTAACTAAACCTCAACTCAACCTAAGTAAAGGTTTGGTTAGAGCAATCAGGTTTTGGTTGATCACCCAAGTTGAACAAGATTTTCTTAAAAGAAATTTCGTGTTGTTTGGCAAAGTTTTACTTAGACAAAGGTGACATATGTGTCGTTTAAGATGGATTGTGAGACGTGTCGCATTATTACACATGATATATTGGCACATGTGGGATGCTTAAAGATGAATGGTAGCATATGTGACATGTTGTCATATGTGGCGCATGTGGAGTACTTTAAAGATGGATATTAGCTCATGTGCCACAATAACCCGTGGTAAATTTGCACATGTAGGGTGCTTGAAGAAGAGGGGTGGCACATGCTGCACATTGTGGCACGTTATGGTTTATGGCATTTAGGCACACTTGATGATGAGTGGTTTTACTTGTCTCATATGTGGCACATTAGTAGGCGTATGATATTTTAAGGGCGTATTTAGGTACCAACTAATAAGTGACCTTCTAACTTTTAAATTATGTTAAGTCATTAAGTTATTTTTTTTCGCTTTAACAGGATAAACATCATTGTGAAAGTAACTTATGTGCTGAAAGCTACTTAATCTCGGTAAGTAATTTCTTTTAGCTTTTTAATTCTCTCTCTCTCTCTCTCTCTCTCTCTCTCTCTCTCTCTCTCCCCATATTAGAGGCCCCACATGATGGACTGATTTATCAAAGGTGAGGCCCACATGATGGATTGATTTATCGAAGGTGAGGCCCACACAATGGACAATCCACATCAAAGGTGGGCCCCACATGATAAATGACCCCACATTAAAATGGGCTCGCATAATGGATGGTCCACATCAAAGGTAAGCAGGTCAGAATGATGACCTATTTCAAAGATGGGCTTGAACGATGAACGGTCCCCATCAAAGGTGGCTCCACATGTTGGGTAGTGGACATTGGAGTTGGGCATCACATGACGGATGACTCACATTGAGATGGGCCCCACATGATGGATGGTCCACACCAAAGGTTGACCCTTAATGATGAATGGCCCACATCCTTTGTGAGCCCACATGATGGGCAACCCACATTGAAGGTGGGGCCCACATGATGGACGGTCCACATCAAAGGTCAGCCCTAATGATTAGTGGTCCACATTGAAGGCAGGCCCCACATGATGGACGGCTCACATGGTGGATGGTCCACATCAAATGTAGGCTCCATAAGATGGGCAGTGGATATTTATGGTAAGCCCAACATGATGGACAATAACATTGTTATTGATGGTGGGCCCCATGTGATGATGACCAACATCAAAGGTGGGCCCTACATAATGGATGAAGCACATTAAAGGTTGGCCCCTAATGATGAGTGGCCTTACATCCAAGGTGGGCCCTGCATGATGGATGGCCCCATATCAAAGGTGGGGTCCACACAATGAACGGTCCACGTCACAGGTTTTCCCCACATGATGGATGATGAATATGAGGGTGGGCCAAACAAACTTGAAGGATAAAAACTTACATCATGTTCCAAACAAAATATGCTTTTATATTTTTTAAAAGCAAGTATGTTGTTTGCCAAACATGTTTATGAAAAAGTAGAAACCCAATTCAGTTGGACACCACAAGTCTGCCTATCGACTCGCTCCCTAGTCAAGTGAGTCAAGACGATTCGAGTCTTGCTTGACTCAGGGCTGAGAGAGTCGCCACCAAGGTGTCGAACTCGAGTCCGAGTCGACACGGGACTCACCCGGCTCTTAAAGCTGTGGACCATATCCGTCGGCCCAACTGGGCTTGGCCTCATGCCATAGATCATGGGCCGGGTCTAGACATGAAGTGGGCCACCAGAAAATCCCAATTAAATGAACGGGTGACAACATCGCTATCCTGCACTAAAATCATATTCCAAAGCTAAGGGCTGTTTTCATAGTTCTTGACTAAAGTGTAGGTGTGGAAGTTAGTCCTCAAAAGGGAATGAATGGATGGAGATGGTGACGTGCGCCCATGGTTCCCTTTATCCCATGCCCCCTTTCACTAAAAGAAGCTTGTCGGAGAGGTTGTTGTGGGCGTATTATAGCCGCTCTTCTTTCCTTTCCCTTTATTATCCACGTGGCAACCGCAAGGAGATGGGCCTATTTATCTGGACGCGGATTTGCAGGAAGTTCCTGCGCAGGAAACCTAGGTGGGGCCCACCGTGATGTTTGTGAGAAATCCCCCCTGTCCATCCATTTTTTGAGATCATTTTAAGACGTGGAGAGAAAAATGATCCGGATCCAATACTCAAGTGGGCCGAAAAGGCGAGGATTGAACATCCACAGTTGAAATATTCGTGGGGCCATGGAAGTTTTGAATCTGGCTAATATTTGTGTTTTCAGTTCATCTTAGTAGGTATGACGTTATTAACGGCATTGATAGCATGTAAACATCACTGTCGACCCAGGAAGGTTTCAACGGTAGGAATTTCCCTACCCACCTTCTTCTTTAGTGCGGCCTACTTGAGTGTCTGATCCTTCTATTTTTTGTCTCAAGTACTGAAATGATCTCAAAAATTGGATATACCAGGTAGATTTCTAAAAAACATCACGGTGGGCCCCACCTAGGTTTCCATGGCAGGAACCCGCGTCCTATTTCTCTGGGCCCTTTCTCAGAGGACAGCAACGTTTCCCAACCCAAATGGAAACGGATTGGCTACTCCCCCTGACACCAGCCAATGGCTGATGGTCGGTGCTCTTTGGGCCCCACCATGATATATGTGTTTCATCCTTGCCGTCTATCTATTTTTATAGATCATTTTAAAATATGAGACAAAAAATGAGGTATATTCAAATATCAAATGGACGACATTATAGGAAACAGTGTTGAATGAGCGTTGACCATTAAAAACATTTTGGGGGCCATGATCAAGTTGATTTTTGTTTTTTTCCTTTATTTGGGCTTGTATGACCTAATCATCAGATTGGATGTCTAATAAAAAAGTACAGTGGGCTTTAGGCGGATTTTAATGGTGTATATCCAATCACCATTGTTTTCATGTGTTGTGGTCCAGCTCAAATTTATATCCCTCTAATTTTTTGGATCAAGTCATAAAATGTTCTGTAAAAATGGATGAACAAAATGGATGAAACATAGATATCATGATGGGGCCCACAAAGCATTGACCACCACCCACGGAGCTAGTGGCAGGGGGAGTAGCCAATCGGTATTGGAATGGATTGGCTACTCCCCCCTCCCCACTAGCCCCATGGCTGATAGTTAGTGCTCTGTGGGCCCTATCATGATATATGTGTTTCATCCATCCTGTTCATCCATTTTTAAAGATCATTTTAAGTCTTGATCCAAAAATTTAGAGGTATATAATTTCAAGTGGTACACACCACATGAAAACAATAGTGATTGGATATTCACCATTAAAATCCTCCTAAGGCCCATTTGATATACAATCTGTTGATTAGGTAATACAGGCCCAGATGAAGAGAAAAAACAAAAATCAGATTGATCCAAATATTTTTAATGGGCTACGCTCATGCAACACCGTTTCCTATAATGTGGTCCACTTGAGACAGGGATATACCTCATTTTTAGACTCATATTGTAAAATGATCTTTAAAAATAGATGGACAACATAGATGAAACATATACATCATGGTGGGGCCCACAGAGCACCGACCACCAGCTATTCGCTGGTGTCAGCCGAGTAGCCAATCCGTTCCCTAGTAAAGGCACTTTGTGTGAAACTTTTATCTACAGCGCCATATTTACAGCCCATGTGTCATTTCCGTCGAAATCTGTGACGTACAGAAGGTGGACCACATCATGAAGATCATTTGAGGTGAAAATCAAGCTGATTCATTCATCATATAGGCAACATATTCCAAATAAATGGACGAAAGATGATCTGTCTTATTGTACACGTGTGGCCCATCTAATCAATTGATTAACCTGACTTTCATGGAATAGAATATCCTTTTTTTTTTAGTTAGCTTGTTAGTACACCCATTGTCACTGTTAGTGTCAGATCACACTTCACTATTAGCAACCCCACTAGGGAATCGATGCCAAAGACGTCAGTGAGGTATCTTTCACTAAGTCTACCACTTGAGCCATGGATCTGGTGTGAATAGAATATCCTATTGTTGCACACCTTTTTCAATAGATCTGATTTCTTCCTTCATACATATTGGCTGGAAAGATAAGGCTGTCTATGAAAGTTCATATGCTCATCACAGCTCTTTAACTCTTTTTTTTTTTTTTGGTACCAGCTACATAGGAGGTTGCTGGTCCAGGATCATTACTTCAGGCTGCGATTTGTATCCAAACCGTATAACTTGTGGACCACCTCTTGGATGAGCTATGGACAAACAAAACGCGTCGGTTGGAGTTTGTGCTAAATGATCCATCATGCTTTTCTTTTGGACAATCAGGAAGAATTTTGGGAAGCGGTTTTTAAAAAGTGCAGATCTAATTGTTAGAAACTGAAAAATCTTGTAATTTTTTCTCATTGATCCATTAATGAAGTGATTAGGAAATTGGTTGGTCCGGATCGACAGATACAATTTCCAATCCTATGAGATGGATGTCAAAGCGGATCATGATCAATGGTTCACCGAAGGTAGTCAATGTGAATTTTGAGGTATGGTTCATCCAAGTAGTGATCCACAGAATCAATGGTTCCGATTGATGGAAATCCACCCATTGGATGACGCAGATGGTTTGTGTAGTAAGTTTCAACGTACTCCACGGGATCACTCTTCTCCGCTGATCCTGTTGGTGCATGTAAGGGCATGTTTGGACGCGTGGATTAGGTGGGAGTGAGTTGTATTAGGATGGATTGCATGGCTTCCCATATCATAAATGGGTTTGTCAGTGGATTACATGCAATCCCACTGGATTGCTATATCCATCGCCCATCTACTGCCGTGTTTGGACGGGCGGACGGGATGGGATTTCAAAAGCGTTCGCACTGGATCCTCCTGGGACGTGTAATGGGCCACCATCATGCACGGTTCGATGATCGGAACCGTCCAATGCGTCCAGGAGGTGGGGCCGACCATACCTATGGAGACCTTATCCTCCCACGCACAGGCAGACACGATTTCCACCATCAAACGCAAGACGGATGGTGGAGTAAAAGATTCTGTGGGCTACACTGAATTCAATCCAAAACCAAACATTTCTATCTAGTTTTTCGACGTGCATTCAGTGGACGGAGTGGATTTCCCTGAAGACATCAATCATGGGCCCCACCATCAGCACAGCGCAAGAAATTGCGCAACTTGCTACGTCCGTGAAAACCGATTTCGGTGGGCCATTATGCGATCTTGGTGGTGATTGGATCAGCAATCCAAACCGTCCATAATCTCCAAAAGGGGGTCACAACCCTTCCCATGAAGTCAGAATGGACGGTGTGGATACTCCCTTGGCTGCACAACGTGCATAAACAGAGTTGGTTCGTCTGGCTCCAAACTGACCTCCTCCAGTCGACGGGATTCGCAATCCACCGAATCCTCTCCCGAAGCCAGAATCCCACTCCCATCCATCGTTAATACCGCGCCGCCCAAACAGAACTGTAGGAGGATGGGGTGGGATTTCAAAACCCTATCCCACGTACTCTACTCTTCTTCCACTTAATCCGCGCATCCAAACATGCCCTAAATGAAAAGCCTCTGACTTGAGAAATGGGAACGCTACTTGCGCGAGTAGGATTGTACACTAGGCAGACTGGCACACGTGTAGGAGACCTGGACCATTCATCAAATGGGACCTACTCTGATCTGGCTTGGTGGTCTACTCACCGATCGAGCATTCCACACTGTACATAAATATGGACCATCAATCATTTCTTAGTTCTTTGTTTTGACACGTGTCATTGTCCAGATGAGAAAACTGGCCAGAGGCCCGTACATGATCAATATGGGTGACGCACCCTGATGAACGTCCCCAAACCTCTCACATGTGTGCTTGTGAGTAGATACTTGCACATGGCAGTTCTGTGAATGAGAGGGTGAATCAACGGCCATCAATGGCCATAGATTTGGGTTGCAGGGTCGAATTCCTTTTGGTAGTGAAGTCATCTTTCAGTCAATAGAAAGGTTTACGTCGGATTTCCTCTTTTGGGGCCAAACTGATAAGGTGCTTGCACTTTTCTACAGTGCTTTGGGTAGCATGGAAGGAAACATGCTTCA